>NC_140630.1:11143272-12343272 GCF_057382275.1 Copadichromis virginalis | reverse complement strand
AGTGTTTATCAGCTTTATAATGACATTGAAGCTTATTATGAGCTACAGATTGAACAAAAAGAGTAGTTTGTGTTCTTTCATCTGCATACTAAACTGCAGCACTGATTGTTCATTGGTTAATCTGTTGGAGTTCTTTGTGTATCTAATTCCCAGAGTCATTTTAATCAGCTTTTTTCATATGCAACACTGGCAAATACTGAACCCGAATGCTTTGTTTTTACAATCAAAGCCTTTTTTTCCCATCTGTAGTCCTTGGTCGGTTCGTTGAGCCATAAAGGTAGGCACTTCACGTTCAATCACACTTTTTATGGGAAGGCTTAAAGGCAGTGAGGTAGAGGATGAGACACATGACTCTGGATGAAAACAAAACTAAATCTGTTTTATGGCTCTGTCAGCATTTAAACTAAAACTCAGACTCAACTGTAATGCACTTTAGTCAACATGCAAAGGAACCTGGTGGCTATAATAATGATCTATACGTCCTGCATGGTTACATTACGACTTCATAATGATGCGGTGGGCTTTAAATGCTGAATCTACAGCACTAAGAGCAGAAGTGGAATTCTTTCTCTCAGGGTCTTATTGAAAGATCATTAACATAAAACTGAGATCTCTGAGCTTCTCTACCGAAGTTAAAACATGGTCGGTTTCCTGTTTGACTGCTTTTTGCTCTGTTACTCCAGACTTAGCCAGAGCTTTGAAGTCGTGCAAGTATCATGAGTTGAGCTCTATAATGCTTGTCCAGCCTTTGCTGGAGAAAGATTTGGGAGAAATGACCCAAGTGTTAAAACTGCAGAGCCCAGCGCCGCCCCTCCCTCCACTCTTGTCCAGCACCTCTTGTAGCCTTGTCTTCTTCTCTTCCTTTCCCTGTTCCTTCTTTCTTTAATCCCACATTTTCTCATGCCCCACCTCAGTGTCCCTTTTCCCCTGTGTTTCCCCTCTTTCATCTTTTCTTCTTCCCTTTGTTTCTTTTTGCCTCTTTCTCCCCCTCCATCCCTCTTCCTCTGTTTGTGACGCTTGCTTCTTCCCTCCCCGGTGACTTGGAGTGAAGGAAGGAAGCCTCTCCCTTTTCCCTCCTCCTTAACACATGTTCAGGCAATAATGTCTGAAAAGAGTTTGCTGGCTCTGTCACAATACATCTCTTTTACCCTTAAATATTATATCAGGCGATACATATAAGACTTTGCAGTTTGTCAAGGCAACTGGCAACTGAAGTCTCTTTTATTTGGTCGTCTGCTGTCTCTGAAGTTGTTTCTAATTATCCCACCCAGCTGCAAAATATCCAAGTCCTGACTCACCCATTTTGCATGACATTGCATTTCAGCTGTTTCAGTGTAAAATTCATTGTGGAACAATGGAGTCGAGTCAGCATCTGTAATGTGTAACAACGTCCCAGAATTAAACTGAGATTTAGAGGTACACAGTTTAATTTCAAGAGATCAAATACAGCACTATTTTAAAGCAACTGTCAGTTACAACAAATACTGACAGCATAACATATGTTGCTGTTAAACAGCAGATTGATGAACTGAAGATCTTAATTCCTCTGATTTGGTTTCCTAAAACCTGATTTTGTTGATTTATGATGGTGTATATTTTTCTTAATAGATACAATAGATTAAGGCCTGGCAAGATCGACTTTAAAAAAAACAAACAAAAAAATTTTTTTAGTTGAAAAGAAGTCAACATGTTTAAAGCTGTTATCTGTTAGTACTTACCTTGTTGACAGTGTTCGATCTATTGGCAAATAAGATTGGCAGTGGTGTTTATCTGTTTGTGTAATGTAATGAACAGCTGAAACGTTTGCTGTGTTTGATGTAGCAGTCGTTGAGCATTATTTCTGCACATACAGTAAACTAACATTGTCTGACTCAAGGTATTATATTTGTCACCGTTATATTTGACTATGTAGACGTGTCAGTGGGCTTGAACAGGAATGGGACAACTGTGGTGTTCACCACAAAGAGGAACAAGCGCGAAATAAACAATCAAACATTTAAAAAGTAGCAAAAGAAGCACATACAGTGGGTGCAGTGGAGAGTTTTCATATTGTTTCATATATTGTTTTCATTTTACCCAGTGTCACTTCACAATAAAGAAGTTTTTTATATATATATATATTGTGTCTTCTGGGGCATAGGCTAAGCTAAAAAAAGCAGCACTAACACAAGCGATAGAGTCCCAAAGACTGGTTATTCCAACTATTTTTAATCCTGCCTCCCCAGTTTACAGTATACAGTATAGTACAGCGGTCCCCAACCCCCGGGCCTCGGACCGGTACCGGTCCGTGAGTCGTTTGGTACCGGGCCGCGAGAGTTGAGGCTCAGGCGTGAAATGTATGGTTTTCAGGGTTTTTATCGGTTTTCAGTGTTATTTTGTTATTGTTTTTATCGTTAACTCTGTTTCCTGGGTCTTTTCACGTGTGTTATGAATAAATCTTCTTTTTTTGGTACCGGTACTAGTTTTATTTTGTTATATTTATCCGCGACACCTTAAAGGCCGGTCCGTGAAAATATTGTCGGGCATAAACTGGTCCGTGGCGCAAAAAAGGTTGGGGACCGCTGGTATAGTATACATCGCTAGTCCCATAAGGTGCCGTCACAGTGTTCACAAACCTAGAAATTTTCAAACTGTGCTGAAATGAGACAAGTACAGATAAATGAGATCGTCCTCTTTTTTTTTTAGTTGTTTTATTTAGAAGTTGCCAAATCAGCTCACTGACAGATTATCAGATCCATCTCGCACACAAGCGAGCAACTTCTTCTGTCACACTAACACTGTATGTCCTCCTTCACTACACCCATGACTCTTCTGAGGTTTTCCTCTTTTCTGTCTGCATGGCAGCTCCATATTCAACAGGCTTTGTCCAGTGTCCCTTCCCTGCACGTGTCAGGTCCATCTTGTCCACAAACAGCTCAAGCTGGATTGTCCCTCTGATATACTACTTTCTAATCATTTCCCTCTTAGCCACTCCCAGTAAAAATCTTAGCATTTTCAACACCGCCAAGTCCAGCTCCACCTCTAGCGCCACCTCTGTCTTTTTGTTAGTGACATCTAACCGGAACAGTGCACCCTTAGGACTGGTTCCTATACATTTTGAATCCCAGTGAAAACATAAACTAATCAACCATCATGCAATCTCTCACTAAAGAACAAACAACAACCCTGCAGCTGCAGGTTCAATTACTGTGGAGAAATTGTTAAAGTAGCTAATATCGACCGTATATTCACTATTTTCTGTTCCACTACAATGTAGCTACAGTAAATCGCCAAGTTTTTTTTCTTCTTTAAATGTCGATAATAGTCGTATACATAAAGATGGAAATCAAGAGTTATTTAACGGTTGCCCGCCTCCAAGCATCAGCCTCTGGTCAGTTGTTTGGGGGACGGAATGATTGGAATTTCTGCAGAGTGAGGTGAGAACAATAAATTAACTGTAGGTGTAATTTTCTCGGAAAAGATGACTTATTGTTGTACTTGTGAGATCTCTGCCGTTGAACACATTCGGTGTAAGTGTAAGCACCTCATGCATGTGTCACAGCAATGCAGGCTTTAGATTTCCTGCATTGCTACACGACACAGCATGAATCTCAAATCTTCCCCTTTCCTTATGATAATTACATAACTGTGAAACCAGGAATTTGAAAAGACTGTATTACAATCGGTTCCGAAAAATGGGAAGCAGATGAATCTCTTTTGATGATTTGCTTTGTTTCTTCTCTAAACTAAGCAGTGAGTTTTCTTTTGCCTCTTCGTTTCATTTTCTTTTCTCAGCAAGTAGTCAGTCAATCCATTGTCCCTGTTTGGTTCCCACTGGAAGTTTGATAGTTGGCCTAATGGTGATGATAATCGCTGTTACCGATTTTCCCATCGTTAGCGGTACAGAGTAGCTGCTGAAATGCACCTATTGTTGTGATTTGATATCAACACAGGAACAGGAAATGAGTGTGTGTATGCAAAGTATGTGTGTGTGTGTGCAAAAAGAGGGTGCTACATTGGTCTGAGGGGAGTTGTAGGGGGCTCTGTGCTGCACTTCTCCATGTCTTCACTCTTTACTGCCATTGTTTTTATGTACATGTTTGTCCTTGAGCACTCAATGTGATAAAGGTGATCACAATACTGTTGGGAGCAATAATGAAACTATGATTTTACGAGCATTCTTTAACAAAGCAGAGTGCTTTGTTATGGTTATATTGCTCTAGTTATATTACTTCTTACTATCTGACCCTCATTTTACACTTTAGGCTAATGACACATCAGTTTTTTGTTATAATAATCCTACTTTATTTAGTTTAGATCTGCTAAAGACCACCAAATGTTTTAAAACCTGCAAAACTGTCTTTAAATTTATAGACAGAATAAGAAGATTCGATATTATTTGTTAGATATTAAGAGTTTGTTAGTTGTAAACCTGTGTGAATTTGGTTTAATCATATTTAATTGACAGTGTTCCAACAAATATTTTGATCGATGCACATTTACTTTAGCTTCAGTAATGCAGGGGAAAAAGAGAGACTTTCTCATCACCGTGGAAAATAAACAACACTAGTAGAAAAAAAATGTACACTTATGTAGACTTTAATTACTCACAGCGTGTGAATAAACAATGCATTGATCCTTCATCAGCAGTAAGCAGCAGTCAGAGATAGTTTACACTCATCAGTTTTAGCCCATGTCCATCTGTGCAGAGTGCGAATCAGCTATCTGCCAATGCTGGTGAGAGCCAACCAATCATCAGGCTATTGATAGTTTTCAATTGAGCTGAAGGTTATGAAATGGATTTGACCCACTAGATCTGCTTAGCCAGGAAATGCTTGACTGAGTGACTTTAGTTGCTGTTAGGCAAATGGTTACTTAACTTCTTTACTGCCAAAATGAACATCTGGATCATCTGGTCAGCTAAGCTGAGTGTTTTTTAAGCTTTGGTCTGGTGGAAATCTGGCAGATTTCTTTTTTTTTTTTTTTGCTGACAATGGGGCTGCATAAGCATCTTAAACAGTACTGACACTGCACTGTTCTGTTTTCAACCAACTTTTATTGTTTTCTTGTCGGCAAGTATTTAGAGTGACATGAGCTGAGTGGGAATGCATTATTATTTTTATTGAGCAGGCATAGTGATTCCCTCCATGTGTAGCTAGCATTTGCAAATTTAGGAGTTCTCTAAGAATGCACTTGAAAGAATGAATTAATGAATTCCCTTAAATCGTCTCCCTTGAATAATTGCGTTTATCTCAGTTTGCAGATGACATGAGAGTCCCTGGCCTTCGGCTATTGAGGTTTTGCGATGATTCTGTATTTTTTTTTTTAGTTTTTTAAACCAGGCTGCTACCATGTCAACAAATGTAGGTTGCGCTCATGAGTATATTTCCTCTTGCCAATCAGAATACAAATTGTTATGGATTAGTGTAACCAGGATCCTGGATCGTGCACTTGATCTTGCATCTTTTAAAGTTTTGTTTTCAGAATTAATTGAAGCTGTCCACATAATTGGAGAAAACAACCACCATGACTTCATGTGAAAAACATCCAAGTATTGTGTTGAAGACATATCAGCTGAAGTTGAACTTGAGCCAGGCTTTTTATGTAATGCAAATTGTAGGTGTGATGTTTTGTAATTACTTTTAATTTCTGCACATGGCTAATTAATGTTCCAAACATCTATTATTACTTAGTCTGACTGCATTTAAATATATTAATATAATAAAAATAAAGTGTTCAGCACAGTGTCTGTGAAGGCTCTCAGTCATCCAGGTCATCTTAGTCTGAGGAGCTTGGAAAGAAAAGCGTCTGGACCTCTTTAAATTGCTTGAAGAAGTTTCACCTCTCATCCGAGAAGCTTCTTCAGTTCTAAGAGTCAAATGATGGAGAGTCCCAGATTTAAGCTCTGTGGGAGTGTCCCTGAGAGGGTCATGGACCCCCTATTGATCCTCGACCTAATCACATGAGCCAAGGTGTGAAAACGAGTGTAGGTCACAATCAGCCGAGGTTTCGGGTGAGCTCATCGTGAAACTTAACCCCACCCTATCACGTGATTTCCTGAGGTCAAATGGCACAGGATGTGAATGGTCGTCAAGGCGTCTGGGAAGGGATCTCAGAACTGGATTGAGATGGCAGTCAGTTGGTGTCATAAACCACCACCTCTATTCAAAGATGGTCGTTCACAGTGGACATAGATGGCTTCTTTCACTCCTCATTTAAACTGTCCAAAATGTGAACATTGGTATCTTCAAAAAAGTGACCATTTCCCTTTAGATGCAGAAGGACGGCCGAGTTAGTCCCGTGGAGCCGGCTCTTCTATGTTGCGCCATGCGTTCATAAAGGCATGGTTTTGGGGCTGTTCTGTCATTTAAGAGCACTTCTGTGCTAAAAGCACACAGCTCCTTCAATATTTCCACATCGCTGAACTTCATTTCCTACAAGCAGCAATAACTTGACCTTTTCTTCGGGAGTGCAAATATGAAAAAAGACATAAATTACTCAAAAGTTTTTTGCGGAAAAAATGATACACATTTGCCGCTAGCTGGGCTCCACAGAGTCAGCGGTGATTCAGCAGTGTTACGTAGCTGCAAAAACAAAAGCCTTCCTCTGCTTAAATCTGAGGAATCACACACACCACCTCTCTTTCCTCTGTAAGCTTCCTGCACACACACACACACACGCACTTGCACACACTGTCGACATTATCCCAGAAGTTTCACAGCTCTTCTAATCTTTCAGCAGGAAGAGGAGGAGCTGTGGGAGGACAAGGATCTCGCCAAGACACACACACAAGCGCACGCACTGCAAATACTGTTAAAAACAAATATTCGCCCCTGACTGACCTGTAGAGCGCGACAAATATGACTATTTCTCAGCTTTTTTTTAACACTTGCTGACTCCATCTTAAAAACGTGTGTGGATCTGTCTTCATTTAAAGCTTTTAGTTGATAATATAGGCGGGCGTTATCGGGAAACTAACAGGAACAAGCCTTCGGCAGTAAACACCAGTAATCACTTGTTAAAGAGATGTGTATAATACTAAATAACACTACACTATTAAAATATAAACACAATTCCAGTAAATACAGACTGAAAATATAAACACCGCTATAATCCTGCACATAAAAAATGCAAACTATAGAGCCAGATAAAGTGCACTGTGGTTTGTGGAAGCTTCCATTATGTTAAGAGAGCCATTTTTCCTGTCGTCCTTTAAATGGCTACAGGAATAAAAATGAATCTTAAGTGCTATGACTCTATTTTGAGCATCATGTTGCTGTGACCTGAAGGAAGGGGGTCAGATGATTGCATATGTTTGAGAGCACTTTAAGTAAAGAGGGTCCTTCACCTTCTCGGATCATTTCAGTTGAGTAATTTGAAGGGTGGGATTCAGGCTGTTCAGTATATCACAGAAGAAGAAGAAGTATTAGAAAGGCAGAAAAATCTGTTTTATAACATATAACACATGTGTACATCGTAGATGGCCTATACTTGTAGTATTGTGCAGTATGAAGGAGTTAAAATAAACTAGTTTGACTGAAATTAAGGTCCAGTATTATTATTTTTATTTAAATTGGAAGTGTTGGTCTTGAGAATAAGAATCTCCTGTGCTCAGATGGCAGGATTATCTTTGCATATCCGTTGTAGGAGAGACCAGCTCTCCTAGAGAAAGGCTGCAAAGGCTTATGGATAATATGCAAATATAAGGGCCCTGCCTGGGTTGCACGCTGATATTGCTTTTCTCTTATTTATATGCATTTCTGCTTTCGTGTCTTCTAGTTGAGGGACTGGAGAAATCAACATCTCTGGCCAGCTGCGACGTGGCGGTGGACAGCTCTGCCAATGCCCAGAATGCCCATGCATCACGGCAGCAGCGAGGCAAGCTGTCAACCCTGGGCAAACTTTTCAAACCCTGGAAGTGGAGGAAGAAGAAGACCAGCGACAAGTTCCAGGATCTTTCAAAAGGTAGGACGTCTTGTGTGTCCGTGTGTGGATGTGTATGTTAATGACACTGTATCAACAAGCTGATGAGTCGCTTCTGATTTGTTCTCCTCAATCAAGTGTCTGGTCAATATCTCAGATTGCATTTTTGGATTTGTGTGGAACATTACGCGTGAAATGGAGCACTGTTGCTCCCAGAAGAGCTTTAAAAGGAAAAGAGTGAATGGTTTGTTTGTAGTTCTTGCTGATTGATTCCTCAGGGGTTTGGCTGGGAAATAAAGAGAGACAGAGGTAAATACAAAAACCAGAGACTCTTTTTCCTGAAAGCTGCTAGGTTTTATCTTTTGCTTTTCCTGTGTTTATATGAAAGTTGTGTTCCTCTATGTCCCTTTAATGCTAGCGCTCAGGCAGTTTAGATATATAGGATATATAAGGTGCTAACTGGGAAGTAGAACGTCTTTCTTTATAATTAGATTATTTATTGGTGTCAAAGTTTTCGGGGGGGAGGGGTCTGAGATCAGTACACAACCACATTTCCATGTCAGTAAAAGCAGATTGTGGTGATTTACAAGTAATTTAAACACCACATTTATTAGAAAACAGTATAAAATATATTCACACAGTTGTTTATATATAGGATTTCATTTACTTAACATTATGTGGTCTCCTTTGTCACATTTTTCTTTTCTTAATGTGCAAAATGTTTACATGGGGTGACAGGTCTGGATTGTAGGCAGGCCCGTTCGTCACCCCGTCTCTTATTTCAACGTCATGCAGTTGCAAACTGTGTAAAATGTGGTTTGGCATTGTGTTGTTGATGTGTTCGAATAAATATATTGAACTTGAGCTTGTTGGTCTTTCAGTTCTAGAGAGAAAAATCTCCACTAGACAAACGAGGGAGGAGCTCATCAAGAAAGGAGTTCTCATCCCAGACCAAGGTTTGTCCTATGTCTCAGTCAAATCCATGCTCAAGAACACATTGAATGCCACACCTCTTCTTCCCCAAATTATGACATTTACTTATTACAAAGCAAAGCAATTCACCTTGTAAGACACATCTTAACATGTTTTTTATTGTTCTTTACACTTCAAAGCCTTTTTACTTTGTCACATGTTGTTTGTGTCATATCAGGAGATGGAGAAAATGACTAAAAAGCAGCTTTTATTTCTTCTCCCCTAGATGAACCAGTCATCAGTGAAAATCTGAACGGCCATGCCACATCCAGTTTGACGCCAGAGGAAGTCAAAGTCGACATTGAGTCTCAAGAAACACTGCGGGAGGAACAGGCAACTGGCCCGGTCAGAACTGAGGAGAAACCAGGTAACCTTTGGACCAGTCACAATATAACCTTTGTCATACTTTGGCCTGTAATCCAGGGCTGGTTGGAGTCTCTAACCATCAGATTCCTGTACTAGTTGAAGTTACAAGCCCAGGGTAACAGTCTTCCACCTGCATATATTGAAGAATTATATATAGATGCATTGTTGTTATTTGTTTGAAAATTAAAGCAAGAAACGGTTGTCGCTAGAGACGTGCTAAATGCTGAGAAAACTTTACTCTTCTACAGAGAACTCACATTTTGTGAAATGTGGGGCTTTTTCGGCCCTTGAACTGTTCCATTTTTATATACTGGATCTAAATATTGTAGCTTTTTTTAGGTGCTTTGATGTCTTTTCCTCTGGGCTGTGGAATGCATTAGTATCTGCAGCAGCTTTCTGGTTGACATTGAACTCACTGTGGGATCAATGAGCGGGTCTAATGTGTTCAGATAGATATTCCCATTATATCAGCCTGCAATAGGCATTCACAGTTTGAACAGAGCTGTATCTTCTCCTCCTAATGCCTCTCTCTCCCTGAGGAGACAGGCCACTGTTCTTGTGTCTGATGCTGCTTAAGTGTTGTGCTGTTTTCAACTCAACCCTGTTAGCATTGAACTTGTAGCCATTTGTTTGTTCATTTGTCAATAATCAGAAAGGCAAAGGCAACAAACTCTGTAAGTACAGCAACTGAACACACATACTATCGCCTACCCTGGAGCCTGGGAAGGTTAATGGGTACATATTATCTATCAGTTCTCTGGAAAAGCTGTACAAGAGCCCTTCATCATCAGCTCTGTCATACACTTTCTGTATCATTCATTTTCTCCTCTGTCTCTGCTTGTCCACCTCTCTATTTGTGCATCAGTTTGCACAGATCAGCAACTTTTATCTTCCTTCCAGCCTTTATATTAACCTGTAACTGCTGCACTTTTCCTTCCTACTCCCTCTCATCTATTTAGAAAGGTCTGATACTAAACCTAACACCCGGGCAAATCAGGCGCGACCTCGAGAGACTCAAGCTAAAAAACAGCCAAGCGCCACTCCGCCCGCATCATCCAAACCTGCCGGTGGCACCGCAGCCACGGCAAAGCACAAGGATGGTGCCTCTGGGGCTAAAAAGACAACTAAAACCACTGTCAAGACTGGGTCGTCCACACAGGCTAAAGCTAACCCCCCACGGAACACTAACACAACTGGTCGCGGGACTGGTAAGTTCAGATAGTTAGAACCGAAACCAGCTGGCCTGTCAGTGTTCATCCCTTCCCTCATTCCCGCATGGAGAATGCCCTTCTCTCACTGTTGGAAGGAAAATAGGAGTCACTATTAAGCAGTTTGTTCCTTCTAAGCATGGCTTTATGTGCACACTCGTGCAAATGTTATTGAAGTGGTTAGTGGTTAGTATTTCCCCTTTTCTCCCTCTTCACGATGTGCTTTCCTTATAAAAAGCATGTCATTTACAATATCTGCCTGTTTTCCAAGAAAGCAGAAGTAAAGATTTATCTGTGAACCTCTAGAAATGTCTGCAGTGTTTGTGTGTGTGTCAGAGGGGCTGAGCAAGAAAAGTGAGTGAGGTCAGTGTAGCATCGCCACTTTAACAAGAAAGAGAGAGAGAGCAATCTGACGAGCTTGTGTGGTTTCACTAGCATGACACCAGGGCATGATCATCCCCCTGCTTCCTGTGTATATGTGTGTGTGTCTGTGCTGCAATATATAGCATGGTTAAACGAAACTTAGAACACTGCATGTGATGTTCATGCAGTCCTTTCAGAGGATATTTGTGTCTTTTGTGGTGTGTTCAGGAAAGTGGCACAAACGTTGCTTCATTAATGTTTGAATAACTTCGAAATCCTAAGTTCACCCCCTCTCCTAAGGGTGTTTTTACCAGCACACAAAGACACTTCACATAGACTTGAAAACATACTTTAGTAGTCAGTATATCCTTAGGTATTCTGTGTTTGTCACAGTTTTAATGGAGAAGATATGTTTAGATAGTTACTCTATTATGTTTAAGTTTAAGAGTTGGTAAATATTGGAATCCATATGTGCTGCATACACTTGGATTATGTATTAATCAAAAATGGTTACGTTTTCTGGCATTGCACAGCCTAGACAAAAAACGTGATGCATTTGAAAATTAAAATTCAAGGCCGATCATACTTTAGGTGAAACTACTTTGATTGAAATAGAGAGCAAAAGTGAGACATCGCGTTTTATACGCTTCAGTTTTATCCATGCAGCCAATCAAAATGTTTCACTTGAACAGAAGGTGTAAGACTACTAGCAATAGTTCCCTGGGTTAAGTAGCCAACAGCCATTAAACAGAATATAAACATTGCTTATATTTTGGGATGATTCTCACATTATCATACGCGTGTTATTAACTACATATATTACTGATGACATTTTTACTTTAAAACACATAAATATTTGTCTTTTACAACATAGAATTTGTATAAGCATATTAGGAGGTTTTTGTGCATGTCTTCAGAAAATAGAGCATCTAGAAAAACAAAAACGTCTGATTTTCTGTCCTCCTCAGCCAAGTCCTCTCATCCAAAGAAGACGGGATGCACAACAAAAAGCACCACCACCTCCACCTCCACACCTCGTTCTCGTGCGTCAAAGGACACTGGCTCTGCAGCACAGAATGAAAGGACAGATGCAAAGGCCAACCGGAAATCAGACACTCCGACTTCATCGTCTGTACTTCAAAAAGCCTCTGCAGAGACTCTTAACCCACCTGGAGACTTAAAAGCTTCTCGCCTTTCCTCAGACACCAAACCTATTTCATCTAAAGTCTCAAGCAATGACACAGGGGGAGCTCAGGGGGACTCTGTCCAAGATCCCAAATCTTCACCTGACGCATCGCGTGCAGGTGAAGATACCCATAAAGGTGCAGTTCCTGGAACCACAAGTCAGTCTTCTCATGTCAACACTGCTACAGAAAACACATCATTCGCAGATGGAGAAGCGCGCGGCAGCTCACAGAGCGATAAACAGGAGAGGACAAAAGAGGAGGGAGGAGGAGGTGGAACGAAGAAAGGAGAAACAGAGAATGTTGTTGAAAATAGCCGGAGGTACTGTAAAAATCTAGTTGGTACATGCAAGTTGCTGATTGCTTGAATTCCTTATGTTCACTTTGACTTTATCTAAGTTTGATAGCATGCATTACAGTAACCTTAACAAAGTCACAAATTAATCTTTATATGATTTGCTGTTATATGAAATTAGATAACTGACAATAAATCTATTAAAATTTGTTTAGTCACACTGTTGTGTTATTGATTCCTGCAGGTCAGCAGAGGATGAAGCAGAAAAGCCGCAGGGACCCAGGGTAAAAACAGAGCAGGCCGAGGTGACCGTGATACCCGATAGGCCGAGAGACAGCCAAACTAGTGACTCTGATTCTGACGGACCAATCCTGTACCGGGATGAGGAGGAAGAAGAGGAGGAGGAAGACGAGGACTCAAACAGTATGTTTGACAACAGTCACGTCAGCTGCAGAACTTAAAGAGAAGCTCACCTAAACAACTCAACTTCGACATGTCAGTTAGCAGGCGGGGTGTGATGTGTTTAAGAGGATGTAGTGCAGTGGGTCAATGGTTAGAACTGTTGCCTCACAACTAAAGAGCCCTGCTAGTCCTGCTACTATGGTTAAAACATATTTATTTTGCAAATAAATATGTTTTATATATATTTTACCTAATGACACATGACCTTTGGTTTTAATATAAGACAGCGTATCCTGATTCAGAGTTGTGGAACTGACCAGTAGGCCAGCAGCTCATGGCTACTGAATAGACACTTCCAGTAAAAGAATATGTCATGTCACCAGATGTGTATAAACCCTTGAATGGTTGCAGAAACACATCCATAGCTTTAACATCCTGCTCAGCTCAAGGGCTCATTGCTCCCAAGATGAAGTGAAAGAACCGTTTGCAGTCAGACTGTGAAGCCGCCCAACTTGCTGTGACGGTGCAATGTTTGCTTCGTGCAGTCATGCTGTTAAAATTGTCAAAGATGCAACTTTTGCTTGCAAAACTAACCAGCACTGGTGAACAGCATTTAATCTGTTTATCATTACAATGGACTTTCTGTTGATGTTTCAGGTTTTTAAACGTCTCATTTTCTTCATTGTTTGTTCATTATGATCCACAGCTGACCCCCCGGAAGACTGTTACTAGCCCTGCCTGTGTTCTCTCTGTTCTAGCCTCTCTTGCCAGCAAGATCCGCCGACGAGACACCTTGAACATTAAACTGGGGAACCGACCCAGCAAGAAAGAGCTGGAAGAGAAAAACATTCTGCCACAGAGTTCAGAGACGGAGAGGCACGAGCTACGCCAGCAGATTGGCAGCAAATTAGTCAGGTACACTCAAACACACGCATACAAAGTGGACTGTGAAAATGTGGCTAGGTGTTACTTTTTTCTCAAGCTTGGCATTGCTTTAGGATAACAACAGAGATTGTTGTTTATTTTTTTGGTGTAGCTGTGGGTGGTATACTGTTACAAATGATGCACATTAAAAATGTGTCCTGAAGTTTGGCCTTTTCTAACAGATGAGCCAAATTGGCTGGTGTTAAAACAGCCTTCAGATTCTCAGCAACAAAAGGTGTAAACAAAAAACAACATCTTAAGTGTTGATAATTTTGGATTTTTCTCTGCACGAGCCTGCAGAATTATTAAATCCATACCTGCTCGTAAAAAGAGTGTAAACAGTTTTCTCTTTTTAGACGCCTGAGCCAAAGACCAACCACAGAGGAGCTGGAGCAGAGAAACATTCTGAAGCGTAAGTACACTCTTCAACAGAGGTGTGACGTGATACACCTTTTTTTTTATGATCGTCATAATGCTTTAAAGCCCGAATGTCATTTATCTACCTGCAACCATATCACAAGAGCTATCATGAGGATGGTCACATTAAAGCCGGTATTGTGCTGTTTCAGCTGCCCAGCCACAATCTGTTACTGCCACTTTCAGATCTTCAGATACGACCTTGCGTGTCTTATTAATCAGATGGATGAGACAGATATGTCTGTCTAAATTATGAATTACTGCCTTTTAGCAGCTTTGTGTCTCCCACGGTGGAGTGATGTGTTCAATCACACTGTGAGGGGATTTTCTTTGGTGATCATATACCGAAGTGATAGAAGCTGGTCTGAGTCATTCGTTTTCCAACGCACACTAACGAGCATGCTTGTCATGCTACTGAACATGAATAAAATAACTCTGCTAGCGGCTATGATCTCACCTGTTTAGTTCAAATTTGTCATTCGTGCAGGCTTTTATGGTTTTAAGAATTGCCCATTACTTCAATCAGTATATTTGTTCTTGGTCTAACTGCACAAATGCATGATACCTCTTTCCCTAATATACAATGATAATACTGCTTTATTGTAGGTGAAAAGAATGCCTGTATTCCCAGTCAATAGAACAGATATACACATAGTCCATACGTGTAGTGGTTATATCCACATACATAACAGCGGTAAGGAAGTTCCGATATATTGTTTCTGGTGTTCATCCCTTTGTGGGCAAGAATTTATCTACAAATAGATTTGGTAAAATTATATAATACTGTGTGTATAATGTAATGTAATGTAAAAGTGTCAAGAGCAACAGCTTTACTGGGTATCTGTGTAACTTTATCCTCTGATTTAATTATTTTATTTATTTTTTTGAAAGGTTGATTTGCAGACTTTAAAACGTTTCGGTCTGCAGCACACAGCCTCAGTGTCATCATAGCACATGAGAAATAATGCAAGGCTCTCATGTGTTCCTTTAAACACAGGAAGAGAAGTAACACTGTGTATGTGTTGTGCTAGGAAAGGATTAGGTGTCGTAAATCCTGCATGACTTCTGTTTCAATCTGGATGAGACCACTAGATGTCACTGACTTCTCCAGTGCCCCCTCACCAAACTGTTTATATATATATATATGCGTGTGTGTGTGTGTGTGTGTGTATATATGGTGCAATTCAATGAATATTTCACAAGAATATTTGCCGTTCAGATTGAATCTAATTTCCCTTTTTTCGCCTTTTTGCTTTTGTTTACGTAATGGCAGCCACACTGCTGCATAGCCATGCACTTGGCTTAATATTGCAAATTATAGCTTGTGTATATAATTAGATGCAGTAACTTGTTGCAGACATAGTAGGTGTGAAATCAATCTGCTGGTTCTCTACATGCAGAAAAGAATGAAGCAGAGGAACAAGAAGCTAAGCAAGAGATTAAAAGGAGGCTCACGAGAAAGGTACTGTAAATTTCACACACACACACACACACACATAAGAGAACAGAAAGTACACAGCACGTCTATATTTAGCTACTAATATGTTTTGCCCCACCTTATGAGTCATGGTAGTAGAAAGAAACTGTTTTATATAGAGAGATCAGGCCATCTAGTGGACTCAGCTGGAACTGAGACATTAACCAAAATACTGGGAAGATCATTTTGAAGTTTAATATTTGATTCGACTGACTGTCTACTTTCTCCTCCTTTCTCATCTGTGTGTAGCTGAGCGTGAGGCCGACGGTGGCAGAGCTCGTTGCTAGGAGGATTCTTCGTTTTAATGAATATGTGGAGGTAACGGACGCCAAGGATTATGACAGACGAGCTGACAAACCCTGGACACGGCTTACTCCTGCTGACAAGGTACTGCTCTTGTAGACTGCTTTTTAATTCCTGATATAATTTAATTTATTAGGGCTTTATGAAACCTTTACAGTTTCTATTCAGGGTGAAAATTTTGTGAATTTGTGATGTTGATTACTTTGGTGATTAGAGACTTAAAATATATGTGGACATGCAATCACACATATATGGCGAACAACCATCTGCTTTTGTAGCGGCCTCGACTTCTTGGGAAGACTTTAGAAAAGATTTCAGATCTTGGCTGCAGGAATTTGAACCCACTGGGCTGTAAGAGCATTATTAAAATCAGGCACTAAATGTTTCCTGGCTTGCAGTCGCTGTTCCAGTTCATCCCAAAGGTGGTGGATTGGGGTCAGAGCTTGTGCAGGCCAAAATCAAAAACCCATTTATGTATGGGTCTTAGTTTGTTGCAGGTTTTTTTCTAGTTTCAACAGGACGGCCTTCTGCGTACACAGTTGTGTTTCATATTATGGTCTTAAACGTCTCTGTGTGTTTATGCTTGATGATATACATGAAATTCACCTAGCTCACACTAAGTCAGTATGTAACTGCATATATGTGCCATCTGCACTGTATGAATATTTAGCATGGCTTAACAAAATATCCTCACAGACAATAAAGACCCTCAAAGTGTGCAGTTTGTCAAGGTTTCCCTCTGCTGTTGATGTTCAGAACTGCACAGCACATAAATACAGACCTTGAGACTTCCAGCCCACATCCAGTATATTCAATTTTAGGATATCTTCTCACATTCAGAGGGCAACAGGGAAAACGATGCATGGACAAACCAAAGTAAACTGTCTGCTTGCACATTTGTACAGTGAAATCTCCGTCACCAGTCACACCGCAGACAGCCTTGGAGACATATAAATTATTTCTGATCGCACAAATCTAAACTCATTACTGTCAAATAAAAGAATGGACAGGCAAATAAAGCAAGCGACGTCTAACTAAATCCTTAACAGCTTTAAAAATAAACCTCCGACTTCACAGCATCACCTGCACAACCAGGTCAAAAAATGGATGTACTTGATGTTACTGACGACAGACAAAACAAACTTTTCATGTAAGGCTTGAGGGAAGAGTCGGTTACAAACATTACAATAAATCCCTTTAAAATCATTATTTTATAAGTTAAAATGAATGAGAATAATCATTTGTGCTGCTGTGTAATTTGCTCGATTTTTTTAACTCATATACTATTAGTTCCGACTACTTCCCCGAAGCAAAGACTGTAGCTCTGCAGATTTATGGAAATTATCTGTAAACATCTTAAAAGCTCCAAATGAGAGCGCTTAAGCATCTGAACATTTCACATTGAAACAGCTCAAAGGCATCATGAGCTTACTTGGAAAAGGTGATTGGGGTGGGGGGGCACAGTTGGCCTTGGTCTTCTAATGATGTTATTTTCTGTGTGTGTCTTTGTATGTGTGTGTTCTGCCCCCCAGGCTGCTATCCGTAAGGAGCTGAATGAGTTTAAAAGCCGAGAGATGGAGGTTCATGAAGACAGCAAACAGTTCACCAGGTACTTAAGCGGTCAATGGCATTGACCATTTAAGCCGACTCTGAAGCTTTATTATCGCTTTATCACAGTAAATGCTGCTGTTTATTAGTCACATTGATCAATATTTATATTGTTCTAGTCCCACATTAAAGTCACGATATACTCCTGGGTCGACTCCAGTTTATTTACCTCAGGCAATAATTGACAATAAAGGTTAGGTTCCCTCTCTCATTTGTTATTTTATCGGTGTGCCGAGCCCACCAAAAAGAACTTATAAACCTTTCAATAAAAACACAACTAGCGCAAAATGTTTCAATATTTGTTTACATCCTCTTTCTGAACTTGTGAAATTACACGGGCTGGAAATGGAGGAAAAGCAACTTGTGCACAAACATAGTCCACATGCAAAAGTCCTCAGAGGGGATGCCTTACCTGCAAATTCATTACAAAAGTCAATATAATGAGATGAGAATGAGAACACGTGCTTTAAGAAGACAAAGTTAAAACTGAAATCTTTCCAAAAGTATGTTTTGTAAAGAAATTTAAAAAAGAAAAAGATGAGCAGAACGCTTCCTTTCTTTTGAGTCTGACAATGGAAACATTTGAAGGAAGGTCCACGATTTTCATTTTCCTTTGAGAAATCAATGAAATGCGTCATTTGTTCTACGATGCCCAGAAATGTTTTTCCTTTGTGCCATATTTTTGAAGAGGGAAAAAAAACCCTGTAGACTTGTGCTTTTCTGCAAGATTTAAATCTATTGTTAAAACACTTCAATTAACAGCACGATTAAAATGCACCACCACCATTTTCGTTCTAAAGCCAGCAGCCGCAGCTCAAAGATAGAGGAAACTCGTGTTTGACTGTTTTTGCCTGATAACACGCTGAAACGTAGCAACGGTACATGATAAAACAATGTTCATATTATAATCTGTCTCACTCACAGTGATGTGAATAAGTTTCTTTCTAGAGTCCAGTGAAAAACTATCTACACGATTACTGCTTCCTTAGGAATTTAGAGGATAAGGAGCAGCCAGGCTGAAAATCAAATGCACTTGATGAATTGATCATCAACAAAGCAGAAGTTTGCTGGTGTGGAGCATTCAGATGTGTGTTAATAACACAATCTTTCATAGAAATTCACCTGAAGATTCACATGAAAAGACCCAAGAGCTACACCTCAGACTCTACAGGTCTCAGCATGTTAAATGTTGAAGTTCATGACAGTACCTTTAGATAAAAGCTGAAAAAGTATGGCTTGTTTGGAATAGTTTCCAAGAGGAAGCCTCTAAAAGAACATGGCTTAGGTTTCCAAAGTTGCATCTGAACAAACCAAAGGACACACTGTCTTTTGCAAGGGAGCAGAGTGGCATAGATGTTTGGATACATACGCAGCACATGTTTGTAAAAGGAATCTGAACCAGCTGTCCGTCTCAGCGATGGAGGAGTGAGAATTTGGTCTTGAGTTAGCATTATAGGGTCAAATGTGAAACCATCTGTCTGGCAGTGTAATTGGGTCAATGCAGCAAGACAATGATCCCATAACATTCCTCCACAATGATGTGACAGATTGATAAAATCATACAGAAAAACAAGTGTTCAAGTTATTGCTTCTAGGTAAGCATCAAGATAAGTTCAATGACTTTTAAAGATGATTTAAGATGGTGAAATGCTTATTTAATGGTTAGTTTTTCTATAGGACTGCACATAATCCTTTTTCTCACATGACTATTTTTTGCTTTGTGGTCCTCGGGATTCCCATATGCTTGTCTGTCATTCACCTAGGGACCATTTTTGATCCGACAACACCACAAGGATTACGCAGATCAATGCGGCCCTGACAGCTTAATGCTTAGCCATGTCTTCATTTCATTCTCATTCTGTTATTTGATGCCTCGACTATGTAAAAAGATATTACTATTAAGTGTCTACAGTCAGCAAATAACTCACCACAAACTGCTGTTACCGACTGTCTTTGATCACACAAACTACTCACAATGTAGCCTGACAAAGCATTTTGTAAACACCCACCTCCTGGAGTTAAAGATGCGGTCTGTTATGTGTGTTGGTTGCTTTGAATTCAGATGAGTAATTTATGTTTCTGTTAAAAAAAGAAAAATACAAGTTTGAAATTCAAATGAAAATTGGCAGCCCTAGTGTTCACTGAGCTTTGGTTTATATCGACAGCAGTTGGTTTAGTGTTTGAGGATTTTTCAAGATCTGAAAAGTGATTTCAGATGCAAGTTTATTCCCAGGTACTGTGCAGGTTACTACTCGGAGTGTTAGTAGGAATTGCTAATAAATGACAATACATTCATGTATTTCTATTATACTGTCTGTGTGTTTCTTCTGTTGTAAATAAACCTTTGTGTCTGTGTTTTCAGATTTCATCGGCCCTAAGTCTCCTCAATGCCCCGTCGACGTCAGCGCCACAAGCTCTCTGGTCCACATCTCCCAGCAGGCTCAGCTCAGTCCACTTCACTCTGGAACTCAGTCGACCTTTTTCACAGCGGACTTTTTGTCTTGTCACAGCAGGAGAAGCACAGGTGTACTTTACAACATTTAAACGTGGCTGTGTGTCGTTCAGGTTAACCAGTTCCAAAACCTTGGATGTGCGCTCATACTTTAGAAGAGCGATTGATAGGAAGGTGACACTCGCTTCACCTGCATTTTTCCTACTGAAGCACATCGGAATATCTTATGTAAAAAAGCTCTGTTGCCCCCGATGAAACTTTTAAGTCTATCATAACATCTGTGTGTGTTTCTTGGCACCCATAAAACATTTGCACATATCCAATGTCAGGATAGTGGCGTGTATTGTGCTCAGAGTAGATTTATTTATTGTAGAGTATCAGAACCAGCTGGTACACAAAATATTTTGTGTATTTCTTTTTTTTTTTTTTTTTTTGTATGTATGTTTTTGGTCAGCCCTGTTGTAGTGAATGTGAGTGTACTGTAGAGTTTGTGTCCTTACCAGGGTATGCCTTGTCAGTAACTGACAAATGGCCAAATATGGGCAACTTCCTAGTACAGGAAGTGGGGTTGATTGGATAGTTTCATGCTGATGTCAGTGCCTATGTCACAGATCACAGGAGAGGAGAGGCAGTTTCCTCTGCTCAGATGTTCCCCTCAGAGATGAATCAGAAATACTGCAGTTCATTTTTTTAAAAACATGCTTTAAGTTCTGCCACTAGAGGTCGCTGTATCCTAAGAGTTACAGAAGACGACGGTGCACATAGCTGAAGAATAACCACAAGTGTTATATTTAAAACTGCTAAAGCTGAGGGAGCCACCTGAGGCTTTAATATTGAAGTGCAAATCCCATTCTGGCCACTTCTAATCCCTCAGCACACTTTCCTGATGATACATGATGATAACATATCATCATGTATTCTCTGCTGGGTTATGAACCTCTAATCACAAAGTGCTGGGCTAGCTGTTTAGGAGATGTACTCATTGTTTTCTTACTAGTTCTATTACAGGCTTTTGGCTGGGGTGCTTTACTTGGCTCTTTATTTGGTGCCAAAGATAAAGCAGGAACCTGATCGTATGTAGGTGTTGGAACGCTTACAGCATAGGTGTCAAACTCTGGCCCGTGGGCCAAATTTGGCCCGCAGCCTACTTGCATTTGGCCCGTGAAGCCATACCAAATTACTATCAGAGCTGGCCTACTGGTATTATACAGCTAATATATATATTGTTTAGTATTAAGCTTTGCTTGTTCCATATTCAGTTTTTCAGCAAAACGTGTTTGAGTCCATAAGAAAAGATTCATTCTTATATCTGGAGGAATAAATATATTTCAATAAATATTAACGTTAGCCCGCGACTTTGTTACAGTTTTGAATTTTGGCCCACTGTGTATTTGAGTTTGACACCCCTGGCTTACAGGTTTCATTTTGTTGGGTGGACTACGTAGAGAACAGGCACTGAGAGGTTCAGCACTAGTAATGAACGGCCCTCTTCTTTCAGAGAGTGAAAGAGTGCTTTAATTTTCATTTCCTTGAACATGCTTTTGCAATTTAGTCAAGTGACTTTATTTTTAGAACACATTTAAAAAGAAGAAATGTTGACATGAGTGCTTTGTGACTTTTGTGATTATATCTTTACATCTAGCTTTAACATGCATCTTGAATCCAGCAAAATTACCTAGTGTCATTACATGTTTTTTTTAACCATGAATCAGGTTTATTTGATGGATTTGTTCCACTTTTTGGAAAGTTAATTTCCAGCCATGGTAATTATTTCAATAAGAATCATTTTAGATCATTTTACAGTTTTGGTCAATCATTGGGAAAATGTTTCAACTTTCATGTGGTTGAATAGATGCCATATTTAACAGAGTCAAGAGGATTTCCTTTGTTTAAATGTGGAGCTATGAAGCATCTAGTGTGTGGATTTGTGATTTTTTTTTTTTTTAGCAATCTGGCTCGGGTGGTTTGGTAACTATTGGATTTTGGGGGATTTGTGGATTTGCTGACTTTACGTGCACTGCCAGATACTTGAGATGCATGTTTCGGAAAAATGTAGAGGATCCATTAAAAGTGTTTTCTTTCTCCGAGAATGCCAGAATCTTTGTCTGAGCTTTAGTAATATTTTTGTCCTATGCCTACTCGAGAAGAGCGGAGATGTTGGCTGTCGAGTGATTGACAGATAGAGCTTGCTGACCTCCAAAAGACGGTGTTCTTATAATAGAGCCCCAACCTCCACAAACACTCGTCATTCTTCCAAATAGTAACTGAAAAGGGCAGATTGATTGTTTCCACTTCTGAATGTGCGGGGGTTGTAAAGTGAAAAGATGTATAGCAATGAAAAAGAAGCAACAGTATTCATGTTGATGTCTAAGTTGTTGTTCATATATATATATATGAATATACATATATGTGTGTGTACTGTACAGAATGTATATCAAGCATGTGCATACATTGGTATGACTTTTACTACCAATATAATATGATACAACTTTTATGTGAATGTTTTAAAATCAAATTGTATTGGGTTTTTTTTTTTTTTTATATTTTTTGATACCATCTCCAGACACTGATAAAGAAGTGATTACAGCTGACCTGAAAGTGGTGCTTTTTAATCAATTTATCAAGCACAGTCTTTAATAATAACCTACCTATTTCATACGTAGACAAAGATAATGATCTCTGGGAATATCCGGTTTTGGATTTATTTCTACAAATATCCACAGTTCTAATCTGCACAAACTAGAAATCCTTTACATAGGAATAATAATCATACTTGGTTTTAGATATTTATATATAAAGAGAGAGAGTGTGTATTATATATGTAAAGTTTACATATGCTAATTAGTTTGGAAATAAAAACTAGCAGCTGAAGAAAGGAAGTAAATATGAGTTTGATCCCTTACAGTCTGCCTGGGTGTGGCTCCAGCACAGGTGAACACGGTATACACCGTCAGCCAAAGCTGCAGTCAAATACCCAGGAAGTTTGAGCTTTTATTACAAATTAAAAGTCATACATCCAGTTGAGTTAGAGGCAAATTGATGTTTTGGTTTTTTCTAGGTTCATAAACATATATTATCTCTCGCATGAGAGGCGTCTTTGGAGGTGGTCCTGAGAGTCTTTACTGCTTTCCATTTATCTCAGAAGTTGGATTTGCATCACTCCCGAGTTGAGCGTGTTCCAGTAGTAAAGTCGGAAAAATAGGATTTGTGATCAACGCATTCATTCTGAGTTGGAAATCCGACTTTAGGAGAAATTCCATTTTCCAACTTTAGCTTGAACATACTATCTAACCTACCCTGCCAACGGAGGTGTTGGTAGGGTAACATGAGCCAAGATGTGAATCAAGATGTGGTTCATTGGGGTCACAAGTGTGTCAAGGTGTGAGTGGCCCAGGTGAACTTAATAAATTGCGTAATGGGAGGGTGGGTCAACAACTCTCACAACTATCTCCAAGGTGATGACCTCGGTAGGGGCACACTGAGTAGCCTAACCCACGTTATTAATCATTTACAGCCTGTATACAGTCAAATAAAATTACAATTAAACTGGTTATTCAGGGTTATCACTCATTATGTACCAATTAGGAAAAGCTTTAACTGTTATCAAAATAAATTAAAAACTTGGAATTTCTTAGCATTTACTCAAAGCTACATTATAGTGTGTTGTACGTAATTTTAGCAATTTATACACTCATCAATCACATTAGAGCCTCCTGTCTAATCATGTGTAGGACCTCCTTCTGCTGCCAAAACAGGTCTGACTCATCAGGGTATTGACACGGGACCTTTTGGGATGTCTTGTGTTGTCTGGCATCAGAACATTGGCTGCAAATCCTTTAGATCCTGTCGGTTGCAGGTTGGAGGTGCCTCGTTACAACACACCCCACAAAGGTCCTGTCGGGGTCTTGAGCTCTTCGTTGTGTTCCTGTAATTAGTTTTTGTTGAGTTGCAGGGTGCATTGTTCAGCTGGGAGAGGTTCCTGGCAATAGTGGGTTGTGAAGGCCAGAGTCCAATATTTCCCAGCAGTACATTGAATTATAACAAGATGATCAGTATTATTCGCTTCACCTGTTAGCAGCTTTTAATGTTGTGGCTGATAGGTGTACATATCAGTGCTAAATATAGAGGTTAAAATGAAGCATTACCAAATGAGAATATTTAGAAACCTTCTCCAGGCAAAAGCTTAGTGTTATCGCTTTTAGAACGGCTTTTTAATATTGAAACCGCTTCCACCGAAATACTTGCGTGGAATATCAACAGCATTTATATCGTGCAAAAATCCATATTTCTATCCGAAATTAGGAATGTGGGTGTTAAGCTATAACCACTTAATTCATCAGGATTCAGGACGAATCATCTAAAAACGTTGATGGGTGCCATCTGTTTCATCTCATCTGTACGGCAGCTGTAAAATAAACAGTCACGTTACCCAAAGAAGCTGCAAGCCTACCCCACATTTCCCAGTGTTAATAGTGATCGTGGAAAACGTAATAATAGTTAGACTGCATTTCAGAAGGTATTTCTCTATTTCTCTTGACAGCCATAGTGGCACTTGTTTTTCCTGGGCTGCTACTGTTTATTTGTAATGCTGTCTACTTCCCCCAGTTCATAAAAATGTTTACATTGAGAATGTCTCCTGCTGGTGGTGCTTGAAGCTTCCTTTATTGCTTCCCGAATGTAAATCTATACTTCAGACTGGAGCCACAATCAGACTGCAGTCAAAACCACCCCTTTTTTCTTGAACATGTAATCTTTTCTTGACCATGTGAAAATAAATTGTAATTTGCTGCAGTTTAGCAAATATCATGCTATAAATCTGATATACAGTAATGTATAAACTGTCAGAGTAATGAATTTACTTTGTGCTCAGAGCAGCAAAGGCTGAGGAGAGGATATTTCACATGAGCTCCAACCACCTTTACGCTGTTTGACATTAATAATTCATCTTTGAAGTTGTACTACAATGTTATATATCCCAAAACAGCTACTGTTGTGTCCAAACTGTGTATAGTGTTTTTGTATATAAAGACTTAAACAAAAAGGGTTTTTTTTGTCATTGTCTTTTTTTGTCGTGAATAATTTTATCACTGAAGTAAGATCACAACTGTTTTTTGTCTGAGAACAGGGACACCCAATACTTTAGTTGGTATACCTATTATTTATTTGGCACTGCCTTAATTCTTTGTGGCATAGATGTAACAAGGTGCTGGAAACAGTCTTCAACTGTTGCCTCAGTTTTCTGTTCTGGTCTGACAGGAAGGGCCCTCAGTGAGGTCTGCTGCTGCTGTAGCCCTTCTGCTTCAACACTGGCTTCTCCCTTCAGAGATACTCTTCTGCACATCTTGGTTGTAACCAGTGGTTATTTCAGTAACTACTTGAAGCAGTCTGGCCGTTCTCCTCTGACCTCTGGCATCAGTAAGTAATTTCAACCCAGAGAACTGACGCTCACTGGATATTTTCTCTTTTTTCGACCATTCGCTACATCCTAGAAATACTTGTGTGGGGAAAAAAGCTAATCTGAGAGAAATATGAAATTTCTTTGCCGGAAAGAAAATAAATGTCACAGGTTTGGAATTTAAGCATGTATGTGTTCATACATGCAAACGTTTCAGAGTTTTTAATGAAGGTATAATTCATCCACCGGATATAAGTCTAAATGAGAGACAGCAAAGTGGTGCCAGCTGAGAGAATTACACCCTGTTGGTCAGTAACCGCCTCCTGCTCTCTGACCATGAGCTTTCTCGCCAGCATTAAGTGATGTCTGGACCCAGACAGCCTGCCCTGCAGGGAAGGCTTTTAGATGTTGTATATTACAGGGAAATGTATGAATAAAGAAGCGTTATGCAAACTGTGCATACAAAGTGGAACAGAGGAGCTCGGAGATGCATCAGCAATAGGCATCCGAAAGCAATGCATTTGCACATACCTCACAAATATATTAGGATAATATGTAATTTCATTGAAGCCCCATAATTTTGCATTGCTGTCCTCTTGCCAGCTGTAGTCCCTGCAGGCAGCATATTTTCAGAGCCCACGAAGGTTGCGTCTCCTAATTAACTATTCAGAGACGCAAAACGCAAAGAGCACAACACTCAGTGGGGTTTTATTTTTGAATATGTTACATAATTTGTGGCAGATTTCATAAAGTTATTGAAACGCTGACTGCCCCCCCCCCCCCCCCCCCCCGTTTCCATTAAGGCTACAAAGAGCAGCACTGAGAGAAATTTACCATCTATGATGCACCTAAAAGTGTGGCAATTAGTGCCAATTAAGCTTTTTTTGGATATAAGAAAAAAAATCTAGAAAGCTCAGCTCACCTCATTTCATCATCTTTTATATGGCTTTGTTTGGATAAACTGCCAAAGATGACAGCATAATTACACTGACTTAAGCTACTGGGTTACAAAAAGGTCCCATCCAGCTCAACGACAGTATGTGCTTTCAAGAGTTTAAATATGAAGTGGGTGTAATGAAGTTGGATGTGCAGAAGAGGACAAGAAAATGCGAACTGGTGATGGAAGGAAACTGGGGTCAAAGAGACCTGGATGACAGAAGTGATAATCATTTTTATAGAGCACAGGAGGGCAGCAGGAAAACTGTATTACCTGGTGCCTGTGTTTGAAAGATACTCCTGGTACACAGTGATCATAAACCTCCTCTCGTTTTATCTTACACACACACACACACACACACACACACACACGTCTTACTCATGAGAACTGATGCTTGTCTCTAAAATCCCTGCTTTTATCTTAGACTTCTTTATTGGCCACAGCTGCATTTTTTCAACCTGAACTTTAAACCTAAACCATAAATCTAAACTCAGCCCTGCTTTCTGAGAGTAAAAAGTTTCCACGTTTTACTAGCTGTAAAATACACACACACACAACAAACAGCCCACTTTAATGAAGTTTCCCAGCCAGGACAGGAAGGCACTTTTATCCCTGGAGGTCCTGACTGTAATGCAGTCTGCTCAATTGGAAGTTGGTGGATTAGTCATCGGTCTAACACTCGCTGACGTTTCAAAACATATGATTTTGTTTTTGTTTTTGCTCTGTTATACTGTTCATATTACAGTCATTCTATTTCTCAAAGTATTTCCATTCCTTTCAAAAATGAGGGAAATGTTATAAAAGAAACATCACTACAGACTTGAAAGTAATATGAGCAATCCTTTTTGAAAGGGTAATTGGTTGGTAAGAAGTGTGGGTGACAGGTGAATTGTAATTTGCTTCAAATTGCATTTAACTAAAGGATGCTTTAAGGAGAACTTTCACGGCACAAAAGTGCCTCCAGAACTGTGCAGACCAGAGATCTTTAATTATTTTCTTCATACAGAAACCCCTTTTTTCTTAGTAGTGCCATTTTTCTGGGTGAATTCTGTTCTGCATTTATTTTTTGAATATGATTTTGCACCACATTTGTGCCTTCTTCACACAAAATATTCATGTGTTTTTCCACTGCTGGAGAGTCATTAGTTGCTGTGTTTCCACTCCACTGGTAAGCCTATCTGAGAGGGCAAAGATGAAGAAAGAAAAAAATGGAGTGTAGTAGAGGAGAAGGGGAGGATGCGATGTAGTTTGCAGGAAGTGGTTCGAGCAGTAAAGAAGAATCGGTGAAGAGTTTAGTGAAGGAGAACAGGATAGCACAAGGGTTAGGTGGTGGGTGGCCATGTGGACAAAGATAATTGAATTTGTGGAGAATTTATATTTGACGAGGGTAATTGTGCTTCCTGAACCTTTGCACCAGTGTGTAATCAGAGGAGAGAGCAGATATGGACGAGTGGCCAAACGAAGAGCTCGCATCAGCATGAACACAGAAAGGCCAAGTGGTTTATTAACAAATGCTATTCAATGTGTCAAGCTCCATTTGTAAATGCAAACACACGGTGCTGCCAGTTTCCAGTTTCCACTCTGACTGTGATTTGCAAAGAGTCATAGGGAGTAGAATTAATTGCCTCAACTAGACCCTGCAGGATCTTGAAAGGTTACCTAGCTGAGGCGAAAACGAGTGGCCGCACGAGATTCGATCAATTGATTAGCTGTTTAGCTGCGAAATGTTCAAGTGGGCCTGCATTTATTGATCAGTGGCATGGAAGCTCACCATAAAGAAGAGAGTTATTGCAGTGCAACTGCATTAAATGAAGCAATTATTTGATAATCTACATCAATCAGTAGCCCATTGTAGTAAAATCAACATAACAATGGGTTTAGACACCGGTGGTGGTGACGCTGTATGATGGAAGTCTGCATGCATATGATGTGGAACAGGACTTCTGATGAGCTGGCTCTGAGGAAAACTGGGGGTGAATGAGGTGGAGGAGGACTGCATCCATTGACACTGAAGTGACAGCTGACAGCTCGACAGAAAGAAGCCGTTTTAAGATTTGACAGCAGTGCAGTGACTTGCTCGTTGACAAAATCGAATGTGACGAGTTAGATGTGGGAAGAGAGAAAAGGACAAAAAATAGCTTTCTTTGTGTATTTTCACCAGTTACTTGATAAACAGAAATAGTTTTGCATTTCCAGCATGATGAGCTTAAATAAAATAAATCAGTCCAGTTGAAATATTATTTGAGAAATACTTTCAAAGGATTTGAATCTTTTAACTGAAGCTTGAATAAAGTGAATATAAAGCAACACAGGGGTTCTGGTTCTTCCTTAAGAACTGTTTCCAACAGTATGACTGCCCCATCTGCCCAATATACATGCAGATTAGTCTGGAGAAAAATCAGTGCTTCTAGTCTGGTAAGACATACAGTATAATAGCATGAAATAAAAGAACCCTTAACTATTTAGGCAGAATGGGTTTAGCTATCACACCCAGTTATGTGTTTGGGTGATTACACTAAAAGCATTAGTGTCTCAGTTTATGGTGTGTTCTGCCAGTTTCTTTTTCTCTTTCACATTTGGACTTTTGGGATCAACAGAGTAATTTTCTGACAGGTGTAAAATATACTGCTAAAAATAAATAAATTAAAAAAATATCTGGACTGGGTAATGTGTTAGGAATAAAAGGGATGCCACTTTCTTTGTTGGAAATGAAAATTGTCAGCCTACAAAGGGTTGACAATGTCAGGTCATACTCCTAATGAGACAACAGACGGCATCCTGGGGGATCTCTTCCGAGTTGTGGACCAGGGCATGGCTGATCTTCTGTGGGTGCAACCTGGTGGCGTCGGATGGACTGAAACAAAATGTATTATTGGATGCAGGTCAGACGAGGAAGGGGGCCAGTCAATGGTATCAATTTTTTCATGCTCCAGGAACCGCCTACTCTCGCGGCGTGAGGCAGACTGTTGTCATGCACCAGGAGGAACCCACAACCCACTGCACTAGCACATGGTCTGACGATGGGTCCAAGGATTTCAAGAATACCTAACCAAAGTCATAGTGCTGTTACCTAGACTTAGTGCAACCTTCCATAGATATTCCTCCACAGACCATTACTGACACACCACCAAACAATCATGCTGAATGGTTTTAAAGACAACAAATTAATGAATCCAAATCGGCAATCCTCTTCTTTAATCATTCTGAAAGAACTTTCTACCACTCTTTTCAGCTCTCCCAAAGTAACTACCCATCTCCTGGAATCTCCCATGTGCTTTTGAGATTGTGCTCAGGGACACAGCAAACCTTCTGGAAATTGCACATATTGACGTGTTGGATGCTGGAGGAGTTGGACTACCAGTAGAGACACTAGCCCTAGTGCACCTGTTGTTAATTTAATGAACACAAAGGCAGCTGAAACTGATTAACAACACTCTCTGCTACTCAACTGACCAGATCAATATGCGAGAGGTTTGATTGAATTGATGCTACACTCTGATTAAAAAGTGTTCCTTTTATTTTTTTTCGAGCAGTATATGAAATATTTCTGATTTAGGTCAGCTGGGGCATTTTTGTGTGGAGTCTGCATGTCCTGTCTGTGCCTGTGGCCATGGTGTCTGGGCACTGCAGCTTCCTCACAAAGTCCAAAAACAAGCATGTTAGCTTAACTGGTGATTCCAAATTGGCCATAGGTCTGAATTTGAGAATAAATGTTCATCTGTCTCTATGCTTTAGCTCTGTGATGGGCTCAGTGTCTAGGATGTACCCTGCCTCTCTCACTCCCTGTGACGCTAGTTGGCTAAGAAGTGCTGGATGGAAGTCTGAATATTTTATTTGTCCAATAAATCATCCAAGTATTTTATTTTTTAATATTATGCTCCATTCATTAACTAGAGGATTTATATGAGATCATGAGAGACAGTTTTTGCTCCTTGTTCATAATGAGTAGAAGATGAGTGTTCATTATGACCTTGTAGCTGTCATGGTGAGGATTTAAGACTGTTGGCAGGCAGGCTTGAGTATTTATGGTCACTGTGACAGACTTGGAAAAGAAAAACAGTACACAACAGCTGTATGCTGCTTTCACATTTTCTTACTGTGTGAACAGTTTTCATCTGTGCTTCAAAGCAATTTCTTACACAAAACTGTAGTGACGTAATGGTACAAGAAAGGCTTTCTGTTAAATAACATGTTTTTCTCAGCACTGACAAAAAACCTTGTGATGGTGCTCAGTGCTTTAGAAGATGCTCTGATAATTTCTCATAGCTGCTGGTGATTTAAAAAATACAAATAAAAAATGAATGTGTCATTTTTATAATTGAAAACAGGGCCTTCTTTCAGGGTGCCTCACATACATATTCGATATCGGCTGTTCTTGAGATCACACAATCATATGATACAACTAAACAGAAAATTGAGAAGCAGACAATTATTTATGGGCTCACGTCTTGCATAGTCAAGCATTTTATGTGTTTCGCATGCGTGTGTGTGCGAGACCGCACACCAACAAAACCTCACGCAGCTTTCTCGCCTGACTTGGCAGCGCTGTCTCCCCGAGTCTGACAGTGAGGACAGATGGCAAGGACTTACCCCACCAAGAAAGCCTCCAACACACAATCTCAGCCATAATACACGACACAAAAACTTCCCTGGCACCTCCTGACTACTATCACAGTCCAACAATGAGTCATGTTTAGCGTCCTCTCCCACCAACTGACTGTGTGCGCAAATTTGGATGACAGCATACTTTCATGAACCACCTTAAGTCAGCAAGTGAAACCTCAGCCCCTGCTGTGCCTTTCTGATTGCTCCCCAAGCAAAGTCCTTGTATCGACCGCAGCATCACACATAGACTCGACTTTAACAAGCCTGAGGCAATTAGTTTTATAAAAAATCTGATCCCATGGTTGGTGGCATAATAAACCCACACTCCTTATCAAAGATCCAAATTCATTCTCTGGAAAAATTTTTTCTTAATGTCTACCCTGACCACCGCTGTTGAGCTGTGCTACAGAGGTTTTTTCTGCACCTGCTTGAAAAGTTCATTTGAAATCTGATCACTGTTACATGCTTTTCAGAATTGTAAATAAAAGGTAGCAGACAGAATTTTAAAGCTCAATTAACTATGAATATCACATATGTTCATTGACAAAATGTTTATATATATAAAAAAATATAGCATGCCAAGTCTCAGTCACGGACAGCTGATCTTTGTCGGCTCAAGTGTGTGTGCGTTGAACACGAATTAGAAAACTGGTCAGTTCTGTTTTTGTAGGCTATTTATCACCAAGAATATTCAATCAAGTCATTTTGAGCTCTCTGATTAGGCTTTGGTTGTGTAATACTTTGGAAAACAGCTACATTGAGTGATTAAACATCAGGAAAGGATGTTTGGAGAAACTTGGCTGAATCTGAGCACACACAATGCTCTTGTACACTTCTCCATTCAACCTGGTGATTACAATACTATTGTTCCAATTCTACTGGCAACCATGTATGCTCGTCCCATAACGCGGTTTACAGATAAGGAGGGTGCTTTGCACAATGAGCTGTTTGTTTTTCGCTTCACTTTGTTTTTACAATTTTATTCCATTATAATCAAAGCTGACTTTTCCTTCTTCACAGTGCAAATGCTCCCCCACAAGATCTGCTAGCTTGTTCTCTATCCCTTAGTTCTCTTTGTAAACCGGCTTACCTTTTCATATCTAAAAGTTTTTTCCATGACTAGGTTTAGTCAAATATCTCCTGTGCACACATTTTTCTTTTTAATGTGAGTGCCAAAGTACAAAAAAACAAAAACAAAAAAAAAAACCTGATTCAGTGGAAACATAAATCCTTCCACCAAGACTCTGAATGACTTGGACATGAGCTGGCTTTCACAGCAACTACTTTCTATCCAACAGAACAGCTACAGGTAGTGTGGGAGTGTAACAGAAAGCACTTTCCACCTGATGAGCAGATATTCTTTTTGCACAAATTGTTCTCACTCCCCCTGTTGTGTCACAGGGATGAGCGGTAACCATGCCAAGAAACATTGGAACTGCTGTCCCTTTGTTGCTGCCCAACACTGTCAATACTAAATCAGTTTTTATTGGGTACAAACTTTTTTTCCTGATTTTTTTTTTTAAACTTACTGTATAAATTACTACATTGTAAATCACAACAGGTCAATGAATCCGAACCATTGGCCATTAAATCTAAATTCATGTAAATGCAATCAACAAGTGCTAAAATAGAAAAAGACAAATTTTAATGAAATCAAGAATACATCTCCATCCTTTAATGCAAACACATGCAGATGAAAGTACTACACCTTATACCTGCTTTCTATTATGTCCTCTGGTACATGTTCAGCTGTTAAAGCACTTTCACCTTTAAACAACTGTTTAGAAAACTGTGCTGGGCAAGAAAATATTTTGTTCTGGTCCATATAAAACCAAAAAAAAGAAAAAGTCTTCTCTTCTATAAGTACACAACGAATCCAGTAATGGTGGAGTCAAACAAGGATGCAGTAGCAGTTTTAGCTGGAATATTTTTTGTTTCTAACAAAAAGCATCCACTGCTCACTCCAGTGTGATCTAGGCATCATCAGGTTTATCTGCTGGTGGTCCACATGGCTGAAGCATCTTCTCCATCAGGTTGAAACGAACACGCGCTTTACTCTCGTTCTCAGCCACAGCAAAGTAATTCAGCAGGTCAAAATGTCCCATGTAGGAACAGTAGGAATCACGATGCTGATTGACCAGCCATTCCCACTTGCTGGTGTCGGCGTGTCCTGTGCCGATATACTTTGATTGAAGATGCTCCAGCTGACTGTGGATGTTGTAGCGGTCTGTCATTCTTGCTGAGATGAGTCCTGGAGGCTCTAGACAGGGGAAGAGATGAGAAAGAAGTTAGAATATAAATACAAAATAAATAAATTAAAAAAAATATATATGCAAAGATGGATCACACAATGAGATAACAGGCTAAAGACTTTAAGATGGGCTATTAATCAAAGTCTGTATTCAATTAGAACTATAGCTTTTAAAGAAATTAACAGAAATGACTGCGACTGTGCTTTTTGTCTTTTAACAAAGGGTGAGGGTTCATATTTTGCCCTATTCTATAAATCCAGTGAATCCCCTTCCTTTGCACTGACACAATTTTGCCTCGCACTAAACACCCAGTGTTCCCTTCAGGTTTTGGCAGGTCAGCTCAACCAAAATGATATAAAGAGAGACTTTTTGGTCATCAAAACGAAAACCAATTCAGCTGTTTGGAATAACTTTGATTTTAAAAAGTGACAAAGAACAAGCAACACATTTTCATCATTGTTTAAAAAGCTCAAAAGTCTTACCAAGTTAAAGAATTGCAAGCTTAATACTGAGCTAAAATAACCATGATTATTGTGTTACAGTATTTTTATCCCTTATCCCACATATTGAGACTGTGTCCCACATTTTCACTGGCTCTGGTTTTCCAAATATAACACAGACAGTTTTCTAAGGTCTGGTTTTCATCCAGTGGTTGTTAAGAAATAGGAAGAGGTTGTCACCATCGATGAAGTGCAGATAAAGGTCCGATTTAGACTTCTGTGGGCATTCTTTTTAACGTCTACGACACAACCTACGTAAGTCGCCGACCTCGTTGCTGTCATTGTGAATTTTGTTTTAGTAACAGTGTGGTCGTGTCCTGATGTTTTATATTTATTGCCAGCCATGGTAGAAACAAAGACTCGTTTTCTTTACCATCCGTTGTGCTTCTGAGTAAAGTCACATAACAAAAGCCGATTGATTCGGAGCCAAAATAAACACAATTTTAACCCGTTTAAGGGCTTGAAAGTATAGGGACCCATGAATGAAACGCTATCTAACAGCAACAGCACATGTGGACATCAGAAGAAACGTGCAGCTAAAAAGGAGACGTTCAGACGGAGAAGTTCAGTCATGTAACCTGAATATTTTTCTTGTATTTTGTATTTACGAGTCAAGCAATGCCACAACAAATGTTAACCCGATGAGTGATTATACTACTCTGAAGCAATTCAAACTTTATTTAAATTTGAAGTAAAAAGATTTCTATGTAAACAGAGAAATTCCTGTTAATGCTAATGTGAGGCTAATTAGCCAGTGTTAGCCTATTCACCGTATCTGTCAACTGCTCTCTAAATGTTCCTTTTAAAGTTAATATAATAACAAGGAAGACATTTTTTAAGTTGAAAATAGAAAGGATACTTACATAAAATGTCAGGAATTCAAACACGAAGGTAGGAGATGTAAATAAATTACACGACCGTCTCCAACTCAACACAGCACCACGGAGCGATCACTTCCGGTTGGTTCGCCCAGTAAAATGAACCGGAAAGGAACACAGACTGTAAACTCTGCGTTTCTCGTGTACATCTTAAACCAAATTTTAGGCGAGTGGCTCCTCGTATATATATATGTATGTATATGTATGTATGTATGTATGTATGTATGTATGTATGTATATATATATATATATATATATATATATATATATATATATATATATATATATACGAAGGTGCAATCCATTCACTTAACAGAAAAAAACTGTTGTTCTCTTAACCCGCAGGTAATTATATAATTTACAGAGAATAACAATAAATACATACATACTTACATAAAGAAACAAAACATCAAAACGTGACCTGTGTGCTTCTATTGGGATTTCTGAAATTTTATACAGTATATGAGGCAATGTTTATTTTACAAAAAATAAACAGCGGGGCACTGGCCCAGGATCACATGTTTTGCAGCTACAAACAAATGAAAACATCTGCTTATCATAGGTTTAAGCCTAACATTTAGTATGTAGGGAATAGTAAATAATGTGCACATTTGCAATGTAATGCACGCACACACACAATTAATATTACATAATAATAATAATAATCAGTCATATAATAGGGCGATCGTGGCTCAAGAGCTGGGAGTTCGCCTTGTAATCGGATGGTTGCCGGTTCGAGCCCCAGCTTGAACAGTCTCGGTCGTTGTGTCCTTGGGCAAGACACTTCACCCGTTTCCTACTGGTGGTGTTCAGAGGGCCTGGTGGCGCCAGTGTCCGGCAGCCTCGCCTCTGTCAGTGCGCCCCAGGGTGGCTGTGGCTACAATGTAGCTTGCCATCACCAGTGTGTGGATGACTGGATGTGTAAAGTAATTTTCAGAAACAAATTATTGATCGACAACAAATTAAACTGGATAAACTGTGTCATCAGTCTGTTTAAAGCCCGGTCTATTATTGCTGACCGTGACCCCCCTCTCTATTCTGATTTCAAATTAATGCCTTTTAAAACGACATATAAGGGATGATTTGCACCAAGAGCAATCGATACTCTGAATAATGAGATGCTGTGATGTGTTTTTATCGTTGTATTGAAGTATTGTATATGTATATGTATGAATGTGGGTTCATTTGAAGCAACTTGATTGGTTGATTTATGACTTGGTGAAACAAAGACAATTTTCCATTGATTTGGTTAATAAAGCTATTCTATTCTATTTAATCATATAGACTGGGCTCTCGGGCACGGACACCTTTGCTAGAATGTCAGCGATGTAGTAGCTCATCCACCTCATGATCCATCATAATACAGAGGTTATTGTATTGTGTGAGGTGCAGAAAGAAAGTTTTGTTGTCACTGGCTGGCTTTATTGCAGAAACTCATAAGAATTGAAATCCACTGAGAAGTCAAGCAGGCTTATAAACATGTGGATCCAGGACAAATTAATGTCATTTCACTAAAACTGGACCTCCAGGAGAAGCAGTAATTCTTGTGAAAATGGAAAAATGTCCATGAAACAACAACTGTAACCTTGACATTGACAACGAGAACAATTTCAGTGAAGAACCATCAGGTGATCACTGTTTTACTAAAATCTGACCAATAGTCCAATTCAGTTTATTTATGTCATGCCAAATCACAATAGTTGCCTCAAGGTGCCTTTTATTGTAAGGTAAAGACCCTCCCACAATACAAAGAAAACAGCTTTATCACAAAGGAAAGTTTTAAGCCTAACCTTATAAGTAGAGAGGGCATCTGTCTCTCGAATAGTCGAATGGGAGGAGTGATTCTTGTGAATTGTCGGAGCAAAGGATAACAGGGGCCTTGCCATTAGCTGTTTGACCCAATTAACTCAAAATGTGTTTGTCTCTGTTTGTGTTGCCTGTTTTCTGTTAAATTGCCAAATTTCTCTGTATGATGTTCTGTGGCTAGGTGCAAAGCAGTTATAGCTTAACCACAGACATTAGCGTTATGGCTAGGATGATGAGCAATATTCCAGGCTCACCATTTAATTTTGAGCCAAAATCACCACATTTCTGAAATGTTTACTTATATTTTTGTGAACAGTTGGGCTCTATTCTCGTTATATAACATTAGATAATACTAGTGTGGCAATACATGTGGCACAAAAGTGCATGGTTTGCCTCACGGCAAGAAGGATTTCAGTTTGAATCCCGTCTGGGGCTGTTTTTGTGTAGAGTTTGCAGGTTCTCCCCATGTGGGTTCCTCCCACAGTCCCAAAATAAACATGGAGTTAAGTATACTGGTGCACAGCTGCAGTGCTAATTTTTTTTAACACAGTTTTGAAAATAAATCTGAGAGCTGCTGTTTTATGCTGATATTTGGACAACTAAAAACTCAAGGTACGGTTTACGGTCATATCTACAAGTTGCTGACTCTAACTGACATTCCTTGGACTTTGGTGCCTGTGTTACTGCTATTTTATTCCTGGGGAATGTTAGTGTTTAGTCACAATGGTATTGGACACTTTAACTTTTTCACCTGACAATAAATGGATACATTTTATGAATACATAACAGGCTGTAATTTATCCCAAGGGCAGTGTGAATGTCATTAGGGTCCCAACTAAAGAAACAGAAAGGAAATAAACGTCGAGACTTCTGGTATCTGTCGCATTCAGATCATTTTCTGGGAGCCATGAAGGTCTTGTAAAAACTATTACTACATCTACTATAACATTTTACTGTCTGGCTGAACATTGTAAAATGCTTCTTTGGGGAAAACAATTTCAATCCAACATTTCTACAGAAACTATGAGCACATGACTCCTCGGCTTCATTAATTTTAATAGTTTTTGTGCATCTCATAGACTGTGTTCATCTCTAAGGCGTGATAACAGAAAGATGTGCGTTGAGGTTACCCGAAGGTAATTTTAATTTTTGCAAACACATTCTCCTGAGAGTTATATTTATTTTTATTACCAAACTTATTTTCAGTCCCAACCCTTTTAAGATAACATACTGCACTTTGGATGATTACCTGAATTTTTCATGTTCTTTATATTTTCAGTTTGGTTGGTTGTTTATAGAGCTGAGTCATCTCTTTATTACTGTTCTGACACTGCCGTGGTCATCTGGGTAGCTGCAAAAATTGGTGTTTGCTGGTTTTACCCAAGAATGTTTCTGCTTTTGATCCCAGGAGCCGTATATGCAGCAATGAGTTGGATTTCGGCAACATTTAGAAATAACTAGAAATCTGGAAGAAATCACTGGAAAAACAGAATAGTGCCATCAAAGTTACATTCCTATGATGTGTCAGATCAGATCAGTATTTAGATACACAAAAGCGTTTTCCATGTTTTAGGACCATTTCATTAAGGTTTATTTTTACATTTGATTAAACTACAGAAGACAACATACCACATTGAATTATGTCCCATGAGGACTGCTCTTCACTATCAACAGTCTAGCTCACTCGTTCTGTAGAAAAATATCTGATGAAAATAACGTTGCATGATGGATTATAGCAATAAAACAGGAAGGTGCATTTATCAAACTGAACCCCAGGGATGATATTCTCTTTTTTTTTTTTTTTGTCTGTCCTGTTTGGCTCTTTTGCCATCAGAATTATTGTCTAAAGGTGAAGAAAGATGCCCAACGGATTTACTTTACCAAATGGACCGTCCCAGCCTTGCCGTAATGGTCCATTTGATTCACCCTTTATTGTTTATTTTATTTTATTTTTACTTGTTAAATATGGGACAGACTGGGGAAAAGAAAGGGGAGAAAGAAAGAGGGAAAGAAAAACAGCGGGGAAGAGGGACGGGGATAAAGGGCAAAAAACAAAAAAAACAACAAAATAAGCAGACAAAAAATACATATATCAATCACCTGGATCACCTGTTGAGAAAGAAAAAAGAGAAAACAAGCAGAAGAAAGAGAAAAAAAAGAGCAACATAATAAACAACATCACGATGATCTATGTGAATATAACAGTAAATACTAAATATTAAACATTATTTTGCAGCACGTAAGATCGACAGCGCACAGTGTGCTTTGAGGTAGGAGCCAAAAAGGGTGTAGTTTGTGTTTGTGAGCACCCGTGTGTACACCTGTGAGCATGAGCGCGCTTGTATTTAAAAGGTTCCTTTATGTAATGATCTGTTAGAGGGTGTAGGGAGCCACAGCCCCGTCCACCAGGGCATGAAGCAGGTATGGAGGAGATCAAGACTCCAGACATCCAGAGGCCCTCAGAACACAAGAGACGAAGGAAGACCAACAGAGGGGCAGCCGCGCCACTGTCCCAGAAAGAGCTGAGGAGAACCCCAGGCTCCAGGCCCCGACAAGCAGCCACCAAGGAGTGAGCCGGTGTGTACCCGGATGCCCATCCCTAGACACAAAGAACCACCAACGCACCGATGTCCGAGGGCGTCTGCCACTGGCAGGGGAAGTGGTGGGGGGAGATAGGCCTCCAGAGAGGTGACATCTGATACCCGACCTGACATATGGACACAGACAAACAGGCACACACAGATACAAACAACCATTCCCACCCTCATGCTCTCATAATTACTCAACACTCACCCAACGTGGAGACAGACATAGAGAAACACTGTACACACAATCACACTCCCCAAGCGTACTCTAAGCCCCAGGTCTAGGTACCCTTGCCCCCGGAGGGGGAAACTGCACCAAGACCCAGGTAGTGTTACCCTTTTCCCTGGGGTGGAGAGAAGCAGACCGCCCCGGCTCGGCAGTAGCAGGGAGGCCCCACATTCCAGACCCCAATCGGACGGCCAACTCCTCCTCCCAGCCCCCCTGCTCCAGCAGGCCGCAGAGAACAGGGTTGTGAGAAGACTCCAAACCTCCCTCCACCCGCTCATTGTAGTGTTGATGCATGTGTGTTCTAAGTGCATTTAAAACCCAGGAGGGCATGGAGCTACCTGCCAGAGAGCAGCAGGTAAGCGCATAGCCCCTCCTGATAGCCCTCAGTGTCTACATGTATTTAAAATTGGGAGGTGGGCAACGATGCCAGGGGTGAGGTTGTACACCCTGATGGTCTTTTGGAGTCCGTGTGGCGTGCCCACCCCCAAGATCCTATATGTATGTGTAATGAGAGTGTGAGTGATGTGAATGTCTAAGTTGTGGGATAAAATTGAGGCACAGGCAGCTAGAAGGGGACAGAGGGGGGGATGCCTCCCCTGCACCCTGGTGACACACCTTTACCCCAAGGCCCTGCATGTGTGGGTGATTGTGGTGGAGCGGGAAGAGGGAGGCAGCTGGAGATGGGGAGGGAAGGAAGGAAGGGGCAAGTGACCCCTCTCTGGGGCCAGCTCCCCCGCTGAACCCCAGGGATGATATTCTCAACAGCACATCCTGGCAGAAACCACTGGTACGGAAAACAAAGCCGGGTGACACCTTAGCTGTGGTGGAGATGGGATGTTGTTGACATTGCTTGTGGCTTTGCATATAACAGAGAAGCATGCAGAGTTTAGCAAAGCTGAAGGATAAAAACTCTCCAGCCTCTTGAGACTCTAATCCCTCGGTATGAACTGAATGCAAAATAAGTGCAGCGGACTGTTAAAAGGGTTTGGCGACAATGTGAATAAAGGCATGATTATTATGCTCAGTCTTCTGGTGTCCGCTTGAAGGTGCAACAGTGAGATAGAAGGTGTAGAAAAATAGGTGCCGCCAATAAAGCCTGTTAAATTATTCCAGTCTGTAGCACTCTGTTGTTCAGTATTCAACAGTTTTCATAACCTGCACTGCATTTTAAGTGGACAACATACAACTGAATATAATATAATATTTATATAAAAAAAACTTTGTCTGAAAAAAGAGCAGAATTTAACAGAAATAGTAAAGAGGTTTAAGAATTAGGGTTTTTTCAGTTTTTTTTTTTTTTAAAGAAATTCCTTGGTAATCTTTGTTGATTGACTGACAGAGTGGTGTAGTGGTTAGCACTGTCACCTCACAATAGCAAGGTCCTGGGTTTAAATCCATTCTGTGGTCTTTCAGTGTGGAGTTTGCATGTTGGAGAAGTGGAAGAAGATAGGTGGATAACAGATCTGTGTTACCAGAGGATAAACTTAGACTGCAATTAGTATGAGAAATAAACAAGCTAAATCTACTAACAATAAACAAGCCTCAAAGCCCAGTGCCATAATTATAATAAACTGGGATCTGAAAAAATGAACTGACAAGCAAAGCAATCATTCATTTGACTTGTCTGATCTTGATGTGTAAGAAAATGCAACAAAGCTTTTTCTAGTCCAAGTCACTCACTTTTATCTCTTCATGTGTGAATTTCAGAAGTGCTGGAATGATTTTTTTGTTGGAGGGTCTGGTTAGAGAGCAAACCTGCGCAATTTATGCAGAATTTTTATGTATCCACCAGGAAGACCTTGATGTTAGAAAGTGTGTCAAGTAGTGTTGAAAGTTTCTTTGTAGCTGGTATTACAACATCTGCTGAAAAGCCCTTAATAAAAGTCCCAAAGTGTGTAACTGTCTTGCAATGTGTGGAAGAAAATGTCATGCAAGTTTTAAATAATGGGTGCTGTAAATATATGAAAAGAAATTATATGAGTACAGACAGATTATATATGTGTTTCCAGTAGTTTTATGGGTTTTTTTGGCTTTCCAATCAAAAACAAAAAATATGTAAATTTTTATCCCACTCTGAGAAAGTTACACCTATGGCAAAATAACAGCTGCTGGGATGTGATAATCAAACTTTGATAGCCAATCTTTTAGTGAGCTGGGACCTGGAAAGTGCAAAGCAAAGCACTAGCGGAGAATAGGGTAATGAAATCAGGTGGATTGATGGGAATATTACCTGACTGGATGGTTCCCGTGCCCCACAGTCTCGTTGAGTAACAGCATAGTAAGAAATGGAGTCAGCGATATTTCCATTGATTTAAACCCGGGCTCATTCCCAACCACCGTGCACTGGAGATAGACAGGGAAGCACAAGAAAACTACACCCTGTTGGGTACTCAGAGTCGTGGTTGGTTGGAGGACTGACAAACGGAGGCAACTTATTGGTCAGATGACAAACTGCCCACTTTTTGCTGGATGGCTGGTTTATTGGCAACTAGAGCCATAAGGTGGTGGCAGTTTTGTGGGACTCAGTGGTCTGTCACGCTGATTTGCTTAGATAAGCTCGACCAGCTGGCTGTTTTTTTGCTGGCTTGCTCTGTGTCTTTCCTCCATGACTTTCATTTCCTCGCCACACCTGAGATTCTGACTGTGGCATCTGGCTCTCACCCTCCCTATGTGCTGTGAGCCATTGCAGTAAAATGCTATGTTCCTCTCCATCAAATGAGGAGAGCCAGCTAGCCATTTATCTAAGAGTGTGAAATGGCCTGAGGAAAGCACTGCTCTATGAAAGCGCAGAGGAGCGCTGGGGTATCAAGGCCTGAAGGACTTAAATTGGATTCGACACAGCCCCGAACACACAAACTCACTCCTTTTTGACCCTCCTTGTTTGAGATTTCATAACAGATTTATGTTTTTTGCTGCTATGAAACAAATGAAAAATAAAGTCATTAGTCTTTCTATTTCTTACATGCTTCAATCATGCAGGAGTTTGTTATTAGAAAGCAGCACATGGTTTTCCCACCAGGTAAGCAGGTAAGACTGCATGACTCTGAAACAAATAGAAGCCATATTTAAGTAAGTAAAAAATAGTTTATTTCACTAATGAAGCCAAGACTATTGGAGATGATGCGATGCAAGTCTTTAGTCTAAACAAATTGAAGTTTATTAATGAGACCATAAATCTCAGTGAAGGCTTATTAAAGAGTAAATGTTTGTTTTGCATTTATTTTGTCTTTCATAAATCTTCTATTTCTCATAATAACAACTCATAAAAATGTCCCCTTGTTTATGTTTCTTGCTCACTATTAATACAAAAGCAACCATTTACATGGGTGGATTACACATGAGACATATTTCTTTTGGATAATCCACAAACATAAACGTTTAGCATTCAAGAGAAAGAGAAAGCTTTCTGTTTGTTTTACTAAATTGAAATGTTCGCGTGCATCACAAATATCTTATCAAATTTGTCCAGTTTTGAAAAAAGATTATCAGAAAGAGTGCATTTGCATACATAACTTATCAGCTCTCCCCTGCATGCACAAGCGCATATTAGGTTTCCAGACTGGAGCATGAAATAGGTCACGGTATTGTGTTTTTGTATTATTTTATACAACACAGACCCTTGATTTTGTCCCCAAGACAAAGGTTTAACCTTTTAAATATCAAGTTATTAAACTTGGATTTTGGGGGATTAGGTTTGTTTTGGTTGATTGGCTTTCCATATGGAAAAGGGCAGATTCACAACATCGGGTCTGGGTGAGGTCTCGGTCTCTGCAGGAAGACGGGACAATCACTGTCACTTCGTAATAATTTCTATGACAGGATAAATCATGCTGCCAAGTCCAATAAGGCAATGTCTGGCTCCTGAGCAGCCGCTTACATGACAAGATGGGGTTTGAAGCATCTATGCAGCAAATACATGCTGTGAATACTTCCATGCACTTCTGAAACCATGATGATGTGTACAACCCTCGTGCACATTACACAGACATGCTAAGACTGAATGGAGTCTATATTGATAAAAATTTTTGAGCATAGCTGTATTTTAGACAAAAAAGTGATGTGGCAATCTGGGACATCTTTCCAATATGTTTGGAAATAGCCTCTCTAAATCATTTCTTTTTCTTTTTTTTATGCAGCTATCCAGACAATCAGTCCCAGAGTGAGCAAAATGAAATGCTGCTGAAACAGTTTTCAGTCCTTTTAAAATGCCCTGTTTTACTTTCCCTTGACACTTGGTAACACATATTACGCCATACTGCACCATATGTCAAGCGTGTGCCCTCTTGCTGAGTGAGAGCACTGCAAACGAAATGCACCTGGCCATAATCAGGCCCAACAGCTGAGAAAACTATCATTTCAAATGTACAAGGGAGACACAATAGATTTTAGATGGTTTTCATTTGCATGTGAATCCTTGAACATTGAATAACATTTAAGAGAATTACAAGCAGAATTGCTAAAAAGAAAAAAAAGATAAAAAAAAAAAAACTTTAACAGCACTTTTTATTGTATTGGGGAAAAAAAGAACAAATACATGACCACAACACGTGCTCGCTGAGTGTTATTAATATGTCAAGCTTACAGGGCACTTGTGGTGTTATTACAGCAGACTGAAGGAACATACCAAAGAAAAAAAAATGCACCACATAGTTTTTAGCCACTGCTGCAGTGCACAAGTGCTCATAGGGGACTCATTACCCATTCCTCACATACAGGTACAAATTTGGCAGCGGTTCCAGACTTTTGAAAAAAGATGCCGCATGATGACACCCACGTTTGCTTCCTGACTACATGTGCTTTCCTGACTCATTCACATTTTCTACAACCAGCCAATCCTCTGCCTTCTGCTTCCACTGGCACGTGCATGCCCAGCATCCGCGAGTGGTCCTGGCGTTAGTGTTTTCAGGCATGTTAGTGAATGTAAATTTCTTCTGAATGTGTGGATGTATAGCCTTATGTTGAAATCTTGTCATTTTTAAAAGTTAACATCACTCTGAGGTGATGCAGCACCCAAAGGCTGACATGTGAAATTTCCAAATGTCGCAGCAATATGTTTATAGATTATCTGGTGATAAATTATAGTGGTAGGAGGTAATGCGTGATTAATGGGAGAAAACACTCCAGCTGCTGAATGTGAGTTACAAATGTATTTTGTATAGTTCATTTTTCCTCATGATCTGTTTCTGTTGTCAGTATTTGTATTTGTCTCTGGGTTCACAGACCAGCTGCACTGTGTTTAATTTGAGTGTGGAAAACATTCTTGTTTTTGAATACAAGGAAGACTGGAATGTAGATAATGTTTTATTTAAATGCAAGAATAAAGGTAGTTCAGTTAGATTTAATGACACTTTAATCCATAGACAACAACCAGATAACTGCAATATTACATGTACAGTGTTACAGAGAGCCATCCATAAATCATAAATTCTTGTTTTTAACATTAAATCACAAGACATGTCACTTTAAGACCAGAATACATTTTTTATAATTCTCATAAATAACAAAATAAAGAAGAGAGAGTTTCATGGCAGCACATGTACAGCTCAAGGACGGTAATGACTCAGTTCTAGGTGCACTCGGAGTCAGATGTTGCATCTTGCACATGTTAAATGTACCTTGCTGACCTTCAGGGTGGATAGTGTAATGTTTTTCTTCATTTAAATGGAATTAGAGTATCATCATCTTATTGTAGCTGCACACATGCAGTTAGAAAGCGTAAAGGTGAAAGACGTTTCACCTCGCTATTTTTTGTTTTTCGAGTTGTTCAGGCAAGAGTCAATTTAAAATTGCAGGATAGGTTATTGGTTTTGGCGAATGGTGTGCTCTCCAGAGAGGCTCTCTAGTTATTACTGAATCAATGGATCCTTGATTTTTAGCAGAAGTAGATCAAAGCAGGCTTCTTGTTTGTAGCAGCAACCTTCAGTTTTGTGGACTGAAACCATTTCACCTACAGTCAGCTGGTTAAAGTAAGCTAAAGAATATTAAAAACAGGGTCTTAAATATGAACTTTACTGCTACATATATGATCAAATACTACTGAGCTTCTAGTGCTTGAATTCTGAGACCAGCCTGAGTCTTTTTAGCTCTATAAGTGGGTTGAGGCTTTTAAGTTGGTAGCAGATTACAAATGTTGTGCTATTTTAGGTAATATTAGTTTGGTTTGCTTCCTCTTATGTTTCGTTTTTCCAAGCCTGTTTGTCTTCTTCTGACTGCTCCTGTAAAATGATTTCAACAATTACTTCATACAAACACAAACAAATGCATGAAAGACAACTTTTAAATACAACAATGCCATGCATAAAGCTTCAGCATTGGAGATATTTAAACAGATTGCCTGGCTCGCTGATATTTAATTATTTGCAACACTAGACTAAACCTAAACTTTTCTAGCATGTATGCTTTTTCGGCATAACAAATTTTCTTGTTATACAATATGCAGAAGGACTTCATTCACCCTGAGGAGATCATTAATCTACGACACAGTTAACAAATGTGGCAAACTCTCAGCTCTCACACTCAGCTATAGCCACTCTTCAAGTTATCTAAACAGGAATTTCTCTAGACTTCAGGTGGAAACATAGTCTGATTAAAACCCTTCCTCCCTTTGTTTGCTGCTACAACTGTTCATTCCTGGCCTGAAACGCTGCACAAAAGCTGACATTTGACTCCTTTGTTTACATGATGTGTTTTGTGAAATGAAACATAATGTTCTCGTTGCCAAATGAAGAACACATTGCGCATGAGATACAACATTTGACAGCTCATGCACCACAGAGTAAATTTTGCTGCTATTTTGAAGCTTGATGGGCTGCGAAGAATCATCTACAGTTTAGTCTTTCACACTGAAGCAGTATGCACAGTGTGCCATCCTCGTATAGCATTTTTCATCAAAAACAATTTGCAAAGTTAAACTCTCTGTGTACAACAATTTACATACACAGTATTCTGATTTGCACACGTCCCGATTAAAAGCAGATTTAATAAGATATATATATATATATATATATATATATATATATATATATATATATATATATATGCATATATAGTGTAGGATCACACTGATTTTAATGATTTCACATTCATTAAAAAAAGCGACAGAATACTTACAATATTTTACATGGCAGATTAATACAATCATTTACTTTTACAGATCCTTAGAAAAAAATACCAGTACATTGAATATCGCGTAGAGCTACTATGAAAAAAGGCGCTCAAGTTTGGCATATGGCACAACACGTAGGCACAAGCAATTCTAGTGATTACAACAGGTGTTACTGTCCCGCTTGGCTAAACTTTTTCAGAGAAGTGACTCCACTTCAACCCATACCTGTTGTAATGGCTGCTTAACTATACACTGGTAAAAGCATACGTCTGCACTATTTGCTGCAACAGCACACACTGAAGGTTGTGCAGGACAGGCTGATGAAAGCTTTTTGCTGGTTTAGAGCATCCACAAGGATGCACTGTGGTAAACAAATAGACATTCGTACATATGTCAGAGTTTGCAGAGAAAGTACAATACTGTACTACATCTGTGCTTCATGGTGAAATCGTTACTGAGTGCAGTGCAACTCACAACTCATCTTCTTGAAGTGGCCAAAGTTTGAACGGCACTACGTAGATCACTCGACGGAAAATTCTGCTAATCAGGTGTAAAAGTGAAAAGCTGCTGATCTGATATAGAAGCAGTGTGAGGCGCTGTAATTAGCTATGAAAGACATTTTCTCTACGATCATGTCTTCATGCAGTGACAGAGGAAAAGAACCAACGATAAGCAGATCCTGTGCCGCGCAGCAACACGGTGATCTGTTCTTTTTAGACATCTGGAAAAAAAGTGGCAGACTGGTGTGAAGCCATATGAGCTTGACAAATACAATTAACTGATTTATTTTTTACACTATAATGAATTCGTTAATACGAGACTTTGATGAATGGGGCAGCTCTGTACAAAGCAGAAAGAACAAAACAAGACACATATACGTATCGGTGGCTTGTGAAAGTGGCTTTTATAGTTCTGTCAGTATATTTTTATGTTTACCACACATATTGAATCTGCGTAGTCCATACAATACTAATGTAACACAAATAGTTTTACCTCTCAACTTAGTGCAGAAACTTCAATTCAGACACCCTGATGTGGTAATGACGGTTTTCTTTGAGTATAACTTGTATGAGTTGAGTATGACTACACGGTGGAGGTCCCCCCTGCAAATGTTAAAAACAACCGTTCTTCTATATACATTTGTATGTGAGGTATGTGCATTCCTTTTAATCAGATGTGGTGGTGGTGGTGGTGGTGGGGGGGGAGGGTTGTTTTGTTTTAAAATAACACAGTGAAGGCTCCTGTACTGTCGGCAGTCCACATTAAAACAAAACCTGCTGCCATTTTAGGTTTCCAGCTACCTCGAGGCCACCTGGGCTGTAAGAAGGGGATTCAGCAGTATAGCATTGTTATCTCCTTTGACAAATTTTGTTGCATCTTAGTTGAATATTTTGCAAATCTCCTTTTGGCACAGTGATAGGCTAAAGACGGCTTATTCTCCCATGTGTCTCCTAATCATAGATCCTGAGGTCTATCATTTTTTGGCCCTGCAGGTGTGGAGCTGTTAACAGATTGAATTTAGGGATTGTTTTAGCTTAGACTCACACAGAGCTACATTTGAAACATGTGCATCCAGTAAAAAAAACAAACATGCCACAAATCCACTTCACAAACAGTCCGGATGTGCTACCCAATCAATGTAACCAGTGTGTAAAAAAGCTTGCACAGCCATGTAGTTAGGTACACTAGCTGGCAGAGTAGTGGCCTGATGCAGTTACGCATTCTGGCTAAAATGTTCTGTGCTGTTGTGTCTTAGCCGTGTCCTGAATGGTTGTGTGAATGTGGCTTATGTGTACGTGGATAATCAGAGCCCCGTGGTGACCTGGGTGACTTCTGAGTTGAGATCGTCATTGGGAACACTGCCACAACAGCGAGAGTCCACTGACGACCCCTCCAAGGCTAGTCATACCTGCAGAGAAAGAAAGGATGTTTATCTTATTACACACTTTGTGAACCCATGGCCATGAGTTCACTAGAAATTCTTGGATAACTTTGAGGTTTGGCGATAAATTCATTATTGCTTTGTTGCTGAGAGTTTGATACTGCTTTTATCTTTGTAAAGCAAACATGACTGTTTCATTTAATGGTAGGTCCGGACATAGACACAAATTAAATGTAAACAAGAAGCACTGCAGTGAAGTGCAAGAAGTGCAGTCAGAGCTCAGCTCGCTAAATATTATGGAGACAAATTTACTTTTGTGGAAATGTTGTACATGCTTTCAAAAAGTGCATTGTACTTTGTTGTTATTAATGTGTTTAATAAAGAACCAAAAAAAAAGAATTATAAGAATTATAACAAATACATTTGAACCGAAAATGGCATATTTTTGAGTAAGGACTTGATCCTAATAGGTCCATCTGATAGGAGGATAAACTGAGATAGAAAGTGTACCCTACCATTGCAATTTCGAGACCCTTCAGTAGTCATATTAGTAGCAGTTATACACGTCAGAGTGGGAGCATAGAGGGCTGGGCTGGGACTGGGTTTAAAAGCCCACCAGTGAGAGGAGCATAATAAGAAACAGGTGAACGCAATCAGACGTTAATGAAGATAGTGAGAGAACAATGGGGGGAAATAAAAGCACCAAACGCCACATGAGAACATATTCTTCAAAATGTCTCACACGAAATGAACAGAAAACACTGAGAGGGGGAACGCAAAAGGCACAGGAATAAAGGAAGGGAAGACATAAAACAAGGAGCTGCAACAGAAACCAGGTATTTTCAAATGTCATTTCCTCTAACTACATAATGCTGTGTTCAATCTGAGACAACACTGTGCTGTTGAAATTCGCCCTGTTATGCAGTCGACATAGTTCACGGTATGAAATGATGCTACAGCCTTAGCTTAAGTTAGCCTAATGCTACAAGCAGGAATAGACATTTTTAACTTGGTTCTGTTCAAAATTAAGACTTGAGCCTCCCCTCATTTTTTACGGAAAAGAGAACTGGGTGAAGCAAATTTGTTGAAAAAAGGTTTAACATACGTGGAAACACAGTATTTAAGGCAAAACAGTGTGTTTAGGAAAAGAAAATGAAGCTATCACCGGTTAGATGCTTTGTGGTTTTACAAAATCTGACAGTACTTTTCTACATTCATAAAACCATCAGTTTGACAAAATCCCCCACTGGGTGAAATAAGCCTCAAACCATGGCAGAGCCTTCACCATGTTTATGCTTTGATTTTTCACACTGCAGCCAGTGAGAAATGACTCTTTCCCTCTCTTAAGAAAGCCTTCTCTATTGCCACCCTTGTATAGAGACCTTTACTGATGAGGCTACAGTGAAGGGGCGGACGCATCTCTCAGGTCCTGTGTCACGTCTTTGCTAGATTTTTTTTTTTTTTTTTTTTCCGAAGAACATGACTTTCACATGTTGTTCATCTCCTTTTGTCCAGTTTCCTCAATTTTTTAAGGACACACCATACATGCAATAGCATTTTGAGAATCACCTTCTTGGTGAAAAACCAGAGCCATTTTCTGACTATCAAACTGTGTCATCTTCCTTTTGAAACTCGCTATTATTATACTATTTAAAAAGTTGTCTATGACTTGTTTTCATGGCACTAGTTTGTCCTTTGAGTTAGGTGTCTTTCTAATGCTCAAGTGGTTCATAGGTCAGTGTTAACAAGCTTACCAAAAAAAACCCACCAACACTAACAAATAAACCACCTTGGAAATTGTCAGGCATAAGAGCTGCACTGAAAAGCAGCACATCCAGAGAAAATCTAAGAAAGACCTTAAAAACAAACAGGAGAACTGTTGTTAATAAAAATGTCAAGAAAGTCTGGCTCCTGGAAGCAAGATATGAAAAAATGAAGGCAGGCTCAAGACTTCTGCACAGTACTGCATGTCAGTTTAGATTGCACATACTTTTTGGGGGGCACAGTGACTTTCATTATCTCTGCTTCTGGCAACAAAAATTATGCAAGCCAAGCTTACCAGCTGTGCCACCAACTGTACAGATATTTGAAAGCTGTTGATGTTCTCCTCTAACATTGAAACACAGAGTGAAAGACTTCCACTAAATGCTCCTACCTAACTAACATTCAAGTAATACAGACACTGGTGACCTGTTGATTGGACCTTTCTCCTGTGTTTGCGCTGATGTGTTCACGCTGTGGGATCTTGCGGCTACTGGCTCCAGTCCTGGATGAATTCTGTATCTCCAACACTGAAGGACTTGGGGTGCAGAACTCACGGAAACAACGCTTGAAGTTCTCATCCAGGTAGCCATAAAGGATGGGGTTCAGACTACTGCAGGAGACAAAAAACAGGATCAAAGCTTATAACAAGCACAAAAATCAGCCTAAAGCTAAATTCAACTTTACTATATAATGTGGTTTCCTGATAACATTCTCCTATTATCCCGTCCTGCACCATTTTCCTTTTAAATGAATAATTCTAAAAACAATTATCCAGAATTTTGACGAAAAACAAACTGTGCATATTTTTCTCTGCTAGGCACCTGTTTGTGTAGCCGAGAGCGATGCAGAAATGCCAGGTGATAGTCTGGAAAGTGGAGTTGGGGATGGTGATCAGAGCTGAGATGATGACAAAGATGTGGATAGGAGTCCAGCAGACAATGAAGACGGCAACCACTACGAGGACCATGCGGGTGATTCGACGCAGATTCCTGTCTTTCTCCTGTGTGTGAAAAAGTTAGGCAGATTAGTGATGGGTATAAGACTGGTGAAAAGATGAAAAAGAAAAAAACTGGAGATGGCAGGGAAAGATAAATAATAACGAAAGAATGACAGAGCAGAGAGGCTAGTGTGTGAAAAGGATGGAGATTGGAGAATGTAATCCTGAAAGGGAGGATGAGAGAGTAAGAGGAGAGAATTAAGAGCTATAGGCAGTAACAAATCCTGTGTACAAGAATGTTTACTCTTCCTTTTATTTCTGCTTTAGGATGTTTTCATTATGCAACAACTCAAATACTTAGTGAAAGGTTACTGTCGTGCATTCCAGTGTGGTGTTACCTCACCATTTATCTCCCCCCTTTGAATAAAAAAAGACAACTAGCTTTGAGGCATTTTGGTCATTAGACTCTTGTGTTGAAAAAATTGTGATTTGCCTTTGTATGTTTATGTTTTTCATTAAATCGTTATTCATTCAGAGAAAGCTGATGCTTTTTAAAGCATGGCAGCAGAATTTTCATTCTACCCATATTCATGCTAGTGAGCACTAAGAGGTTAATTAAAACTAAGCCGCAACCTCAGGCTTAAGTTGATTTTCCCTAATTACTTGGACTTGAGAGTGATGAGAGCACCATATTTGCAAGCATGCTCTGGGCAGGTTGCTATTGTGCCTCATTATTCTGAAAAATAAAATCAATTAGGTTTATACCCAAGGTTTAATAATTTTAGAAAATGCACAATTTGCATCTAATTAAATCCCCTTGACAAAATGCAAAAAAAGAGAAAGAAATTATATATGCAATTTTGGGGCTTTTGAAAGAAAATGCATTTTTCCAACCTGGGAGCCCGACAGCATTCGCACGCTCTTTAGCCGCAGGATCATGAGGCCATAGCAGACAGTGATGATGAGGACGGGCATGATGAAGGCAAAGATGAACACACAGATCTTGAGCAGGGTGTCCCAGTACCAGGCGGGGTGGGGGAAATTCAGCTTGCAGTCCACTATGCCTGTGTCTGTGCAGGTTGAGAAGACACAGGATAGAGTCATCATAAACATTCATCATATGCATGTGTATGTATTTAACAAACTCTATTTTTGCTTACTGCCTATTTTTATTTATTTTTTTTAAATCATCATTGAAAACTATTTTAAAAATTACTGATTAGAAAATGAACTGTGGAAATTACTTTCATAAGAGTCCAAATTTTCCATTCTTCACTTTATGAGAAGGGGTTGATTATAATCACTTTCAGTTGTAATATTTTATTATTGGACTCTAATGGTTAGATTGCAGTTCAAAATAATACCTATTATACTAAATAAACCCAGGCTGGGTCTTGGTGCAGCTCCACAGTTAATCAGCTGCCTAAAATATGGTATTTTACAACCCCCACCCCCCTCACATTAAGGTAGCTTTCTTCTAATTGGCTTTCTCTTGTAAACAGAAACGTTGAACAGAAGGTGTGCTCGCAGACAGAGCAGCATGCTCGAAACGACCATATAAAGAATCTCCACTTTCACTGACATCATACAGAGCCAAGAGCAGCCTGAGCTTTTGGGCTTGTAGGGCTTACGTATATAACCTGACCTCAGTATTTGAAACTTTGGGTATGTATACTATGAGCTCTATAGTCTCAGCATACACAAACATAGGATATAAACAGATCTATTTTAACTGCCTCTTTAAAATATGAAAATGCAGAAAAATAATTTTTCAGAGGGCAGTGTGACATCTTCAAATCGTGTTTTTTCTAAAATTAATTATGGAAAGCAAACACAACCAAAGAAGAAGCAATATCCCACATTAGAGAATCCTGTGGCTCATTTAGTGCTATATGTATGTGTGCGTGTGTGTGTGTACACAAAGACAGCAATGTCTTCCTGAAGCTGCTTGAGAAAAACCTTTTCACTGAAAACTGTTATGTCAAAGTAAAGCAATCACATCTTAAAGAGCCTTGCCCCCACAGCTTTGCAGTAAATCTCCTTTTACTCTCTCTTCTTAAACAGATTGAAAGAATGCTTGAGTTTCATTTTTATTCAGTTACCGTCTTTACCACTGCATTTGCTCCTGTATTTGCTCCTGGATATGCTTCCTTTTTTCCTTGCAAGCAGCTTTTTGGCTGTGAAGACAGCTGTATTTGACAGCAGCTAGAACGAGTTATTTGTGCAGTTACACAATAAATATTGTGATTTCTCTTCATTTACATGTGCTGGAGTGTGTAACTGCTTTTTCAATCAAAAATGAAGAGACTGAACTGAATGAGTTCATTATTGTTTTGTAGTTTTTGTGCCATTGTTAAAATGCTGTTTGTAAAAAGAAAAATTGCATAGGGTGTGTGTACATTTTCCCACACAACATTATTTAATATTTAATTCCAAATTTGGGTAACTCCTAACAATTTGACTAGTTTACTAAATGTATGATGAATTTTGTGGTGTAAAATACAGCGAAAGGGGAAAAAAAATGGCCACATATACTTGCAAGGGTTCATTTTGACTCCCCATTGAAAAACTATAGCTTTGGCTGGTAGCTTACTTACGAGGGATGACCACAGCGTTTTGGCTTTGGAAGATTTTTATGCTGGGTGCCTTTCCTGACACAACACTCAAGGGGTTTGTGTCTCCTCTCAGGATCAAGCCAGGGATAGTTTATTAGGGAAATGTGTAAACCACTACAATACACTTATGGAAATTAATGAGGTAGCATACTTGACAATAACAGTACACTTGATTGCCTCGCGACACATGTTGTTTACACACTTTTTGATGTGAGGACTTCCGTATCATGAGCCAGAGTGAGCTAACAGGCAAACATGGGGGGCTGGAGTTAGATAAGCGGTGAATAATTATTAGACAGAAGAATGGGGTAGGGGTAGAGTATTGAGCAAAGGTAGAGTGAGACAAAGTAGATGTGTGCAGAAGTGGACAAGTTGATAGCTGTGCAGATCAGTGAAGGAACCTTAATTGAACTGAGCAAAGAATCCAGATTGTGGCAAACTGAGCTGAGCAAGTAACTAGAGAGAGCAAGGGAGCAGCGAATGTAAATTGGACAGGTTTCAGCAGAGCTGAGGAAGTGAAGGGCTGCAGATAGGATGGAGTTTGAAGGGATGAAGGCTGGCTGCAGGTGGAGTAGAAGTGGGTGGTGTGACAAACTTCCACTCTTCTACTTTTAGAATATGAAATTTGCTGCAAAGTGTTCCTTATTTTGTTGTCACTGTGGCCAACTGTGTGGTGAATTTTGGAATTTAGACAAAGGCTGGATCAGTACGCGCTGGCCAGCAATCTGTTCTTTATTTTGGCACACCCAACATCACTTTATTGTCGAAAATTCATTTTTAAATTTGTAATTTAATGTTCTTCTTCTAAAATAAGTGTTTGTTTGTTTGTTTTTGTTGTTGTTTTTTTTTGTTTGTTTGTTTTTTTTTATTGGTGGATTCTAGAGTTTTTTTCCCCTTTTGCCAGTTCCAAACATGGATAAATGGGAGGTTTGTACCATCAACTTTGCTAAATCAAATATGCAGATTCATCTGCTGTGGCAACCGCCTGGGAAATAAGGGAGCAGCTGAAAGTAAAGCTAATGCAATAATCTAAGTAATTTGTAAAACTGAATCTCTACCGTTTATTTTGCCACATCTTATTTATAAACATGGATGAAAACAGACAACTTCTTCAAGAAATTGAATGACCTTCGCTATTTGCACGAGGGATCACAAAAACAGTTTTAGGGTCAAGGATGCTTTTAGCGGAGCTTTTTCATTTAACTTTAAAGTTGTCCAAAGCAGCACATCATCATACCTAAGGGGCAGAACAGGCTGATTGCAAATGAATCCAAAAATGACATAATTGTCTGCAGAGAGAACTAGCTGTTTCACTAGATGCTATCATTTCTTGGGCTAATGTTTTACTCACTGTCTATGCAGCAAAACTTTAATCATGAAGATTATTGTGATGAGGTCAGGCTGCTAAAACAATATGTAGTGTATTTACTTCCGTTACAATTTCCCCATTCATGCTAAAATTGAAGTGCTGCAAATCAGGATCAGCATTAGTGGTACATGTGTTCATACTTAAAGTGACAGTAGTGGAGGCCATGAACATGACAGGCAACCCAATTGCAGAGGAAAGAATCCAGTTGCAGACATTGACAATCTTGGCATTGCGTGGCGTCCTGAAGTCCAGTGCTTTGACGGGGTGGCACACAGCGACGTAGCGGTCGATGCTCATGGTGGTGAGTGTGAAGATAGAGGTGAACATGTTGTAGTAGTCGATGGACATCACCATCTTGCACAAGACGTCCCCAAAAGGCCAGGTCCCCATTAGGTAGTTAACACTCTGGAACGGTAGTGTGCTCGTCACCAAGGCGTCAGCCAGAGCAAGGTTGAAGATGTAGATGTTGGTGGCTGTCTTCATTTTGGTGTATCTGCACAGAAGACACATACTGGATATGTAAAAGGTCACACATGTTGCATTATTATGGGGGTTTTTTTGTATTTATTTGATCCCTCTTTAGCTGTTCTGAGTGTCTTTATAGGTTTCTTGTCTTTTTATTTGCAGTAGAGAACATGACCAAGAAGCTCTGATCCACTACTGAGGTTTGACTCTGCAGCACAAACTGGTAACAGTCACTTCAAACAGTGGCTCTAAACCATTAGCTCGGTGACCCTTTGGGCTCAGCAGCTCTGTTCAGTAATTACAACTTGACATTTTAAACACATACTGAGAATTTTTCTCATTTTGTGAAATGAAAACAAAAACATATGTGAAATTCCCAAAACTGACAAAGGCCCTTTTTTTTCAGTCTTTACTTAGAAAGAACACTACTTCAACTAGTGTAAGAATAAAGAAAGAAAGCATCAGAAGGATACACATAAATAAAATGCAAAATTTACAGATGGAATCACACAGGCGTGACCATTTGCTAAATATACCCAGCTTGCATTGTTTACTTGTGACGCAAGAATACTGTATGATCTAGGCAAAGTATCTTGAAATGATTTCTGAATAATTCAGGCCTCTTCTGTGAGCTACTAGCCCATTTTGTGATAGAAAACTTTCAGCTCCATTTATTGAAAAGATTACAAGATATTACAGAATACAAATTAACCATAAAATGTAATCCAAAAATATTTAAAGAAATGTATAATTAAAAAATTCCAGTTTCTTACAGGCAGATAGGAAAAATCGTTTCTTGTATGTTCCATATTATATTCATAGAGTGTAGAAATAATGATAACAGAGGGCCGTTAATAAGGACTCGGTAGAAAGGTCAAGTGAACAATATTGACTAAAAAGACATTGCTGAAATAAACCTTTCCCATAGGCAGCAGTAGCTTTTCACTGATCTGAATGAAGAGTGATCAAAGCATTTCAAGGATGGTCCTTGTAATAGTATTTCAGAAAAATGTCCCTTCAGCCAGTATAGTGGAAAATGGAGCAGAGAGGGGTAGTTCAAAGAGAATGGAAAATGGTGGAGTGTTTATAGAAAACAGAAGAAAGCGTGGATCCATTTCCACAGAATGAAGAGGCCTGAAAACAAGTGACTGAAATGGCTCCACTGTTTACAGCTCTTGTCAGCAAAGACATATTCTGTGTTTATCGCTTCCTATCGTTGCGATGAGCCGAGGTTAAGGCTGGATCCCATCAAAAAGATCTAAAATCACATATCTAAACTCAGCACGCAAGACCCAAATGAATTATTAAAAACCCTGTTATATTAGTCATCCATGGTAAAATTATAACGAAATTATATAAAATTCATGGGTGAAAATACTGTGAAAAATTCAGCTCCAACCTGCAACTTCAGACCATGTTTAAGGCTTTAAAGAGTGAAGCCTGGCATATTTAATCACGCTGCTTTAGTCTCTCATAATGTTAAACGTTAGAGGGTTCCCTGGTGATGTCGCTATGCCTGCGAGGTATTACAGAGTTCAATAGAGTGGTATTAGACAGTAAAGAGGTAATTGACTCAAATAATGACGCTATAATGAAGCTGTCTAGGAGTTAGATTTTCCCTGTGAAATACACTTTAGTTCTTGTCACTCCTCAATTTTACTATTCCAGCTTATTATTATTATTATCTTAATTTAGATAACAGATGATTCAGATGACGCCTAATGGTGGTTTAATCTATTTTTAATTGTTCATTATTATTCTTATTAGATAAACCAGCAGCATTACCGTAAAGGCTAGACACAGGGGGAAACAGCTTACCCGTTCATGTAATCTGTTTAACAAGAGAATAAAACTAGAGCTCAACTGATATTGGTGCTGTTTAAAAGAATAGTCTTGTTTTATTGTTACAACAAGATTGAGAATCTGCCCGACTCTTCTTATATCAGCTGGTGGTTTTTGCGCCCAGGGAAGCTGCATAGTTTCCTCTGGCGGACAAACTATGGAGCATAATGTTGGCTGAAGCTATACGTTGCTTCTCCCGCTAATATTGGCCAATATACCAGTCCCCTTGATGTATTGGTCAGGCTTTAAAGGTTACCTTGTTTAACCTAAATTATACCAAAACAAGTAAAAATGACAACAATAGTTATGAGTTAGATATGAGGCTTGTGTTTCTTAGGCTCAACAGATGCATTAGATGCACTGCCAGCTGTATCAGCCAGACATGAAGGAGAAATCAATCTTTCATGCCTAATTCTCTTGCCATAAAGGGAGCAAGCACATCTCTAAAAAATGTCTTAATATCCAAAGCACAAGAGGAATTGTGCTGTTCCGACACTATTCCATGTAAAGACTACTTAGACACATCCCTGCTGGGAGGTTATTAAATTAATAAATGAATACACAAAGTGACAATGATACATTGCACCCACCGGTCTTAGCTGTATTAAATCTCAACTGTCACATTAAGCCAAGGTAATTTGCATCGTTTTTGTTCTAGCACTGTCCTCAGTAATCCCAAATCCTCTTAACAACCAGAGATGACAGATAGTTCATTAAATTCTGATTAACTGTAACTCAGACAGCTTAGTGTGTTTGTTATTTCAGACTTTATTTGCACTGGGACCGACGAGACACCTTGTGATGCAGTAAAAGCTGTCATAGTAGCTCGATAGAGCTCGAGGTAATGTCAGCATCCTTTTATTGAATTGGAGACTCCTCCAGCTAATAGCATTCTCTTCCTGAGCAACCTGACCGTTTGCCACAGTCACTTTGAAATTGACCAAAAATAGCCTCCACAAATCCTCACACATTTGAATTTTTACGTCCACTACTGGCAGAGCTACAGAGCACTTGGCTGCTCTGGAGTTTTACAGGCTAACCAAGTCTGATAGGACTCCATACCTTGATGGCTCCTATCACTGCTGGCTTCCACCATCTGGTTCAGTGATTACAGCCACAACAGGCGTCAACCACCGTGCAGACACAGCTCTTTACAGCTGGTCTGCAGATCTGATGATCAATTATCGATCTGTGCGCTAGGGCATTGGTCCCCAACCCCCGGACCACGGACCGGTCAATGAGTCATTTGGTACCAGGCCGCGAGAGTTGAGGCTCGGGTGTGAAATTTACGGTTTCCAGTGTTTTTATCATTATGTTTTATTGTTTTTATAGTTAACTTGGTTTCCCTGGGTCTTTTCCTGTGTGTTATGAATACATTTTCTCTTTTCTTGGTACCGGTAGGCCTACTGGTTTTATTTTGTTGTATTTATCTGCGACACCTTAAAGGCTGGTCTGTGAAAATATTGTCGAACATTTACCAGTCCGTGGCACAAAAAAAGGGACCACTATGCTAGGGTATCTCGTTGCTGCGCACCTATGAACATCTTTATGCTTGAACATGGTGTTTAGTATGGACAAACTGAGGTGACAGAAACCCACTGGGGTTCTGATCAGGCAGGGATTTCCTCCCAGTTGTACCCCTCTGAATCTCAGAGTAATTGCCCGTGTAAGTCAGAGTAAAACAATGGAGTCGTCACATGGGACACCCTCCATCACCCAGTCACTCCAAGAAGTTGGCACCGAAACAAACACCTTTTGTCCACCGGGGAAAACCCCAATATACAGCATTGAACTGTTGGGGATACCATGATACTCCCTCCAGCCTGTCACCTATCATCAAGGACAATTCTAGATTATAACAGAGTCTAGGGCCTCTCCAATAGACTGTGGGTGGTTAGAAAACATGGGTCCAGGCCTATGTTACCTCTTCAGGCTGCATCCAACAGGGTCACAGGGGTGAAAGCCTCACCACTAAATGCTTTCTAAATTAAGCTCCCTCCCAAGGCCTGGCTCCAGGATGAGGGCTGGGTAACAGTATCCCCAGGAGGGTAGAGTGGTCCTCTGTTCATTTATTCTTCTTATGAGTTACCTGAATCATTCTTCATCTGGCCCCTCAACTAGGACCAGTTTGTCTATCAGTTTGAGAGATCCTAATAGGGGTAAAAGCCCCTGACAACAAAGCTCTGGGATCCATGGGATACACAAACCCCTCCACCATGATAAGATGCTCATTATGGAGGGCACAAATTAGATTGCAGAATATGTTTTCGTGAGTGAAATTGTGTTTACAGTTTGTAAAAAGGTTAAATGAAATCTGTAAATTATGTCTGTCAATAAAACTGCTTAAGGTTTTGCCATGTGTGATTGATTCAGTAAACTGGCACTGACATATATCACAGACTGAAAACTCAGTAAAGCTGAAGTATGTGGTCCCTTCTCACAGCAACAAAATAACAGATCTATAGTTTCTTCAGTGTCCAAAAAAAGCAGACAATTGATCTTATTTTAGTCAAACCTACATTTTTAGGTTTTTTAGTAGGTAGAGTGGTCACCCCATGATTGGAAGGTCGGGGGTTCGAATCCACTGAACAGCTACCCTGAGGTACCCCTGAGCAAGGTACTGTCCCTACTCACTGCTCCCCGGGCGCCTGCTTAGTGGCTGCCCACTGCTTCACTGAGTGAATGGGTCAAATGCAGAGAAAAACAAGTAATTTCCCCACGGGGATCAATAAAGTATACATTATTATTATTATTAATCCACCTGACCACAGTTCTTGTATAAGAAAGGGACAAAAATGATAGAGTACTCTACATCTTTTGAAGGGTCAAGACTTACCCATAACTTATTGGTAAGACAAGAATGTAACAGTAAAGTGTAATCTGTGTCCAGGCCGGCAACAGCTACCCAGTGGTCCAATAACAACACTAAATCTTTCCAAGCACCTGCAAAGGCAGTAAATTATTAACACAAAGCTAGAAGCAAAAGACCTGTGCAGCCAGAGTGCATGCTGATACACCCAAGGAGCCAGAGCTTGATGTTCAACAGGTAACAAACACAGAGATGAACGGGCTTGTGAGTTACATATCAATAAAAATGTTCTAGGTTTCTAGAGCAGACTTCAGCCTGTAAACTGCTCCTTTTTCTCTGGTTTTTGTCAACTTGTCAGATTTATTGTAATATTAAAATACTAAAAAAAAGCATGTATATTCTTATGACAAGGTTAGGGATTCACATTGACATGGGCAGATATAACTTAATGTTTGCATCTCAGACCATGCTCTTATAAGGGGTTGGAAGCAATATGTTATGCATCACTTTTGTTTGAAATTCCAAGACTTTTTTTTTTTTATTGTACTATCACTTAAGTTTGCAAAAAATCTCTGGTCGACTTTAGCTTTGTGCTTTAATTTTTCCTGCCCTAGGCATAGCATAATGTGGTCGCTGTAAGATCCTTCCATGGCAGTAGTGCCCTGAAGTTATTTAGTATAAATCATACTGTCCATGATAAAACAAGAGGGAGCCAGAGAGAGACATCTGGGAGTTTATTACATCCCATTTCAGCCATGAAGAAAAGGTAATGTGTAGCTGGAGAGCACCAAATCATATTTAGACTTGTTCACATACAGCAATGACTGATTTACCCTACTTTAAGCTACTGCACACACAAGCAAAAGCAAAGTTACCACAAACAAAATTATTGTGATTATGTGTATTGAGCTTGTTACCTTTTGAAATGGTTGCTTCAAAGAAAAGAACCAGGGCTGCAACTACACGCAATCAGTCAATCTTCAAGTGACTTTGGTGCATCGAGACGGTGACAAAAGGGGAATGAGCCAGAGTCATTCTATCATTCTTATCAGTTCTGCATCAACTTGCAATTAAATGAGGTGATCACATATATTTGTTTGTGGTGATACAGTGATTCATTTGGTAAATTAGTGAAAATCACAAATCTGTTGCTACTGTATCTGCAAATCTGCACGAGCATAAATAGAAATTCACATTAACGACTTACATTCAGAGTCTGACTAAAATTTTATAGATCTGAAGCAGATCAGCCCATTACTCAACCCCAATGGACAATAACAATTGTGTGGATTTTACTTCAATCCTCCCAAATTTTCATCCCGTTCTCACTCCCGAGCTGTAATATAATAATGATTTATCAACTCCCGCGGTGTTGCTGAGGAACGCAAAAGGTGACCTTCCACGTTCTTATGCTACGCACCGGGTTATGGATGAAATCCAGTAGAATGATGCTCCCGCGGTAATACAGCCATGTATTCCAGCCCTAACCCTAACCTTATCCCTAACCCTAACCAGCAATTTAATGATGTTAGATAGTGTTTTCCAAAGTGATTTAAGTAAAACAAACGTACATGTGTAGATTCATTCCAAACGGTTCCTTATGTTTCCTCATTTTTCCGATCTCGTGATCTAGGGACATGTTGGGTGCCTGGAAGCGTAATATATTGACGATTTGTCACCTAGCCTAAAATGTTATGCTTTGGGAATGAGAACGTTTCGCAGAACGTGTTCCAAGTTTTCTAATCTTTACCACTATCCTATCAAACTGTCAAGCTTCTCACCTTGAATGAGTGTAGGTCAAATTTGTTTTACCAAATACACAAATAAACATTCAGCTAAATGCTGCTTACATTACCTTGTGTAAAAATGAAAACACGCTGCACTTAGTCAAACGTAATCTTGAATACTGTTAGTCACGCTTACATTATAGTGGTTGTATATCAGAAGAAAATGAATTAATCTGCTGTTTCTGTCAGTTTTGCAACCCTTTTTATTAAATTGTCTCATTGCCCCGCAGTAGACTTGCAACCTGTCACAGGTGCGCCCAGCCGTTTGCCCTATGACAGCTAGGATAATGGCTCATGTCTCATTAGCAAGGTTATATTATCAAGTGGCATTACACTTCATTAAATACATATTTATTTGCAGTTGCAAGTTTATCAGTATTTACAGGCTGGGGGAGGTGTGATACTGAAAATACCAGCAGGTATAATCAAAAATGAAAACCCTTTAGGCTTTGTGCAATGCTTGAATGACTTTTGTGTTATAATAATTGGCAACACAGAGCTACAAATTGGGTATCTACGGAGAAAATTACACACTGTTACTTTCTAAAGTTTAGAATTCATTTTCATGCCAGCAGCAATTTTTTGATAAATATATTTCATAAAGAGGATGCAGATCTCCCACAGAGTTCTCATTTTGGAAGTAAAATTTGACAACTCGCATAAACAGAAGATTAGAACATCATCTTGTTGTATGCCAGTAAACAGACTGCAGATAATGGAATAAATAATCAGTCCGTTATTGACAGAAAGTGACATTAGAGTCACAGAGAGACAAGGCAGAAGTAATCATCGGAAAAGTAAAAACCTTTATTATGCTTCTGGTGTGAATAAACAGCACTCAAAAATAATAATAAAAAAAACCTAACAGAAACTGCTTCATCTAACTGTAAAAAAAACATTTAAATGGAATTCTCCTGGACCACTAAACCCACGGACATCAGATAGAAAGATAGATGTACAGTAATGGGTCTTAAATCCATCCACAGCAGTTCTATCTGTGAAAAATGTATAATTCATAGCCTTCCATCAAGTCAATAGCTGTGGTTCCCTCCTACGGGGAAGAGACTCTGTCATTCTTGTTTCACATCCATCTTCACCTCTCCTTAAATGAGAGAAATAGATTGTGTAATGATAGCAGATTATCCCTGAAACAATTTTGACATAAATTACATTCTACAAACTCATCACACCTAATATAGTCAAAGCAAAGGAACAAGCTGTCCTTGAGGATTCATTATGTAAACATTCAGATCGTTTGACAAATATGTAGATGTCTTACTGTGCCATTCGTTTGAATAGTTTTCCAGAAAGGCTTCTTAAACGGGTGGCAGCTGAGGATTGGTTGGTTTAATATACACTAATTCAGCAAGTCATTTTAATATGCCAACATTTGAAAAAAATTTATTATGATAAAGCCCTCTTTTTTATTCATACGCTCTGTGACAGCCTAATATAACATAAATTATGTTGGTTGACAGATTAATAAAAAAGAAAATTAGACTAACTTCAAGCTTGGCTTCCTAATTAGTCCCATTTGTTGTTGCAATGTAGGGCAATTATTTATTGTTTGTTTTGGGCTTTTGTGATACGGTAAAGTTAATCTGGTTATACATTTAGACATTCAAGTTTCATGGCACAACATTGAATGGATTAGAGGAAATTGGTGGTAGAGTATACATCAGGAATAATAGCACTGCCTATCCCTTCACCATGGCACCTGTTAGTGGATGGTATATATTGTATATAAATTTTGTCATCAAAGTTGATGTGTCGTACCCAGGAAAAATAAATGTAAGGATTTGAGTGAATTTTACATGGGCTAAATTATGATTGGCATATGACTGGGTCATAGCATCTTCAAACTCTTTTTGGGGTTAGCAACAGTGATGAACAGGATCATGAGTAGACAAGCCAAGGCTGGCCCATGTGGTCTAACAAGGACGAGATACAGTAGCTCTAATTGCTGAAAACTTATTGATTGATTGATTGATTGTTAATTTATTTCAAACATGTAAACAATATACAGGTACATTTAGAAAAGAAAATAAGAGAGAAAAAAATACTATACAAAAGTCAATACATTTCAATATTGCTACCGTTCTGATTCATTTACATGTTGAAAGGGAGTGGGAAGAAGTAAACACTTGTTTAGTTCTGATAGAAAGAATTCAGAACATACAGTCCTTTGTAGTTTGGCGTATGGAGCCCGGTGTGAAGGTCAGCTGAAAGCACCAGCGCATGAGCATCAGACCTGGATCACGGTGGTCTGATGAATCATGTTTTCTTTTACATCATGTGGATGGCAGAGTGTGTGTGTCGCTTACCTGGGAAACACCTGGCACCAGGATGCGCTATGTGACACGTACCAACTACCTAAGCATTGCTGCAGACCTTTCAATCAAACGGTATTCCCTGATGTCTGTGGACTCTTTCTGCAGGATAATGCGCCTTCCCACAAAGCAGAATGAGTTCAGAAATGGTTTAAGGAGATCATCAATGCTCGAGATATATGGGATATGCTCGAGAAGTCTAATCCATGGAGCCCCATATATATATATATAGCATATATATGCTATATCGATACAATATGCATGACTGTGGGATCATTTTTCCTTACCAAAAAGAAAAAAAAATCATCATAAACAAACCTGCTTTAAATCACATCATGAGTCATAATTATTATTAGTAATAATAAAAACCATGCACTGAGAGCACACTCACCGCAAAAAGTAGCCACTGTAATAAAAGTGAGAACGTACGTGTCTTTGATGGCATATAGTGTACAAAGCAGGAGCGACATTGTTTCTATACAGATTGACGAACTCTCCACACACACTCCGAGACAGCTGCGGTAACCAAGCGTGAATCCAGAACATCTACAACACATTTCAATGTGTTTTTGTAATTTTCTACTGTGATTATGTGATTATTGATAGCTGATGATTGACATCTTTTTAGTTCTAAAGTGTCTGGTTAGACCCATACATTACAACCCCCCAAAAAAGGCACAGGGAGAACAGCAGACTCCACACCCTCCACGCCCCAGCTGGCCAGGAAGCTCAAACCCTGATCTTTCTTGCAGGGAGGAAAGAATACTGACCCCTGCACCACTGTGGATAAAATGGGCCTGAAAACTAACGGCATATGCACAAATACAAAAACTCTCCATTGTTGCGAGTAATTTTTTGCATGTGCTGCCTGCGTGATTACACTGAAGCAGTCTAACCCCAGGTGTTCAATAACAAAGGATGAAAATTGGTTCATTATTTCAGGCTACCAATAATCTACAAGCCTTCTTTTCCCTCTGGTTCAACAGAAAACTAAACACTGAAACTGTAACAGACGTGAACACATATGAGCTGAACAGGCAGGAGAGAAAAAACATTCTGCCCTCACAGCATGTCCCTATGAAAGTAAACGGCATGGAGCCATTAAAATGTCCCTGAATGTTAATTAGTCAATAACTGTGCATTTTCACATGTGAGGGTCGCTCTTCACCATGGCAACAACTGTGACCAGGGATAAGACATTATTATATCAGGCACGATTAAATTTAACGTACCATGCTGTAACATTCATTTGCTTTAATGTTTCTGTGTGGGTTGAAAAATAGACTGAAAAGAGAAACAATTTACTTGCCAAAAATGGCATTATCTAGAAACTAGAAAACTAATGCAGCATGTATATTGTTCTTCTCATTGCCATTAGCTGAAGATATGTAATGGGTTCGGCACCAGAACATTATCACTCTTGTATAATTCACAGGAAGTAGGAATGATTGAAAATAATTCACTTTAGCTTCATTCATTTAATACCGCAGTAACAACAGAAAAACAGACACTGAAAAAAGCTGTGGAGATTACCTTGTTAAGATACAAAAATACCCCATAAAACAATAATAATCATTCAATATTATCATAAAATTTCTGTTTTGAAAATATAAGAAGGGTTCATTCCAAGAACAAGGTAGCCAAACAAAAGCAAAAGAACATCATGTGTGCTTTGCAGTGCCTCAGATATTTATATACAAGAAACAAAACATCCATTCCACAAATGCATGGGACAAGGAGAGCTACCTCAACAGAACAAGACTCAGCTGTACACTTGCTTTAAAGGAGAAATGACAGTCTTTTGAGGATGCCAGGGTTCACATTTTGGAGGAGAGACGGCTTGAGAAAACAGTAAAGGAGGGCATCTACATCCGCTGTGAATGACCCTTGTTTAACAGAGGTTATGACTTACAGCTATCAGATTCCCTTCCCAAGCATCTCAACCTCAACTCACACCTTTCTTCAAGAGATCGTAATAGCTCACATGATAGCGGGGAGAGAGATTTCACACCTTGGACCAGATGTAAAATCTCCAAGGGGACAACCAGAACTGGGGGTTAAATACTCTGGACTTTCCGACAGTTGTTTTGAAACTGAACAAACCTCTTGGAAGAGAGACACAACATGCACATGAACCTAAAGGAGTCCAGTTGCCTTCTTTTCAAGACAAGCACTCAAGACTACCATGACCTGGATGACTAACAGGCTATATTGACAAAAAGTAAACATTTCCTCAATGTTTTGGTTGCCTGTTATCTTTGATGTGTAAAATGGATAATCTTGGAAAGATAACAGATATTAGGAGACTAATAGCTAAGCAGATATTAAATAATTTGGGCACAACTGTAAGCTTTGATTTGGCTGTAGTGAATCAACCGTATTGTCATCGTATTTCAGTAAACGTCAAAGTAAAAAGGCACACACTCAACCGTTTGGAACAGATTCCGATTACTTTTTATGGCTTTTGTTACACAGCAACCTAAACATAATCCATCATTAGCCGACGAAGCTCGAATGCATGTTTGCAGCCCTGTGTAAGATTCATTAGCTGCTCATGGCTACAGATAAACCATTAAGTCCTGGTTGCTGAAACAGAGGCTGCTCATGTGAACAGACATCTGGATGCCTCTGGCTCTGACCAGTAACACAGTCCATGCACAGTGTGAGGAACATGATGGATATGGGTGCACAGGGTGTGACTCTGTGCATGTCTGACTTACAGGCATGTGTTAATGTGGTGAGCAGTAATAGGATGTTGAGACTGGAAGTTAGAAGAAATTGATGGGTTTTTTTCTATTTAGTATATACCAGGACTGTTACAATATCAGGTTTTCACTATAAGTTACACAACTACTACAGCCACAAGGACTCGCATTAATGACACTGTGATGTCCACCGAATGTATGAAATTTACCTTTGGTTACTGTGTTTTGTTTATTTGTTGTTGCATTCTTTTAAAAAGAAAAAGAAAAAAGAAATGGTTTTGCTATTTTTATAGTGGACGTGATTGCTCTGATTGACAGGTGTCCTACACATAGACCTGAAGCTGAAGTCTGCATGGCCTCCCCTTCGCTAACGGGGTGGCTGTGGCTCAGGTAGTAGAGCTACTATCAGCTACTGATTGGAAGATTGATGATTCGATCCTTGGCTTCCCCAGTCTGCATGCAAAATATCCTTGGGCAAGATACTAACCACACGTAGCTCTTCGGTGTATTCATTGGGGTGTGAATGTTGGTTCAAGTATAGAAAGAAGTGCTTGTATGAGTGGGTGTGAATGAGGTATGTTGTATACAGTGCTTTGAGTACTCCGGAAGAGTAGAAAAGTGCTATATAAGAATCAGTCCATTTACCATTTACTAACTGGATTCACTAAACTGGAGCTCCTGATCACGTCTGTTTTTTGGATGCATTCGGGGCAATTTAATGGATGTATCTGACATGTAATGGCTTACTCTGTAGTAAAGCCCATACGAGAGGTTTCTGCTTCAGCTTTGGTGACTTAAATTCTTGTGTTTCATGAGTCCCTTCGCATGTAGATTACATAGTACAGTTTGTGGATGCAACATGCTAACAAAGCTTGCTAGCATTAAGGGGTAACTCAGCATTCCAATGTCTCATTCATATGAGGTAACTCCTGACTTAAACCAACATTGAGGATTCAAAATATCCAAAATTAATGGGTGACATTACAGTATGTGCATGAATCTTTTATACTAAAAAGCTACTTTGAGCTTCTCCCTTTGGACATTTCACTCTGCATATTTGATTTGGCAGCTTTTTACGTTTGATGTCCTTCTTGACACAACCCCAAAGGGATTTGTGTTTCCTTCCAGGGCGGAACCAGGGAGCTCTTACTTGTTAAGCAGCTGTATAAACCACTACATCAGGGAACTATCAAATCCATCTTTCACACTAAGGGAACCAAAGTGTACCAATAACATACCCCACTTCCCCAACATCATTACACCACCAAGACCACTGATGTTGCAGCACAAATTGAGACTCATCCAAAAATGCAGCATTTTTCCAGCCTTATATTGTCCAACTGGTGACTGTGTCTGTGAAGGCTCTCAGTCATCCAGATCATCGTAGTCTAAGGAGCTTGGAAAGAAAAGCGTCTGGACTTCTTTAAGTTGCTTGAAGACGTTTCACCTCTCATCCGAGAAGCTTCTTTCACTCCCATCACCCTCTGGAACACAAACTTGGAGTGATTAGGACCCTACACCACCGGGCAGAACATGTTCCCTCTAAGCCTGAAGGGAAAAAGAAGGAACACACACATGTAAAGGAAGCACTTAAAACATGCGGTTATCCTAATTGGGCGTATATAACGTCAGCAAAGATGCACAGAAAAGAAGATCAGACACCAGCGAGGGAGGATAAGAAAGACAGACGCAACAACATTATCATCCCCTATGTAGCCGGTGTATCAGAGAAACTCAGGAGGGTTTTCTCCAAGCATGACATCCCGGATCATTTCAGACCCAGCAACACACTCAGACAGAAACTGGTTCACCCGAAAGACAAAACGCCAAAACACAAACTTAACAATGTGGTGTATGCGGTACAGTGCAGCAAGGAATGCTCAGACCTCTACATTGGAGAGACCAAACAGCCACTTCACAAGCGCATGGCACAACACAGAAGAGCCACCTCCACAGGACAAGACTCAGCAGTCCATCTGCATCTTAAGGATAAAGGACACTCTTTCGAGGATGCCAATGTTCACATTTTGGACAGAGAGGACAGATGGTTTGAAAGAGGAGTGAAAGAAGCCATCTATGTCCACTGTGAGTGACCATCTTTGAACAGGCGGTGGTTTATGACACCAACTCTCTGCCATCTATAATCCAGTTTGGAGATCCCTTGCCAGACGCCTTAACCCCCACTCACATCCTGGGCCATCTGACCTCAAGAAATCACATGATAGGGTGGGGCCAGGTTTCACAATGAGCTCACCCGAAACTCTGGCTGATTGTGACCTACACCCACTTTCACACCTTGGCTCATGTGATTAGGTAGAGGATCATCAGGGGTCCTTTGTCCCTCTTTGGGGGGAAACTCCCACTGGGTTTAAATCCGGGACTCTCCACCATTTGACCCTTAGAACTGAAGAAGCTTCTCGGATGAGAGGTGAAACGTCTTCAAGCAACTCAAAGAAGTCCAGACGCTTTTCTTTCCAAGCTCCTTAGACTTTGGTGACTGTGTTTAAATTGTAGCCTCAGTTTCCTGATCTTAACTTATAGGACTAGCATCCAGTATGGTCTTCTGCTACTGTGGCACATCTCCTTCAAGATTCAGAAATGCACATATGCATACCTTGGTTGTAACAAGTGGTTGTTTGAGTTACTGTTGCCTTTCTATCAGCTTCAAGCAGTCTGGCCATTCTCCTATGACCTCTGGCTATTGAGTTACTGCTGTATGATTTACTGATCAGACATTTATGTGAACAAAGAGTTGAAAAAGTACCTAATGTAGCAGCGAGTGAGTGCATATGCAGAGTGAAACTGCATCCAGTAGGTATGCTTAATATAGTTGCCAGCTGCCTGCACGAGAGGGAATTTTCCCTGAAGCTTTTTACTGAAAGCTGCAGGGAACTTGCATTAGTTGCTCTGATATATGCCATGTTGACTCTTTGTTTCTATAGCAGGGGCAGAGAATGCAGTGACGGCTGGATATAATGGCCTAATAACCACATTAATGGGAAATAAATTGGAATTATCCTTTAAATTACTCACAGCACTTCATCACAGCATTTATCAATTACACGTCAGCTCAAATAAGCTTCTGAAATAGCTCAAGTAATTACATTAGCACACTGGTTAGTACTGTTCTTCCCCTCTTTAATACAATACAAACATTTAAAATGTGCCTGTTTGACATAATGGGCAGAGTTTTTGCCATATAAATTCTCCAGAGCTAACATTTCTTCAGGGATCAAGCGTTTAAGTGTTCTTTTTAATTTGGCTTGCAGGAGAATCATGCAAGTTTTATTTAATGTGACTATAAAAAGAAACCAGTGTCATGTAAGGTGTATCATTAAAGATGAAGTTAGTTATGATCTATGAAACACCTGATGTAGTAACCTTGATGAAAAATGTATTAAAACTGCTGAATCCACAGCTTGCACAGAGTTTCACTATGCAATAATTCATCTTCAGAGTCACAAAGCCCAAGGAAGTGTTAAAGATCACCTCAGCGAATTTCTTATTTCCGGTTTGGCGGGTCGTGTGATGGCTGTGTAGGATAGTTGCTCCCGACATTTTTTCTACCCCAATTTACCTAACTCGAAACATAAAAAGTTTGGATTTATCTTTGTGGGGTACTATACCAAGGAATAGAAATGCCCAGAAAATCCAAGAAAAAGGATGTAGGAGAACGTACTGAAGCGGAAGAAGATGCTTCGTCACAAGCTAGCAGCAATATGGAAGAAGACCAGCAACCCGATGCTAACGCCACAGCGAAGGACCACCCAGCTACGATGGACATGATATTAAAAGAATTACGTGCTTTTAGAAAAGACACAAATGATCAGTTTAATGCTATAAGGGAGAAGGTCGTCGGCATTGGTATAAGACTCGACGAAGCAGAGGGACGCATAGACGTAATGGAGACTCGAATCCAGGCCTCGGAGGAGCTGCTAATTGAAATGGCAAATTTTCCGTTGCGATGCGAATCTAAGCTACTGGAATTAGAGGGACGGTCACGTCGCAAGAATCTTAGAATATATGGCGTGAGGGAAGGGGAAGAGGACAAATTTCCATCCGTTGTCAATTTTGTAGAGGTTCTATTTGAAAAGACAATGAGTCTCTCCCGCCCCACGGTGTTGGGAATTGAAAGAGCACATCGAGCCGGTGGCAAAAAACCCCCGGAAGGAGCCCCTCCACGCTCAATTGTAGTTAAACTCGCAAGTTATCGTAACAAAGAAGACATTATTAAGAAGGCCTGGCAGGCTAAGGGCTTCAACTTTATGGATTCTAGGATATATGTGGACAATGACTATGCCCCGGAGATACAAAGAAGAAGAAAGGAATATGCGACAGCGAAGAAGGTGCTTAAAGAGAACAATATTCGCTTCCAGACGCCTTTCCCGGCCAAGCTAAGGGTGTTCTGCAGAGAGGGAACTGTGACATACAACACGGCGCACGAAGCGACTACCGATATGGTGAAGAGGGGATTATCGGTAGAAGTTGTGAAAGACAGAGACTCATTCTTGGATCAAATAAAACAGCACACTTGGCAAACAAGTACGAAGAAGAAAGGTGGAAACTCGACTCCAAAGCTGGGTTTCAAGGAACGCCTTCAGATATTTAGGCACCAAGATGACAGTGGATAAACAGCAAGTGTGTGACGGAGCACTATACTAGAGGTAAACTCAAGAATATTGAGACCTAAGATGAACTGAGAATATGAATTTTATTTCGATTTACTTGTTTTGTTATATAATTAGTTAATCTTATAAAGAGGGCATATAAAATTACATTAAAGTCGGGTCATTTATTTGCACAATAAGTTGGACCCTACAGACCACTGGGCTTTCGGCCTGTGTGCCGGAGAGGGCACTCTTCCACAAGTGGACAGAAGAGTTTTTCCCTCACCAAATATAGCTAATATAGCGATTATGTTTTTGGAAGTCAACATGATTATATGTTTTCGTTGTATAATGTTTTTTTTTTTTTGTTTGTTTTTTTTCTTCCTTTCTTTTTTCTCTTTTTTTTTCTGGTTTGGGGGAGTACCTTTCGATCTTTGGCTATGTACAGAGATTGGAATTATATAAGGTCTAGAGATGGCACGATACCACTTTTTTATGTCCGATACCGATACCGATATCATAAATTTGGATATCTGCCGATACCGATATGAATCCGATATAATGTTTTTTAATCAACAAAACTGCTTTTTAAATATCTTGCTGCATTTTGTATAAGTTCATACTCAAGTTTAAAACAACAACTACACTAAAGCTATTCTGTTATACCTGTATGCAAAAAAAAATATTTCATAGTTCAGCAATACTGATCAATCTAATAAACTTAAACCTACACCATCCTCCCTATTCTGGTATTTTAAAGAGTACTTAGCATAAATATTAAGCAACCTAACTAATAGGGTTCCAACTCCCAGCAACAACAAAAATAAATAAATAAAAAATAGGGAACCACCCCTCACGCTCCACCTCATGATGCTTAATCGACGTAATCAACCTTAATTTGATGCAGTGTGAAAAAAAAAATGCACAGAAATCAATTATTTTTCAAGAAATATTAAATAGATTCAACATCTTTCTTCAACAAAATTGCAGACTGCACAGATGGTACCTTCCCAAAGGAAAAAGTACTATAGCTTACTAGGGTATATATATTAGACTTAATAGTTACTATATACAGTAATTGACTTCTATTCATTTTACATCAAATTAAAACTTTGGGTGTCAGATAATTATTTATTAAAAGCTAGACATTTTAAATGAGAATAAGAAAGAAAAGTATGTCTTTGTGCCCCCTTTTCCCTGTTAATGCCCTATCGGCCCCCCTGGCTAAACTTTGCTAGATCCGCCCCTGCACAGTTACCAGCGTCAGCTACGTAGAAAAAGATCCTGGAGTAGAAAGTAATATTAAATACATTCTAACAATAGCTGATCAAGCTTAAACGTGCTGCTGTTGTTCAGCCGCTGGTTTCCTCTTTCTGGTGCAAAGTGGGCCAAAAGCAAACTAGAGACACGGACTCACGACAGAAAAGCCGATCAGCTGATCGTTAAGCAGTTTCATCATTGAAGTAGCAGCAAGAAGACGCAGTCGCTTGTTAAGCTTAAGGCAGGAATGCTTTACAAACATTCAGAGATGGACTTACACACTTGCTTTACTTCTCTCGGGATAACTTTGTCGGAGATGAAATGCTGGGTTGCTAGCGAAGCTCCACATGCTATCCAGACCACCAGCCGCTCTATCACGTGATGCATACTGCTCCAACGTGCTAACGTTCTGAGGTGAGTTACGGCGTGTTGCAAGTTTTGTGAGGTGCTTTCGTGATATTTAATGGATCGGATTACATTTTTTATTTTTCTCCGATATCCGATCCAGTAATTTAGGTCAGTATCGGACCGATACCGATACGTAATATCGGATCGGTCCATCTCTAATAAGGTCGTACATCAATGCCCTGTAAGGTAACTAAAATAGTGTCATTTAATGTAAATGGTCTGGGGAGCCATATTAAAAGAAGTAAAATTATGTCAAAAATAAAAAGAGAACAAATAGAAGTTGCCTTTATACAGGAATCTCACTTATCGAAGCTCGAACATGATAAATTAAAGAAATGGAAATTTAATCAGTATTCCTCTTCCTGCCCTCAGAGTCCTAAAAGGGGTGTGGTAATTCTAATCTCTAGTAGGTTAAATTTTGAATGCATCCAAGAAATCAGTGATAAGGAGGGGAGGTTTGTGTTAGTCAAAGGGTACCTGGAGGGTATACTGATTACTCTTATAAATGTATATGCTCCCCCAGGATCAGAGATAAAATTTTTCAAAAAGGTTTTTGAATTGATTGTTGGAGAGGCACAAGGTACTCTGATTTTGGGAGGAGATTGGAATGTTCGCCTCAACCCGTCCTTGGACTCATCAAACCCACACGCTCCGGGATTGAATAAAACAACCAAAAACATCAAATTAATCTTAAAGGACGTAGGGCTCATAGATGTATGGAGAGAACTAAACCCCAACAAGAAGGATTATACCTTTTTTTCTCACCCTCATTCATTTTATTCTAGATTGGATTATTTTTTTATGTACCAAAAAGATTTTAGCAGGGTGATCAATTGCAGGATAGGAGTGATGGATTTATCAGACCATGCCCCATTGTACCTGGAAGTAGTGCTTGGATACGAAAGAAGAGTTACATCCTGGAGATTAAATACAAGTATTCTAAGTACGATGAAAGAACAAATTAGTCAAGATATAATAGATTATATAGCGGAAAATAATAATGAAGAAGTTTCCCCAAGTATTCTATGGGACGCCCTAAAAGCAGTGATAAGAGGAAAACTCATAGGTTACAGCGCTAATTTAAAAAAGAAGAGAAATGAGCATTTAAGAAAACTCCAGACACAACTACAATATCTTGAAGATGCCCATAAAATAAGCGCAGTTACAAACTTACAATTAGAAATACAAAAGAAGAAAAACGAAATCGATGAAATTTTTTCAAGTGAAATACAAAAAAATATGGTTTTTTTAAAACAAAGATACTATGAGGTAGGAGGCAAATCTGCTAAATTACTGGCTTATAAATTAAAAAAACAACAATTAGAAAATACAATATATAAAATAAAGGACCCTCAAACAAATAACATTGTGTATAAACTTGAAGATATACAGTCAGCCTTCCTAAAATTCTACAAAGAACTATATACACAACCTAGAGTGGATATTAAAGGTATGATATCTTTTTTAGATTCATTCGACTTACCAAAGTTGAATGAAAAACAGAATATAACCCTAATCAAGGACATATCTGAATTTGAAATTAAAAAAGCTATTACAAAATTGAAACCGAATAAATGCCCAGGCCCAGATGGATTCCCATCAGACTGGTATAAAGAAATGAAAGAGGTACTGATTCCTTTGATGAGAACATCATTCAACTATATTTTAAAGACGGGAGTAATTCCCCCATCTTGGAATGAGGCTTCTATCTCTATAATAGCTAAAGAAGGAAAGGACAGGCTTGACTGTGGAAATTACCGCCCCATTAGTGTTCTTAACCAGGACTTTAAGATATTTACATACATTCTTGCCAAAAGAATTGAAAATATTCTTGTTCAGATAATTAGTTTGGATCAGACTGGTTTTATTAAGCAGAGACAAACGCAAGATAATGTTCGCCGAACACTACACGTTATTGATTATGTTAGGAAAAATAAAATTCAGATGGTCCTTATGAGCTTAGATGCAGAAAAGGCCTTCGATCGGGTTAATTGGGAATTTTTATACAAAGTCATGGATAAATTCGGATTCCATCAATCGTTTATCAGGATTATACAAGCATTATATAAATCACCAAAGGCAAGAATCAAAGTTAACGGGGCGCTTTCAAATGTTTTTAACCTACAGAGAGGGACACGTCAGGGTTGTCCTCTAAGCCCCTCACTCTTTGCTCTCTTCATAGAGGCCCTGAGTCAAAGTGTAATACAAAGCAATACTATTACTGGAGTCAAGATTAGGGGTCGAGAGCATAAGATTTCCTTGTTTGCTGACGATATTTTGATTTATTTGACAAATCCAAACACTACTTTCCCCAAGCTATTGTCACTTCTGGAGATCTTTAGTTCAATATCAGGTTATAAACTAAATATATCGAAGACTCAGATATTAACTGAGTCAGGATGCTCTACCTACTCCAAACACTCCCTGTAGAAATAACTGACAAACAATTTCGGGAATGGGACAAAATAATCTCTAGGTTTATATGGCAGGGGAAAAAACCACGGATTAAGTACCAAACTATTCAGTTGGCTAAAGACAAAGGAGGGTTGGGGTTCCCATGTTTGAAAGACTATTATATTTCTGCTCAATTGAGGACATTAGTGTGTTGGTGTAATGTAGATTATCAAGCGAGATGGAAAGAACTAGAAACAGTGTGTCACGGTCCTGGGTCTCCTGACCCAGCGTTTTTAGTTCTTTGTGATTTTCGTATTATTGTACTTGTGTGATTTATTCTATGGCTTCTAGTTTTGATCCCTTGCCCTTCATGTCTCCCTGTGTGCCCCTCTATGTATTTATGAGCCCTCGTCCCCTTTCGTGTTTATTCCGTGTCTCCCCTGCCTGTTATGTTGGTGTTCTACTCGTGCTCTCTCTCCTCCTGTCTGAACCTCTGTGCTCCCTGTTTCACCTCTCCCGTCAGTGTTCAGTTCACCCCGCCCTGTCTCGTTATGGCTATCAGTGTCACCTGTGTTCCCCGTGTGTTCCCACTCCCCTCGTTAACCCTCTGTGTATTTCTGTCTGCGTCTCCCTCTGTTCAGCGTGACGTCGTCCCTCATGTTGTGTGGATCTCCCTGTGTCTCTGCGTATGTTAGTTTACTTTTCCCAGTTTAGTTTTGTATTTCCTATGTTCTGCCACTCCAGCATTAAAGCTGTGATTTTGAGTTCATCTCCGTGTCTGTGAGTTTTGCGTTTGGGTCCTCCTCCTGCCTGCCACACAGCCGCGCCTTGACAGTACGACGTCACCAGTAATGGACCCAGCAACTCACAACCCCTCCGCTGAGCTCCGGGAGGATTTGATCTATACGGTGGAGTACCACTGTCAGGAGTGGGAGGCGCTGCCAGGAGACGAACACCGGGAGGTCGTAGCCGCCCGTCTACAGCGGATGGTGTCCGGACTCCCGTGGCTGTTCGGCGCGCTGCACCCCCACATCCGGGACTTCCTTGTTTCCACCGTAGGCGTCCGCCCGGAGCTGCCTCTCCAGTGTGAGGGGTCGGAGGACGTTCAGCCCGGTCCGCTGGAGGATTCGCGGCCCGGCTCATCTCCTCCCCCCTCTCGGCGAAAACGGCGCTCACGCCGCCGCCGCCCTAACGTTTCTGAGCAAACTCCGGTGGTGAGTGACACTAACTGTTTCTTCCATGCCACTTCCAAGTCGGACCAACTCGGACAATATTCTGCTCCTGAGTCCGCTGTTTTTCAGGTCCGTAACACATCAGAGACGAATAGTGAGTTTGAATATGACTGTGTTTCCAGGGCTCATAATGTTTCTAAGTTCACCTCCGCACCTTTTAAGCACGAGACTGTTTCATCTGGAACTGTTTATTCTGGAGCTATGTTTATTCAGTCAGCCGCCCGGCCCGAAGCTCTGTTAGCCGCCCGGCCCGAAGCTCTGTTAGCCGCCCGGCCCGAAGCTCTGTTAGCCGCCCGGCCCGAAGCTCAGTCGCCACCTCCACCACATTCAGCCTCGCTTCCCATAGCACAGTCACATCCACAGCCTGACTTACTACAAACCTTATTTCAATCCTTAGCCCAGTCAATAGCTCAGTTGGTAGAGGAATCATCGGCCTTATCGTCAGCTCGGTTTCCAACTTTACAACCATCACTGCAGTCTCCAGTGTCCCCAGTGCAGTCTCCAGTGTCCCCAGTGCAGTCTCCAGTGTCCCCAGTGCAGTCTCCAGTGTCCCCAGTGCAGTCTCCAGTGTCCCCAGTGCAGTCCCCAGTGCAGTCTCCAGTGTCCCCAGTGCAGCCTCCTTTAGCACAGTCACCCACTCAACCACCAGCACCACAACCGTCACCACCTACTCCACTCTCACCACCACCGTTACAACAGACATCAGTTCAGTCCCCTGTGCCAGTGCAGACGCCCTCAGTTCAGTCCTCCGTGCAGTTATCCACTTCACCACCATCAGTAGCTCAGCTCCCACTCTCATCCGCCTCTCCAGTAGCTCAGCTCGCACCTGAACCATTGGCCCAGTCCCCGATAGCAATACGGTCTTCTGTTCGGCTTAACATTCAGCCAGGGGTCTCAAATCTCTCTGGCTCTGCACCAGCTCCTGCTGGAAGCTCGGATGAGCTCATCCAGGACTCCGTGGCTCCCACGCCGCCATCTACCTCGTCCGCTGGGGGTTCCAGTGAGCCCGGCCAGCACCTCCTCGTCTCCGCTGGAGGGTCCGAGGGGCCCGTTCAGCCTCCTGTCTCCGCTGGAGGGTCCGAGGGGCCCGTTCAGCCTCCTGTCTCCGCTGGAGGGTCCGAGGGGCCCGTTCAGCCTCCTGTCTCCGCTGGAGGGTCCGAGGGGCCCGTTCAGCCTCCTGTCTCCGCTGGAGGGTCCGAGGGGCCCGTTCAGCCTCCTGTCTCCGCTGGAGGGTCCGAGGGGCCCGTTCAGCCTCCTGTCTCCGCATCAGCTGGAGGGCCCGAGGAGCCTGTCCAGCCGCCATCTGCGACCGCCTCGTCATCACCTGGCCCGGCTACATCCGCCTGTGCTTCTGCTACGCCTGGCCCGGCCTCAGCCTCTGCAACCTCGCCTGGCCCGGCCTCCGAGCCTTCGTCTGCCGCAGCCTCCTCTTCAGAGCCTTCGTCTGCCGCAGCCTCCTCTTCAGAGCCTTCGTCTGCCGCAGCCTCCTCTTCAGAGCCTTCGTCTGCCGCAGCCTCCTCTTCAGAGCCTTCGTCTGCCGCAGCCTCCTCTTCAGAGCCTTCGTCTGCCGCAGCCTCCTCTTCAGAGCCTTCGTCTGCCGCAGCCTCCTCTTCAGAGCCTTCGTCTGCCGCAGCCTCCTCTTCAGAGCCTTCGTCTGCCGCAGCCTCCTCTTCAGAGCCTTCGTCTGCCGCAGCCTCCTCTTCAGAGCCTTCGTCTGCCGCAGCCTCCTCTTCAGAGCCTTCGTCTGCCGCAGCCTCCTCTTCAGAGCCTTCGTCTGCCGCAGCCTCCTCTTCAGAGCCTTCGTCTGCCGCAGCCTCCTCTTCAGATGCTTCGTCTGCCGCAGCCTCCTCTTCAGATGCTTCGTCTGCCGCAGCCTCCTCTTCAGATGCTTCGTCTGCCGCAGCCTCCTCTTCAGCTGCCTCGTCTGGTCCAGCATCCTCATCAGCTGCCTCGTCTGGTCCAGCATCCTCATCAGCTGCCTCGTCTGGTCCAGCATCCTCATCAGCTGCCTCGTCTGGTCCAGCATCCTCATCAGCTGCCTCGTCTGGCCCTGCGCCCACCGGGCCATGGCCGGCACACCTGGGACTGGAGGGCCGCCGCTGCCTTCCGCGCGGTCGGCCTCCTGAACTGCTCCGTCGTCTCCTTCGCCGCCGCCGCTGCCTTCCGCGCGGTCGGCCTCCTGAACTGCTCCGTCGTCTCCTTCGCCGCCGCCGTTGCCTTGCGCGCGGCCGGCCTCCTGGACTGTTTCCGCGTCGCCGCCGTTGCCTTGCGCGCGGCCGGCCTCCTGGACTGTTTCCGCGTCGCCGCCGTTGCCTTGCGCGCGGCCGGCCTCCTGGACTGTTTCCGCGTCGCCGCCGTTGCCTTGCGCGCGGCCGGCCTCCTGAACTGTTTCCGCGTCGCCGCCGTTGCCTTGCGCGCGGTCGGCCTCCTGAACTGTTTCCGCGTCTCCGCCGTTGCCTTCCGCGCGGTCGGCCCCCTGAACTGCTCTGTGTTTTGGGTTGTTTTCTTGGGCTCCGGTGTTTTCTGTGCTCTTTGTTTTCTGTTCCGAGCCCTCCGTCCTGGGCCCCCGCCGCCCGCCCTGGGTTGTTTTCTGTTTGGTTTTGTTTTTCTGTGTTTGGGCTGTCTGGAGCCAGCCCTTGAGGGGGGGGTACTGTCACGGTCCTGGGTCTCCTGACCCAGCGTTTTTAGTTCTTTGTGATTTTCGTATTATTGTACTTGTGTGATTTATTCTATGGCTTCTAGTTTTGATCCCTTGCCCTTCATGTCTCCCTGTGTGCCCCTCTATGTATTTATGAGCCCTCGTCCCCTTTCGTGTTTATTCCGTGTCTCCCCTGCCTGTTATGTTGGTGTTCTACTCGTGCTCTCTCTCCTCCTGTCTGAACCTCTGTGCTCCCTGTTTCACCTCTCCCGTCAGTGTTCAGTTCACCCCGCCCTGTCTCGTTATGGCTATCAGTGTCACCTGTGTTCCCCGTGTGTTCCCACTCCCCTCGTTAACCCTCTGTGTATTTCTGTCTGCGTCTCCCTCTGTTCAGCGTGACGTCGTCCCTCATGTTGTGTGGATCTCCCTGTGTCTCTGCGTATGTTAGTTTACTTTTCCCAGTTTAGTTTTGTATTTCCTATGTTCTGCCACTCCAGCATTAAAGCTGTGATTTTGAGTTCATCTCCGTGTCTGTGAGTTTTGCGTTTGGGTCCTCCTCCTGCCTGCCACACAGCCGCGCCTTGACACAGTGACCTTAAAAGATTCTCCAATTCAGGCAATTCTAGGGGATGTGAGACTTATTAAAAAACAAATTCATCAAGGAAACCAATGGATTAACCTACCTTTAAAACTCTGGTTACAATTTCTTAATAAGAATGATTGGATTGAAGAGGTTAGGATTTTAAGATGGTGCGCTTTTGACAGTGATTTTTTACCTAATGAATTAGACGTAAGATATAAAAAATGGTCTGGACAAGGTTTAACGGCATATTGTATGTTTTACGATAAGGGAATTCTTAGGGACTTCCAATCAATAAAAGATCAATACCAGTTAAGTAAAACGGACTTTTTTAGGTTCTTACAAATTAGGCATCATCTATATAATTTTATACCTAAGAGAACATCTTTTTTCTTTACCTGTTCTGAGTATATTTGTCAAGGCTTATCAGGCTGACACAGGCCTTAAGGTGATTTCAAGATTGTACAAGGGTATACAAGAGGTTAAGAAGTGGAATACTACCTACATCAAAAAAAAATGGGAAAATGAAACAAATATAGCAATATCAGATAACATTTGGTATGAGCAGTGCGCTTTTCAGTGGAGAATTTCTAGTTCTAATACATGGAGATGTTACGGTTGGAAGAGTATCTGTAGGTTTTTTATTACCCCTGCACAAAGTAAACATTATTTTAATCACTCTAATTGCTGGAGAAATTGTGGGGCCCAAGGAGTAAAACATTTTCATCTGTTCTGGTCTTGCCCAAGGATCAACATTTTTTGGGTATTGATCCACTCTGAGTTGCAGATTATTTTTGGTATGCAGCTTCCCTTTAATTGGGACGAACTTTTGTTTGGATATTTATACTCAGTAAATGTAGATAAAATGTCTAAGCAGTTGTATGGTATCCTGAGTTTGGCTGCCCGTAAAATTATTACCAAGAAATGGCTTAGTGCGAAAATTCCATCACTGGGTGATTGGCATGAGACTGTACATGGGATGTTTAAAATGGAAAGAATTACCTTCATTAAAAGACTCCAGTTTGATATATTTAGTGAAATTTGGGGTAAATGGAAACACTACATCCGGTTAAGGAGACCCGATCTTGTTTGAATCTCTGTAACTATATATGCCACATTTCTGAATCGTTATGTGTTTATATGTATATGTTAGTATGTATGAGACTACAAGTGAACACATATGTAAGTAGGTATGTGTATGTATGCTTAAGAATATGGGTGTGTGAGTGAATATGTGTGTGCGAGTACATACACACTAGAGGGTACACCCGTCTGTTTTTCTTATTTTTTTTAATTTTTTTTTATTTACGTCTGTTCTTGATTATATGTTTATTTTGGATTATTTGTGTTTATATAGGTTGTTTAATAAAAAGAGAATTAAAAAAAAAAAAAAAAAAAAAAAGATCACCTCAGTGTTAGCCTTATACATTTTTTTTTATGCGTGAGCTGCCTGGAAGATCCCAACAGTAACAGCTATAAGATGTGTATATATAAAAACTGCGTCCCTTTAATGAACACTGGCTTTAGCAGCTGTTCCCTTTTCACATTTCATTTTCAAATGCTTTTTGTGTGCATTGAGATGACTGCACAAAAAAGAGAAAATTTGTCTTATTCAGACTGGATAAGTGTGAATGAATGGCTGCAAATAAAGCCAAGGTGATCCAGACTAAAGTTGTGGAGCTACCAGAAGGTAGAGTAGTAGATGTATAGGACAGCTGGTAATCTCACAAGTCAGAGGGAACCATGATAAAGATGTGCAAGTTAGGTTGTGAGAAGCCAACCGGATGGAATACGATCCAAGCCATCAATACATAAATTGTACTGGTTATCAGAAAACAACCTGGAAAAATAAGATGGCCACAAGATGAGACAGATGCCAGTGATGTAAAAACACACAATCTCACAATGGACAGAGGTCTCCATGTAAAGTCCTGCACTCTGAGCATGCATTAGTGGGTGTCAGAGCCACAGTCCAGGATGAAACGCATCCATAAATATATCAGGAACCTGCCAGAGGAAGTGGCTGATGTCAAGAAATCGTCTAGAAAATACCTTAATCATTGAAGCACAAGAACAGGCCTAAAGCACCAGATCCATACAGGCAGGACCCAAGTTGCAAACTGTGCAAAGATGTCCCGAAGACCATCCAAGTAGAGAGATGTAAGATGCAAGCTGGGACAGTGTACACTGAGAAGCACAACCAAGTGGCTGGGATAGTGTATAGGAACGTTTGTGCTGCATATGGACCAGAAGTCTCCGGGTCCTGATGGTTAAGAACAACAGACCTAAGTCTTTGTAGGTTTTCTAGTTCCAGACAGACAAGCAGCTGTTGGCCAACTAACCAGACAAAGTGGTAGCTGAAAACAACCCAGAAGACCGCACTATGATAGATGTAGCGATTTCAGTGATCAGCAACATCAAGAGGAAGGCGCATGAGAAAATAGAGAGGTACCAGGGGCCAAAGAAACAACTGGATCAGAGGTGGAAAGTATAATTCAAAGTATTCCCAGTGGTAACAGGAACATTGGAAGCTAGAAACTAGAATAGTTGCTCCAGCAGATTGCAGACACAGCATCTGAGGTCTCTGTGCAGATACCACACAGAACCCCAGCAGAAGTTAATTGGCAAGCGGTCTCTATAAATTCTATGGCTGCCATTCAAAGATGCACAAATCTACTCATTAGTGCTTAATAATACACAAATAAAATACTATAATTTCACTCACCAAAACTGAAGCAGAAACGTCTTAGACACTCTAAGCCAAAATACTGATAATATTCATCACATAATTGTATTAAACATGTTCCAAAAGGCACCAACAACACAAACACAGCTGTTCTGTGACTTTTAATAATTGCCTCCGGATGAACTGGAGTTTTTGGAACTTCTGCATTGGTTGGCGATTGCATGTTGACAAACAGTCATTTCTGTTTTAGAAATTACACAAAGAAATCAAATACAGAACAGCTAACAGCCTCAAAATGAGAAAATGGTGAAATATGTTATTAAATGTTCAGCGTGCATGACCTTGAAAAACTAGCAGGAGAACAATGATCTTTGACAAATGTAATATGTTTGGTTGTATATACTGAGGATTAGTAATAAGGAAGGAAGCAGCAGTTGTACAGTAGGCGGTAGAAACACAGAGGTAACTGAAAATAAAGGTGTTAGTGGCTGGGAGTGAAACGACAGGGGCCTTTACCAACAAATCAAAAGTACTTGTGGAAAATGGGAATTTAAAAAATCTAAATACCCAAAGCACCTTCTCATTGATCCTTTCCATCTATACAGATTTAATTCATAGCCCAAATATGACACTTGATGATACTAAATAGGAGTCTTGATAAATAGAATAAATATGCATCAACAAATCCTGACAACAGCGTAACCTTGACTAAAAAGGAGAATAAGAAAAGCATGGAATGAAAGCACATAAAGAAATATGAAGCACTCCCAAGGAACCACTTTGAATAGCTGATAACACATTCTCGTCGCAGCCTGAAACAGTGGGATTCAACACAAACATGCAGTGAGAGATTCATGAATTTTCTGCCATCAAACAGCACTTTTGTGTCTGAGCCAGCCGCTTAATTAAACACTTTCACCTTTCACCATTAGTCGTCATAGAAACTCCCAATGGGTGATAAATCGATGATAATACTGAAGCGACTATCTGAAATGATTTTACTGGGATTTTGTGTGTGTGTTTATAAGAAAGAAAAATGGCATTTAATCGTTAATAGGTTTATTACACAGGGCTCTATTTTACCAGAGTCATCACAAAGACAAGTAGGGAGTCGTGTCTGAAAGTTCGGTGATGGTGCCAAGTAGCAGTGATATGCACAAAAGGACAGGGTGACGAGAGTAAAATCAGAGGGTGCTGCTCTCACAGCCAAAAATACCAAGACAACAGGTAATAATAATAATAATGGATTGCATTTATATAGCGCTTTTCGGGGCCCTCTACAGTTCGCAACAGGTCCACTGATGATGCCATAGCCCTGACACTACATATTGCCCTGTCACACCTGGAGAAGAGAGACACGTATGTGAGAATGCTGTTTGTAGATTACAGCTCAGCATTCAATACCATCGTTCCCTCGAAGCTGGACAGGAAACTGCAGGATCTAGGACTGAGCAGCTCCCTCTGCAGCTGGATCCTGACAGACAGCTGGAGTCTGACAGACGCCAAGTGGTCAGACTAGGCAGCATCACCTCATCCCCCGTCACACTGAACACTGGTGCTCCACAGGGGTGTGTACTGAGCCCTCTCCTGTACTCACTCTACACCTACGACTGCACAGCCACTAACAGCTCCAACATCATTGTGAAGTTTGCGGACGACACTACAGTGGTGGGTCTTATCACCAACGATGATGAGACGGCTTACAGGGAGGAGGTCAGCACCCTGACCCACTGGTGTCAAGACAACCATCTCACCCTCAACGTCGCAAAGACAAAGGAGTTGATAGTGGACTTCCGGAGGTGCAGAGAAGTACACACCCCCATCACCATCAACGGCGCTGCTGTGGAGAGAGTGAGCAGCTTCCGGTTCCTTGGTGTACATCTGGCTGAGGATCTTACGTGGTCAGTACACACAAACAAAACAGTGAAGAAGGCGCAGCAGCGCCTCTTCTTTCTCAGGAGACTGAAAAGATTCGGCATGAACCCCCACATCCTCAGGACCTTCTATCACTGTGCCATTGAGAGCATCCTCACTGGATGCATCACCACCTGGTATGGCAACAGCACCGCCTACAACCGCAAAGCTCTCCAGCGAGTAGTGCGGTGCTCTGAACGGATAATTGGAGGTGAGCTTCCCTCCCTCCAAGACATCTACAGGAAGCGGTGTCTGAGGAAAGCGGGGAGGATCATCAAGGACTCCAGTCACCCCAGCCATAAACTATTCAGACTACTTCCATCAGGAAGGAGGTTCTGCAGCATCCGGTCCCGTACCAGCAGACTGAGAGACAGCTTTTTCCATCAGGCCATCAGACTGCTGAACACGTCATAGACACCTCAGCTTCACTACTGGAACTTCAACATTATGCACTCCATACTGTACAGTAACGCCACTGTTCTGCACATGTCTCAACTCTGTATATTTTTATATATTTTATTTATTGTTGACTCTATTTAATTTGTAAAATATGTGTATACACACACACACACACACACGTAGAAAAACATTTAGTATACACATCCAGAAAAATTTTTTTTTGCTTAAACTATTATATATTGTACATATATTTATTAGTTTCAGATTTAGCCATTCGTATATTTTGCCTGTTTATGTTATTGTATTTTGCACAACTCTGTTGCTCGTGAAGCTCGCACACAAGAATTTCACTCACATGTGCTGTACCAATGTACCTGCACATGTGATGTGACAATAAAAGTGATTTGATTTGATTAGAGCCAAAGCGCTTTACAATGCCACTATTCATTCACTCTCACATTCACACACTGGTGGAGGCGAGCTACAGTTGTAGCCACAGCTGCCCTGGGCAGACTGACAGAAGTGAGGCTGCCATATCGCACCATCGGCCCCTCTGGCCAACACCAGTAGGCGGCAGGTGAAGTGTCTTGCCCAAGGACACAACGAGCAGATGAACTGCCAACTCTTTGAGCCACGATCGCCCACAGTATGTTTTAGTATCAGTAAAGTACACACATGGAGCTTAAATGAATTAATGCCCCTTAATCCTGTTCTTCAGCTAAAACTTTCCTATTCCCACTGCATTAAACTTACCAGTGACATGTAAACTTTGAAACTACTGTTAACGCTCATAAACTTTGTGTATGTGTGTGGATTGTTATACAAAATAGAGGCACAGTTCTCCCTGAAATGGACTGAAGAAGCCATGATTTAGCATGAAGATTTCCTGAGCTGTCAAGCAACGTATGCAGGTACTCACGTGTACACAGGGAAACAGATGTGTAAACACAAACATACACACACACACACACACACACACACACACACACACACATACACAAATAGAAAAGATGAATAATTACACATTTACTGAGGGAGTAAACAGTAAACAGCTCAGCAAGTGTGCCGTGGTGGTCACACTGTGACAGATGGACATTGTTGTGACAGATGTGCCTCTGCTCAAGCTGAGGGTCAATGCTCACAGGCTGCCAGTGACACATACACATGACAACTCACACAAAACATCTTTCCTATATTCTAAAATGATAACTGCTGCTCCACTTAAGCACTTATGATTTTACAAGCTGCAGGAGTTATGTGCGATTTATTTTTTAATGACTGAAATAATAGAAGTATTCCATTTCTGTGTATTTTCTGCTTTTCCAATTCCACCCCACACAAGCCATTTGAGAAGTCTTTTGCTTTTCATTTTGTAAATATTGCTTAACTGTCTCGCAGCTAAAACCTTCCTCTCAAGAGTGTCGAGAGGAAGGTTTTTATTTTGTTATAATACTGTAAAGCCTGTAAAGTCAAGACTACAAAAGACTACAAAATCAGCATTTTAAATAATATTCAACTAAATTAATGAACTCAGTACCAAGCTGGAGTTTCAGGCTTTTCTACATCAAACACACCACTGTAGGGTGTTAAACATCCCTAGAGATTTTTTTTCCTTCAAAAAGTATAATTCTATATTTTCATATTTAAATGTTCTGGCACATATTTTTATCTTACCACACTGATGGCAACAGTTTCTCTTCTGTACACATGCTCAGTTATGGAAACATTTAATAAAAGCACCTATCAACAGAATGCTTCTGACCTGACTGCAGTGTGATACGAGGAGATCGATATCCATGAACAATCAGAGAAAAATGGTGATGAGGATAGAACTGCTGTGCCTTTTATCTTCTTTTAGACACGCACTCCTTTCCATTAATGTGACGGCATGTGAACATGTGTAGGCTTCATGTCTGAATAAGCACCCTGGTCACTTTTTTTTTTATGTCACCTTAAGTACGGTTTCAACTGGGCATGTCCCTCCTGCCAGTTGTTCAGTTCAATAAAAAAATATGATTGTTTGGGCGAATGCTTTGAACAGTAATAAGAGACATTATAGCATTTTATCACCTCAACCCCACGACTAATTTGTATAAAGATTAAGACATCCATCTATACTCCATTGTTACTGTTCCCATTATACAGCAGTCTTTCTTGAAGCCAGTGTGCAAAGGATAATGGTATCACATGCACACACACACACACACACACAGGGATTTTGCTCTTAGTAATAGCGGTGATTAAGATCAATAAGTTTAATTATATGGTTATTCAAAGCAAGTGTTTTGCACAAAAAGAAAGCTAACAGCAAAGATTAGCAAACAAAGACTATCTCCCTCACTAGAGACATCACTAGACGTCATACTGAAGGACACCTTTCTAATACTGTTTGATACTGAAATCCTGAAACACAAAGGTACTTGTGTTATTCAGTATCCTAGATGAGGTACTGTGTGTGTACTGAGCAGTGTTGGTTAAGTTATTTTAAAAAAGTAATCTATAACTAATTACTGATTATTTCCCCCAAAAAGTAATCCCATTACTTTACTGATTACTTATTTTCAAAAGTAATTAATTACTTAGTTACCTAGTTACTTTTTAAAAACACAATTTTCAACCTGAATAGGTGATAAAGCGATAGATCTTTCAGCCCAATTCTAAGTTTTCTGCATAATCCATCATACAAAATGTAATCAAATGGAAAAGTCTCTTTTTAAAACTTGTTTTATTAGTTTTAATCTTTTAACTTTATGCATCACGCAAACATTAAATTATATGTAACATTCTCTGACTGGAAGAAATTTGTTTAACATTTAAACCTATTTTGTGCACATTCCAGCACATAAAATAAAATATTTTTTGTGTTTACACTCAGTTTTTCAAATAAATGTAAGTGAAACACAGCAGAAAATAAATCAAAGACTAGCGGTCCTGTTGCTCTAGTTTCACCTGTAAAGCAGGAGTGGGGTAGGCGGAGGTTTGCCCTGGTGCAGGTGTGCTGCGGCGGTCAGTGGAAGAATCCGCGAGTTTCTCTGTGAATTTCCTATTACGTCGTAGCGCACTTGGTGCTTGCTCGGAAGTTTAGGGATTTTTTGCTGTAAAAAGAAGTTTTCTTCCCAAGCATAAAGTACTTCCACACTTTAAACGCTGCAAGCTCATACTCTCTCTGCACTCGATATATTATCCTTTGTTGATCTGAACACAGCTGTTGTCACGAACGTCGCACTCGCTTACGTCATTGTCATGAGACACTCTCGCAAAAAATCACGGTTTTAGCAACGCAGTAACGCAGCGTGCTTACGGGAGAGTAACAGTAATCTAATTACAGTTTTTGCAATAGTAATCCCTTACTTTACTCGTTATTTGGGGGGGGGGGGAGTAATCAGATTACAGTAACGCATTACTTGTAACGCGTTACTGCCCATCTCTGGTACTGAGTCTACAATTCGTCCAGATCTGAGGGAGCTGTATACACCTACAAGTGTTTTAGTCTATGCTTACATGTTGAACAAGAAGAAGAGCTACTAGCACTTGTCTGACTGCTGTGTTCCAAGTGTAAAGTTTGGTGGAGGGGAGATTATGGTGTGGGTTTGCTTTTCAGGAGTCCGACTTGCCCCTCATTTCCAGTGACAGGAGCATATCGATACATTTTGGACAATTTTGTGCTTGCAGCTTTCTGGGAACAGTTTGGGGATTGCTCTTTCTTGTTTCAACATGACTGCACGCCAGAACAAAAAGCAAGTTCGATAAGGATATAGAAGAGGGGGATTGGTGTGGAAGAACTTGAAGAGCCTACACAGAGTCCTGACCTCAACCTGAGAGAACACCTTTGGGATGAATGACTGCAGAAACTGTGTGCCTGTCTGACCTCACAAATGAACTTCTGGAAAGCCATTCCATCCCAGAAGAGCTAAAGCTCCTATAGCTGCAAAGGGTGGGCAAACATCATGTTAAAACCTATGGATTAAGAATGGGATGCCACTCGAGTTCACATGCATGCGAAGGAAGATGAGTGAATACTTTTGGCAATATATATTAGGGCTGCAGCTATTTTAGTAATCGAGTAATCTATTGATTGTTCCATCAATCAATAATTGAATAAGAGATAGTTTTGCTTTCTTAATGAGTAATAACAAATATTCAAAAGAGGAGAACCACTCACTGGTTTCCATTTTAGAACTTGCGGTGTTTTTAAGTTTAACTTCATGCAACAGCTGTCAAAAAACAAACAACTAAACCCTTTGATTGTATGTATGTGCCATATTGAAATGTAATAAAATGCAATGCAAAAGTATATAATTAATCTCAAGGTAAAATAAAATAAGATATATGTGCAATCTAAACTAAGTCATAAAACATGTACCTTTTCTCTGTCTTCTTGGAAGGTTTTCTGACATAACAGGAGGCAAGTTTTTGTGCTGCTGAAATAAGATGTTATGCTGGTGTAGACATCAATTCATATTAATGATAATTCACTGTCTAACCTAACAACTCTTAGGTCAATGACTCACTGAAAAGATAAGTAAACGAAAACTATTGTAAAATCATGAACATGTGCAACACTTAGGCTAAAATACTGTAATTAATGTTATACTTTGTATCATTAGCTTGAAATCTGTAAGCACTTCAGTCTTTGTCCTGTCAGCAAAATATAATGTTAACATTTTAAATAATGTGTCACTACCATGTCATTAAAACTACTTTTATTAAATTAGTTTGTTTTTTAAAGCATTGAAGCCAAGAATTTAATTAAACTAATTTAATGCAAGCGCTTAATTAGCCTGTAAAATATGGCATCAGGAATGGAAACTATCCAATATGGGTGCAACAGAAAACGACATAAGTTTATTAGAACAGTTAAAGCTGTTATCAAATTATAGCTGAGCTGAAATTTGGCAGCTCTGACAGGTATTTGCAGACATTAAATTCATGTGTTAGGAAAATATTGTCCATCTTGTGATCAAAACCACAATGAGAACTTGGCCTAGTTGGGTATGCTTGCATTTAGTTTGCAAAACACTTCAGACAATCTCCAAATATGGTTATCTGGACCACAATGACATAAATCACACAAACTGCGTGTATTCAAAAACGTCTGTATTGTGCCCTGCTCATGGTTTTTACCATTTCTATGCACTTCAATGTGAGTCACTCTGGTAATGTGTTTCCATCCTGAGAAATAACAAATATGGAAATAGATAAAATAAAATCCCAAGTCTGTCCGTTAGAAACAACCTTTTAAATGTAAAGCGGACCTTCTGCTTTACGTGAAGTACTTGACCTCTATCAGGAAGTGCGACAGAGCTGTGAAAATATTTGTCAACTGTCAACCTGTGATGAATTTCACTTCAGATGAGGTCATCGCATGCCCTCTTTGCTTTGTTTACTTGCTTATCTTTTTGTGAGTTGTGGCAATAAATGAATTTAAAGGCACGTCATACTTTTTAAAAAGTAAAAAGATAAAGAGCTACAGAAGAACAGATCCTTCCAATCTCATTAAAAAGTCAGCCTTGATGAAAAGAGACGTGTTTTACAGCACCTGTCATAGAGTATAAAGAGCAGAGTTAGGGTAAGAGAGTGAGTCACTTTAGAAATGACAGATGGACAAAAGAGCCAAGAGCTCCCATCAATCATCGAGTACAGAAAGACGCAAAATCAGTCTTTTGTTTCCTCTTAATTAATCATCATTCCTTCATCCTCTCAGTGTTTACAGTAAGAGCCTGTCATTACGTTACTCAACAAAACCCCATTTTGCTTTCTCCACAGTCTGGTGAAGCGCTCGCCGTTGTCGTCTAACTTCTTCGTTTCGTTCGGTCTTTAAATTCAACAGAACACCTGCTCCTGGAAGCAGACTGACAGAGCTCTAATTCTCCAGCAGTGTCCAGTGGTGTTTGGGAACTCATCACTCACAGACACACACACAGGAAGGACAGGCTAATTACTTCTCTGCATGCTCTACCCACAATTGTCTCCTTAGCAAGATATTAGACTCTGTACCACCCTGTTGTGCGCACATACACAAATTTAGCATGACGCAGCAAGCTGAATTTGTGTCTCTCAGAGGTTCATGCTGTGCTGTCAGTCTCCTGCTCACCGATTATAGCAATGATCACTGAGGTTCAGACGGCGTCTCGTAAATGCACGAGTCAAACAATCACTCTTCATTTGCAGCTGATAGTTTTATTGTTGCCAAGGATGAATGTTACTCCATAAATAAATTTGTCTTCACTCATTTTGTTCTAGGTGAGTTTGTACTCAAAGGCAAACAAGGTAATTGCATGCAAGAGGCAATTATCAAGATGTTCCGTTGTCATTGGTTATCAGCAATCAAAGCCATATAACATGATTGCTGCATGTCCAGCTGTTACAAAAAAGAGGTTGAAACACCATTTCTCAGATGCTGGCTGAAGAAGAGAAGTATGTGCCAAGTACAATCACGGAGGAATACAAATGTGCTGGTAGCTTTGGGAGTTACGAGTGTCTGCTGTTGATTTAGTCAGTTTACGATCTCATGGCTGTACCTGGAAAAATCCATGCACTGCAGAGCAACTCTAGAAGGGGTTGTTTATAGATTTAGAACGGCTCCCATTTGATTCCAAAAAGATTAGCGAAACAAAAACCAAGTCTATAAATATTGTAAGTTGTGCAGCTCTAATCTGTAAATCTTAAATCAGCCTCAACTGACAGCATCTGAATTATGATTTGTTCTTATATAACATCAGCCCAAATATAGCCATAAACTAAAACGAGAAGAAGAAAAAGCCAGGCAACACATACCATTTAGTGGGAGAAAAAATATTTGGTTAGATAAACGAAGCTAAATATCAAGCTCATTAGAGTGTCCCTGAGTACAGTTCACCACAGGCTGGGACGCATATGCAATACCCCTACGGAGATTTTCAGATCAAAGTGCTTAAAATTTTATATGTGGTTTTTGTGCTTAAGTTACAGGAAGATCAAACGTTCTCACAAATCTGTTTTATAAAGAGGCTTTAGAAGTCACATCTATCATGCATGAGGATGCTCAAAAATTCACATGAAAGGTGTCTGCTTCCCAAGCCACCACAACCTACCGACACTCATCAGAGAGAACATTTAAGATCTAGAGAAAAACAAGTCAATCTTGAGGGCTCCTGCAGTTTTTCACCTTTTTCAGTATGCATACCCAGCAACCAACTTGGTATTAATGAGGTACAGGTCATTCTCCTCCTGAACAATCCACTTCCTGCTAATTGTTGGTTACTATCTGTAACACAATGTCAGATTTTTATTCTGCACAAAATGCAGCTGTTTTAAAGGAGCTGCTGTGTCCACAAACATAGTGCATAACATTTATTTGGCCACCATCAGGTGCAATGGTAGCTCTACCAGTATGAACAAGCTCGTTAACAGAAAGGATTTTTAAAAATCTAAAATATCATTATTATAATAAATAATCTCTGAATTTTCAAACTCATAGTTTCACAAAAAAGAACACATAATAAAAATTTCAGTTATTTATTTGCATTCCTGAACAGAAAAATTAGTTGTAGTGGTTGAATGCATTGCTTGACTAACTTCTGACTTCTAAGAAGCTGAAATTTGATGATAAAAATGTAAACTCAGTTTGTTATTTATATAATAAATAAGAATGAAATGATTCGTTTTAAACATGCTTTTCCTAGATTTCTAAAACATTTGTGTTTTCCAGTTTTATGACAGATGGTCTAACAAATTTGTTAAGCACTGTACATTTAAAGCTTAATTATCTAACTATTCCACCTCTCCATACTACAGTAGACTTGAAGTAAAGGCCCCCAGGATCTGTTTAGTTCAGATAAAGTCAATATGAAGCTAGTCTTGGTTATACACATCAAGTAGTTCTTTTGAACTGTAGTTGTTTTGGGACCATTACCCTCTTGGCCCTTCCCTACAGTGCTTCTTGCTGAGAGAAGATTAACACAAAGGGGAGTTTTATTACAAAAAACTAGACTTACTTGTCTAAATCATTCTGAAACAGACATTTAATCTCTCTGGAATAACCAAAGTGAAATCTTACATAAGGCCTGCGAGGCCAAAATGCCTTTTACAGACTGAATTTAAAAGGTAATACCATTTAGATTTTGAAAATATGCTTGTTAAGCATATCTTTTTGACCGTTGCTTGCTCAGCAATAAAGCACATACCAAGGTGTGTGTTTCTTATCTTGTTTTAGCTTTTCAGGTAGCTATGAGCAAGCAATTCGTTTTTTATAGATTCTTCATGTTTCATGTCACTGGAGAGAAGCTCTTGTATGAACGGGGATATGCAGAATTTAGAGTGTTAGAGTACCATCAGAATTCTGCCATCTGTTGTGGAGCTATATGCAGTACAGAGGAAGCAGCAGTGGTTGGATGCATGCAGGTCAGCCTGTCAGCCTGCAGATGTTCAATCGATTACAGTTTAGGAAACACTGAAAGCTGATAAATGTGCCCAACTAGGTCTAGCTCCTCGTGAGGATAGATGGGGTTCGGTTTGGTGGTGATGGAGTCACTTTGCACTCATCACGCTCAAAACACCTCCTTGCGTTTCCATGGTAACAGGAAGCACTCAGCGCCGGCAGCACACTCCTTGTGGAGCCCAGCAGTTTCTGTTCATCCGCAATCGATATTCCCGATTGAGCGTGCGGATCTCTGTTAATGTCTGTTTGCTTGCGAGAAGTTTGCAGATGTTTGCAGATGTTTGCAGAGTTTTGTGAAGGGCCATAAGAGTCAGCAAGAGGACAGAGAGATAAAGAGTGAAAGAGAGATAAAAAATTTTAGCGTTAAGGTTATCATTATTCAGACTGCAAGCGGGAGAAAATATCCCTCAGCAGCTGATATCTCTTTTTTAATTTCAACAAACTACTTTCAACTACGACTCGATGGGGACAGAGAATTCAAAACTACATTTCTGTTTGCAAGTAAATATCCACAGTGTATCATTAGCTAAATGGCAGTTCACTCTCAATCTGCTGACAGAAAGAAAAGAGCATAAGACATGCAGAGAAGGGGAGAAAGACAAAGAGAATAATGAATGCTAATGACCCTGGTGGACTGTGGTTTTTGTGAAAATTAAACATATTTTCTAGCGTCCTTGCAATTCCCACAAAGTCTCATTTGCTCAAAAAGTTGCAAAAATCCTTAAAACTTTTTTGGTCACAGAAGTGCCTGTGCAGGCTCCAGGCTGCCTGTCAGGATTAGGACTTACAGCCTTCTGATTACTATGGAGAGGAGCCAGGGATCATTGGGTGGGCTCCTTTTTATTATGCTTTGGTAAAACAGCCAAGGATGAGAAAGTGATGCCCTTCACCATATACAGTCTGTGTTGATGGCTTTAACACACCAACTGATAAATGCCAGACATCAGAAGACATTTTACAGTTTTGCATTGTTCTTCCTTTGTTTTTCACTCAGGTTTGTTGCTATGGAGGCAGAAGGGAGAAGATTCGCTGCAAGTGATTTGGTGCAGGAAACATCCGGCACAGATGTGGAAAAAAAAGGGAGAGAGGAAAAAACATCCGGCATAGATGTGCGCATTCTTTAGGAAAACATGTATTTCAGGAAGCAATTAGACTGCAATTAGTGTGGGGATGATGTGTGCATGAGCGTTCACCTGCCCTTGAATTAGTGGACAAGTGAGGAGAATTATAAGTGTTATATATTCTATTAGCAGTGAAGGGAGTCAACATAGCCAGAGAAGTCACCTCGGCAATCACTTGCATGAAGGCAAATTCTCTGCACTGTCACACTTCAATGACTCTACTGGACCAATTAAGCAGGCAATCACTCCTAACTTTCACCACTGGCTGCCAAGCAGTTTTTGTTCCCTCAGCCCTTAAGGTATTCTTGCTTTTTACATCCTCATCCTGCTCCACCAGTCCAGCTTCTTTTTATTACCTAAACGAGCCTCGTTTGGAATAAGATAGCATTCCAGTGGCTAGTGTTGAGTTGCAAATTTTAAAAGATGGCATCTGACCCATCATTTCATAGGGTCAGTGACCGAATTAAATTTAAACTAATAAGTATTTTCTAACTCTACACAACACCCCCAATTATTGATGTAATATATTTGTCATTACTTTTCCCCAATCAGTTGTCAATTTGCACTTTGTCCCTTCTTTAATCTCCGACACTTGCGTTACACAACTTTCTGGCACTACTCCATAACTTTCTGAGCACTGTTCCCAGCATCTATCATTTTTAATTGGATCCCTTTGACAGTTTTATGGCCAGATCGAATCCAAAAGTCAGCAAAACTACAGATATCAAACTGATTGCAGAGACAAAACAATGAATCCTCCTGACAACTTTGTCAGGTTTGCTGCCTGGGGTTTGCGACTATATACGTTAAGGAAAGGTTTCTCACAACTTTGAGCAACGGAGATGGGCAAAAAGTGTCCCAGGTGCACTCTCAGCCGGGCCAAGTTTGTTTACCATATTGGTTAAAGATGGGCGGTTCACCACCTTCTGGCAACGAAGACAGGCAGAGAGGCTCCCAGGTGCATCTTAGCAGGGCCAAGTTTATTTAACCCTGTTTGGACTTGTCACCGTTGGCCATAAGACAATGAAAGGTTACTTGTTGATCCTAATTACTTCATTTCAGACAGTATTAATCACATATGCTCATACAACAAGTGGCACAAACTTCATTAATATAATTGTGGATAATATTTGACCCAGATGTGTGGGTCTTGTGATTTCAAACATGTAGGTTAAATGCTTATCACAGTGATTCCATTATATAAAAACTCCAGTGCAGGTATATATATAAAATGCATACAAGTATATACAAGTATATATTTTGATATATATGTGAGTATATGTCTGTATATGTATATATATATATATATATATATATATATATATATATATATATATATATATATATATATATATATATATATATATATATATATAACAAATCCACAACACCAGGGAGCATTTAACTGATATAAATGTCAGGGGTTCATGTGTAATTAAAGGCCAGTGAAATCCTGCTTCTGACAGTGAGGTCCACTGAAGTAGGTGGAAGTTTTTTTTAATCAGTGGTGAACCAATGAACACAATGAAACTAAGACTATTTCTATTATTCCAGTTGGTCTACACTGACAATAAAAAGGCAAGTGGCCTCGGATTTTAAGTCTGTAGGACTAAACATGTATGATCACCCTGTGCTTCTTGTACCAAGTGATTGAAATGATAAAAGCTGACCCCGTGAAGGGAAGGCATTTTAGATAGATGTATCAGTGAGACGTGAACATGATATATGAAATTTGGCAAGGAGGTTGGTTATCTATACGTAAGAAGCAACAGAGAACATGCTTGAACATATAGCTTATGTCTGTTTTTAGAAAGCAAATATCCACAAATCTGCTCATCTAATGTGTGGATTCAGAGCCGGGCAACCTGTTTAACTTTTAGCACTTGCAGGCTTTATATTAGCAGGTGTTTGCTTTAACACCATTCCCAACTATTTCTAGACTTTCGTTGAATTTGCTCGAACACAAGACACCGACGCCTTTGCGCACAAGAAGGTAGCAGCATTGAACGGGGAGTGTGCGTTCGCACGAGACTTACATGGCGCGTGCTGTCATCACGTCACAGCATCACATCATTTTTGCTCGTGGTTAAAAGCGACAGATGAAGAGATGTCAGCTGCCACTGTTTTAAAGTGAAAAGTAGTGTGTTTTGTGCACACCTCCTCTTCCCTTCACTCTTTCTCTTTCCCTCCTTTCCTTTCGCTCAGCTCGGGTTTTGGCGCTGTAGCAATTTGCTGCGTTGTTGGAGGCATTTTTACGCACGAACGGCAGCTGTGCTCGCAGCGCTGTCAACACCGCAAGCACATGGTTTCCCACAGCTTCATAAAAACACACGACGAAAACACACACCCGTGAATTAATGTTGGAAGTCATTTCTGATTGTGTGCAACAAGTCTGAGAACAAACATCCACTCAAACCAGTGTAAGAGTTTTTTCTTTTCATTCTTTTTTTTAATCGCCTTACCTGACAATGATATACATGACCAGCACGTTTCCAACCAGCCCCACGACGCACACTATGGAGTAAAGAGCGGTGATGGCAATCGCTATGATAACCGGATTGGCGTCGATTTCCATGTTGTTCCCTCTACTCCCCTCGGCGAAGCTTGTGTTGTCGGTGAAGTTCCCACACAAGCTGCTGCCATTATAAAACGAGCACAGCTGGCTCCTTTGATCCGCTTCTGAGCAGTTGCCGGCGCTGTCCATGGTCCTCGACCGGTACGTACCGCAGGCGCGTTTTTCACCTCCCCTCAGGTGCCTGTCGAGCGCACTCGGTGCCTGTGATGCCCCGCTGGGTGCTTCTCTGTCGTGTGCTCGGGGCAGCTCTGCCTGTAAGGCGCGGGATGGGCCGCCGGTGGCGTTAAACCTCAGCGTGTTGAAGAATGTGCCGTGCGTATTGACGGTTTGAGGGTTAACGGCAGCCTGAACGAGTTTTCTGACGATCTTCGCGCAGCACAGCGAGCCTGCACGGGACAGAAGCGACGACGTGAAAATGAATTAGTTCGCTCGCTTTCTTCTTTCACTCTAGGGTCTTTCCTCTCTCTTTTTCTTACTGCCTCTTTCCTATCCTTTCATTCCCCTTTTTGTTCGCACATGTCTACTCATTCGTTCCTTCCCACCCCTTTTCGCATGCCTTGTTGTGCTTCCTGTGCTTCCTTCAGTCCCCCCTTGCTCCGTCCTTCTTTCCTTTTAGTCTCGTTACTTTCGTTCCTTCCTTCTTTCTTTCTTTCTTTCTTTGTTTTTTCTTTCTGTGTTTTTCCTTCTTCCCTTGCTCCATCCGTTCTTCCTTCTTTTCTTTTCCCCTGCTCACTCTTTTGACCATTTTGGGTTTAAAACACATTTTTTTATAATTTCTTAAAATATTTTATATATTTTCTTTCATTTCTTATATACTTTTTGATCACTTCCCCTTCCTTTTAACTTCCCTGCTCCTTTATTTTTTCATTCTACACGTTAACATCTCCTTTCTCTTACCTCACTTCCCCCCCCCCCCCTCTTCTTTTAGTTCTGTCATTGGGATTTTTTTGTTGCTCATCTTTGTTCCTTCAGTACTTCAGTATTTTTTCTTTACGTTCCTTTCTTTCTGTTTTCTCTGCATTTTACGCATTACATTTTTCTTTCCCTAATTTTTATTTACTTTCCTTCTTCATTCTCATCCCTCTTCCCTTATTTCTCTTTTTCAGCTCTTCTTGGTTCTTTCTTTCTTTCTTCATTCTGACTGGACTGACCAGCTAAGAAACAGGCTATTGTTACCACCAGAAAATGCTTCAGCTTTGGTATCAGTTTCTATGAGCAGCAATTTGCAGGACATTTACTTTGTCTGTCACCACATTTGTTTTAAAGTGAAGCATTACAGTGATAGTCTTTGCTTCTGTAGTACCTGCAGGATAATACAATGCTCACAGCATTGTCTGAGGACACAAAGAGAACACTCGTGATTATGTGTCAAGTCACCCATGCCTGCACATGTACCGCTTTGATGAGGCTTCTCACTTCTGATTTCCGTTTCTGTGCTTTATTCTAATTATGTGAGCCGAGCAGGGGAATGTAGCATGGCATAATCCAATAGGAATTGATTTTAATCGAGATAATGTCCCCACTTGTCTCATTACAGTTTCACATAGCTTCAAAAATGACAAAAGATCATTGAACAAATGTAAAGCTTTTCAACATGATCATTACTGGTACTCAAAGTCACTGCTGTAAAATTGTTACTTGCAAACACTTTAATCAACACAAATTGCACAGTAAGAAGAACTTGAAAGCTTAATTCATCTGTGTGTTAAGTGATTTAAAAAGGGAGTATTAATGCTATTTTTGTGAAAGAACAGTTTTATCACTTTGGCTAAGTCTGACAAGCTCAACCCAGTATCCTTCTCTTATCCTGCTAAAGTGTTTTGTTGATTGTGATTAAAAATTCCATTGATGGCTGAACAGTGGGAATTTCTTGGAAAACTTGTTTTTTTTATAATACAAGTATTTCCGCAGTTTTGATAGAATGAAGTGCCACAGTGATGTTTAGGGTGAATGGTGGACGTAATCACCGTAGTCCATGGTTCAGATGCTGAATCCTGTTCATATATATATATTTATGTTTAGACAGCAAAAGCACTCTGACTAAGACCAGTTAAAGACTGCTTTGGTTTGTAAGTGTTTAAACATAATCATTAATGCAGTGAATAATTCTGCACTTGATTTAAATTCATATGCATGGGCAGATATGTTTGGTGTATTAGCACATTTGCAAGTTTAAATAAGTTAACTAACATCAAGTCCTATTTACATATTTGAAAATCATTTATGATGCTACAAATGTTATAGTTGTATATGAAGACTCTTGATGATGTTACATTTCTTTGGTTCCACACTGTTTGGTTGTGACATTATAAAAACTGTTTCCTTTCAGCTCTGACTTTAATAGTAGAAACAGGTTTACTTCTGTGGCCACAAGGCTTCTGTGAGCTTATGGCTGAGTGCCCTTTTCAAAAAGGTCAGCTTCCTTTCTAAATGTGTTTTGCAGTGATATGTTCGTGATTCAGCGGCGCAAGACTGAGAAGTGTTGCACCAAGAGATGCTACACTCATTGCTATGACAGAGCACAGATGGCAGCTAAATTTCATGGACAGACTTGTCATGTCAATCTTAATGATAGTAATTCATTTAAAGAAAAGGATAAAGAAACCGACTGTTAGCCTATTCATCTGTCTAATACAGGACTCTTTTTTTTTTGGTCTTCAGATTTTGTTCCCTGATATTCATGTGGGAATCAATTTAGGAATGGCTCACTTAATTCCAGAGCTGTACTTCTGAAAGAACACGACTTCATGTATTGAGTAATGTTTCTGGGGATTTGGGGTTTCAGCAACCTGACCAGAGTTCAGGTTATAAATACAAAGTCAACTTTTAAGGAAACCTTCAGCTTTTTAAACCCAGTATTTTTCCACCATCATCCAACAGAAAGCTTAGAATAAAGAAATATTGAGGGTTTTATGTAAAACAACAAATAAAATAATATTAAGATTAAAATAACATTTGTTTAGTTCTATTTATTAACCAGACATAAGAGCAATGAACCAATCAACATTACTAATAAGTAACTACATGTGGCTGCCATGCAGTAGGCTATTTATGATTGCTTTCTTACAAAACAGTTCCTGAGTGGAGGAAAAAATATATTAACACGTTTGAACCTATTTTAAAACAAAGTTGATGTCAAGCTATGCCAACCACTGCTGATTCAGTTTAATTTTATTTATATAGCACCAAATCACAACAACACTGGCTTCAAGAAGCTAAATCCTTCTTAATCCCACCTGTGTTTGTGATGAATCTAATTAAAGGAGCCTACTCTGATAATAAATAAAATTCATGGCTGCTTAATATCGTTTAAAAAAAAACCAAATTAATTTGTCCTGTTTATGACTTTATGAGCTTCTCTGACTTTTCGTTAGATTTTAATTCTTATTAGTTTGGGCAGTGCAGCCAACCAGTGATGAGAAACCGTATCACTTTCTTTCTGTCCTTCACAGATTACAATTATCTGATCATAAGTCGGATCAGCCGATTTTCTGGTTTTAGAGGGATTTCTGCAGGCACTGAGAAAAGAATTAGAGGAGCCTATCCCAGCTCTCAGCTCTGTGATAGACTGATACCCTGGATAGGCTGCCTGTCAGAAAACTGTAAAAGGTACTACAGAAACTATTAGCTCTTGTAATATGGATTACAGTATTGTTTCCACAATGTGTTATAAAAACTTCTTAGCTCATTTTGAATTTGCTGGCAGCAACGTGTGTCAAAAAGTTGGGATGGGGCCATGTTTACCAGTCTGTACTACTCCCTCTTTAAACAACAGTCCATAAAACAGAATTTGCTGGACATTTGTAAGAGGAATCCTGTCCCGCAGCTACTCAGTAGTCCTGGGTGCTCTTTATCGCATTTTTCATTTTGTGATGCTCTAAATGTTTTCAATTGCTGAGAGGTCTGGACTGCAGGAAGGCCAGCTGAGCACCCGGACTCTTCTACTTGGAAGCTGTGGGGGATTTTTCTTTTGGCAAAAAGCAGTCCCCGAGAACAAACTCCGACAGCAGCTGGCAGGTTTGGAGTGTTTATTGTTAAGGAGTGATTGGTTTACGGATAGAGGGCATTTGGCTTGGAGATTCAACAGCACTACATGCTTGAACATGGGAGTTCCATCAGAGACGAGACAAAGAGCTTAACTGGAGTCTTAAACAGGAATATGATTCATGTGAGAAATCCAGGTGGTTATTAACAGTTTCGCTTGAGTTAGGAGTGAATGGAGGTAGTTTGTGGGCAGCTGGTGGGTATCTAAGAGTTAGCGGAGATGGCAGATGCAAGCAGGTAGAGCTGGAGGTTTCCACAGACGACAGTTGAGCTAGTTTCCAGGTGAGTGTGTTTTCTGTGGGTGCACAGAGCAGGTGACAAGGAGAAGTGAAAAGAGACTGAGTAAGAATGAGCAGGTGATTACAAGCAACAAGAAAACAAGCTGGATGGCCCCCACCTTTTTAGTACAGAGGATGGAGCATCCGTGTTTTTCAAAAAGAATTTTGACTTTTGATTTGTCTGACCAGAGTTTTCCACTTTCCCTCAATCCATTTTTAATGAGCTTTTTTAATAGATGGTGACATTTCTGGATAGTGTTCACACATGGCTGCTTCTTTGGATGATCAAGCTTCAACCTGCATTTGTGAGTAGTACACTTCTGGAAGTGCAGTGCAGTGATTTCTATGACAAAATAAAGCCTTTTTTAATGCAGTGGTGCCTAAAGCCTGAAGATCATGGGCATACAATAATGAAATGTGTTCTTTTCCCTTGCACACAGAGATTCACACACTCCAGATTCACTAAATATTTTGATGTAGATGACGACATAGTCTTCATAATTTGAAAAATGTTCCTGCAGCTGTTTCTTTGTAGTCTCACTTTTCCATCCTTTCTTTGTGCCCTTCAAAATTTGTGATATATTACTACCATCAAATTCAATATGACCTAATATCTTTCTTAAAGTTCTCAGCTTAAACATCTGATATGTTTTCTATGCTCTAAAATATGGGTTTCTGAGATTTGCAAATCATTGGATTCTGTTTTTATTCACATTTCACACAACATCAGTTTTTGTTGTTGTTGTTTGTTTGTTGTTTGTGAAATGCAGTTGTATGCACTTGGCTTCTGTGGCAGAGCCACTTGAATAAATGGTTTGAAGAATTAAGTTTCTGATGTTGAATGTGTTATGGAAATTTTAACAATAACCTGCAACACACTCAGTGAACTTGATTTGAAGTGGGTTTAATAAACACATTGCAATGTGGAGAGAGCATCCCAGTGAAACACCAGGACTATCTCTGAATTGTGGCCACCGGCCTTACATCTTACATACAGAGACACAGACAAAGAACATTCCTCAAACTCTTACATGTTGGCCCCTCTCATGGGGGGCTATACCTCCTCCCTCACAGAGAGAATTATGACCTTGTGTTCTGCTTGGCCGTCACCTAAGGATTTACATCCCTGATAAGCAGAAGGAGCCTCACTATCTGTTTAATGTCTCCCATTACAATGGCCTCACTGTGTTAACTTTCCACATGCATGTAAAGTAGTGGCAGGAGTGCTCTTACTATGGTAAAGTGAGAAAGTGATATTACTATAACTAATGTGATATAATTAAATATGTGATTAATACATGAGAAAAGAAATCTGCCACCACAAATGCTTTTAGAAATTCTTACACTGTGTAATATTGTAATTCCTCTGAAGCAGTGCTGCCTCATTTATGCATCTTGGGTGAAGTGGTTGGTGGTAGGGGCTCTGTCCTGTTGCCATGGTGAGAATTACATTGCATCTCACACAGAAAATACCCTCATATGCTACACAGGTGGTTGTTGATCCTGTAGTGCAAGTACATCAAATTCACAGCACATCACCTGCTTGTTTAAACAGGATGTAACCACATGGTGCAGTGTCAAGCAATCGAAACTATTTTATTTTATTTTTATTTTTACGACTCCTCCCAGCCTCATTAAATCCCTCAAATCCCAGGTTCTTTTCACAAGTTTATTTTTCTTAAAAAAGACACTTAGCAGAAATATATACCGAGAATACTGATGTTAAAACACATAATATGTTTCAGCTAGCTAATAAAAGTCATGCTTAGACACCAGTATAGCTCAATTGGTGCTGTCTGTCTGTCCTATCCAATAAAGGCAAAAACACTAAAAATGTGACATCCTCAGCACCTCAAGAGGGTACACGAAGTTTGACCGCTGTTCCTGTGACACTTTTTATTCTGTACTTGTCATCTCCATCTCTATTGAAATAATATGAATGAAGATTGAAGACAGGACGGCAAAGATGAGGTTTGTGGGGAAACAAAAGAAAGAATGGTATGTTTAAAAATCACTGAATCCTGAATAAAAAACTTATGACAAATCAAAATACAGGTTTGTAATTATGTTAAACAGAAAAGAAAACACAAAGTAAACCTGAGACTGACCGACACTGGAAATGTTTCAGCCTACCATTTTTATACAAATTGTTAAAAAAAAAATTAATGCAACATGCCACTTAACAGAGTGCAAAATATCAGATTTTTGTGGAGTGATGAGATTTCAGCTGTATGAAACTGGCATTTTAAATGAACATAGAGATCACAATTCCTTAAGATTGGTTGTTCTTTTAATTGCGTCATTTCCCTGTTTTCCCTGTTCTGGAGTCGTTTAAAGGCTGGAGAATTAGCACCACCATCTGTTTATCCCAATCGAACAAGATGCTAATGCCCGGAGAGGGTGATGGATGCATTCATCATCTTTGTGCAGATTTTCTGTTTAAATTTGGCCAAAATTCGAATGGAAATTTGACCACAGGCATCAAACACAGTCAAACAGACCAGCTGCATTTCTTTCTTCTACCTTACAGATCAAATCTCAGCTCAAAAACAAATTTGTATGGTGCATGTTTTTTTCAGGGGGTTTTTCTTACTCCACTTGAATGCATCGTTCAGCCCAGTGTATAGAGCAGAACTCTAACTGACATCATTGTAGGTGTGTATATATATAGAGAGAGAGCGATAGATAGAGAGAGATATATTTGACATTTCTGTCATTCAGTTTGAAATGCTTTAGTCCTTTTTGATCTGGAGAAATCGAAGTTATACACAACTCCAACAACTTTTACTGCAAAGTATTAATGCAATGCTTTTTCAGCAAGCTAAAAATACCTTAAACTGCCTCCTGTAAAATCTTTAGAAGGACGCAGTCATCCTGTGATTGGTATCTGTTACCAAGCGCAGAAGGGGATACATGCATCATCGGGCAGACGCATTCCTCTTACGACCTCCAGTGTTTTCTCAGATATCTTCTTACCATACTCAGACTCAGATCTGTTTATACCAGACAAATGTTTATTCATTCTAGCTGGCTACACCTATTTGTCATCTTGAATTTGAAGAAATAGGCTTCATCTTTGCAGGTTTATGTAACCACCTAAAGGCATGAGGCATTTGAGTCTGCACAGCACATGGCTATTGTGATGTAATCTCAAGTGAATGCTGTTATGTATTCAGAACAAACACTTGAATTAAAGTAAAGTTTCTTCCAACTAAAATGGGTGTTTTAACTGTGGATTTTTTTCTTTTTTCATAAATCATATTGGAAAGCAGCGAGAGGATTTTTAGAAGCAAATGAATAAAAAACATTAAATACAAAAATGAACTCTAGATGCTGATTAGCAATCTTTGTCAGGGACAAAGTCTGCAATTTAAACAGCATCTAATACCTGAAGTCACTGAGCTCTAAGCTGTTCCCAGTCTGTATGTCACTTCAGTCAAAGCTTTAAAGGCAGATCAAAATATTGATTTGTTCAGTGGGTCAAGAGGAACAGAATCATGACTGCATCTTACAAACTCAGAGAGTGCAAAGATTGTAAGTTGTCTAATGAGCAGCGGAGAATCATGTGAATGTTTGCCTGCACTGCACATTAATATTGTTTTGCAACCTGGCTCACGGGCTGCAACAAAAGAGACAGAGACTGAATGAGGTGGTAACTAGTAAAGGGTGATGTATTTGCAGAACATAATTAAAGTGAATGTGTGTGTCAGCAGTTCAGCTGTGTAAAGCGTGTATGGGTGTGTACAGAGTCTGTGGGAAACACAAACAACTCAAAAACACCTGCTGTAGCTGAGCTGATCCAGCCTATGAAGCTGGTGTCCAAATCAGGCCGGTAAGCAAAAAGAATCAGAGAGCAAGTGAGAGACCCGCTGCAGAAAGAAGAAAGCTTTAACAGCCAGGCTCACTGGGCCCAGGTGTAGGTCGTGCAGCCAGTTACCTCGATCAGCTCCTGCAGAACAAAGCACAGCACAAACCACAACACAAAATCCAAAAGAGACACCTAATGTCCTGGGGTTGTCACAATACATATTTGGAAAAATAACATATGAGGGTGAAAATGCTTTTATACTGATGGAAGTCCATAAATTCATATTCAGCTTGATACACAGAGATGTCATACCTTGCATGTGAGAGCATGGTCTTTACTGGCTTTGTGATCATGAGTTAAAAATGACAAATAGATTCATAAAAATGAGAGCGTTCACTTTAAATTAGGAAGAATTACTATTAAGACCAGAATGTCAGATTGACACAATCCAACACAATGCAGTGTTCTTTCTTCTTTTGTATTCTCCCTTTCAAAAAAATATCTATATATGACAATTACCACTGGGTTAGAGGTCTTGTTTATTGCATACATAATAATTGGGCTGGAAGAGGAGATAATATGCTTTTCCTGTACTGAGCAGTCTGCAGGTTTTTCCTCTCAGGCTGCATCCAGCTAGTTCAATTAGCCAGACAGTAAAACCTGAGGCAAGAAGAGCCACAAAACGCTGGCAGCTGCTAATAAAGATTATTGCTCCAAGTGTACGGTAAGAACTGAAGACAATCCATGATGAGTTTTAGTAATTTAATTCCCTTCCTCTCTTTTCTAATCTGGATAATGAACACTGATAATGAAAGGCAACTGTATGAGATTTTTGTGGTGCTATCTGAAGTGTAATCTTAAAGTTTGAAAAGTTCTCGAGCCTTGCAAAAACTCCCTTGTTATGAAGTGTTTTTATTTATTATGCTCACACAGAATATAAAGAAAAGGTATCAAAGGTAAACACCATAACAAAGGGAAGGAAAGGACAATGAATATGATTTCACACTTATCTGCACTTTACATAATAGCTAGTGGACAATCTTTTCCATCTCACAGTTTTTTCTAAATAAAGTTACAAAAGACTGGACTAAATGTGCACCCATTACCTCATCATTAACATTAGCATTTATAGACAATTATGCTATTTAAATTAAATGCTCTGAAAGAGATGCCCACTGTTTTAACTTTGTAGGCAATTCCATCTTGACTTAATCTCTTAGCCCCATCCACGATGGATGAATAAATTGAGTTAAATACGCTCTCTAAAACCGACTTGAAATTAGATGGATTTCCTCTGAATTATTTGTTTTAGGTGACATCGAGTATACATTTTTGTTAATCAGTCATGCCACAGTATCCTAGGAGTGACTATGCAGAAATGTATTATCCTGAAGCTAAAGTCCTTTTGGGAAGGTCTTTCTGTCTCTGGCACAGGCAGCTCTGGCTAACACTCCCTCTACGTCAACTCATTTAACACCTTTAGCGATTGTCACTATGATAGGGCTGCCACAAACGATTATTTTGATAGTCGACTAGTCACCGATTATTTTTGCGATTAGTGACTAATCAGATCATCATCCATTGGACGTACAGCGTACAGCTTATTGCACCAGCAGCATCTGGTCTTATATAACTATCATTAGCTTACAGCTTGAAGTGTTTGTGCTAACTAAAAATAAAGACAAGATGGTAGTTTATTAATTTTTAATGAAATTTGCAGATTGTTTCGGTGAAGTTTAATAAACTCCTTGCTTTCTAAAATATAACAGGACACCGGAGTATATTCTCCAGCGTCTCACACTTCTGATAATCAGCTGTCTGCTTGACAGTTTTAGCTGTGCAAAAACTATAACTTTAATCTCAGCCAAACCGATTTACTCAGGAACAAATAAAATACTAAAGAAAGCCAAACAATAACATTTTTAAGTTATCTAAGTGACTTATGTTTAACCTGACTAGCGAAAGACGGCGGTGGGTTTGAAAACGATTTGCCGGGAGTCCAGTGTTCTCACGGCTCTAGTTAGCCTTGCCCCCGCCTAGCTAACGAGCTAGTGGGTAACAGACGTCTCCGAAAACGTCGGAGCGCTTTTGAAAATATGTGGTGTCTTGATAAACTGAGCAGATATTTGAGGTTTACACAGCTACATTCAAGCCTGAAAATATGTTAAACGTTTATTTTGTGCCCCAGAAAGAATAATAAGAGTAAAGTTAAAACTAACTAGCTGCCGCCATTGTTGACAACTGCGCTGGGCTGCGCTATGAATTCTGGGACACAGCTTCTTCTTCTTCGGGGTTTAACGGCAGCTGGCATCCTTGTACATGCAGTGCTGCCATCTTCTGTTTCAGTCCGTTATTACACTCTTAAATCCTACTACCGGTACTCATTCCTGCGTCCTTTGTGATCTTACAAAGCTTCAAACGATGCGTCGACTATTAAATTAGTCGTCGACGATTTTAATAGTCGACATAATCGTGACTAGTCGACTAATCGTGGCAGCCCTACACTATGATGAATATATTATTGTCTTCAAATAGATAGAAGACAATTAAACCTTTTGACAGTGATAGCCACTGATGATGCAGCAAGCACTATGAGCAAACCTTTGATAAAAGAAAGTCAATGAAAGAGGAAGCAATGCGGTAAATAACAAATATTACATTGTCTGGAATTTCTAATAAGAGACCAAAAGCAATTGACATAATTCATCCACGGGGGCGGACAGCTTTACATCTTGGTTTTGCTGTTTGCTTTGTTTTTGTGGTTGTTTGCATTTAGTCTTTTTTAGTTGAGCCTGGTACTATGGGAGCAAGTTAAATATGCCCAGGATATCTTTCCGTTATTTAGCTTCACTTACCCTGACATTAGCAGTCAGGCTAAGTGGACATATAAAGGTGGTTATCAGCTCAGTGCATCAGCTATGGATTTATCAGTCTAGTTCCAAGTATTCACAGGAAAGGGGTCACACTGCAAACATCACAAACACAGAGTGGCAGAGGAGTGTCTGATGTTAGAAAAGATAGATCAAACGATGATATGAGAAAATCATGAAAAGGTTAAACACTTACATGCAGGCCGAAAGCACCGCAGCAGCTGTGGACAAAGCAGCAGCGGTGCTTGTGTGAAAGCTGGAGTTTACTCTTAGAGTATAGAGAATATTTTAAAGTGTTGTAAGAATGTATATGAATACTTTGACCAGTAAGAGGAACAAACCAAAGTGTCCTTTACCAGGAATTGTGCAATCATTCACTTTAACTGTTTTCTGGGTCTTCCAGGCCTTACTGGATGGTACATCCCTACTTTATGGGATTTTTGGGATCGTTTCAGACCTAAATATCTGAAGCTGCAAGTTTAATACTTGTAATCAACTCCTGATCTTTTGCCTACTTGTGATGAAATCATGAAGGAAGCTGCCTTACCTGTTTCTCAGTCAGTTGTCCAAATCTTTGGTTGCTTTTGGAAATGGAGGACAAATTGCAAGACTATAAAAGCCAATAAAAATTGCTGTTATTCTAAAACAGTAAGTAAACTTCTTGAATTAAAGCTGAAAGTTTGCACTTTCACTTAAAATCCACTATGGTAGTATACAGAGGCAAAATTACAAAAAGATATTTCGGTGCATTCTTCATAAGGGCCTAGCTGTATGTGCACGGTTTTAGAATCATATATTCATATAGTTTAAAAAAAAATCCAACAGAAATAAAAGAAGAAATAAAATTGCTTCTAATAGGAAGAGAACGCATTTAGACTCTGTTTAAAAAAATCCTTGGATCCTCCCACTGGGCCAAGGGATCTTTCAGGAAGGGTGATGTTATTATTTTTTTTAAAAAGTAAATGGTTAGCAGTAGCATGTAATTCTCATATTTTTGAAATTCTCATGTTAGTCCGTTACTTGGTACTAACAAGCAGGAATGTTTATGCATTGCACCCACATTGTTAATGCATGCAGATTGCTGTCCAAGCTTCTTATATTAGCTAATAACTTGTTGAACACTTTGGTGGTGGTACTAGATGACCTCAAAGGACTGAGATACATTTTCTACAACCATCAACTATCAGACAGTTGATGAACAATTTCAAGCAGTGCCAAAGTGGGCTGACTGTGATGCTGTGTTTGCCATCCTCAAAGCATCTAGCATAGATAAAAAGTAAACCTAAAACATATGTTTCCACAAGAGGTACAAGCACTATTCAGACTGTGCACTGACACTTCTCATAATTTTCCTTTCATTATTACCTGAATCTCTCATTATGTTAATGTCCCTCATAGGGACACACCATCTGCCATGCTTCTAACAAGTGTAAGCACTAAATCCCTACAGGAAACTGCTGCATCACTCTGCACACAGCCTTTGTCTTTCTGTGGTGTAAATATTGTCAAACACAGCTAGGACTGCCAGAAGAACGACCAGAGCATTACATGTTACTTCAGCTTCCTTCATTAAACTTCTTGCATTAAATTCAAACCGTCTTCTTTTGCCTTTTCTTCTACTGAGCTTGGTTCACTAACTTAATTCATTTAACCTCATTCACTTTACTTCCACTTATTTGCATTTCCCTTCAGTTAATTTCAGTGGACCTCATTCGAATGCAGTTTAGTTCACTTTAATTTTCTTGTGTTAATTTTCTGTCTTTCTTATTTCAGTGTTTTCTTGAGTGTTTTTCCTCTTATTTGATTGAATCTAGGGTCTGAGGACAAGGGCAGTCATTTGGTGCAGTCGCTAGCAGTATTGTCCACAGCAACAAGGCATTTCTGCGTGGAGCTCACAGTCCCAAAGCATGCATGTTCAGTAAATTGATCCTTCTAAATTTCTTATAGGGTGAGGGTAATCTGTAGGGTTATCTACCTCTCTGTGTTAGACTGTGATTGAATGGCGAGTAGTTCAAGTGTTTAGCCCTACAACAGCAGCTAGACAAGAAGCAAGACAGAACAAATTGCAATTCCTTTAAACGAGTGACATGACGTATGACTGAAAAAAGTGTGAAATTCAAATCAAAATTAAAAACACAGTCACTTTGAAGTTACACATTACTTTAACTTCAGACAATTTTGAGACAATCATGTCAGGATGGTTTCTACAGTTGTTCTTTCTCGCATGTAGCAGACAGCAGGAAATAATCGGCTTCAGAGGCGTTTACGCTACTGGAAATATTCAGTTTGATTCTGTGGGAGGAAGCAGAAGACACCCAATTCCTGGCTGTAAATGCACCAGGCTATTAACTGTGCTATTGGCACATCAGTGCATCACGCAGAGTTTTTGCTAGAGAGTTGGCAGATTAAAAACCGGATAATGTCTGAACTAACAGCAATGAGCATTTATATTCTCACACGCGCCTCTGTTTGGTAAAAAAGGTTTAGGGTTTCGGAATACATGTGAAAGTGGCGTAAGAGTCGTTATATAGTGACTATTTTTTAGGAAATTACCCTCCTGGTAAAGGAGGATATATTGCATTAAATTATCTGAAACCGCTGTTGTTTTTGATTCTATTTTGGTAGCACTCAATTGAGAAGGCAGCGATATCTGTCTGGCTTTTTGCTGCTGCTACTGTAGCTTGGATGACTCTCCAGAGAAGTGAGAGCATTTTGTGGTATCTGTTATTTGTTCTCTCTAAAAACATGAGTAGAGGGACTGGAGGGATTGCTGCTTGTGAAAGCACTGTTGACATTTATTATAATAGGCCTCTAAAGGTGATGAAACACAAATGATAAAAAAAACCAAATGTGACCAAATTTGAAGTATATATAAACACTCACTGAACTCGCTCCAGACTGTTAGTTGTTTGTTCAGTGTTTTTATCCCATTAGGTGCGAGATGAAGGGGAAGGCAGCTTTGACAAACTGGAAGTAGTGATCATCAAAAATAGGAGAACAATCAAGCATTTAAAGGTGGAAGTGAAGTTTATAACCTTTTTACCAGCCTTTTCACTCTACTACTTCTAAAGAAGGTAAATTAAGTAAATCACTAGATAAAAACACTGACATTTCTTTTCTGCCATGGTTTTGAGTGAGGTTCAGGGATGCGGTGAAATGTGGAATATTAAAAGTATAAATGAGCAGTTTGCGCACATTGTATTATTAGAAAAATGAGTTTGAAATAATGTCTGTACAGCTGCCTTGAGGTATAACATAATCACAGGATCTGTCATGAATCGCCGTGCGGCAGGCAGGAGTAGGACCCAAAATGCAGGACTCACAGGCACGAGGGAATGAACTCAAAACTCAGCTTTATTCGCTGGCAGAACAAATATACAAACTAAACTAAACTGGGAACCACAAACTAAGAACTCACAGAGAGACACAGGGAGATCCACACACGGCATGAGGGACGACGTCACGCTGAACAGAGGGAGACGCAGACCGAAATACACAGAGGGTTAACGAGGGGAGTGGGGAACACACGGGGAACACAGGTGACACTGATAATCATAACGAGACAGGGCGGGGTGAACTGAACACTGACGGGAGAGGTGAAACAGGAAGTACAGAGGAGAGAGCGCACGAGTAGAACACCAACGTAACGGGCAGGGGAGACACGGAATAAACACGAAAGGGGACGAGGGCTCATAAATACATAGAGGGCACACAGGGGGAAGAGAGAACACGGGGAGAACTTAGACATAATGGGCAGGGGAAGCATGGAATAAAACATAAGGAGAGACGAGGGCTCACAGATACACAGAGGGGCACACAGGGAGACATGAAGGGCAAGGGATCAAAACTAGAAGCCATAGAATAAATCACACACAAGTACAATAATACGAAAATCACAAAGAACTAAAAACGCTGGGTCAGGAGACCCAGGACCGTGACAGTACCCCCCCCTCAAGGGCTGGCTCCAGACAGCCCAAACACAGAAAAACAAAACCAAACAGAAAACAACCCAGGGCGGGCGGCGGGGGCCCAGGACGGAGGGCTCGGAACAGAAAACAAAAGAGCACAGCAAACACCGGAGCCCAAGAAAATAACTCAAACACAGAGCAGTTCAGGGGGCCGACCATGCGCAAGGCAACGGCGGAGACGTGGAAACAGTTCAGGAGGCCGGCCGTGCGCAAGGCAACGGCGGAGACGTGGAAACAGTTCAGGAGGCCGGCCGTGCGCAAGGCAACGGCGGCGGTGAAGGAGACGACGGAGCAGTTCAGGAGGCCGACCGCGCGGGAGGCGGCGGCGACGATGACAGCGCTGGTCCGGGGGCCGACCGTGCGGAAGGCGACGGCGGCCACTCGGGCGAAGGCGGTCCGGGGGGCCGGCCGTGCGGAAGGCGACGGCGGCCACTCGGGCGATGACGGCGCAGTTCAGGGGGCCGGCCGCGCGGAAGGCAGCGGCGGCGGCTCTCCAGTGTCAGGCGTACTGGCCGAGGCCCGGTGGGCACAGGACCAGTCGAGACGGGACCAGGCGAAGCACAGGCTGAGGCTGCTGCGGCAGATGAAGGCTCTGAGGAGGCCGGGCCAGGCGAGGACGAAGGCTCGGAGGCCGGGCCAGGCGAGGACGAAGGCTCGGAGGCCGGGCCAGGCGAGGACGAAGGCTCGGAGGCCGGGCCAGGCGAGGACGAAGGCTCGGAGGCCGGGCCAGGCGAGGACGAAGGCTCGGAGGCCGGGCCAGGCGAGGACGAAGGCTCGGAGGCCGGGCCAGGCGAGGACGAAGGCTCGGAGGCCGGGCCAGGCGAGGACGAAGGCTCGGAGGCCGGGCCAGGCGAGGACGAAGGCTCGGAGGCCGGGCCAGGCGGAGCTGCAGAGGCTGAGGCCGGGCCAGGCGGAGCTGCAGAGGCTGAGGCCGGGCCAGGCGGAGCTGCAGAGGCTGAGGCCGGGCCAGGCGGAGCTGCAGAGGCTGAGGCCGGGCCAGGCGGAGCTGCAGCACAGGCGGATGTAGCCGGGCCAGGCGATGACGAGGCGGTCGCAGATGGCGGCTGGACAGGCTCCTCGGGCCCTCCAGCTGATGCGGCGTGAGGCTGAACGGGCCCCTCGGACCCTCCAGCGGAGACAGGAGGCTGAACGGGCCCCTCGGACCCTCCAGCGGAGACAGGAGGCTGAACGGGCCCCTCGGACCCTCCAGCGGAGACAGGGAGGTGCTGGCCGGGCTCACTGGAACCCCCAGCGGACGAGGTAGATGGCGGCGTGGGAGCCGCGGAGTCCTGGATGAGCTCATCCGAGCTTCCAGCAGGAGCCGATGTAGAGCCAGAGAGGATTGGGACCCCGGGCTCAATGTTAAGCTGGCTAGAAAACTGCACTGCTACGGGGAACTGGGCCAAAGGTTCAGGTGCGAGCTGAGCTGCTGGACACACGGGGACCTGAGCTGCTGGACACACGGGGACCTGAGCTGCTGGACACACGGGGACCTGAGCTGCTGGACACACGGGGACCTGAGCTGCTGGACACACGGGGACCTGAGCTGCTAACGGTGGAGAAGTAAATGACTGCACAGGGGACTGAACTGATGTCTGTAGTAACGGTGGTGGTGAGAGTGGAGTAGGTGGTGGAGTTAATGACTTCATAGGGGAATGAACTAGAGGTAGTGACGGTTGTGGTGCTGGTGGTTGAGTGGGTGACTGTGCTAAAGGAGGCTGCACTGGGGACGCAGGAGGCTGCACTGGGGACGCAGGAGGCTGCACTGGGGACGCAGGAGGCTGCACTGGGGACGCAGGAGGCTGCACTGGGGACGCAGGAGGCTGCACTGGGGACGCAGGAGGCTGCACTGGGGACGCAGGAGGCTGCACTGGGGACGCAGGAGGCTGCACTGGGGACGCAGGAGGCTGCACTGGGGACGCTGGAGGCTGCACTGGGGACGCTGGAGACTGCACTGGGGACACTGGAGACTGCACTGGGGACACTGGAGACTGCACTGGGGACACTGGAGACTGCACTGGGGAAAGCAGAGCTGCAGGTGACTGCGCTAGAGACTGCAGTGATGGTTGTAGTGGAGGTGTGACGGGTGGAGGAGTGGCTGAAGTGGCTGCGGGTCGTGCGGCTAGTGGCTCAGCTACAGAGCATATTAACGGCAGGGCTATGGGTTGAATGACTGACTGAGTAGCAGCCTGAGTGGCTGGGTGAAGCGACGGTTGTGGTGGAAGGGAAACAGGTGGTAGTGTGGATGACGGAACTAAGGGCGACTGAGTGGCAGACCGAACTGATGACTGACGCGATGGTAGAGGTGAAAATGGAGCGTGTGGTGGAGTTAATGGCTGAGCTAGCGGCGAGGGAGCTAACTGAGCTGCGGGTGGCGGCGAGGGAGCTAACTGAGCTGCGGGTGGCGGCGAGGGAGCTAACTGAGCTGCGGGTGGCGGCGAGGGAGCTAACTGAGCTGCGGGTGGCGGCGAGGGAGCTAACTGAGCTGGAAGTAGCAGCGAGGGAGCCGACGGAGCTTCTGGCAGCACAGAAGGTGAATTAGAAGGCCGAATGTCCGGCTGTGGGGTGGCGCGTCGGCGGCGTGAATGCCGTTTCTTTTTTGACGATGGCTCTGACGGGCCGAGCGGCTCCACATCCGGCCCTTCAGGCAGGTGGGTAGTAGCAGCTGGGGGATGAAGGTGGAGCTCGTTGCGGATTAAATCCTGTTCGAGTGGGTGGAGCGCACTGAGTAGCCAGGGAAGACCAGAGAACAAGCGCTGTAGTTTGGTTTCCACAGCACGGCGAAATTCCTTCCCCTCATGTTCGAGCCACAGATGCAGGAGTCTTTCCACGGAGTAGATTATGTCCAGACGCAGTTCTTCTGGTGGGTTGAGTGCTGCTGGGTCCATATCTGGTGACGTCGTACTGTCATGAATCGCCGTGCGGCAGGCAGGAGTAGGACCCAAAATGCAGGACTCACAGGCACGAGGGAATGAACTCAAAACTCAGCTTTATTCGCTGGCAGAACAAATATACAAACTAAACTAAACTGGGAACCACAAACTAAGAACTCACAGAGAGACACAGGGAGATCCACACACGGCATGAGGGACGACGTCACGCTGAACAGAGGGAGACGCAGACCGAAATACACAGAGGGTTAACGAGGGGAGTGGGAACACACGGGGAACACAGGTGACACTGATAATCATAACGAGACAGGGCGGGGTGAACTGAACACTGACGGGAGAGGTGAAACAGGAAGTACAGAGGAGAGAGCGCACGAGTAGAACACCAACGTAACGGGCAGGGGAGACACGGAATAAACACGAAAGGGGACGAGGGCTCATAAATACATAGAGGGCACACAGGGGGAAGAGAGAACACGGGGAGAACTTAGACATAATGGGCAGGGGAAGCATGGAATAAAACATAAGGAGAGACGAGGGCTCACAGATACACAGAGGGGCACACAGGGAGACATGAAGGGCAAGGGATCAAAACTAGAAGCCATAGAATAAATCACACACAAGTACAATAATACGAAAATCACAAAGAACTAAAAACGCTGGGTCAGGAGACCCAGGACCGTGACAGGATCAGAAGAACTCAGCTTGTGAATCGCCTTTGGCACAGGTACCCTATGACCTTGCGCCCACTGATACTGCAACATTTGATGGAAGTGACAATTTTGACAGTAGCTCTAGGGAACTGTTCAGTTTTAATTATTTCAGATATCATTGCAGCCTTGAGCTACTTCATTGGCTGAGTTTTGAGTAAAGGATGAGCATCACCAGCCGTGCTGTTGGCTGGTAGTTCATGTACTTTCAAATGAATCATCCTCTGCAATCACAATCTGGCAAACAATTCTTTGTTCCCTTCTAACTACACCTGCTCCCATGTGTCCAGAAGAAAAAACATTCCTTCCACTATACAATACAGGAGTGGGCATCTTGGATCATTATTATCAATTTTGAATAATTATAAACATATTAATGAAGTCCAGACATACAAAATAATCAAAAGCTGGGCAACCAATTATGTGCAACCAATCTGCATATGCAAATAAACTTTAAAAATCAAATGAACACACTGCCAAGCTTCTCTTCAGACTGTTTGCTTTTTGTATTTTACCTCTTTAGCTCAAGGCAGCTAAAGCATGTTTTATTTATCAAATGTCTGCTGCTATTAAAAGGCTCCTGCAGAGTTTGTTACACACATATATCTATATAACAAACAGTGGAGTTTTTTAAATAGTTAGCTAAATGGATATGTTAGGGTCAGACACACAATGACTTTGACAATCATTTGTGTTACTTGCAAAATACTGAAAGAAAGAAATAAAAGTGAAATGCGGATATTCGGCGTGTTTTATCAATGGAAAATAACTGAAGATAGTTGAAATATTTGAATTGGCTGTGGCTCAAATGGTAAAGTGGATTGTCTACCAACTACAAGGTCTCAATCTCTGGTTCCTCCTGTCCATGTGTCGAGGTACCCTTGGGGAAGATATAAATCCCTTCGATCCATCAGTGATTGTGTGAATGCAGAAAAAAGTGGGAGCAGCATGGTAGTTACCACTGTTGCCTCACAGCAAGAGAGATCTCACCGGATGCCTTTCTGTGGAAGTTTGTGTGTTCTCCCCGTATCTGTGTGGGTTCTCTCTGCTTATTCTGGTTTCCTCCCACCCCCCAAAGACTTGCATGGGGTTAGGTTAACTGATGATGCTCAAATTAAGTGGCTTATCTCTTCTACCTCATCCATACTTCTCTTTATTCATGTCATCACTGTCTTACTCCCCGAAGTTACTTTTGTATTTGTCAGTTTTGTCCATCCATTCCATCACGTCAACCCTCTGCCTTATCGTTCTCAATGGTTCTGTATGGAAGCGGAGCATGTAAAGGATGGAGGTGAGTAAATTCTCTATTTAATGGTAATTGTGTGTGAAGATCACTTAGAGGACACCCAATCTGACTCCGCAGCTGTGAAATACAGTGACAAGCCTTGTACTATTCTGCTGCTTAAAATAAAGCAGTCTGTAAGCTATCATTTAAGTACAACTACGCATCAAAATATACTCCACATGTAAGGGCATAATTCCCCTGTAATTAAAAGGAACTGCAGTGTATTTTATTTGAAAGTGTAATATAATTATATTTACATTAAAATAAAGCTAGTACAATAACATAAGGAGGTAATTAAATTAAGTAAATTAAGTAAAAAGTAAATTAAGTAGTGTGTATATTCCTGGTAACTTAGTGGGAAAACAAATCAAACATGTATAGTGCTATGAAAGGAAAGCATAGTGCTGTGTGATCTGAAATTGTGCAATTGAAGACGCTTACATTATAAATTTATGACTAAAAACCTCTTCTTCCTGTTTTTTCTCAAATTATTAGTTTCAGGGTGACAAACGTGCAGCCTTTGGCACTCGTATCTACCACTGAAATATTGTCTCAGTTATCTGCTGCACTATTAGGGCAACTGTATAGTCATGTGTCGTGCTGAACAAATGTTGTGTCACTCTTATTAAGTATTGTATTGCTTGCTATTGTCAATATATACAGATTATGGTTTTGTTATTCTTCAGAGACGAATGTCTATTATTTGAACAATGTCATAAAACTATCACATTTTATTAATGTGAAATTTGGAAGCAACGTCTGTTTACTCCTCACTGCAGAAGCTGCTGACCATCTGTTCTTTTGTAAGTAAGTGAGTGATTCAGTGAGAGACTCGTTCAAGTGTTCGTACTGACCGCAGTCACATTTTCTGCAGTAGCTATTACTTCTGTACCTTGTGTGTTTTTTATTCAGAGTACTCGTCACGATTCTCCACTTTCCCCGTTTGTTTGTTGTTGTTTTTTTGGCTTCTTTTACTTTAAAATATACCCACAGTTTGATTTTTAATTCTTTTTATAGATTTTTGCCTCTTGTGCGCCTGCCTGAGAGGTTTGTTTACCAAACTCGTTGCCCTGCTGCTATTCACTAATAGCCTACCAATTAATGATTTGGATATTGGACTTGATCTGTCTGCAGTGCATTTGAACGCTCTCCTCCTCTGAACTATAACGCATGATAATTATAGTCGTGTCAACAAAGAGAACACCAGATCAGTTTGCTTTTAAATGTTTATTCAGTGTAATAAAGTTCAAAGAGGCATTCATTATTTTCTAATTTACTATATTGTGCAAATGTTTAACAATGGAAATTGCTTTGGCTGAAGTCAGTGCAATGATTAATTTGGGGTTCAAAAGACAAAGTTTAAAATATGGCATTTTGTCAGCTCTCATCTCTCAAGCATTTACTGTCTGCATTTCGACCTTGAGCTCTTCTCCCCTCATTCTCTCGGTCTCTCATCATTCACCATGGCTGTGTCATGTCTTTGATGTTGCTCTGGAATTTTCTTGCAACAATGACACCGGTGAGTGAGCTTCAAATGGCCGATCCAGCTTTACTGCGGTCGCAAACAAGCTTCCTGCATATATATTAGTATTACGGAACTTATTTTTGAGGACATTAGTGATATATATCCCAAGTAAGCCCTTTCTCAAAGTCCTAGTGCTGAAACAGGAATTTAAGCAACTTATAAATAGGTATGAGAAATGAGGAAGAAACCAAAATGTCCTCACTATTAAACAATATCCTCACTTTAATAGTGAAAAAGTGAAAGAGGTCCTTGCTGAAACGGTGGACAAATGCACACACATATACAAATATACAGACCTCCATCCAGTGTGTATGTTTTATTACTGTTTGTACAGGCATGCTATTATTGTTATTATTATTATTATTATTATGAATACTGCCATTTAATTGTTGTTTCAGAATTACTGACATACTTATTTTGTGGCACTTGAAACTTGACCTTCCTTATCCTTTAACAACTTTTCCTCAATTCCAGGCACGCCCACATCCTTCTAGAAACTCAGCTCCGGGTGCTTCCTGTGACTTATCAGTTTTTACAGCCTAATGAGTTTAATTAATAACCTTTAAGACAGTTTGTCTTTTCTTCCCAGACGCTCATTGTTAGCAGAAAAGGAAGGACACCGCTAATTAAAATCAGCTTAATATCAACTCTAATCTTTTCATTAATTCACTTTAATGTTTGTGTTGTCATCAGTCACTGGTAGATAGCAACTGCACATTACACAGACACCAGGGGGATTTTATGATTTAGCGCTAGCACTAGTCAGACAAGGCCAAATAGGCTTATAGATGAAAAATACTTTTTAAATTCATAATAACTCCTTTAGCCAACAGCTGGTCTGAGCATCCAACCATCCCTCCATCTTCTTCCGCTTATCCGGGGCCGGGTCGTGGGTGCAGCAGCCTCAGCGGAAAAGTCCAAACTCCTCACCCTTTGGGGAGAGATAAGATGAGCTTGTATCTGTGATCTTGTTCTTCGGTTACTACCCAAAGCGCATGACCACAGGTATCCCAGGCAGTGTGAAGTGTTCCCTAGATCTTTCACTTATATCGTGGCAATCGTGGCTCAAGAGTTGGGAGTTCGCCTTGTAATCGGAAGGTTGCTGGTTCGAACCCCGGCTTGGACGGTCTTGGTCATTGTGTCCTTGGGCAAGACACTTCACCTGTTGCAATGTAGCTTGCCATCACGTGTGTGTGAATGGGTGGATGACTGGTTGTGTAAAGCTAGAAAAGTGCTATACAAATACAGGCCATTTACCATTTATAGGGGTTTTTGAATTGCTCTTTGTCACCCAGGACCAATTTGCAATGGGAAACCCTATTAGAAGGGAAAAAAGCCCCCCCGACAACATAGCCCTGTGATCCCTGGGACACACAAACCTCTCCACCACGATAAGGTAGAGAGTCACAGAGGAGCTGGCCTGAGCAGGCTGTTTATATTCTTAGATATGCACCATCTTTTTCAAAGTAATTGTATATTTCTATAATCGGTTGTATTCCAGATGTGAAAAAGGCATACTTTAACAGTTCACTTAATAAAGAAGAAATAGCAATTTCAAAATACCAAAACATAATTCCAAAGTTTGAGGCAGTGGCGTCGTTAGGCCTATTTTAGGGGTGCTGAAGCCTCCCTAAAATATTCTTAAGCCCCCCTAAATAATTTGGTGGGTTTTTTTTTTTTTTTTTTTTTTTTTTTTTTTTTAACTTATTCGATTTTTTTTTTACAGAACTTGCAGACAAATTCAATATAAAGATGCAGGAATATGAGTTTAAAGAAATAATAATATAAACCTGTCGCTATTCACACAAATATGATCATAACTCGGTTGGTCCCTTTCGCTTTACATTGTTAAGGTAGCGTCAGTGCTTCGTTATCCAATCCCTTCCAGTTGTTCACAGGGGACATCCACATGACTGAAAATCCAGTCCTCGTTTTCACTGCTACTTTACACTCCGCTCGTATACACCTGCAGAAACACTAGCGTGCATGTGGCAAACGGCAAGAAATCATGGATATACGCAAGTTTTTCAAGAAAGTAAGTCTTCATCACTGGCTGGTAGTAACAATTAGTTAGCTCCAGCTAACAGCAGAGAGTCCCATGTAAATAATGAACCAGGTGCTCCCCATTTTGTAAATAAAAACCTGGCTAGCGCACTAAGTTAAATTGTTAGCATAATGTTAATTTCTGTCACTCGTTTTAGCTCTGAAAAATCCAGCTGAGCTCATTCAGGTATGGTTATCATCAGTGGAAATAATAATAATCACTCCATCCCCATTAACCTGTAGGAGTCAGGGCAGAGGAGCACAGAGAGGCAGAGGGGAGAGACGTCTGCTGGAGAGGTGAGTCAAAGGATGGAGTCATTTGTGATGGAGACAGTCTGATTAGAATTTTATGGGACTCAATATGGATATGAAATATGAAACATTTCAGTCACGGTACAACATATAAGACCTGTTTAACTTGAGCTTTTATTTAGGAGAGTCAAGGTTAGAAAGTGGAGAGAGCAAAGAGAGAGAGATATATATAAGTCAAATTAGCCTGACTCACATATTTTTGAGGGTTCTATTTTAATATTACTTCAATTCAAGTAATTTAGTAATATTTTTCAGGGCTTTAAATTGCAACCATTTTAGTCACATGCGTGCTCAAAATATAATGTTTGTAACTTCAAAATATTTGGGAGCAACAAATTACTGTGGAGCGGGAGCAGAAGTCATGATATTAGCAATTTACATTACAATTCAGTATGTTTTAATGTATCTTGAAGGGTGAGGCAGAAGGAGTAGCTGAGGGAGAAAAAGGTCAACAGGCAAGTTCAAGTCAGAGAGAGCAAGGAGAGACAGAGGAGCTGCAGCAAATAGATCGAGAGGCAGAGGAAGATCAAGTTATTACAGAGAGAGGAGAGCAAACAGGCCAAGAGAGGGAAAATGATGAAGCAGCTGCAGCAACTCATTCTACTACAGGGTTTGATTTAGGTGACAAAGACACAGGGCCCAGACAGGTGAAGCTGAAGAGCTATCCACATGATACTTTTGGTACACAGAAGCGAGCATTTAACCACAGCTGGTTTGAAAAGCACAACTGGTTAGAATATTCAGTCAACCAGAATGCAGCTTTCTGCTTCCCATGTAGAGTGTTTGGCAAAAACATCAAACATGATAGTTTGGTCAGTAACGGTTGCAAGAACTGGAAGAAAGCTTTAGTCATCTTTGGCAAGCATGAGATGGCACAAACACATAAGGACAGTGTTGTTACATGGAAAAGCTACCAGGGAACTAGCAAACAGGGAAACGTTGCACAGATGATAGCAACTGCAAATGTGAGTGAGATAGTCGAAAGAAGAGAGTATCTCAGATGAATTGTTGCAGTCACCTCTATGTTAGGGAGACAGGGACTCCCTTTTCGTGGTCATGATGAAGGTGAAGACAGCCCAAACAGAGGGAATTTTCTTGCGTGCATGGAGCTTTTGAAGGAGTTTGATCCTTTTCTTCAAAAACATAATCCCCCATCAAATGCACAGTATATCTCACCAACATCCCAGAATGACATGATTGACTGTTGTGCCCAGGAAGTTACTAGTGTCATTGTATCTGAAATGACAAAGTCTAAAGTCTATTCCATCATGGTGGATGAGGCAAGGGATAAAAAGGCAGAGCAGTTAGCTGTTTGTGTCAGGTACGTGTCAGAGGGGGCAGTGAAGGAGCGTTTCCTTGCACTTGCAGAGATAAAATCATTTGATGCCCAGTCCATTGCAAATGAGATTCAGCAGCAGATCCAAAACTATGGTCTTGCAGAGCTTAAGTGTGTAGCACAAACATATGATGGTGCAGCCGTTATGAGTGGCTCCACTGGAGGTGTACAAGCACATTTTAGAAGGCTCCATCCTGAGGCTATCTATGTGCATTGTTGTGCTCATCAACTCAACCTGGTTTTGTGCAATACTTGCAAGGCTGTCCCAGAGGCTGTGGAGCTTTTCAGCTTGTTGGAGTGTGTGTATTCTTTCTTCAGCACCTCCCTAGTCAATCATCATAAGTTCATGGAGACTCAGGCAAAGCTTGGATTGACAAAAACTGAGCTTGTGCAACTTTCAAACACTCGCTGGGCATGTCAGTTGCGATCAATCAGTGCAGTTCTTGAGACATTGCCTGCCATTTTGGAGTGCCTATCTGCAATTGGATCCCCCATAGCTGTTGGTCTCAGAGCAAAGCTCTACAAGTTCTCAGCAGTCTATGCACTACTGATGTTTCAGTCGATTCTGTCTGTAACCGAAGGACTCCACAAATTCCTGCAGAAAGAGACTTTAGACCTGGCAGAAGCTTTTATCTGCAAACAAGCTGTGTGTGACACACTTAAGGGCAAACACTCAGATGCATTTGCTACAGAGCTGTATGAGAAAACCAAGGCCCTGTGTAACACCCACAGTATCCCTGAACCAGGTGCCAAGACAAGGCACAAACAGAGGAAAATGGAGGATTTTGTCCTGGAGGCAACTGTGGGTTCACGCACTGAATTGAACAACTCAGACACATTGAAAAGAGAGTTACTTTTCCCTTGTGTGGATCGGATGGTTGGCGAGCTTGATCAAAGATTTTGCAGTGTAGATGCAGGGCTGCTAAAAGGCGTCCAGGCATGCAGTCCTAAATCTGAGAACTTCTTGAGTGAACCACACTTGAATGAACTTGCAAAGCACTACAGACTTGACCTGAAAAAAGAGGAGGTTCTGGTGGCCAGAAACTTTCTTACCCGGAAAACAGAGGCTGGATGTCCACCCAAAAATATGTTGTCTGTGTACAACCTCCTTGATTCAGACATGTTTCCCTCTCTGAAGGCAACCATCCAAGTTGCCCTAACAGTGCCTGTCAGCAGCTGCTCGTGCGAACGGTCCTTTAGTGCACTGCGTCGGCTGCACTCCTGGCTGCGTCAAACAATGGGTCAGAAAAGACTTCACAGTCTTGCAGTCATCTCTATTGAAAAAGACACGCTTCAGCATCTGAGTCACAACAGAGTGATTGACCGATTTGCCACTCTTAAAAACAGACGTCATTCTTTGATGCTTCCACCCACCAAGTAACTGGTGATTGCAGCCAGAAAAATGTACTTTTTTATTTTCAGTTTTTTTCTTGTTATTGATGCAGCAAACACATTTCCTCTGTTTTTTTGTTGTACTGTATTATAAAGCAGACTGAAATAAAACAATAGATCTATTGGTGGCCTAGGATGTTTAATCTGTCCAAAAAAGTAGGAAAACAATTTCTCAGTCTTTGTTTTCTGTTTGTGAAATTTTGTGCTCATTCACTACGTTCGTTCATGTCGTGTGCATCTCTTGGGGGCTAAGCCCCCCCTGTCCTTAAAACCTAGTGACACCCCTGGTTTGAGGTAAGGAAAGAAAACTATGTTTCTGTCCATTTATTGTACTACCACTACTACTACCTACTGATATATTTTATCTATTCCAGTAACATAAAGGAGACAAGCAGCTTAGCAGCCAATTCCACAGAGACACTAATCGGATTATCTTTAACAAAAATCAAGTGTCTGGTGGTGACTTTTAAATAATAAGCTTTCCTCATGAATCCTAAGCAGGCAGCTTTTGCAATCAACAGAAGTGTCGGTCACCAAACAATGTCGTGATTTTACAACTATTTATTAAGTTCAGTTACAATATTTTAAGTTTTTAACCATCTTACTTTTCATCATTTGTGCCTGCCAGCAAGACTATTTTAATTGTTAGGGAAAGATTGTGATTTGGAAAAATAAAGACATGGCTGGGGAGCCATGTTATAGCTAATAAAATCTAACTAATTTCCCTCTTTCAAAAGTAGGGCAGTGACTAAGAAATGTTTAAAATTTAGTTTTTGCAATTTAGCTACTGCACATGTGTCACAGCTGCGAAGCCTTTGTGTTTATGATCCGAACTCAAGTACAGACGTACAGAAGAGACGGAGCTGCACTTTAACAAAAGGTGCGTCGTTTCTTGGCCAAAAACATAAATACAAAATGAGGCAAAAGTGAACAGAGGTGAAAACTAAAACTAAAACCTAAAATGGGAAAACTAGACTGTCTTCCCACTTTAGGGAAAACAGTCTAGTTTTCCCTAAACTAGGAGCCCCGAATGACGTTCAAGAGTGCGAGAAACTATGAGGAAAAACATGAACATGAAACATGAGCATGAACAGAATCATGAAGTACCTGAAAGTTGGAAAACAGATGCAGACACTGAACAGAGGACTTAAATACACAGAATTACCCTTCTGTGTATTTAAGTTTGAGGGAGTTAGAAACACCTGGAAACACAGCTGACACAAATGAACCTGAAAGACACAGGGGAAGCAAAAGTAAACACACTGAACATGGAACGCGAGACTTTTCAAAATAAAACAGGAAACATAATGGCACGTAGATATGACAATATGAGCTTGACAACATGGAACACACAGACATGAAACACATGACGTACTGGGGAGACACGGAACAAGGAGAACCCACATAGACAAGGAGGCATAGAAGAAACGTCAACCAGACTAAAAACTCAACCAAGACAAACTAATAATAATACTAGATTTGTATTATTACTAGATTATATATCGGATGACGATATTAAAACGTCTATCGTTTCATATTAAGCTATCATTTGTTTCGTGGTGTCGCAAAATAAACTGCTTACGGCAAATTTTTTCATCATTTTGATGGTCACTGTAGTGGCTATATTAATTTCTTAAACTTCTCTCTTTCTCTTATATTTAAAATAACTACACTACGGATGGACAAGTGACTATTTTTACACGTTGTTGTAAACCCAGCGTGTGGCTCCGCCGTCTGCTTATTTCCACATAAACCTTTCACAATAAAGCTGAAAATCATGTTGAGATTTTTCAAGATAAACTGAAATGATGACAAAACACATTATTCTCAAACATCAAATTTCAGAATATGTAACAAACAAGTTACATCAAATAAAAACATGAAGTAACTATAAATGGGCGCTTACAGTCACCACGTGGATGCAGGCACAGGGAATACCAGCACGGCCAGCGAGGATGAGGCAGAACGAGGAAGCTCCAAACAGAGAGACCAGTCACAACAGATCGAGGACCTTATTCCTAAACGAGGGAATAGCATGGAAATGGTTTCATTATGAAAAGTCTGACATGGACCAGAAAACTGTACTATGCAAATTATGCAGGAAACCGGTCCCCACCACAGACTCAAGTTTTATTACTGTTTTACTTGCATCTTTTTGAAAGAGTCAGTATAAACACAAAAAAAAATAATTATGTGCTGGAATGTGCAGAAAATAGGTTTAAATATTAAACAAATTTCTTCCAGTCAGAGAATGTTGCATATAATTAAATATTTGCTTGATGCATAAAGTTAAAACATTAAAACTAATAAAACAAGTTTTAAAAAGAGACTTTTCCATTTGATTACATTTTGTATGATGGATTATGTAGAAAAAGTAGAATTGGACTGAAAGATCTATCGCTTTATCACCTATTCAGGTTGTAAATCGTGTTTTTAAAAAGTAACTAAGTAATTAATTACTTTTGAAAATAAGTAATCAGTAAAGTAACGGGATTACTTTTTTGGGGAAGTAATCAGTAATTAGTTACTGATTACTTTTTTCAAGTAACTTGACCAACACTGCTCATAAGTAATAAAAAATACGAAATAACTCAACTACACTCTTAAATTAAGAATAACACATAAATTTGATATTATTTTAACATAGGAAATCAGCAATACAATATAAGCACAGAATGCTGGGTGACGGATCTAGCCCATGACGACATGATGTCACGGTTCTGGGTCAGTTTGACCCAGTATTTTGAGTTATGTTTTGGTTTATTTTTGAATGATGGATTGTTCTTTATGCTTCTCTGGTGCTTTGTTGGGTTTTATGATGAATCTGCGTTTCAAGTTACTTCGGTGTGTTTGATTGTTTTCTTATTCTCTTAGTGCTTGTGATGATGATGATGATGAGGAGGAGGATGATGTGTTTCTTAGTCTGCGTCCTTGTGTCTTATTTCCTGTTTTATTGTGAAAGTCTATGTCTTATGTTAGTGTGTGCAGCTTTGCTCCCCCTGTCTCGTTAGTCCAATTTCTCCCAGCTGTGTCTCCCTCCTGTTGCCCATTCCCTGATTACCACCCTGTGTATATTAGCCCTGTGTTTTCCTATGCTCAGTGTTGTGTCGTGCCCTCAGAATTATGCCTGTGTCTTCAGTTCTCAGTGTCATTGTTCAGTTCATGTTTTCGTTTATCACCAGCAATAAAGCTAAGGCTCTCAGTTTCAATTCAGTCTCAGAGTCTCGCATTTGGATCCTCCTCTCCATCCGCCTGCACACAGAACCCATGGAAGTATTGCATCATTGCAACAAGTTAAAAAAAAGTATTGTATTAACTGTTTTTTATTTAAAGCCACTTTTGCACATTTTCAGAGGCTAAAAAGTTATTTAATAGCTGACTTGTAAACAGTTTTATGGCCAAGAAAGGGCTATTCCATCATTAAAGGGAAATTTTAAAAATCCTTATTTAAGTATTTGTTTATTTAAAGAAAGGTATGATGATGCTAATGTCTTTATGCTTTCAGCAAATAGTTGTTATAAATTCCTCAAAATGCATATGTATACCTTTGCAGCAGACAGTGGCAAATATGATTCATCAGCTTTGAGGAAACAATTTAGGGAAACTATATCAGTGTGCACAAGTCCAGAAAGAAATGTTTTCAGGTTGAAACACTAGTGTTGCTTTCAACTTAACCCTCTCCAACACCAGCCTAGGGTTAGGCTGTGACTGTGAGGGGAAATTGGAGTATTCAGGGAAAACCCATACACAAGGAGAGCACGCAAATCCACGGAGAAAGACTGGTGGCAGCTGGTGGAGTTTCCTGCCAGTCATTGCACCACTGTGCTGCCCAGTAGATAGCTGTAAACTGTGTTATGTATCATTTACCTGTTTGGAGCCTGCTTGGTTTAAGTGTAATATTATTTTTGTGCTTTTTTTGTTGTGATTCATTTGTATTTTTTGTTTGTTTGTTTGTTTATTTGGGGGTTTTTGGCTGCGGGAGGGGGGTCGATTTTGATATTATACTTTGTTACCTTCTTTAAAAGCATATCTCACTGTCAGATTCGAGACTGGAAATTTCATCTTGACGCAAAAATAAATGTTACAGCTAAAAATCTTAAAAGCTGATGTTTTTGTACCACACGGTATTTGAAGTGAAGTGTACTTCTTTCTTTAGCAACTGCATCATTTAACAAACAGCGTAATGTAATATTCTACAAAAAATCAATACAGATCCATTTATACTATAATCACCACTTTAAATGTACCCATTTTATAGAACTGCATTATACTTCAGTAAACTGCTTGAGTGCAAACTGAATATTTTGTTGATTCATTTCTAATATCATAGAAAGAAAAAAAATCTGCAAATGAGACACATTTATCACTGTTGTTTTCTCCATCATCCTTGCCACTTCTATAGTTTCTTAATGTCTTCTTGTAAGCACTTTCTTTCCTACTCTGGAAATTCAATTTCCTGTTGAATCTCGCCAGTGTTTTTTTTTTCTGTCATACCAAGGTTAATGAATGACAATCACTTATCCTTTCCTCTAAAATGGTGTTTCTAAATGTGTCCTGATGTTGATTAATTTGTGTTAAATTACAACAATATCCTCTTTTCCTTGATAGATTAAAAAAAGCACACAGTAATCTTTACCAGCAGAAGAGAAAAAAAGTCATCGCCCGAGTGACGTACAGTCAGCGTGACTTCTCTTCACTAGGGATGGGTACCGGTATCCGGTGCCATAATGGCACCGGTTCTTACATGAACGGTAGTAACCAGACAGAAAAGCAGCGCACATTTCGGTGCTTTATTTCGGTGCTTTATTTCCTGAGATATCATACACTTTGGATTCTAGCCAATCATTTTACCTTTCCGAGGATAGTAGGCGGGCCCAGGTACGTATGTTCTTTTAGAGCAGACGGATGATGATGGCAGCAACAGCCGTTCTTCTCTGCGTGAGTAGCTTAATGTTGTTCGTGTGTAAACTAAGCACGTTATTAAATTAACGCATGTAAGGTGAACTAGCAAACACCGTCGTAGTTACATGCGGCTGTCTTCTTGTTTGATGGCAGATACTCCCTTCACCCTGGCCAAAAAGGCTAAAATGACCAAAGAAAAAGTGGAAAACAGTTAAACATGAGAGGTTTTTGGACAAAGTTTGTGTTTTTTCCATTGTTTAAGCACTGCTTCCAGCCAAGAGGGATACCATAAATCCCCTACAGCTGCAGAAAAGACTAACATTGTTATCTTTTTACAAAAAAACAGCTGAACATGAGAGGTTTTTGGACCAATTTTGTGTTCTCCATTCTTTAAGCACCGGTTTGGTCCTGATATCGGATAAAACCTAAACGATACCCATCCCTACTCTTCACGCCTACAAAGGGAGATAACTATGTTCGCCATTCTGTAGCTTTTACTGAAATAAAATTCTCACATAACGATTCAGAAATGTCACTGAGTTACAAGCATGACCTGCTTATCTGTTAAATTGTGCTTAGCTATGTGAAATTTAAAGTTTGTACTATACAGAGAAGAATCCTTCAATCAGGATACTCCTCACTAAAAAGCATGCTCCTCTGTTTTATATCTCTTCTCATTAATCAAATTAACAATGTCATGTTCACTCCAATGTCAATTTTCTTTTATTCGCTCTTGTTTCTGGTGTTTTTTCTTTCCGGTTACCACTGAGCTCCCGGTCTGTGTCTGTTTTTCTCTGTGCTGCACTCTTGTGCCTTTTGTGTTGTCACATTATATTCCTGTAATCACAATCTTGGTTTTGGTTTGTTTACCCTAATGTGTTTTTCCACCATCTGATTGTCTGCTCTGCCCTAATTTTTTCCATCTGTGGTAGTTTATCCCGTCAGCTCTAAATGCACGTATAGTCCTGCATGTGTCTCCGGTTCTGTCTCCCAACTGTTCACTTTTTTTAACTTTAACCTTTTTTTGAATTATTCTTTGTTGGGGTTTTGTTTTTTTTTGCTTGATTGTCCAGCTGTTATTATCTTTGCCACCAGCAAATTTGTATTTGATTTAGTTGTGTTTTTGCTATATCTCTCCCACCCACCGTGAACTGAATGTTAAACCTGAACAGGTGTTCAGCAGACTGTAGCAGGAAAGCAGGATAAGGGCAAAGATAAAATGCCCTTTGCCCTGGAATCAGTGGAGAGTCAGATTTACTTTGTCTCTGGCCGTGTTAATTGTCTTACTAGCTTTAACAAACTATAGAGAAAAAAATTTGTTACCATAAAAGAGCATGGCATCTATACTTACAGTTGTGGTGTGAGGTCTTCCTGATGGGGTATTGTCATCACCCACTGGGCAGATGGCCGCCCAGGCAGCCAGGCATGACTGTGATTACTCGAGAAGGTGGCGATGTAGGATTTTCAAATTGATATCATAGGTACATATAGTTAAAATCTCAGACAAATTCAAATCTCAGTGAGACATCAACCTAAAGGTCAGATATCATAAGTCATGCACTCTGAACTTCTTGTGACTGGATTACCCAAGAAAGAAGTCACCTAGGATTTTCAATTTGATACCATAGCTGTGTCTACTAGGAGGCTGGGGGTAGCACTGGCAGGTGGTAGTGTTTTTTTCTCCCCGCAGGTGGTGATAGGTTTCATCTCCACCCGGTGGCCTTCTGAGGTCCCGCATCTCACTTGCCACAGCTGCTCTCCACCTAGCAAGTGGAGAGCAGCTGTGCCAGCTTCTTAAGGACCAGATAAAACAACAACTTTCTTAGACAAATTCAAGCTCCTGGGGTTTTTATTGTTTGACTTGTGTTAATATCACACCTTCTCTGTCTTAGAAGCCAAGTTTATCTTTTGCAGCTTAATTTTTGTGAGTTCCCTTGCTGAGAACTGAGCTGCCCCACATTCCCGGAGGAGAGAATCGAATACTACAGAGTAATCCACACTTCACCTCTGCTATGACTCCAACTTTTCACTCTCTCCTCTTCCAACAGAAACAGTCAGTTGTCCTGCAAATTTTAGTCCCCGTGGGCTTGATACTATCACGTGTTTGCTTTAGATTTTTCAGCTGCACATCCAGGATGACAATGTCTGTTTCACCACATCCCAAAATTATTGGAGTGAATATGGAGGCCACTTAAGTATGGTGATGCATTGCCATTTTCAAGAAACAAGTCAGAGATGATTTAAGCTTTGTGAAATCCTGCTGGAAGCAGCCACCAGAAGATGGCTGCACTGCAGTCTTAAATGGATGGACCTGGTCTGCAATGATACTTGGATAGGCGCTGACATTTCAGTGATGCTCAGTTGGTAATTAGGGGCCTAAAGTGTGAAAAAATATTCCTCACTGCTTGGATTTGTACAGCCCATCTGAAAAAACAAAAGAAAAGGTAGGCTGAGACTTGTAGTTCTCATGGAATCACTCATCAGTTTTACATAACAGCATAACTAAGCATAATGTTTAGTTGGTTTTTGTTATAATTATGCTAGAAACTGGCCTCTTTCATTGACAAGTATTTTATGAAACAAACAATCCTTACGCACATCTTTCGTTTCAATTCAGGTTAACATCAGTCTTTCCCAGTAAATGTAAAACAACTTACATATTTAAAATTAAAAATTTACAGATGCTTATGTTTACATTTACAATATGCTTTATTTTGTGCTTTATGTGAATGAGGTGACCGACAAACCCTGTTTTTTGGAGAATTGCAAGTGAGCCACATGAGGTTGGAAAGACTCGAGTTACATGTCCTGAACATAATGTTTTCAGTCTTTTGAGTTTGAATATGTTGATTGGTTGTGTATATAATCTGATGATATTGTGTGGCTTTGTGAATATGACTTAAAACATTGGATGTTGCATTTACAGTTTCCAGAATGTGTCTTAGTAATTATGAAAATTGGTTCAAAGCTTTATTTTTTGAAAAGTCTGTGTTTTTGATGGACTAACTCTAGTCAAACGAGGGAAGCTCTTTTTTTCACACAGTCTTAGCCGTTGCACAGAGCACTTATAAATTAATTCTCCTACCCTTGCAATATAGAAGCTTATTTCCCCTAGCCTGGCAGGTCTCTTTTGGAGACTCCTAGGTCTCCTGTGTGCTTCAAATTTAATTTGTTGTTGTCCAGAGAGTTCATAATAAGGCTTATGTCTCTGCCTTCACTTCATAGCCATGAATTGTCACCAATTAAGCCAGAGTCACCCAGAGAGAAATGACTCCCATATGAATTTTATTTTCTGTTCCTGGTGCAGCCTAGTTGTGCCACGAAATGGACAGTGCTGTTGTGCTGTCCTTGCACTTAACTTATTCTGAATATATAGAAAGAATCAGAATGAGTTAATGGCATATATAAGCTGTTCCAGGTGTCATAAAGGCAAAGTGCAGGGTATACCCGGAAGAGACTGACAATCAATCACACAGCTTTCACAGGGAGACAAACAACCATCCATGCTACATTCACAGCTATCGGCACTTTCAGGGCCCAGACACAGGCAGTCAGCAACCCGCTGGTAATTAGTGGTGGCTAGGATGAAATGTATATTCCTGACTACATGGCAAGAAACCTAGAAGCTAAAACCAAAAGAATGAAATATAATGAATATCAAAAAACAAGAAAAACTCTGGGTCACACGACCCAGGACCATGACAACATCAAGAAGTTTGCTGGTCATTGTCACCACTTTTTTCTCGGTGGAGTTTGCAAGCTCTCCCTGCATCCGTTTCTTCCACATTCTCTGGCTTCCTCCCACAGTTCAGTGGCAACTTAGGTTAACTGAATGCTGAATGCTTGAAGTGCTGTACGAATGAACATTTAAACATGGCTTGTAGCGGTCAGTAAGACTAGAAAAGTGCTGTATACACTCACCAGACACATTATTAGGTACATCATATGAACACAAATATATAATAAGCCAAACATATGGCAGCAATCCAGTGCACTAAAGCATGTAGATGCGCTCAAGATGACCTGTTGAGGAAGAAATGTGATTTAATGGATTCTGAACATTGCAAACTGGTTCACCCGAAAGACAAAACGCCAAAACACAAACTTAACAATGTGGTGTATGCGGTACAGTGCAGCGAGGAATGCTCAGACCTCTACATTGGAGAGACCAAACAGCCACTTCACAAGCGCATGGCACAACACAGAAGAGCCACCTCCACAGGACAAGACTCAGCAGTCCATCTGCATCTTAAGGATAAAGGACACTCTTTCGAGGATGCCAATGTTCACATTTTGGACAGAGAGGACAGATGGTTTGAAAGAGGAGTGAAAGAAGCCATCTATGTCCACTGTGAGCGACCATCTTTGAACAGAGGCGGGGGTTTACGACACCAACTCTCTGCCATCTATAATCCAGTTTTGAGATCCCTTCCCAGACGCCTTAACGCCCACTCACATCCTGGGCCATCTGACCTCAGGAATTCGCATGATAAGGTGGGGCCAGGTTTCACAATGAACACACCCGAAACTCTGGCTGATTGGGACCCACGCCCAGTTTCCCACCTTGGCTCAGGCGATTAGAGGATCATCAGGGGGTCCTTTTGTCCCTCTGTGGGGGGTCACTCCCACTAGGTTTATATCTGGGACTCTCCACCATTTGACCTTAGAACTGAAGAAGCTTCTCGGATGAGAGGTGAAACGTCTTCAAGCAACTTAAAGAAGTCCAGACGCTTTTCTTTGCAAGCTCCTTTGACTACAATGACCTGGATGACTGAGAACCTTCACAGACAACACGTTAACGACCTAACTGTGCTAACACACTAGTTCCCACCCATGTAATTGAGCATTGCGTGGCACATCCAACATACTGTTTTACTTTAGTCCATGACGCGCTTACCTTCAGGGTCATACGTCACATGAAAACCAAAATAATTCCAAACACCAGATCTGAATGAGGGTGGGGGAGGTTCAATTTGCCATGTTGCAAGGAGAGCTTAACTTCTGTCTGGCTAGCTTGCCCTGCGCTCTTCCTTCTGACTATGCTGTCTGTGTTGAGCGCTCAGTGGATCTGCGCTAGACAGTGCAGCCTAGGCGGAGTAGTCGAACGCAGATTCACTGAGCGCTCAACAAAGACAGCATCGTCAGAAGGAAAGTTGATAAAATAAATTACAAATTTTGTATTGTTCGATACATATGCGTACCGAACCGAAAGCACTGTATCGAACGGTTCAATATCGATACGAGTATAGTTGCACCCCTAGTAGCCATGTATGTATTTATGTAACCATGTATGTATGTGACCTTGTATATAAGCATGTAACCATAAGTAATTACATATAACATGCTTTTTTGTCATTAAATCTAGTTTCAATGTGCCCAGCATTAGATGCTTCTTACAGTATATATTCATCTTATATTTATTTTTTCGTCATGAAATGAGCAAAAGATGAGTCTCAGTATCCAGCAGGAGATGCAAAGTAGAATGTGTTGCCACATTGTGGAGACTCAGTAGAATAGTTTATGTTAAATATGTTTTTGGTTTTATTGGACCTTTAAGTTTGGCATTTTGTTATTTTGGATTGACGTAATGTTAAGTTAAACTAGCTGTTTTAAAACCATGCACTGGCACTGTAATTAAGCTGCCCTGTACAGTCGGAAGCTGATTTCAGCCCCCTCTGATGGACACTGTAAGAAAATTAAATATGTAAAAGCAAATGACAGGATGTTTTAACTGTTCAACTAAGACACACTGGTCCAGTGTCTTCTATATACACAGCAAAGATCCAGCATTATGATGGGAAAAAAAAAACGGATGTGCTGAGATTGCCCTGCTTCCCTTGTTTAGAAAAGAGCTGTAGTTCTATGTGCATAACCACACTAGTTTAATTTACATGTAAAATTACTGTTCTTGACCTCGCTCTTTCTTGTCTTCCTCCTCTTCATCTCTGTTTCCATCCATTTTCTGTTGTCATATATCAACTCACAATGCTGTGCACTGTGAACTAGCTTGTGCAGTTTTTGTCATATCAAGTGTGGGTAATTTTGACTTGTGTATAAAAAATGTAATCTATGCATTATGTAGTGGTGTTTATCTTCTGCTTACTTGGGCAAGCATTAAACATCACAAATGAATCACTGTACAAACTGTGTTTCAGTGAGTGTTTTTAGAATTACTTCAAAGAATAAAAGAAAATAGTAATAAAAATGTGTTTAAAATTATTTAATTTTACCCCAAGTGGGTGAATGAATCAGTAAATTACCTCAGGAAATGCCTACAGAATGTAAGTTCTGTTCATTCAGAACAGAACTAAATTGCAATATATTTGTCATTTACAATTTGGAGAGTGTAATAATGTCCCATAGTCATACTTTAGTGAGTGCAAGAGAAAACAATCATAGTCTTTCGTAACTGAGCGAGAAAAAAGTAAAAAATCAGTTAGGCAAGGTTTGCACCGTGTGACAAGATGTATTGTCACCACTGCACTATGAAGATAGAGTGTGAAGTTGGTGGTTGGCACGACTTTGCTCTACTGCCTAGTGACAAAAACATAATTCTTCTGCTACAGCAAACAATAGTTAAAGGGCAATGAACTGTGCATTTATCTCAGCTGTCTTACATTAGAAATACAGTTCACTGACAAAAACCGTATTTTCCTATTTTTGATCCAGTTACAGTTCAAACCTGCAGTTTTTCTGCATTAACGCCAGAAAAGCAAGAGAAGTTTTTTTTTAAACTTTTTTAGTGCAATGTCATACCGCCAATAAGCTATTCATCTGTGCCAGAATGTGCATCTCTTTAAATTAATCTCATCAGTTGCACTGCAAGAAGCATTCCTGGATAAAGGGCATGCACAGAGCTTAGACAGATCGATACTACAGCAGCATGTGGGAATACAACCCAGAGATGGAAGAAACCAGTTCAAAAACTCTTATGTTTTACACAAATTATGCCTCTATGCAGTGTTAATGAGAGGAAATGTACTTTATATTTAAACTGTACCAGCTGTGCTCAATATTTTTAATCGTGGTAGTAAAACTAACTCTTACTTGACTTATTATTCACCTGAGTGCAGCTCTTCACCCTTCCTCTGCTGCAGAGATTCCGAAAAGAAACTTTAAAACTACTAAATGAAAAACAATTTTTCATTCTTGATTGGAAATGCACAAAAAAGCACATAAATGTCCACAGCACAACAGTATGGAACACGTGACAAGCCACAAGGTCGGTGGGGGGTGGGGAGTAATCCGAAGCAAATACAGCAGCCATCCTTCCCAGCGCTACCATTCCAGCGCGGGCTCAGACCCGCCGTGTTACCAGGAGGGAACAAGCATCGAAGGCGTTTGGAAAGGGAGGGGGGGATGAGTGTGTGCATATCAGTGTATATGTATGTGTGTGCGTGTCCAGAGTTCAGCTGAGACAGTGTCCTTCGCCCTGCCAGGCTAAGTAAACAGTCTTCCAGCCAACCCAGGTGGCCTTGCATGGAATGGGAAGGAACAGTCTAAACACAGTCGTTATCAGGGTGTTTTTGTTCAGCTCCAGCCTTGCGACCGCAGCTGGCGCCGAAGGGGTATCCGCATGAAGTGATGGTGCTTTTTACTTTAGTGTGAACAGCTCATATGAATTTCAAAGCTGTTCTAACAGTCCAACACTGGTCTCTCAATCTCCCGTTGGAGAGCCGTGAGCTTCTCCATGATGTTATCAAACTTGCGCTCTGTGATGTTGTCATTCTTGTGCTCAAAGAGCCGATTCTGAGAACTCACGACCACAGTGAGCCTCCCTAAAATGTAATCCAATTTGCGCTCAGAGATGTTGTTCCGAGCGAGCCCTTCCGAGATATAATCCAGTCTGCACTCAGAGATCTTATTCGGAGAATTCACGGCAGCCGTAGCCTCTCCAAGATCTTATCCGTGCTGCACTCAATGAGCCCATTTTGAGAAACTCACGCCTCTTCCCATCGTTTCAATCCCAGCGGGCAGCCTTGTGGGGGTTTGAACAGCCGGTTCTGCTTTCTCCGATCAGCAAGAGCCCTGTTACCATGGTTCCGAATAGGTAGATATCTTCAGCACTCAGGCTCACCCAAGCCCAAACTTCTTGTTGAGAAAGGGGTGTCAATTCCATTTAGGGACCAGTTGATCAAATCCATAATTCCTCTTTTAGGTTTTAGAGAACAGACTGTGAGAGAGTGTTCCAGGGAAAAGTAATACAAAAAAAAACACGAGACTAGACAAGGACATAAGAGGCTAAGCAGGGAAGCTAAGGGAGAGAAAGAGGAGGAGAGGAGAAAAAGTGTGACCGCCTTCGTCAAGAGCAAGAGCAAAATCTAGATCACAGCATTACCTGTCTAATAATAATGACTTGACTTCAAGCTGGTCGGGGTCTTCTTACTATATTTTCCAGTGTGAATATGTTGTCAAATAATATTTTAAAGCTTGTTTTTCCTTTTTTGGTCAACTTCTATCACATGTGCACAATATTCCATGACATTACCCTTTTGCTGATGAGATGATCGATGTTCCGGGCGCACCTCATCAGAGCATGGAAAAATAGCTCATTCGTGTTATTTACACTTACCTACCTACATCTTTATGATGATAATTAGAATGCCTGTCACGATAAGCTGAAGCCTTAGCTGTAGCTAACGTCATCAATGTGTTTGCATCGACTTATTTGTGTCCAGATTTGAGTCTGGGTCAGTTCTTTGAGGAAATCAACAGGATAGCCACACATTAACAAATATGACTACATAAATGACGTGTTTGCCTGCAGACTTGTACACTGCATGCGTCTTTCATTATCATTTACTCAGAAATAATCACTGTCATTTTAGTGGAGTCATTACACCCAATGAGGCAAATTTCATTGGCTGGCTAGGCTCCATTTAGCTTGAATTGGGTCCCATAAACATATAACTCCTCTCTCCTGTTTACAGGGCTTTATTTAATTCTGCATTCCCAGCCCTTCCTGACTGTGGCTCAGTGTCCCTTTGTGATGTCAAATGATAATACTGTTTACTGCTTCGTGAACTGAAAACCTTCTAGATAATGAGACATACCAACATGGGTCATCTGCTGCAACAACATCCCTTTGAATTTTATGCTTGTGTATCCATGGAAACAACACTCCACAGTCTCTTAATCTCTTTTGGTTTTTTACTTACATGGTACATCGATTTTTGGCCAGCCTTGTGTTAGCCTGGGTGTCAAAGTGTGTGCAGTGTGATAATCATGTGTGACTTTTTTTTTTAACACATTCCACATACACACACATTCCCAGATAGTGTTTTCCAGAAAGCCTAATGGAAGAGCTGCCAATATCTCATCTTTTTCTGACAGATGTGTCAACATGTCAGTCTGTCCTGTCGTTGATAAGAGCTGTCACTGAGGGGAGATAGGAAACATGGTAGGAAGCCTGGTAAGATTTCCAATAGGTAGAGAAATTAGCTTCTACTCCTCGATGTCCTTTTCTCAATCCCTGGGCATTAAACACTGAAGTATTGGCAAAGCCAATGGCATCTCACAAATACAAGGTGCCCTTTGGGATCAGTGCTAAGATGCCTTAGGTTTATAGCAACAGTGAGATGAGCCTATCACTCTCAACTTATCCATATGGACACTTGTAAACAATCCCTTGGTGTCAAGTTCACAGAGTAAGCATCATTTTTCACTGTCCCAGATTAATGTATTAGATTTAGGACCTCTTTCCTTAAAACAGCCAAGTGTTTTTTCAAGTCCTTAGATCTAACCAAGCACTGGTAGTAAAAAGAATGTAAAAGAAAAGGTCAAAAAACAAAGGTTTCAGACTAGACCGGGGTTGGGCAATTCCAGTCCTCGAGGGCCGGTGTCCTGCAGGTTTTAGATCTCACCTTGGGTCAACACACCTGAATCACATGATTAGTTCATTACCAGGCCTCTGGAGAACTTCAGGACATGTTGAGGAGCTAATTTATCCATTTAAATCAGCTGTGTTGGTTCAAGGACACATCTAAAACCTGCAGGGACACCGGCCCTCGAGGCCCGGAGTTGCCCTCCTAACATTTGTACTTGGGGGGAAAAGTGGTTGGAGGCAGAAATTATTGCAACCATGTGCTATGAATTTGCGATGTTGTTGCCTTTGAAATGATTGCGTCAAAGACAGGCACCGGGAACAGAAATTCACATTAACTTCTTCAGAGTCCAACCTGAACCTCATAGATTAGAAACAGAACTTCAGAAATTGCTCTGCAAATAGTGACGTAGTTGCTTCAGGATGGTAATTTAAGTGAAAAATGAGATAGTTTTATCTCTGAATATAACCAGAATAGAGCCACTTGGCAGCCAGTTCAGTCAAGTCTCCTCTTCCAAAGAGAGGCATCCCAGACGAGGTCAGCTTATCAGTGCAGACTGACTCAGACTAATCGCAACATGTTGAAAATTTGTCTGTATTTATAAATCAGATAATTGACAGACCTTCATCAGTCTGTCTGAGAGGGATTTTAGTCAGACTGCAAATGAGACAGGTTTGAGACGGGATGCCTCCCAGCGGACACCCAAAGGCTGAGCGAGCAACACCCTAACCACTGCACAACCAGATCGAGGGTCAGCACTATTTTAACAGTTTACTAAATATTTACAATCACAAAAAAAATCTTTAGTTCAGTCACTGGACCAATTTTTCTTAGTTGCAAGATGTAACTATTTTTACTCCAGTGTGACTGAACCAGAGCCCAGTGACTATATTATATTGATGAATAAAATATCCAATTGTTAGTAATTTCTTTCACTTCTGTTGCAATTTCTGCATAGGATTTTTTAGTTATTTATGAGCTATGAATATGAAGAAGAACCATTACTGATATCCCTGTATTTGAAATGTTTGCAGTTAAAACACAAACATCATTTAATTCCAGCATATTCCACTTACCGTACAATCTGAGCAAAAACACTGTGTTTTTATTTCTTTTCCTATTTGTCTTGATATGTTTGAGCTAAATTTTCAGAAATGATGTTCCACCTTTACAAAATGATGCTAGTCTTTTTTCAAGTTTTTCATTTTCAAGTTTCAAGTTTTTACATTAGTGACCCAAAAGGGATCATCAAATTACAGTGATTCATTGGGAGAGGGCATACAAGATACTTTAGATGGAGTTGTGTCTGTGAGCATATTAAAATATATTTATAAAGATTAATAGCTGTGACTTTTTATTATTTCAGTCCACTGTAATTGTCATCCATTTGTTCATCTTATTTTGTTCACAATGTGCGTTAAAAGATAAAGATATCAAAGATAAACACAAATGCACTGCACACATTCAATTACTTAAACTTTATTTCTACTGGACCTTTAGCACACAGACATGTGTGCATTTAGCACACATGTCTGTTCTGGCTCTGATACAAAATGTGCTGCTGTTTACTCTGTGTGATGCTGGCCAAAAAGCTTTTTTCTTTTACTATTTTGTCTTGGATTACAGACCAAAGCCATCAGCTACAATTGTTAGGTGAGCAGTCATTTCATACAAAGCAGCCATTACATGTTTTTTTCTCAGGGACAGAAACAAAAAAAAGAAAAGAAAAAGCAGTCAGCGAGCACTCAGAAAACAAAATACAGACCAAAAAAAGACATATTTCTGCAAGGCCTAATAGAGTGTTCCTGTCTTGTACCTCACAGTCATCCCTATATGAACAAACAGCAACCCTTTTCAGTAGATAAACACAGACATACACAGAGACACGCAGACGTACTGTGTTCCAGGAAAACTGCTTCGGGGAATCTCTCCTAATCACCTACACAGCCAAGCTGAAGTGATGAGGGTAATAAACCCCAAAGGATGGTGACTCATTTTATCGATGAGTGTATACACACATACAGACACACATACAGACGACAAACATCACTCTTTCTTCCTGCTGATATTTAATCAGAATATTCCAGCTCACTTATCCAAACCAGTTCAGTCGTATGGGTGCCGGGGATTTCCTTTAATGTCCCTGAATGCATGCTTATACTTTCACCAATAACAAACATCATTATTCCTGAAACAAATGGCAGCATTAATGTCCTGGGAATAAGATGTTTCATAACATCTTATTAGATTTAATAATGTTAAGGTTCAAATCTCTGAAGGGGGAATCAAAATCAAGATCCTTTTGATAGTGAAAGGTTTCTTTGAGTCTCGGCAAAACTCTTAGTCGTATTTTCAAAAAAAACAAAACATGTGAGTCAGACAAAGATAATTTATCAGAAACTTTGCGACTCAAAGATAAGGAGGGGATAAGTCTGTGGTGGAAAAGTGATTGCAGTAGAGGAAACCACCTCTGATAAGAGAGACTTTTTAAGATAAGACAGATCAAAGTAATATAAATCTAATGCACAAAACTGTGAAAAAGCTTTACAGCCACTGAAATTATACTGAGTGTATTCTGATGTTAACTATTAATCTATTAGGCTGAAAAGTATAGTAAAGAGAATGCTATACCAAAGTTCAGTGTAATCAATTTTACCTTTAGAGCATCACTTATTCTCACTGGCACATTTGTTTGTTTTTTAATATTTTGCAAATTGCCTCAATCTCTCTGCTGATTTTGATCATCTCTTGATTTTCTCATTTTCCACGAGCCCAGACTGACTTCTTGATTTGAGATCAAGGCAGCAAGGTTCCTGCTCCCCTTTTGTTCTTCTTTCCACTTAAGACAGGTGAACTGGTGTGTTTGTAATCATTATTTTACTACAACATAAATTTTATGATCAATAAAAGCAGTCTCAAAAACCGAGACCGCTCTTTGTCAGTGACTGCCTGTTAACAACTTTCCTAGGGGCCTCGCTCATTGTTGAGTTTACTAATATTTACAATTTATACAAGATCATTCAAGTTGGCGGGACTCTTGCTCTTAGTAAAGTCAACACAAATAGTCACAAGCTGTAAAAATTCAAAAAGATATCCAATCATCTGCTTGTAGTTTATTATCTGAAAGTCAGAAATAAATATAAACCCTGCAACAACAAAAAAAGATGAATAGACACTGAATGGCTGATGTTTTCCAGCATTCGACAACCCAGAAAATCACCCAAAAATTAATTATCTTGCATGGGTCATGCTGACATCTTGGACAATGCATGGACTTAAAGTTTATAAAACAAAGCTATAGGTTATGTAGATCTATATTCTTTACTAGTGACACTGGAACAAAGTGACCCATGTAGTCTATTTTTTAAATTTTGTATTTCCACAAGTTAAACAAGATCTATAACAATTTCATGCCGGTGTTCTGACAAACATCCTACTTTGGCAAAATGTCCTACTGTAAGTAGTTTACGCACATTTCTGTTGTCACAGAGTAATTCCAGCACAAATGTAAGTAGGTAGGACGGTTTGCCACATAACTTTGCCCATCAGAGTATGCTTGTAGCTCACATTCTTAAAGCCAGGATGGTTTGCCATTTCATTTTACCCATCAGAGTATGTTTGTAGGTAACATTCACAAAGGTAGCATGGTTTGGCACGTAATTTTACCTGTCAGAGTATGTTTCTAGCTCTTATTAACAAAGGTAGGATGATTTGCCACTGAATTTTCGCTGTAAAATTATGCTTCTAGCTCATATTCACAAAGGTAGGACGATTTGCCACTTAATTATAGCTGTTAAAGTATGCTTGTACGTCACATTTACAAAGGTAGGACGGTTTGGCACTTAATTTTACCCATCAGTGTATGTTTGTAGCTTGTATTCACAAAGGTAGGACGGTTCGCCACTGAATTTCGTGTTGTGCGCATGTGTAGAAACAACGGGTAGGATGGTTTGTCAGGTAGGATGGATTCCCAGAACACCGGCACCAATCATAGTGAAGCTATAGTGAGTAAACACTTAGTTTAGCTTGAAAAAGCAATGTTCCTGGCTGCTCCATATTTACTATACAAACTAAGTGAAAGGCCTAAGTATATTTCCAAAGTTATCACACTTTTTCCACAAACATATTACTGAGTATCAGTCACAAAAAACATAATCATTTCAACTCCTTTTAAAGAGATTTCTCTTTGATATTTTAATGACATGTTTTCAGCATTTTAGTTTAAATTAGAGATGGCACGATACCACTTTTTTATGTCCGATACCGATACCGATATCATAAATTTGGATATCTGCCGATACCGATATGAATCCGATATAATGTTTTTTAATCAACAAAACTGCTTTTTAAATATCTTGCTGCATTTTGTATAAGTTCATACTCAAGTTTAAAACAACAACTACACTAAAGCTATTCTGTTATACCTGTATGCAAAAAAAAATATTTCATAGTTCAGCAATACTGATCAATCTAATAAACTTAAACCTACACCATCCTCCCTATTCTGGTATTTTAAAGAGTACTTAGCATAAATATTAAGCAACCTAACTAATAGGGTTCCAACTCCCAGCAACAACAAAAATAAATAAATAAAAAATAGGGAACCACCCCTCACGCTCCACCTCATGATGCTTAATCGCCGTAATCAACCTTAATTTGATGCAGTGTGAAAAAAAAAATGCACAGAAATCAATTATTTTTCAAGAAATATTAAATAGATTCAACATCTTTCTTCAACAAAATTGCAGACTGCACAGATGGTACCTTCCCAAAGGAAAAAGTACTATAGCTTACTAGGGTATATATATTAGACTTAATAGTTACTATATACAGTAATTGACTTCTATTCATTTTACATCAAATTAAAACTTTGGGTGTCAGATAATTATTTATTAAAAGCTAGACATTTTAAATGAGAATAAGAAAGAAAAGTATGTCTTTGTGCCCCCTTTTCCCTGTTAATGCCCTATCGGCCCCCCTGGCTAAACTTTGCTAGATCCGCCCCTGCACAGTTACCAGCGTCAGCTACGTAGAAAAAGATCCTGGAGTAGAAAGTAATATTAAATACATTCTAACAACAGCTGATCAAGCTTAAACGTGCTGCTGTTGTTCAGCCGCTGGTTTCCTCTTTCTGGTGCAAAGTGGGCCAAAAGCAAACTAGAGACACGGACTCACGACAGAAAAGCCGATCAGCTGATCGTTAAGCAGTTTCATCATTGAAGTAGCAGCAAGAAGACGCAGTCGCTTGTTAAGCTTAAGGCAGGAATGCTTTACAAACATTCAGAGATGGACTTACACACTTGCTTTACTTCTCTCGGGATAACTTTGTCGGAGATGAAATGCTGGGTTGCTAGCGAAGCTCCACATGCTATCCAGACCACCGACGGTCTGCATGCCACAGCCGCTCTATCACGTGATGCATACTGCTCCAACGTGCTAACGTTCTGAGGTGAGTTACGGCGTGTTGCAAGTTTTGTGAGGTGCTTTCGTGATATTTAATGGATCGGATTACATTTTTTATTTTTCTCCGATATCCGATCCAGTAATTTAGGTCAGTATCGGACCGATACCGATACGTAATATCGGATCGGTCCATCTCTAGTTTAAATGAATGCTATGATACTGCTCTTTTAACCACACTGAGCCTTTTGATCAGTTAAAGTGGATGATTTGTAAATAAGCCTTTCAACTTGCTGAAGGCACTCAGCAGGAAATTAAAGCCCACTGCCTGTAATTTATTCCTCTTTTGCTCTGAGACATTCTCGTGACATGTTGAGGTTTTGTATTCATGAGCCCGACTTAAAGTTCTAATCCACATTTCTCATCTCATTTCATGGAGATGAATTCTTAGCTTGTGAGGTCTGCACTCTTTTACTTAATAACCAAACACTTGTGTTACTAAATGCAGATGGTTGACATGGCCTGGGGTTTCTGATAGAGTTATTTTCCTTTCACTTACCTTTTGTGCTTTTCTTTCTGTTTCTGTGTTTTTTATCTACTGTGCTCTTCAGTATCTTCCCCTGGCAGTTGTTAATATGCTACATTTGTCCCTTTGTTTGTCTCCCTCTATCCTTGTCCCCCTTTTCTTTTACCTTCTGGATTTGTTTGTGTTTGTTTGCAACACTTTACCTTTGTTGGGATTATACCTAATTGGATGGTGTTTGTTTTATTCATCTGCCTCTTTGTGTTCTGGGGCTTATCTGTTATCTGTAAGACTGAATAAAACTAAGCCTGTGTTTATTCAAACTTTCACTAACTGGGCCCACGTCCTCATTTTAGGTTTGACAGTTTAGTAGGGAAAGGTGAATGGCTTGGACAGGAATTGAGCTGCAGTTTAGGGAAGGCCTCGAATTGGACTGGCGACGACTTCCGGGCCGGGCAGATCCCCATGTACTAAATAGAAGTGAAGAAGTTAAAGAATTGAAAACAAGGAGGGAGAGAGGGTGGGGCACGTAAACGAGAATGAAAAGCTTGCAGAACTGGGGGGACTTATATAGATGACAACCGGAAGGAGCGTGTTTGGAGGCGTGGTCCCGCTCCTGAAATTCCGATACATAATCTCCAATTAGAGTCACTTTGCGTGAGTTTTAAATCAAATGAATCCATATTTACCTGCTTATCCACTAAAACAAGCATGCTCCTCTCCCTTTAAACCAGCTTTTTAATATTGGTTACCCTTGGATCACAGGAGTTATTTGCCCATATTTTGCACGCCTCATTATTTTAAAGGTTGGGTATATTTAATTTGAGCTAAGAAAGATTGTCGTATTTTTAAGGAGGTAATTAAAATTAAGTTGCATATTTTACTGGGTAGCCTCGATAGCTGGGGATCAGACTGCCAGTGCCCCCGCCTTTGACCGCCACATGACACAGTGCACCCCACCCTTATGGCATTTCAGGAGAATGCGGTGCATGGCCCGTTGCTACAGATTGCTAATATGTGGGACTCATTCCCAGCACACGTCGGCAGCACAAAGGCACACCCATGACAAACTGGAGAGATTACATCGGCTGGCTGGTGTTCCCCTGGATAAGCTGGAGAAGGTGGCTGGGGAGAGGGAGGTCTCGGGTCCAGCTGAAGAAAACTGATGAATGGATATAATTAATTGTAATTTGCTGCCTCAGTCATTTTAATGAATACAAAATTAGATTGTGAGATAAAGGTATGTACAAGCAGCATGTCAACGTTTAGAATTCTTTATTAGATTTTAAAGCTGAAATTATACATTTCCATCCTTCTATTCAAGTCTGCTTATATGTATGTGACAATAAGCTGAATCAGAGAATCTGCTCCTCCAGATAGGAAAGGTCTCTTTTTTATTTATATTTCCATATGGAAACTGACAATGTGACTTTTCTTCCTTATCTCCTCCAGACTGCATTCAAAGCCTGCCATTATGTGCTGCTCCAATCATTTTATCTTTTTTGGACCACATCACATGTTTGAGTTTCTTCATCTGATTTTTGAATGTTAAAAATACAATTTCTGACATTTCCAAACATCTATCGTTTCAGCTTTACTGACGCTGCAACAGTTCCAGATGGGTTTGTTGGTTAGATAAACTAGTTTGAGCCAAGATGAAATATGTGCATTGTTATCAAAGTTTCCTTTGTCAAGTACAAAGTCAGAAAAAAGCTGTGGATCTACTTAGTGGGTTGGCGTATCATGTGGACTTGAAAACAGTTAAAAGCTATATATTAATAATAATAACATTAATCCATCAGCGCTTGTCACACAGAATAACTCGTCACTTTCTGCTGCTGAAGTGGGGTTTTTTCAATTCTGCAATTCTGTTATATTATTCATCTTTTTCTGCTAGTGGAAAACAGGATGGACATTATGTTGTTATACAGTTTGAAGAGGATGTTGTTATACTTGTTTGCACAGACAAGAACTTAATTTAATTGATCTTCATCTAATTCTTGGGGAACCAGAATGAAACCAGCAAAAGCAAAAATCATTTCTATTGCTTATTCATGGGAGATTTCTGTGCAGTGTACAGACGATAAAAAGATGTTTATTGTGAGGGTCTTACACCACCAGCCCACCAGCACTTATAGAGGGATTTTTTTGTGGCTTTACTGCATTATGTACACAGTCTTTTGTATGCACACAGTATTCTCATGTTTTGATTATTTCTTCATTACATTTTTTTGCAAATGATGTGTGTGAATAAATCGGACGCCACACAGCATTCTGATGGCTGTTTATGATTTTTTTTATTTGTGAAACACACAGAAGCGCTCAGCTTTGGCACCAGTGTCCCGGCACAGTCAGCTTTTCAGCTGTCCTCGCATGCGTCTCTTTCTTCTGGTCTCCGACGTCAGTATAAAGAACAGGAAACCTCGTTACATGGATCACCTGTTCCTTCAACCTCCCTGGTACTGCAGCTTGAGCTCACTGCACCACGCCTCCTCTGCAGCTGAGCCAGGGACCACACCTCCGCCACACTGTGCTAATTGCTACTACTCAAGAAAAAATAAATAAAAATCACACCAACATTCTGGTGGCACTATTTATTTATCTTGACCAAAAAAAGCAGCTTCACATCAAAACAATGTTGGGGCTTTTGCTTAAGGAAACACTGATCAACAGTGACAGTCCTGCACCAAAACTTCAGCACCACAGACAGTGCCCTGGATATCAAACACAAAAAAGCAAGGAACTGGCTGCAGTGTGTGAGATGACAGATGTCACTTAATAGCTCACACATAGAAGGACTTGTTAGGTCCCTTCTTAGTTCAGGTTAACCAAAAACCTCTGATCTGAGGGACATGTGGGTGGGTTGCCCACTCACCACTAAAATACTGTTTTTAACCACTGACAGCAGCTTGTTCAGTTGCGGCTCGTGGTCTATCTTACTAAAGTTGGAAACAGGTATGATTTGTGTTTTCACTGACATGTGATACACAAAGTATGAACTCTGCTCTACATACTTAGTGAATAAACTAGCAGAGCTCTTAAGTGCTTAAGAGGAAAGGCTAGTCTGTTACTGGCTTTCTATATACCTATATAACCTCAATGCACCTTTTATTCTCTTTTTATTCAAGGAAAAAATGTTTGTAAAACTCATGAAAAAACTGGATGCAACAATATTCAATACAGGAACATACAGGAATCAATTCATCCACCTTCTTCCGTTTATCCGGGGCCCGGCCGCGGGGGCGGCAGCCTAAGCAGAGAAGCCCAGACCTCCCTCTCCCCAGCCGCCTCCTCCAGCTTGTCCGGGGGAACGTGGGGCCTGGCCGAGCACAGCCCAAAAAAGGAACATGGCCCCATCTTCCTGCAGGCTCACCACCCACAAGAGGCTCTGTAAGGGTCAGGAGCAGAGGCCCTGGTCGATATATCCCCGGATACCAAGACTAGCATGTAAGAATATGTGGCTCTGAAATATTTTTCCTCCTAGGTTTTAGACACACTGTGAGATTTATAGTGACATAGCATGGCCTGACATAACAGTTCTATCAAGAGAACATTCAAACAATATTTTGGTTAGGACAAATCACAATAGCCATAACTGAAATGTCAGTAAAACAACATTATTTTTAAAACTCATAAAGTGAAAAAGTAACAAGTAAAAAAAAAAAAGTAAAGACAGCTTTTGTTTGTTTCTATGCATGAACCAACAATTAAATTGCTTTGTGGAATTTCTTGAGAAATACATCAAGCAGCACAGTTCAGACAGCTTCTGAATTAATATTTTACACATCATCAACATCTTCAGCAAAACTGACAAGACGGACTCCTGAGGATAGAGTTTAAAGTGCACTTTGATGCCACTGTCTAACCAGTAAGCTATGTAGTAAATCAAATTCCCTAAAAAATAAAGATTTTCTTTGATGCATTTACCGTCCAGTCGTGTAAAACATCTCAAATCAAACAAATAATGAGCATTTCCACGTAACATTAAAATTTTATCGTTCTTATTTCAATTTTCTGCTGCCCTTTTCCAGAAGCTGAAATGCTTATCAAATTCAGAATCAGGGAGCTGGAGTCCATTACAGCTGCTATAGGGCAGAACATGTTGTGATTCACGAGTCTGGTGACTATTACTCATAATTCATAAAACCAGTGACATTTTAACACAGAACAGAATGAACTTTTATGGCTTCTTGGTACTCTCAGCTGATATGTATTTGTCCTTGTTTTGCTGGTTTCATCCCAATAAATCAATTCTTCTCACTCCTGGATGAAATGTTATTTGCACAAAACAAGACCACACCATGAGCATTTAAGGCATTTTAATTGTTACTAATAAGGGACGATCATGATTTGTTTATTTCATCCAAACTGTGAGGTGAGAAGAAGACAAACACAGAACTCAGTTTAAGGAGTGTAAGATCTGCAAGCATGGTTTGGACTAACTGGGCCTTTGGGGGCTGCTGTGCTGCAGGGCAGCAGCTGGCTACTGGGCACAATTTACATCTTCCTTCACGGGAGATGTTTTTCCACATAAAGTAGCTGATTAGTTTGTTAGAATATGAAGAGGCTGTTACAGTAGCATTCCCGACGACAACGCTCATCTCAGTGCCGCCTAGCTTAGGCTCCCAGTGGAACGTCAGTCTGTCACACTCCTGACAACCTCACCACAAGAGGTTTCTCATGGCTGCGATTCACTGCCTCTCAACCCTCCCTCTTTCTGTTTTGAGTGGGCAGACGGGACTAAGAGGAAGATCATCCCTCTGGTTTTAATTAGGCTTTTTAATTAGAGAGCTGAGATGCTTTTCCCACAGACTTGAACTGACATAACACATGAGCAGAGGTGATAGCAAAGGGAGGGTGAGTGTGTCACGGCCAGCACCTCCAAGATCTGCCAAACCGAATTCCCACTAACTATTTGCTTTGAGCGAAAGTCTGCAAGTGAAAATAGATTTTCAACTTTCCTTAAGGCACATTTAAAAAAACAAAAGACACATGATCTAAAGTTGGGGAAGTAATCATTTGATCCCTGCTAAATTTGCTCACTTACAAAGAAATGAATTGTTTGATATGTTGATCCAAAGAACACCGTCGTCACACTCAAGCACAGAGGTGGAAACATTATGCTTTGGGGCTGTACATGTACATAAAATCTTGGACAAGAACCTCCTTCCTTCAGCTACAAGACTGAAAATGGGTCATGGATGGGTCTTCCAGAATGACAGTGAACCAAAGCATAGAAATAGGAAACAAAGGAGTGACTAAAGAAGGAACACATTAAAACAATGGAGTGGTCTAGGCAGTCTCCAAACCTCAATCCTATAGAAAATCCCTATATAGAAGCTGAAACATTGAGTTGCCACATAGAATCCAAAAAGCATAAAGGATTTACAGAGTTTCTTAATAAGAAGTGGGCAAAATACCCACTGAGATGTGTGCAAACCTGATGACCATCTAACTGCTAAGTCATGTTTTCCTAACTAATTTCAATTAATGACTTGCCTGCCGTGGTGGTAATCCCCGAACCAAATGGTGGACACCAGAGGTGAAGGGAGCCACTAGGCTGAAGAAGGAGTCCTATCGGGCTTGGTTAGCCTGTGGGACTCCGGAGGCAGCCGACAGGTATCGACAGGCCAAGCGGAATGCGGCTTGGGCAGTGGCTGAAGCAAAAACTCGGGTGTGGGAGGAGTTCGGAGAGGCCATGGAAAAAGACTTTCGGACTGCCTCGAAGAGATTCTGGCAAACCGTCAGACGTCTCAGGAGGGGAAAGCGGTGCTCTACCTGCACTGTGTATAGTGCTGGCGGAGCGCTGCTGACGTCGACTGAGAAAATTGTCAGGCGGTGGAAGGAATACTTCGAGGACCTCCTTAATCCCACTGACACGTCTTCCGAGGAGGAAGCAGAGTCTGGGGATGAGGGGAATGACCCACCAATTTCCGGGGGCGAGGTCACTGAGGCAGTTAAACAACTCCTTGGTGGCAGAGCCCCTGGTGTTGATGAGGTCCGCCCCGAGTTCCTGAAGGCTCTGGACGTTGTAGGGCTGTCCTGGTTGACACGCCTCTGCAATGTTGCGTGGAGATCAGGGGCAGTACCTGTGGACTGGCAGACCGGGGTGGTGGTCCCCATCTTTAAGAAAGGGGACCGGAGGGTGTGTTCCAACTACAGGGGGATCACACTCCTCAGCCTCCCTGGGAAAGTCTATGCCAGGGTGCTGGAAAGGAGAGTTCGTCTGTTAGTCGAACCTCGGATACAGGAGGAACAATGCGGTTTCCGTCCTGGTCGCGGAACACTGGACCAGCTCTTTATCCTCTCCAGGATACTTGAGGGTGCATGGGAGTTTGCCCAACCAGTCTACATGTGTTTTGTGGACTTGGAGAAGGCATTCGACCGTGTCCCTCGGGGTGTCCTGTGGGAGGTGTTGCGGGAATATGGGGTGTCTGGCCCATTGCTACGGGCCATTCGATCCCTATACAACCGTTGCAAGAGCTTGGTTCGCATTGCCGGCAATAAGTCGGACTCGTTCCCGGTGGGTGATGGGCTCCGCCAGGGCTGCCCTTTGTCACCGGTTCTGTTCATAATTTTTATGGACAGGATTTCTAGGCGCAGCCAAGTGGCGGAGGGCTTTCGCTTTGGTGGCCTCAGAATCTCATCTCTGATTTTTGCAGATGATGTGGTTCTGTTGGCTTCATCGGGTGAGGGCCTCCAGCTCGCACTGGAACGGTTCGCAGCCGAGTGTGAAGCAGCGGGAATGAGGATCAGCACCTCCAAATCTGAGGCCATGGTTCTCAGCCGGAAAAGGGTGGAGTGCCCACTCCGGGTCGGAGATGAGTTCCTGCCCCAAGTGGAGGAGTTCAAGTATCTCGGGGTCTTGTTCGCGAGTGATGGGAGAAGGGAGCCGGAGATCGACAGACGGATTGGGGCTGCAGCTGCAGTAATGCGGACGCTGCACCGGTCCGTCGTGGTGAAGAGGGAGCTGAGTGTAAAAGCGAAGCTCTCAATTTACCGGTCGGTCTACGTCCCTACCCTCACCTATGGCCACGAGCTGTGGGTAGTGACCGAAAGAACGAGATCGCGGATACAAGCGGCAGAAATGAGCTTCCTCCGAAGGGTGGCTGGCCTCTCCCTTAGAGATAGGGTGAGAAGTTCGGCCATCCGGGAGGGGCTCAGAGTAGAGCAGCTGCTGCTCCACATCGAAAGGAGCCAGCTGAGGTGGTTCGGGCATCTTGAGAAATACATCAAGCAGCACAGTTCAGACAGCTTCTGAATTAATATTTTACACATCATCAACATCTTCAGCAAAACTGACAAGACGGACTCCTGAGGATAGAGTTTAAAGTGCACTTTGATGCCACTGTCTAACCAGTAAGCTATGTAGTAAATCAAATTCCCTAAAAAATAAAGATTTTCTTTGATGCATTTACCGTCCAGTCGTGTAAAACATCTCAAATCAAACAAATAATGAGCATTTCCACGTAACATTAAAATTTTATCGTTCTTATTTCAATTTTCTGCTGCCCTTTTCCAGAAGCTGAAATGCTTATCAAATTCAGAATCAGGGAGCTGGAGTCCATTACAGCTGCTATAGGGCAGAACATGTTGTGATTCACGAGTCTGGTGACTATTACTCATAATTCATAAAACCAGTGACATTTTAACACAGAACAGAATGAACTTTTATGGCTTCTTGGTACTCTCAGCTGATATGTATTTGTCCTTGTTTTGCTGGTTTCATCCCAATAAATCAATTCTTCTCACTCCTGGATGAAATGTTATTTGCACAAAACAAGACCACACCATGAGCATTTAAGGCATTTTAATTGTTACTAATAAGGGACGATCATGATTTGTTTATTTCATCCAAACTGTGAGGTGAGAAGAAGACAAACACAGAACTCAGTTTAAGGAGTGTAAGATCTGCAAGCATGGTTTGGACTAACTGGGCCTTTGGGGGCTGCTGTGCTGCAGGGCAGCAGCTGGCTACTGGGCACAATTTACTCATTTCAAACTTCCTTCACGGGAGATGTTTTTCCACATAAAGTAGCTGATTAGTTTGTTAGAATATGAAGAGGCTGTTACAGTAGCATTCCCGACGACAACGCTCATCTCAGTGCCGACAAGGATGCCCCCTGGGCGCCTCCTGGGTGAGGTGTTCCAGGCATGTCCCACCGGGAGGAGGCCCCGGGGCAGACCCAGGACACGCTGGAGAGATTATATCTCTCGGCTGGCCTGGGAACGCCTTGGTATTCCCCCGGATAAGCTGGAGGAGGTGGCTGGGGAGAGGGAGGTCTGGGCCTCTTTGCTTAGGCTGCTGCCCCCGCGACCCGGCCCCGGACAAAGCGAATGAGGATGGATGGACTTGCAAATAAATTCACAACTTGTGTGTCACAGGCAGCGGGAGCTGACTGTGTGTAGAGTGAATACTGGACCCAAAAAAGTGAAAAGTGACTTGAACAAAAAGCAAGCTGTTTATTGTGGCTGATAACAAGAGTACACAAACAAAGCAAAGCAAAGAGGGGAGATAACTACACTAGACCCTAAACTGGAAAAAACTAGACTATCACTGTGACATAAAACATGAGCGTGATTCAGAGCAGGTGCATGCAAGAAACGATGAGGAAAAACATGAGCATGAGCAAGACCTGAGCTGAACACGTGGGGAAACAGCTGACACAAATGAACATAACAATATCACAGGGGAAGAGTAAAACTAAACACATTGAACAAAGAAACACAAGACTTTCAAAATAAAACAGGAAACCCTAAGAGACATAGACATGACACAGGCCTGACAACATAAAACACGCAGACAAGAAATACATGACACTAAAACATAAACTAGACTAAACTCAAGGCAAACAAATAATAATCCTATAACTCAGCATTATCCCAGGATATGACATACAGTGGGGCAAAAAAGTATTTAGTCAGCCACCGATTGTGCAAGTTCCCCCACTTAAAATGATGACAGAGGTCAGTAATTTGCACCAGAGGTACACTTCAACTGTGAGAGACAGAATGTGAAAAAAAAATCCATGAATCCACATGGTAGGATTTGTAAAGAATTTATTCGTAAATCAGGGTGGAAAATAAGTATTTGGTCAATAACAAAAATACAACTCAATACTTTGTAACATAACCTTTGTTGGCAATAACAGAGGTCAAACGTTTACTATAGGTCTTTACCAGGTTTGCACACACAGTAGCTGGTATTTTGGCCCATTCCTCCATGCAGATCTTCTCGAGAGCAGTGATGTTTTGGGGCTGTCGCCGAGCAACACGGACTTTCAACTCCCGCCACAGATTTTCTATGGGGTTGAGGTCTGGAGACTGGCTAGGCCACTCCAGGACTTTCAAATGCTTCTTACGGAGCCACTCCTTTGTTGCCCGGGCGGTGTGTTTTGGATCATTGTCATGTTGGAAGACCCAGCCTCGTTTCATCTTCAAAGTTCTCACTGATGGAAGGAGGTTTTGGCTCAAAATCTCACGATACATGGCCCCATTCATTCTGTCCTTAACACGGATCAGTCGTCCTGTCCCCTTGGCAGAAAAACAGCCCCATAGCATGATGTTTCCACCCCCATGCTTCACAGTAGGTATGGTGTTCTTGGGATGCAACTCAGTATTCTTCTTCCTCCAAACACGACGAGTTGAGTTTATACCAAAAAGTTCTACTTTGGTTTCATCTGACCACATGACATTCTCCCAATCCTCTGCTGTATCATCCATGTGCTCTCTGGCAAACTTCAGACGGGCCTGGACATGCACTGGCTTCAGCAGCGGAACACGTCTGGCACTGCGGGATTTGATTCCCTGCCGTTGTAGTGTGTTACTGATGGTGACCTTTGTTACTTTGGTCCCAGCTCTCTGCAGGTCATTCACCAGGTCCCCCCGTGTGGTTCTGGGATCTTTGCTCACCGTTCTCATGATCATTTTGACCCCACGGGATGAGATCTTGCGTGGAGCCCCAGATCGAGGGAGATTATCAGTGGTCTTGTATGTCTTCCATTTTCTGATGATTGCTCCCACAGTTGATTTTTGCACACCAAGCTGCTTGCCTATTGTAGATTCACTCTTCCCAGTCTGGTGCAGGTCTACAATACTTTTCCTGGTGTCCTTCGAAAGCTCTTTGGTCTTGGCCATGGCGGAGTTTGGAGTCTGACTGTTTGAGGCTGTGGACAGGTGTCTTTTATACAGATGATGAGTTCAAACAGGTGCCATTCATACAGGTAACGAGTGGGGGACAGAAAAGCTTCTTACAGAAGACGTTAAAGGTCTGTGAGAGCCAGAGATTTTCCTTGTTTGAGGTGACCAAATACTTATTTTCCACCCTAATTAACGAATAAATTCTTTACAAATCCTACCATGTGAATTCATGGATTTTTTTTCACATTCTGTCTCTCACAGTTGAAGTGTACCTCTGGTGCAAATTACTGACCTCTGTCATCATTTTAAATGGGGGAACTTGCACAATCGGTAAGAACTCAACATATAACCTGAAAATGCTGGTAACAGACCCACCCCTGACAATGGGTTTTTTCTGAATTTCCTTTGTTGTTTGTTTTGTCCAGAAAAATTAGAGATTCACTGAAATAAAAGCCCAAAAATAAGGTACTATCTGAGGCAATGATGTTTTTGAGATATCTCTGTAAACGGACAAGATTGGACCCAGAAAAATCCAGATACTCATCCATTAAATATACTCATAATATCCTAATATTTATTCTGCTAAACATCTTTCTCTGATCTCTTTGCATATTACCATTCTCTTTGACCATTTCTTTGTAAATGAGCAAACTTACAACAAGGATCAAATAATTATTTTCCCCACTGTAGTGGACATCAATAAATTAGTTTAAGGTAAAATCGGCTTAATAACTGTGTTATGTTGTATTTCTAAGCCGCCTGTTGTATAAATGTTCTTTTAAAAGAAAACTTGGTTGCCGTTTAAAATGTAAATGGAATGATTTGCAAAACTTTTAAACCCCACGTTTAATTAGTGGAAAGCGGCACAGCAATGCTGAAAATTAGTTTTGCTTTTTAATATATGCTCATGAGGGAGAGAAGAACCACACTCTTGCGAGCGCTCAACAACCTTTACATGTTTGCAACTGTGGAGACAAAAACAATTTTTCTGATTATATTTTTCAGAAGCTTTCTTGAGCCGATGCAGTAATTTCCACTACAGTGCCACCTGAGGGCCTGGAGATTGTTTTCATCTTTATCTATTGTCTACAGAAATTTCTCTGGTAACGCTTGCAATGTTATTATGCACTGCAGGTGATAAAATCCCCAAATTCTTTGGATTAACACTGAGAAATGTTTTTCTCAACTCAACTATTTGTGAACCTGGCTTCAGAGTGATGAACCCCTACCTATCGCTTCTACTAAACACTCGGCTCTCTCTCTTTATGGGCTTTCAGGCACAGTGTGACGTGCTGTGATGGGGTCACTGAGTACAAACCAAATGCATAGCGTTTTCTGAGAATTTCATGGACTAATAAAATAAAACCAATAATAAAATATCCTGTTCGAAAAGCTATTCCTTTTTACCTCATTAGCTCAAGAAACTTTAAGCTGTTGAGGGTTAATATAAAGTTTAATAAGGTGTGAGTCATCCTTTGACATACACATGTAAGGGGGGGGGCAGTAACTGCATCTCAGCAATTGTAGTAATTACATACATTTCACATCATGGATTTCATGGATTACTGACATTTCCACAAATTGCTCCATCTTTAACATGTGATGATTCACTTTTGTGAACTGTAGTTGGTGGAAATTGTGGTCTGAATGTGCTGAATGCTCCTCGCCTGTGGCACAGATTAAAAAAACAAAAAAGTCTGAAGTAAAAAGAGGAAAAAATAGGCAAAAATAGTAAAAATAAAGGATTGTTAAAAAATGTGCATATGTTCACACCTCAGAACACAAGAAAAAACGTCAAATGTAATCATGAAAGTACTTTACAGGCCACAGCCCCACCAGTTTTCTTGTGCATCATAGTGCTGCAGTGGTTACCACTGTTGCTGCATATCTGTCACGGTTTGCAGGGGCAGACCGTTTGTGGGCGTGTGAGGACCCAGGAGCAGACACAGGCCACAACTAACTTGAACAAAAAGCAAGCTTTTCATTACGGCTGATAATCAGGTCAACAAAACAAGGCAGCAAGCACAGAGGCAAAACTAAACTGGAACCTAAACTGGGGAGAACTGAAAACTAAGAAAGCTGAGACTTGACTATGACAACTAGGAAGACAATGACAAGGGGACTGTGATGACTATGAACATGACTTTGTGCAGGAACATGAAGGACTATGAACTTATACATGAACAAGCAACATGAAGATGACCTGCACAGAGTCCTGAAACCTGACATGAGGGGTGATCAGGGGTGATGACACATGGGGTGATCAGGGGAAGTGGAGACACATGAGACACATGAGTACACAGCTGACTAGAATGAAACATAATGACAACAAGGCGGAGTGTAAGACTAAATACGCAGTACAAAGAAACACAAGACCTTTCAATAAAAAACAGGCAACATGGGGACACGAACCAACAGGGAATACTTAACACAGGTGTGACCACATAAAGCAGAGGTGGGCAACTCCAGGCCCCGAGGGCCGTGTCCTGCAGGTTTTAGATATCACCCTGGGTCACCTGAATCACATGATTAGTTCATTACCAAGCCCCTGGAGAACTTCAGGACATGTTGAGGAGGTAATTTAGTCATTTGAATCAGCTGTGTTGGATCAAGGATATATCTAAAACCTGCAGGACACCGACCATTGAGGCCTGGAGTAGCCCACCCCTGACATAAAGGGTTCCAATAAACAAGGAACTAAAGAAACCTAGAAGCTAAAACCAAAAGAATGAAATATAATGAATATCAAAAAACAAGAAAAACTCAGAACGCTGGGTCACACGACCCAGGACCATGACAACATCAAGAAGTTTGCTGGTCATTGTCACCACTTTTTTCTCGGTGGAGTTTGCAAGCTCTCCCTGCATCCGTTTCTTCCACATTCTCTGGCTTCCTCCCACAGTTCAGTGGCAACTTAGGTTAACTGAATGCTGAATGCTTGAAGTGCTGTACGAATGAACATTTAAACATGGCTTGTAGCGGTCAGTAAGACTAGAAAAGTGCTGTATACACTCACCAGACACATTATTAGGTACATCATATGAACACAAATATATAATAAGCCAAACATATGGCAGCAATCCAGTGCACTAAAGCATGTAGATGCGCTCAAGATGACCTGTTGAGGAAGAAATGTGATTTAATGGATTCTGAACATTGCAATGTTATTGGTCTTGACAGCTACAAGCTGACAGGAAAGCAGTAACTCAAATAACCACTCATTACAACCAAGGTATGTAAAAGAGCATCTCTGAATGTACAACACATTAAACCTTGAAGTAGACGGGCACCTGCAGAAGACCACACTGGGTGCTGCTCCTGTCAGCTAAGAGCAGGAAACTAAGGCTATAGTTTGCACGGGCTCATCAAAATTCAAGAAAAGAGATATGAAAAGTGTTCCCTTGTCTGATGAATCTAAATCTTTATTGGAACATTTGGATGGCAGGGTCAGAATTGGATGTAAACAGCATGATAGCTCCATCCTGCCTTGTATCAATAGGTCAGACTGGTTGGGGATGGTGTAATGGAGCAGGGGATATCTTTTTGCACACTTTGGAACCTTTAGTATCAACTTAGCCAAAGGAGCTTGCAAAGAAAAGCGTCTGGACTTCTTTAAGTTGCTTGAAGACGTTTCACCTCTCATCCGAGAAGCTTCTTCAGTTCTAAGGTCAAATGGTGGAGAGTCCCAGATATAAACCTAGTGGGAGTGACCCCCCACAGAGGGACAAAAGGACCCCCTGATGATCCTCTAATCGCCTGAGCCAAGGTGGGAAACTGGGCGTGGGTCCCAATCAGCCAGAGTTTCGGGTGTGTTCATTGTGAAACCTGTCCCCACCTTATCATGCGAATTCCTGAGGTCAGATGGCCCAGGATGTGAGTGGGCGTTAAGGCGTCTGGGAAGGGATCTCAAAACTGGATTATAGATGGCAGAGAGTTGGTGTCGTAAACCCCCGACTCTGTTCAAAGATGGTCGCTCACAGTGGACATAGATGGCTTCTTTCACTCCTCTTTCAAACCATCTGTCCTCTCTGTCCAAAATGTGAACATTGGCATCCTCGAAAGAGTGTCCTTTATCCTTAAGATGCAGATGGACAGCTGAGTCTTGTCCTGTGGAGGTGGCTCTTCTGTGTTGTGCCATGCGCTTGTGAAGTGGCTGTTTGGTCTCTCCAATGTAGAGGTCTGAGCATTCCTCGCTGCACTGTACCGCATACACCACATTGTTAAGTTTGTGTTTTGGCGTTTTGTCTTTCGGGTGAACCAGTTTCTGTCTGTCATTGTCATCCCCTATGTAGCCGGTGTATCAGAGAAACTCAGGAGAGTTTTCTCCAAGCATGACATCCCAGTGTATTTCAGACCCAGCAACACGCTCAGACAGAAACTGGTTCACCCGAAAGACAAAACGCCAAAACACAAACTTAACAATGTGGTGTATGCGGTACAGTACAGCGAGGAATGCTCAGACCTCTACATTGGAGAGACCAAACAGCCACTTCACAAGCGCATGGCACAACACAGAAGAGCCACCTCCACAGGACAAGACTCAGCAGTCCATCTGCATCTTAAGGATAAAGGACACTCTTTCGAGGATGCCAATGTTCACATTTTGGACAGAGAGGACAGATGGTTTGAAAGAGGAGTGAAAGAAGCCATCTATGTCCACTGTGAGCGACCATCTTTGAACAGAGGCGGGGGTTTACGACACCAACTCTCTGCCATCTATAATCCAGTTTTGAGATCCCTTCCCAGACGCCTTAACGCCCACTCACATCCTAGGCCATCTGACCTCAGGAATTCGCATGATAAGGTGGGGACAGGTTTCACAATGAACTCACCCGAAACTCTGGCTGATTGGGACCCACGCCCAGTTTCACACCTTGGCTCAGGCGATTAGAGGATCATCAGGGGGTCCTTTTGTCCCTCTGTGGGGGGTCACTCCCACTAGGTTTATATCTGGGACTCTCCACCATTTGACCTTAGAACTGAAGAAGCTTCTCGGATGAGAGGTGAAACGTCTTCAAGCAACTTAAATAAGTCCAGACGCTTTTCTTTGCAAGCTCCTTTGACTACGATGACCTGGATGACTGAGAACCTTCACAGACATATCAACTTAGCAGCATTTTAAAGCCACAGCCTACATGAGTATTGCGCCTGATCATGTCCATCCCTTTATTACCACACTACACTCATCTTCTAAAGGCTGCTTCTAGAAGCATAACAAGCCATGTTACAAAGCTTCGAATGATCTGAAATTGGGTTGAGTCTCTAAAAAAATGTTTCCAGCATCTCGCTGAATCAGTGCCACATAGAATTAAGGCAAAAGTGGGTCCAACACAGTAAAAGCACTAGTACTAGGCACACCTAATAAAGTGTCCAGTGAGTATAAATGAAAGTTCATTTAATAGTAGAATAGGGTATCTGACAATGTTTGAGGTTTGAAGAAGCGCTTTATTTTAGGTACAAGGTCATCTTGCTGTCCAGCTGTTTGTAAGTTATTGTTGCATTTCTCTTTTATCTCTGTAAATGTTAAAAGTAGTTATTTTTAATTTTGTTTAGCAAACTATTTATTCGTGTTAACACAATTAAAGGGACTGTAAAAGTGTCATTTTCACTTTCTAAAATCCATAAATAATAGTTTTTTGTTTGTTTGTTGAACAATAAATCATTACATTTTCCCATTTTAGTAACACTGAGCCTGATCCATGTGAATTAACTTGAATTACTTCCTCCAGAAGAATAAAGAGTGTTTTGGGATTGATTCCAGAGAAGACCCAGGTTGAGAGGAAACTTTTTCAAAAATATTAGTTAGGTGATGGTTGCCATGGAAATACTGCAAGATGCAAAAAAATAAAAAAGTAAAAAATAGCCATATATAATAAGTCAATGAAGATGGATTTATTATGGATGTTCTTGACATTTCTTACAGCAGGCTTGGTCATCCAGTTCTAAAGTTAAGCCTTCTGCAGAGTTTTTTCCATCCCCTTGTATTTGTACTCTGCCACGAACTTAGTTTCATTTCCTATTATCTCCAAAATGAGATGATAAAATAAGAACTCAAGAGCCAATCTGAAAACTTGGAAGGTCCTTGAAAAGCTTTAAAGTAAGACATGCACAAAGACCTTCCCAAAATAATAAGACCTCATCAAACAGAGGAACCTAGACTAAAAAAACATTCCCAGTGTTATGTTAGATGAAATAGAGTACAAAAGATGGAAAGATGGTGGGACAGGGTTTTAAGATAAAAATGGAACTCATCCTAAGGAGTGAAAAGGAGACGAGAGCCTAATAATATACTGTCAATGATGAAAATGATTGTTGGTTCCAGGGAAACGAGGCTGTACAATGCTTCTCCGATGAAAGCAATTCTGAAGCTGAGGGAGGAAATTTTGAAAAAAAAAAAGATCAGCACAGACACAAGTGGAGAAAATGAAAAAAACGGTTTAGTGAAGCCAAAGGCAAGAAATGTAAGCAACAGTGCAGTGGGCAGAAGTTATAGCATCAGCAAATGCAGACTGGCCTAAAAGAATTGTGTATATAAATACACACCCCTGAGGTTTTGCATTTATTAAGGACCTGCTTAAAAATACTGCAGTCATTGTTGTTGATAAATGTCAAATTTATACTCAGATCAGAGTACTTAATGCATTTAATTGAAGTATGACTGGAATTCAGACGATATTAATCTTGGTTGGTTTGGTAACACCTGTTGGTTGTTTTGGTTTTTTTGGCCGGTGTGCGGGGTCTGAAGTGCTGGGAAGGGAATCTCAAGACTGCATTGTAGGTGATTGACAGCTGGTGTTGTAAGCCAACACCGCTGTTCATCCGACATAGATGGCCTCCAGTTTTCAACGTTACACTTTGAAATCAAACCATTTCTGTGTTCTCAATCCAAAATGTGAACACTGGTATCCTTAAAAGAGTGTCCTTTCTCCTTTCCTAAGTGCTTCAACCCCACTCACACTTTTGTCTCAGTTAACCTGAATGGGTCACATGATAAACTGGGCAATCTCACACTGCTTTCACTTTTAACCTCAAAATCTTGACTTATATGATCTGCAGGAAATCTATATCCCAACTTAGGATGTAATCGGAAACCCCTCTCAACTCTACACACGACCATTCAGTTCAGTGCAGGCTGCATCGACCCGACTTGTAGTGACATTTTTCCGGAGGTGCACATCAGGTTTTGTGGAAGGTTACGATGTAGGTTTAAAAGGAGTTTCCGGTTACATTGCATAAGGGTTATATACCATTTGTTCTCAGAACTGAAGAAGCCTAAAAGGTGAGAGGTGAAACATCTTCACAACATCAAGCTTTCAAGACTACCCTGATCTGGATGAATGCTTACACAGACATCACTATGATGAACAGAGCGACAATATGACTCTGGTCTTGCCGAGGAGTTGGAGGTGTGCATCCTGCCACTTGTGACTGCTCCTCTTTGATTTGTTACACTTGTTTTTTAATTATCAACTTGAAAAACTGTTTTTTGTGTTTTTGCTTCTTCTTTTTTTTTATTCTTTTGGAGATTTGTTTTCTTGTGATACCCTCAGGTGGTGAGTATCAAATTAAAGAGAGGGGGATGGTGGGGATGGTGCACTCTGCCACAAATAATGAAAACTGATATGAAGAAGAAAAAACTCCTGATTTAATTTGACCTTATTCATATCACTGAGCACAAGCATCAGAGTTTTCATGTGAGGTTGAGAGAGGAAGATTTTGCAAAGTATGGGGCTCAAGAACATCAGGACCCTGTGGACGAGTTGGGAGTGAAGAGTTGTTTGGAAGACATGAAAGAAGGAACTGAAGACCAGAGTATCAGAGGAGCTGAAGCGGTAATGGGCAGGAAGAGAGGATGCAGAGGAGGATGCAATTATTATTTATTGATGTGATGTACCCTTGGTCAGATAGACATGGGAGTAACCATGGAAACTAAAAAGGGTATGAGTCACAGGTAGCAACATTCGGGTGGGGAGAGGGGGTTGAATGAGGTTTAATCTGCTATCAAAGGCTACATAAAAAAATAAGAAGCCAAAGAAAATTTGTTGTTATCTGAATTACTAGTAAAGAATTTATTCTCCGAATACTCAGGTTTTTTCATTCTAGTATCAAATATATTCGATTTATTTGACACATAAATGTGTTTTCGTCAAAAGTTGATGTAAGTAAATTCAATCCTACCGATACAACACAGCTGCTACTCTTTCCCACTTTCAGCCCAGCTGAGTTGATGATTTCTAGTTTACAAAAAAGTAATTTGATTATATTAACACTGGACTTCAGACTTCAACTTTAATGTGAAACAAAACAAATTTAAGTAAATATTGATCCTGGAAAACTCAGAAATATTTCATTAAAATAAATTTTTATGAGTTGGCTGGTATTTATAGGTGGCTTTACCTCATAAGAAGCCATTTAAATTACTCATTAGGGATAAAACACAAATTTCCAGATAGAACTTATAACCTATAAATGTACAACAGAGATGACTCTGAAGAATTTGAAAGTGCATGCTGATAATCTGCCAATAGGAAAATCTTTTATTCCCGTTTTTCTGAAGTCCATTCAAACAACAGTTCAAGAGTTCAAGGAGGCAGAAGTCATGTTTATAATTCTGAAATATTAACCCTTTCACACATAGTGGTCACTACAGTGGACAGCTATTCAAAGGCTGGTTTTCTTGTTTTTGTGTCAGTGTTGATGTTATGCTTGCACATAAACCACTACATTAGACACTGATGTGTATTCATTTGTCAAATTCACAAGTCAAAATGTATGTTGTCCACCTAAGTGGACATGTAAAAAAAACTCTTTGAAAAGTACATGTTTAAAAAAATTAAGTTCAACAATCTTTTTTTCATGCATAAAGATGAATAAAAATACTTAAGTCATAATTCATGCATGAAAGGATTTAATGAAAATATTATATTCCCCAAAGAAAGATTTCATATGCTTCAAAATTAACAAATTATTTTTTTAATTATTACAATTAGTGCTAGTGTTAGAAAAAGCCAGTCATGTTTATGATGCACTGAAATTCATTTGTAAGCACGCACCTGCAACTGCTTGACATGTGTCAGTGCTGATGTCACTCTGACATCACTTTTATAATGTGCAAGTTGCATGGTCACACAACAAGTGCAGATATACACTATAGGAACAAAACCACTGGCCACCTACAGTTACACCTACATGAGCTGCTCAGAACTAAAGAATCACCAAAGCAATTACTTTTATGCTCTATGCACTCCTGGTGGCTCCAGTCTGTAGCTTTACACTCTGCAATAATACCACTTTCACTCAGTATAGAAAAATATCTAGGAAACGTCTAAGAAGTATCACGCCACTGTGATAGGCAAGTGCAAGTAATGACTATGAGGCAAAAGCTCAGTCTACAAACTGCTCAAAGTCTGCTGTTTCACACAGTTTATTACACATAGACAGTGTAAAAGATGGACGGTAATTCCAGATTGAAAACTGAAGCTAATGTGAAGCGCTTTAAACCTGCATTCTATCTGAAAGCCACCAGATGGTGATAGCTCTGGTTGAAAAAAGACTGGTCCTAAAGTCCCTGGAAAAAAGCGCCTTTGTTTCACCTCTGTAAACACTGTCCTGCTGAGTTTATTACTTTAGCCACTCGTTTGGGGTAACACAACAAATTAAGACTGTTTGATAAATCTTGGTCTTACCGTGTTTATTAATGGAGAGTTATGTTTGAGATGAAACCACATGATCATTTACTCACAACATGCCAACCAGCAGTCATTAGCCAATGAGCGTATGGTTTTACAGTAAGCTCTGAGTCTCACTGTCGTCTTGCTTTTTTACAACCAACATGCCAGAAATGCTGATTTTAAGGCTTCAAACTAGAACTTCCGAAACCAGTGGATCGTGTCCATCTTTTATAGTCTTATGTCAACTCTTGTCTCTGTTCGATGTCACCGAGAGTGGATCTTCTTTTTATGGTCATACCAGGCACACAGGCGTCGACTGTGACCACAGACGTCCCATCCATCTGCTGTTCGCAGCTTTTGTTTATAAAGGGGAGCAAATCAGAGGAAGGTTTCCCTCAAAAGCTAAAATAATCTTTTTTAGGCAGTATATAAAAAGTGCATATAACATAAACAGGGATTTTTTGTTTGTTTGCAAGCATAGAATTAAGTATTTTCTTAAGTATTTTAATGAATATAATAAGTTACCTTTAAAGAATAGTAATATACAGACTCAACAACAATCTTGTGTTACCTTTTATTTCTTTATATTTTGCAAGGAAAATTGGACATAAAGTGAGATTGTATTGTATTGTAATATTTGGTTTGACCACATTAATTCTTCAACACTGTCTGATCTCTTTTACATATTTCAGGTATGCTTTTACAAGCTTTCTTTTAATTCCCTTAAGCTATTCTCAGTAATAGCACATTCAGAGTTATGCTTTGACTGCCTTTTGTTCTTGTTAGTGATTCCACACAATAATGTTGAGGTCGGGGCTCTGAGTAAGCCAGTCTATTACTGATAGTGTTTTTCTATCAATGTTTTTTTTTTTGCTGTTGTTGTTGTTTTCACTGAAAAATGAAGATGTTGCAGATGAGAATTTTTCCAGATGTTTCATGATGGATCTAAATCTGGCTGTGCTTTTCTGTGTTCATAATTTAGTCAACTTTGGCAAGATCTCCAACACAACTGGGGATGCAGACCCAAACCATGACAGAGCCTCCGTCATGTTTTACAGTTGGCTGTATATAGTAATTGTTCTACCTCTCTCCTGACCTGCACTACACATACTGTCATCCTTCCACTTAGACCATTTCCTTTGGACAGTTTTTAAGTCTTCTTCTTCTTCTTCTTCGTCTTCTTCTTTTTTTTTTCCCTTAAACTGTTGAAGGACACATAAGCTAAGATTTGCAAACCTTTCAGCTAATAACTCTTTGGGAATCACCTTGCAAAAATGCTGTCTGTCAAAACTGTGTTATCTTTTTTCATAGATTCACCAAAGAAACGGGAACAATTTATTTTAAAGTGTTTTTGCAACAGGCTTCTAGTAACAAGTGCCTAAAGATACAATATAAAAATGTGGTATTTTATAAGTAGTCTGTTATGTGCGGACACAACACTGGTTAAGTGCCCTTTTACATAGGAATGATGTGACTTGACAAACAAACAAAAAATTTCTGAAAAAAGGAATGAACATCAGTGAAAAAGCTGCTGATGTCCAAAGAAAACTAAGAAACAAAAGCATTTCTCAAAAGCACTTTAACCCTCTCAGGCCCGAATTAAGTTTTGTGTTGCTAATGCACAACCAAGTCCTGCAGTGGTACTTCTGAGTAAAAAAAACTCATAAAACATGTATGTGGGGTAATCAGGTTGTTAGATAGTAAATGGTAAATGGCCTGTATTTGTATAGCGCTTTACTAGTCCCTAAGGACCCCAAAGCACTTTACACATCCAGTCATCCACCCATTCACACACTGGTGATGGTAAGCTACATTGTAGCCACAGCCAGTTAGGTCTTAACTGTTGCAAATCTGCAATGTCTGCCTGAAGAGGGTTAAAAAACTGAGATGAACATCTAACTCCACATGAAGCAAAATACAAAGAAATGAGTGACAGCTCAAGACGTTTGGACAGTACGGTAGAAAATATATAAAATCTCAATTTATAAAACAGTGTAGATCGTATTCTGTGGGTTTTCTGTCTCATTGCATGCCTATGTTCCATCTAGTTCACAGCAGTGGATGTAAAGTATTGCTATTAAATCTATAAACACACAAGATAGTTTATATAAGGTGTAGCATTTGAGCAATAAAGCAGCTCTTTTTTTCATTATGTCTGGTTCTTACTACAGGACGTAACACACACTACATCTAAACAATGTCACACAAGCAACAGACCATCTGCAGTTTAATATTTGTTTAAATGTAGCATAAATATATATATATATATATATATATATATATATATGTACTATATACATAGAGTGTCACATAAAGTTTACGTCTCCATGTGATTCATGCTTTTCATTTTGTTAGCACACCTACAGCGGCATTTCTACCCCCATCTGAATTTGCTTACATAACACCTATAGGACGACATTTTTTTCCCAGTAATTTCTGGTGACAAGAAATTCTAAATATTCACCCTGTTCTTTCTGCCAAATATCCCTCACGCTTCCACTTTGTAATGCACATTCTCGGCTGGTCTTTCAAAGATATGTCACTTACCTTCTCAGCTGAATTTATGGGGGGAAAAAATCGAAGAGCTGGCCCACAGCTAACCTTCACTGCTTTATAGATGAATGGGTAGTCACAGTGCAAAGGGAGGTGTGCTCTGTATATAGAAGAGGTGAGTAAAGAGGACAAGAACAAAGAGAGGAAGAAGAAAGAGCACAAACACCAACAAACTGAAAGAATCCAGATCATTTATAAATAGAGATCTCTATTAAGTGTCTGAGAAGACCTGTGGTTGGTTGACTTTTTCCAAGGAAATATATCTTTGAAAGGCAGACATTTGGAAAATATCCTCAACAAGCAGAGATGACATTCCTCGTCCTGAACAAGAGCTGATTTAACAGACAACCCAGGGGGAAAAAAGCAATTTATTGCTTGTATGTGTTGTTTTTTTGTGTGGTGTTCAGCATTAGTGTGGAGACAGTCAGTCTTTGAGCAAATAACAAGAAAGATCGCATACCAGACTTAAAGAGGCCGTAACATTTATGAAAGGTGAAAACAGGCCAGCGAGGTGACTTTATTGAGCTACAATTTAGGAAAGAAGTCACAGGAGACTGCTGGTTTTTGTTTGGCTGTTTTTAACCCCGGTTCAGACTCATACTCTGTTTCCTACGACTGTGATGTTTAGTCAGGTATATATTACTTTAACCATGATGATAGACATTTTGTAAACTTAATGGATCACTGAATTTGACGCAAACCTTGATTTTTCTGTTCATCTAAACTTTGTGTGGTATATCCTTAGCAGTGTTGGGACCAGAGATGGTTACTGTAATCTGATTACTTTTTTCAAGTAACGAGTAAAGTAAGGGATTACTATTGCAAAATCGGTAATTAGATTACGTTACTTTCCCGTAGGAACGCTGCGTTACTGCGTTACTAAAACCGTGATTTTTTTTGCGAGAATGTCTCATGACAGTGACGTAAGCAAGTGCGACGTTGGTGACAGCAGCTGTGTGCAGATCAACAATGGATCATATATTGAGTGCGGGAGAGAGTATGAGCGTGCAGCGTTTAAAGTGTGGAAGTACTGACCTTACTTTGAGTTTGATTCCATAAAAAGTGACAAAAACATTAGCGTTCATCGTGCGTGGGAAGAAAACTTTTTTACAGCGAAAAAAACCCCTAAACTTCCGAGCAAGCACCGAGTAGCTACGACGTGATGGGAAACTCACAGAGACACTCGCGCGGATTCTTCAACTGACCGCAGCACACCTACACCAGGGTAACCCTCCGCCTACCCTGCTCCTGCTTTACAGGTGAAAATAGAGCAAAAGGACCGCTGAGTCTTTGACTTTATTTATTTTCTGCTGTGTTTTACTTGCATCTGTTTGAAAGAGTGAGTGAAAACACAAAAAATATTTTATTTTATGTGCTGGAATGTGTAGAAAATAGGTTTAAATGTTAAACTAATTTATTCAAGTCAGAGAATGTTGCATATAATTAAATGTTTTGCTTGATGCATAAAGTTAAAAGATTAAAACTGATAAAACAAGTTTTAAAAAGAGACTTTTCCATTTGATTACATTTTGTATGATGGATTATGTAGAAAAAGTAGAATTGAGCTGAAAGATCTATCACTTTATCACCTCTTCAGGTTGTAAATCGTGTTTTTAAAAAGTAACTAAGTAACTAAGTAACTAAGTAATTAATTACTTTTGAAAATAAGTAATCAGTAAAGTAACGGGATTACTTTTTTGGGGGAGTAATCAGTAATTAGTTACTGATTACTTTTTTCAAGTAACTTGACCAACACTGGTTGGGACTAACGCGTTATTAAGTAACGCGTTACAGTAACTACGTTATTATTGTGGTAACGAGCACGGTAACTAGTTATTATGCCAAAATCAGGAACGCGTTAGTCGTTACTGGGATTTAGATAGGGTCGTTACTCGTTACTTCGTGTGGTGGCTATCGCGGAGCTTCCACAGATTCAGTAACATTAGCAAGTGGTGGAGGCCAGCAGGTGGATGAAGGAAAAGGGACGCAGAAGGAAAAGAGACCCGAGGCGGCCGCCGGTCCAAGTGTGAACTGAACTTCAGGTAAGAAGTTATGACCTGCAGTCTCTCTGGGTCAGATATGAACCAAGTTTAGGTGGAGTTTATTTTCGTTATTCTGACTTTTTCCGTACTGCGTGCTAGCTAGCATGACAGAGTTTCTATACAGCTGGGTGGGTGCTATGAAGTTAATGATGTTGAACTTTATTTTGTTCATAAGTTATTAGAGTTGCCAACCGTCCCGTCTGGTATTCAGAGAAAATATTACGCGTTTCTTATTGAGGTGAAAAGGAACAGTTTGTCCCGTAATTCAGCTACAATGAAAAAGACACAAAGCTGGAGTTATTCTGTGTCTTTACTGCACAGCTGCCTCTTCTTCTCTCATCCTCTCCCCCCTCCCTCTCCCGTTTCTGCTTCAATCATGAAAACTGATCAATGATCAGCTGATCGGCTCTCTTGTTTGTTTGAACAGGTGATGGAGAAACAGGTTTACCTTTTAGGTGACATGAATGAGTTGAAGGGAAGTTATGAACTGTTTCTGGGAGACAAATAACCCCAGGATCCTTTTTTAGGTAGCTGACAGCTGGTAACTGTGCAGGGGCGGATCTAGCAAAGTGTTGCCAGGGGGGCATGTAGGGCATTAACGGGGAATTGGGGGGCACAAAGAAATACTTTTCTTTCTTATTCTCATTTAAAATGTCTAGCTTTTAAAAAAATAATTATCTGAATCTTACAACAAACTAGAGCTGGGCGATAGAACGATAACGATATGTATCGCGATATAACTTTTACTCGATAGAGAAATTAAGCTATCGCGATAGACCTCGCCGCTCTTGTCCTCTTAAAAAAAAAAAAAAAAAAAAGGTCAGCCAATCCAAATTAAGTAGCGCAGAGCCGAACCAATCACAGCCGCAGCGTCACGTCGCGTGACTTGTTACGTACCGCACAAGTGCCAAGCCGCACGTGTGTTTGTTTGGGAAGCAGCCAGCGGGTAATGGAGCCAGCGCGTAATGGAGGAAATGAGTGCGCCGACTAGAAAAATCAACCGAGCGTGACCGAAGAGAAAACAGATGATGGTTCCAATGCCGGAGAGATTGTCAAACGGAAGAGCCATAGAAGTTCCGTAGTGTGAAGGTATTTCGGCTATTTCAAGTCTGACAAAAAACAGAGTAGCGTGCACTGTAAATTGTGCCGAAAGCAAGTCTGGAAATACAATAAACTGGTGCATGCGTCACACTGTGCGCCACGTTATTGTTTCGGTGAAATGAATTTCTACAATACTGTTACTGTTAATTCTACTCTCTGCAGTGTTTAAATGCTTACATATACACACAGTTACTGTCCCTCCACACATACGACTCGGTTCTGCTTCTATGCCCCAGCTTTGTTTACTTTTTCCCACCGAGGCTTCTAGACTTCTGATTGGCCAACATTTCTGCACGGTTAGGAATCTAGCGCCACCTGCTGCTTTGGCATGTTCATAGCAGCGTTTTCCTTCATTTCTGCCTTTATGTGTGGACGGGATTATTTTTTAAAACGAAAACGGAAAATCTCCGTTTTCAAAAATACCCGTGTACGTGTGGACGTAGCCTCAGTCTCTGACTGGAAGCGCTAATTCGTCATTCGGCTTTTGTCAGACTAAAGTAACTGTTAAAACTGTTTGAAAAGCTAAGCTATACAACAAGGAGAGATTGAGAATTTCCTTTTAGTTCTCAGTTTATTTGATATTGACAAAAGTTAGTCAGTTTTGTCTGTTCTTCTGTAAAACAAACTAAGATTTATTTTTAGAATTAATATTTTGTTTCTAAGTGGAATTGACAATTTAGTCTGTTTCGTTTGTTCTATTTTGAAACTTAAATGCTTTAGCGGCTGCCTTTTGTGTAGTTTGCAATATTTGCCTTTATTTATCTGAAAAAGTCTCATGTTCCTTAAGTACATCTACCCTGTTGAACTTATTATGGGAAATAAATATTTAAATAAAAACAAGCTGCTGATTATTTCACATTTTACTTGTGAGCAACGGCACATTTAAATCTTACAAATATAGTTATTTGGCTTATATCGTGATAGATATCGTTATCGCCTGAAATGAAAAAAACATATCGTGATATGAAAAAATCTCATATCGCCCAGCTCTACAACAAACGATTGATAGATTGATGCATATATACCATCAAAACAGTGTACATCACTGTCACAACAGTGTTTATTTTCATTCAAAGGCTTTATGATTTTTCCTAGTCAAAATGCCCGGGCCAATTTTCTGTCCCAGTCCAGCCCTGTATGCAGCTCATCTGCAGTCTGGTGTTACCTACATCTTCCTATTCAGAAGGCAGAATTTCCGAGTTCTGAGTACAATCAAAGCACCACGACTGCAGTTTTTGTGTTGGATGTAAAAGGCGCACATGACGCTGTGACGTAGGCTAGAATCATGGCAGCAGTCAATGACGGTCCAGGCGTGGGATTTCTCTCGTGGAAATATGCACATTATCTTTTCCTTTCTATTGGTAGGTGGCACAGTGCACTTGTGGCAAGTAAGCAAGCTAGAAGACTGGCAAAGTTATGGAAGAAACACATTAACAAGAGAATTCTGAGTAAAACCAGAGTTACTTTCCCTAGTAACTAGTTACTTTGAAAGTAACGAGTAACTTGAAGTAACTGAGTTACTTTTGAGAGAAGTAACTAGTAATGTAACTAAGTTACTATTTTAAAGTAACTTACCCAACACTGATCCTTAGTCCTCTAGTAGTGCTAGTCTTGTATTAGGAGTGTGTTTTCATTCAGCAGGAGGTATGACGTGTTGATGTTTCTGCCAGATTGTCTTCTCACCTATCAGCCATTAGTTTGCACTGGCTCAGAGTAGAGTGTAGTGTACCCAGTATATTCTCTGATGCTCCTGCCTTGGCTTCCCATTATGGATGCCTACCGCTGTCCCTCGCCTAGCTGCTTGCCCATTCCCAGTATGTCTGAATAGTTACTAACTTTTCCCATGACACTGTTCCAAGTGCTCAGGTCTGAGCATTCACTTAGGATCAAAGGATTCCCAGCATACCTGCTCACATTTCAAATTCCACTCACCTGGTTCCTGTTTTTGTTTTTTTGTTTTTCTGTGCAGCATTAATTTAAACATTTTTTCTCCTGCTACCAGTACTTATACAGATGATCTGTGTGACATCTCTGTGATCTATGACATCTAGTACACACTGCACAGTCTGTGCTGGTTGGATATTAAATACTTCTTAAATAAGACACCAGCACTCACAGGCATTAGTATTTCTTGTTCTACAATGCTTTCTTTAATGAATCCGGTTCCCAGATTCCAGGTGAATTTCCACTTCAGTGTGAAATATATAGTGTGATTAATTCAGGGAGAAGTGCTGCAGGAGAGGACAAGCTGAATGACCCAATCCAAATTTGCAGTGTGACAAAATTAGTCTCCGTCTTGCATCAGGAAAGTGTAATCAAGGAAACTCAGACCTTTATCTCGATTATTATCTTCCAAATTTGGTAATCAGCCATGAGCAGATGGGAAGCCTCATTGACATGGAAAACTGCTGGCAAATACTTTCGAGGGCCTCTTGGCAGTCTCGGTGTAGATGAATTTCAAGTACAGCTTTGCAGTAAAGAAGATCAATTATTTAATGTGGTTTTAAACAATTTTGACAGATAGACCCATATTTTATTCACAATAGTATGTAGAAAACATATGAAGTGTTTAAACTGGGGAAAATACACCGTTTTAAGAAAAACTGTAGCTAATTTTGACAGAAAGAAAGAAAGTCACATAAAACAATGGATGCCTGTGCCATGTGAGGTGAAGAAAGCTTCTGGTTTGCTGTTGGGTATTGGCTAAGCCTGCCTCTGTGTCTAGAAGAAACATAGTTCTGAATATTTCATGAAGCTACAATGATTTATACGCTACTGTCATCCCTACATGTCCCTTTTGAGGTGTGAGTTCTGCTGCACTATTCAATCTTGAAGAGCCATGGTCAGACTAATTCAGAGACATAGTACTGTTGTTGTGAGCCATAAGGTCTGTAATAATTAAAGTACTCTGCATAAACATAAACTCCATAAAATGAATAAATTACAAAGTCCAGCTGATTCAAGAACAAAAATCAGTTTCTAGTCAGGATGTTTTGCATTCTGCAGCCCTTTATGTGGATCTGAATATGTTATCAATGGTTCACATACCTGGTTGTTAAAAGGTTATGTGAGCTGAAAGCAGCTCTTAATTTCAGGCTGGCTGAGCACAACCAGCAGTCTCTCTTAATGGCTGTGCAGACTGAGAGCACGAACCTTTTAAGAAATGTGTCCAATTAAATGAAGAAGAATCGCCGTGCACAGGCGAGGGTTTATTTCCCAAAAAATCGGTACAATCGAGCGGCAACTTGAAAACAACTGCGGTACATTTCCACAGAAACTTGTTTGAAATTCAAACGACGCCGTCCTTCTGTTCCTTTTTCTTTAGAAACAAGTTGAGTTGAAAACATTCATTCATTTTCTTTCAAAGTAAAACCAATTTTCTTATCTGGGCTAGACTGTGACTGTGTGCCTGCTAGTTGTTTGTGTACTTGAAGTTAACTTTGCATGCTGAAGAAACTGCGAGATTTAAACGTGATGATAATCTTCTATATCACACGTTTCCTGGTGGTGTGTGTCAGCATGAGAAGCTCTTTCTCTTTTGTAACTTCACACACTCCGAGGTTCTCTACTAATTATGTCAGTTAATCATCCTGTTCTTCTCTCATTTTTGGATGTCAGAATGAACATTTTTTCCCACATAACAAAGTGCTGCTCGTGTTTCCTCCGATGAAGAGATTTTTGTGCATATCTCAAACCAGACATTTCTCTGAGCGGATGATTTATATTTCACACCTTGAGCTCTTGTGATTACAATAAGCTAAAAGGGTATTTTTTGGAGAGAATAAAATCACTGGTGACAGACTAGTTGAATGGTATTCTGTTATGATTTGAAAAAAGAACCCAGAGCTGAAAATTATAATTTTTTTAAGCACAAAACTCTAATTTTACCTCCACCTGATTTTTTGAATTTTAAAAAAACTAACTGTAACTTTACTGTATCATACAAAATAAGACAGATTATTCTGTATGATAAAGTGGCAGAATAAAGATTTGCCTGTGCTTTTTTATGCTGATCCTTTCATACCCTCTCTTTGCTTTTAAGGGTTTGCACAGCAGTGGTGCGGCTGTGCAAACCCTTGAATCTTACTTAGTATGATAATAGCTGCCTTAGGCCCTTCTTTTTAAAACACAAGAAATGGATGTGTTCAAAGCTGAGCTGTGTCAAGAGCACTTTGATTTCTCATTAAGTTCTAAAACAATACTATGTCGCATCCATTTAATTTCACACAAGAAATGTAAAATTTCAGTAAAACTGCACCAATAGGCTGATTTAGCTACAGGTGCCTGACAGTCAGGAATGCAGTGTAGAAAGTCTCGATAGGAGGCAAAGAAATCGTGTTAAAAGGGCATTTTCAGAGGTGTCACATTGACTCTCTAAGATAAGATCCCTACCAGGTAACAGAAATAGGTCTGAGTTTGAATTCAGCCCTCTGAAACCATTGCTGCTTTTGCTCAAAAACTGTTTTTGGGTGTTGAAGAAAGAAGATGTAGTGTAAAAACAATCTTTGAAAAGACTTTTTTTTTCCATTTCACTTTGAAAGCGAGCTTGCTAAACTGAAAGTGTAAGTGATATGAATGGAACAAATTGTACCTGAGATTTTCAACACATTGCTTATTGATTTGTGGCGGCTTTGGGATAGTAAATAATGTAGGAACAACCTACATTAACTGATCTGAGGCATAGGGTCACTGCTACTGTGACTGTTTTTGCAAATGCGTTTTATTCTCTGTTTATCAAGCAGACACCGTACACTAGAGTCGCAATTTGCATGTAATTTGCCAAATGTTTGTTGCATATGAATGCAAGAGAAGACCCTGTGGATAATTGGAAGAGGTTAGCATGAAGATTTTATTTTCAAGTGCGGTAACAATTTGCAACAGTAAACTTTGTATGCATTGCATACCATATAATCTAATTAGAGTCTTCAGTGATGCAGTGAAAGACTCTCAGAGTGATACATAATCTTATCTCAGGAGGAGAAAATAGTCACAGATCCTGTGGGTTAACCCTAACAGCGATAGGGGTGTTACTCAAAAAAATGTTACATTTTATAACATATACTACAAGATGTATATAATATAGATTCAGCATTTTACACATTTTCTCCTTATGCTACAGCAATCATTATATTACACTTTCAACTCATTTCAAGTGTCTTATAACTGCCACAAGAACATCAAACTTTACATACACTCAACAGCCACTTTCCTCGGCACTCCACTTGCTCATTTATGCAAATGTCTAATAAACCATTCACATGGCAGCAACTCAGTGCATTAAGGAATGCACACGTGGTCAAGATGACCTGCTGAAGTTCAAAGCATCAGAATTGCAGAGAAAGAAGTTCAAATGGCTTTGATGTCAGATGGATTGGTTTGAGTGTTTCAGAAACTAATGATCTACTGGGATTTTCATGCACGGCTATCTCTAAGCTGAGAAAATGAGCTAAAAATAAATAAATAAATGAATGAATATCCAGTGAACTGCAGTTCTTTTGGTGAAAATACTTTTTTGTTGCCAGAGGTCAAAGGAGAATGGCCAGACTGCTTTGAGCTGACAGGAATACAGCAGTAACTCACCACCTCATGTTGGTCCTTTAGCTAAATGCAAAGTAATCGACAGCCCTCAAGGGCTGCAGAGCGATCTGCTGCTTTCTTCCAGTCTCCCACAAAAACTGCGATTGGGCAGTTGTTGCACAGTTGCTGGACATGATTGAAGGTGGGCAAATGCATCGACAGAACATGGGTTGTTGAGATAGAACAGACTGGATCCAAGGATTATAAACCATGTACACACATTTCAACCGTTACAGTGAACAGTAATCCATTTATCCATCCATCCTCTTCCACTCATCAGGGTTGACGGGTGGCTGGAGCATACAATGAACAGTAATGTTCTTGCTAAGTTTTTTAAAGTAAAAATCCAGGTTTTCAATGTGGAAGAGACTAGAAATAGAAAAGTAACAGAGGGAATTGATGACAAGTTTAAAAATGCAGGGGAACACTCACATGTTATGAAGCATGAGCATATTCAGGCTTCAGATCCATCAGTGAGGAAAAGAGCTTTAAGTGAGCGCTGAATGCATAAGTGAACAGGAGCCTTCGGATGTGACGGACTTGGTGAGAGGCTGCTCTCATCTTTAATGGCCATCTAATTTAGTTTTCAAGATGTTTTTTTATGCCATGTTAAAAGTCAGAATTTAAAACATACTAATATCCTTATGCTAAACTGTTGAAGGGGAGTAAGGCAGATGAACAGTAAATGAAGTGTTTCATCTACTCTTGAGTGGCTCTTAGGAATTAAAAAAATATATTAAGTTCTTATATTCAGTGTATGTTTTGATTTCTTTGCTATAGACTGGAATCATTTTTTCTTTAATTTTGTGTATGGTTGAGTGAAACCATTATTTTTCCCAGTGGACTCAGACAAAGAAGAAACCAGACACATGCTGTAGTTATTCAGGTCTTATCATTTCTTTGGGTAGAGAAAGTGTGACTGCAGGCTCTATATGTCCATCTTTCTTCCTCTCCCTTTCTGTATCTCTCCGTATCTCTCATACATGTGGTACACAAACAACAGTCAAACAAATTAACTCCAGAAAAGCCCAGAAGGCTGTCTGGGCTCAGCTTGACAAATCCCACAAACACTATGACCACAGGGTGAAAGATAACTGTAGGCATGTTGAGATAGTATGGAAGGGTCTAACTGAAGGAATCCATATACTTTTTCTCAGCCTTGCTGGTGGCTTTGATGGCCACTCCATATGCCTCTGGATTAAAGAATCTTTGTTTGAACACTCCTTGATTCAGACAGCAGGACCCTATACCTCCTCAACCTTCAACCTCAGCACTGGCTCTCCACTCCAGCAAAAGCATCATCTAATTTGCTATTGACACCGCCATTGTGGGGCTCATCTCAGGGGATGATGAGTTTGTTTATCAGGATGAGGTGGAGCAACTGATTGCATGGTGTAGAGATAACAACCTGATCCTTAACACCATCAAGGCCACAGAGTGGAATATTTGACAACAGGAATAAGAAAATACATGTAAAGCCAATTTTCATCTGTAAGAAATGTGTGGAGAGAATTTCAGATATCCAATTACTAAGGACACACATAGAGGAGGACCTGAACTGGAGTGCAAAAACCACTGTACTAGTAAAAAAAAAAACTCATTTTACCAAATATATCCCACTTTAATCTTAAGTGGGCCAGTCCAGTGAAACTCCCCCTTCTGTAAGTGTACAGAAGTTGAACTACATATTTATTAACTCCAGAGTTATAAGAAAAAGAAGTGTAATGGCCTTCTTTACATCTTCAAAGTAGTGCAATGGGTCAGATTAGAACCTTTGCAGGGGCAATTGCGGACCCCGTGCCTTACGTTTGACAACCCAACCCAAAAGCTTGTGTTCTTCAATGACTGCTCAGTAGAGAGCATATTGACATGCATCTATCTGTGGCTTGCCCTCTGCACTGTGGCAGAGAGTAATGTACTCAAGAAAATCATCGGATGCCTTCTCCCCTCCTTGGAAGCTCTTTGCTGTTTCAGCTGCCTCGAAAAAGCCTTCTGAGCCATCCCACCCTGGACATGTTTTGCTTGAACTGCTGACCTTGAGCAGATGTTTCAAAAATAAGAGATTAATAAATACTTTTCTTTCAAAAGCTAGAATTGCATCAAATGCTGCCGGAACTGTGCAATTTTGTTAAGAGTTTAAATTGTGCAATGAATATATATATATATGCGTGTGTGTGTCTGTCTCTCTCTCTCTCTACATATATATATATATATATATATATATATATATATAGAGGAACCTAAAAATTCAGGAGAATTAGAAAAACAAGATCAGGCAATCAATACAATCAGTCATCAGATACTCTGCTGGGATAATAAGCTGGCCAAAGGAGAAGATAGAATCCACCAGTGATGGGAATAACGGCGTTACAAGTAACGGCGTTACTTTTTTCAGTAATGAATAATCTAACTAATTAGTATTCCTATCGTTACAACGCCGTTACAGTTACTAACAAGATGATGACAAAGCAACAAGGTGATATATACCAGTTTTTAAATTGTGTTGATAGGCCACGTAAAACCAGAGTCATGATAAACAGTAAACGCGGTGTTTTTTCCTCAATAGTTTTGTGATGTTTACTGTCTAAGGACAGAGCTAGCAAGCACCCCCCAACCCCCCCCCCCCCCCCCCAAAAAAAAAAAAAAACAGGGAAAGTGACAACGAGAGAGAGAGAGCAGAAAAAGAGAGAGCGCGAGTTTTGAGATGTGAGAGATTTGTGACGTTTAGCGTATTTGTGTAGTGTTGCGTGTCAGAACAATGAGGCGACTGCTGTCTCCAGGTAGAAAAAGGAGTGATACACCTGCTGCTGTCAGACCTGCAGGTATCAGGCAGGCATATAGTGGACAGAAATTATTTTTTTGGAGTGGCACAAATAATTTGTGTGGCATCTTATTGAATCAGAACAGCTGATTGTTCTGTAAATAGTTTGAAATGGTTATTTAAAAAATCAAGGTAAAAGGTAAATGGCTCCAAATAACTTTGTTGTTTGCAAAACTTGTGCATAGGATTTTAATTTTGACAATTTATATTTGCATTTAAAGTTATGAAATATGATTCATTAAACATGTTTGTGGTTGTTACAGTAAAAAAATATAACTTTTTCTACTCTGATTTTATGTTTTTTGTCTGATTTTAGATCAATTGTGGTAATACAGTATATCAAAATGAAAACATAACTGTAAATTCAGACACGTGAGGTTGTGCTGAAAAGAATGATACCAAACAAGGCAAAGTAAATAGCTGATATTGAAAAATCCTACAATGGCTGGACAAAGCTGGACTGAAAGACAGCACAGAGGTACTAAACATGGCAGCACAGGAAAAAGCTCTGAGCACAGGATTGATAGAGGCTGGGGTCTATCAGAACAGGCAAGACCCTGAGTGACCGGCATAATATACTGGAACATCTGTCCTGAGTATGACCTGGAAGTCCGGAGGTCAAAATGGGATACATTGCCTCAAGGGTGGTTGAGAATGACCAAGCTAAGATCCTGTGGGACCTCCAGATACAGATGGAAAAACTTGTAGGTATAGCAAGGGGCAGCAACATCAAGAAGAACATGAGACGCTCAAGAAATACCAAACGCTGAGAGAGGAGTTCGAGAAAATGTGGAGGATAAACGAAAACAGTGATCTCTGTGGAATTTTTGAACTTCATTTTTAATTTGTACCATCCTGAATCTTCATGATTTTGCTAATGACCGTACTTTCTTTTAGTCAGGTTGGCATTTGTCAAATGATTAACTAAAAACGGAAGTTGTGGTGAAAAGCTGGACTCCTACAGAATAATGGGGGTAAAGTACAACTCACACTCATGGAGTCACAAAACTAGTTTTGCAAAGAATGAATGATCTTTTTTCAAAGTCACAGAAAATGTTGCACAAAGCATAATTATGATGTAAAAAAGAAGCAGGAAGAGCTCTGCAATAATCCCACACTTTTGTTGAAGTGTATAGCCTCCTTAACAAGTAACCACAGTATTTTAGTGCCAAAAATTTATTCATTATATTTTAATGTCTCTATTTGTGTTTATTGTGCCTACACTGTTTCCTTTATCTTTGATACACATTTAAAAATATTCTAATCCAAATAACTTGTGCTTTAAAATCATTTTTGCATCACAGATCCACCAGATATGTGGTGTCATACTCAGCTGAAACAAAGAGGCTATCGTCTGATACCGTATCTCCCTCTAATAGACAACTTCTTTATCCTACCAGGAATATATCATTTGGGTAAATGGGCCGCACACATTGTTCAGATATCCCTTAAAGCAGCAAGGTTGTCCATGATGTGCCTGTCTGCTCTGTTTGCTTGGCTTTCAAACCCCATGTACTCCTGGATCTCACTGAAGCTTGTTCTAGGTCTAGTAGCCATGGCAAGCCACAAAACATTGCAATGTAGTGATTAGAAAGCTAAAATACAATTACAGCCTATGATGTAAAAAATAAATAAAATAAAATAAATAAAACATACAGATACCTCAGATACAGAGATCCCAAATAGCTTTCCCTTGTCTTTGCAACACTGGTGGGCCAAAAAAAAAAAGTTGACTGTTTCTTTGAAGTATTGTTATGATTTTAAATATCACAGTGGCACATATAAATATACAGCTGGGGTCATAAATGACCCATCCGGGTTACTCAAAGGTTAATCTTCTTTCCCTCTTGTTTATCTCTGAAAAACCAAACAGATGTTTGCAGAGTCACTTTTTGCCTAATTATTCATTGCTCGTGAGGTATATAAATAAAAATGCACAAACACGTCTGTGCTTGGATGTTCGTCAGCTAAGGACATGCACGCTTGTCTTTCGACTATCTATGCCAGAAAATTCACTGCTGCATGTTCGAGATTTGCCACGATGAAGCAGAATGGTGCTTTTGTGGCTCTTGACCTTTTCACATGCAAATCAGTGCAATCACTCTCAGCATGTGAAGAAAACAGGAGTTGATCCAGGCCTCTTCAAATCCCTATTAATGAGCAAATGGTGTCAAGGAACATTCCCATCTTCCATCTTAGCCTCCCAGCCATGACCTTTTCGTAATTGTCCCTCTGGAGAACCACAGTTCCTCACAACTAAACACTGAGTGCATCAGATGTATAAAGATGGAGGCCTGCCAGAGAGTAAATGCACAATCCATCAGTCCTGGAACAATTTCCATGCAGAGCTCACTTAAGTGTTTCTTCTTTATGCACAGCGGGTTGTTATTTCGCGCACATATAATGAGTTATTTGTCTGCTCAAAGCCTATAATCGTCACTGTAGCAGCAATAATGTTTCCTGCCATTTCCGTTCACACATATAGGGAGGCACATCGCATCAGAACAGGTGTTTGTGTGCATATGTGTGTGTTTGAGAGAAAGAGAGAGAGAAAGACCGAGTGTGTTAGAGAGAGAAAGCAGAGCAGAGCTGTGGTGCCCCCGTGTGGTGGAAGTGGAAAATATATTTACTGCCAAAAACTGAGATTTACTAGATTGCGCCTGCATTCTACAGGCTGCACGGTGATGAGGGAAACATCAATTAAACACAATTAAAATAATCTGTGACACTAAATCAGAAATACAGGGAAAGCTTGCGATTAACAGAATAAATCGATTCTATATATTTTATATATTATATAAAATATAGTATATTTTTTCATTGATGTATGTTTAGAAAACCTCACTATGTGTTTATGTATTACATTTTAAAGATGTCTTTCTTTAAACTCACCTGAGCATTATTTAAGAAGTATTCAAGCTGTATCTTAAAAGTGCGTATTTTAAGCATCTTGTTGTCTGCATATGTATGTAAAGCATAATATGATCATCATACTGTGTTAACACTGTAAAAGTGCTAAACACATATGCTTCATGAAGTCGGTGTAATCTCACTGATAAGCTTTAACAATGCATGGGGCTTTATGCTGAGACGAGAGAAATAATGCAAAACGTTGTTCCCATTTCTGTTTTAGTGCAGCAACTGTTTCTTGCGGAAACTGTTTTAACATCAGGACAGTCTGTATGTGAGATAGTTTATGGTTCATTTTTACGAGTTTATAACCCGGGGACACATTTCCTCTTGTATGAATGGTGGCCTTCTAACTTTATTACCGGCTGACTGGCTTTCCGAAAGTGTGCTCGCTTGTGTTTAGGATACTGACCAAAGCCAATACAGCATTGTTTTTAAAGCAAACTGGGCGTCTTCAGTTGTGCAGCAGCACAGCTGTGATAATGATCCTCTGTGACCGGACTGTGTGCAGCCTCGGCAGTGCATCTTCTCACCAACTGCGGGCACAGAGCGGCGGTGGCAGCGCGCCTGCGCAGTGCATCCAGGGGCTCGGCGGCGTTCGGTGCTGAAGTGGGGCGGATGGCAGAAAAACAGCGGCGATGGACTTTACACCGCGGGATTCCAATTTACGATGTCTTTAAATAAGCATCGGGACGTCGCTTTTTCACACCTATCATCCTAGGACACTGACAGCCCACCGCAAAGGGGTAAGGTGGTGATTATTCTGCGCTAAGGGTCCACACGGGTTGGCTAGCTGACGTTAGCACGGCGCTAGCTGCTGCTCAGCTGCCACCGCCTCCTCTCCCTGCGAGAGATAGCCGATCTCAGGCTGACTGCTAAAGCTAGCGAGAAGAAAGTGGGTGGTGTTTGATTTCTGTAAAATGTCTGTGCGGCTGACAGCGCTGTGGAGCCCCCTCTCTGACTGCGTTAGCCGTCGGTGGTGTCAGCTGCGAGGGGATCCCCTCTGCCGGCCGGCTGGTCGGACCTGCAGCGACTCTGCTCAGATGGTTCTTGCAGCTGCAGGAGACAACCATGCAAAACAAACCAGCCGAGCAGCTAGCCAGCAGAGCTAGTGTACAGAGGGTGAGAGCAAGGTCTGATGAGATTGCCTTCTTCATATCTGAAGATATGCACAGGCCTTCAGGGAGATTCAAAAGATTCCGTTCTGCGACTGTCCTGTTAACTTTCTCACTCGGGAGTGCATTTTGTGTGTGTTATTTATCTAATGTAATACACTGTTAAGAGATCATGCAGTGCACAGCTGTAGCAGCACCATCACTGCAGTTTCCCATGGGTGTGTTGAGTCAGAGGAGCCCAGGTTATGTTGCAACTGCATCCTGAGAGACTTCCTGATTAATCTCATTAGGCCTGTACTCTTCATTCAAAGAGGTCTAACAGAATGCAAGCTGACCTATCAGCATCTGATGTTATTTGCTTCTAGGATGGCAACTTTTATTCTTGAAAGCAGTGAAACTCGGTGGCACCAGTATCGACATTTAAATTGATCCCTAAAAGCATTCAGTGATATGTCCTTTCTCATATATATATATATATATATATATATATATATATATATATATAGATATAGATATAGTTAACAAGCCATACATTTTTTTTAAAGCATTTGAAGATTAATTTACAAATAAGGTTAGCATGTAGTGTCCAAAAGAGCAGCTCTAATGTCATTTTTAGACTGTCTGCAGCACATGTAGCAGAGCAGCGCTTTTTGTTTGTGATGTTGTCTGACAGGGTTGAAAGCAGATTTTTTTTTTTTTTTCCAGGGGCTCCGTTGAGTTTTGTGAATGTTTAATTTGAAGGTTGTTTAGGGAGTTTGATAGCCAAGTCAATCCTCTTGCTAAGTGTAGAATACTTATTAATTTCTGCAACCAAAAGCTTCTTTAGTTCCCAATAGCGAATTAGCATTTAGGCACCAGTTGTTGTTGTTGTTGTTGTTGGGTTTTTGTTTTTCTTTAAACACTAATAAAGCAATCAATGTATTTCTTCTTCTAGATGTCCCAATCAGTTTTAAACAATTAAAAATGTTTGCGAGATTGAGTGAATTTAAAATTCAGAAGCAGTTTACATGAATTCTAGATGAAAAGATGAAAAACAAAGTGCTGGTGAAGTTTCAAAGGGTTGGTGAAATTAGGCTAGTTGTTAGCCTCCCGCCCCAAGGCTGGCTTCAGACCAACTACGGTAAGCTGATATAAAAAGAGCAGCGCTGGCAAAGTATTTGGGAGGTTTTATGACTTTGTAGGGCTCTCATTGACATATCAAACCTGTAGGTGCCCAGTCAGCAGACACAAATTAATTTAAGGTATAAGGTGACATCATCCACAAAACAAGGTTAGTAATGAGTATTTTGTGGGATTGTTCTAAATTATTCCCTACCAAAATCTCAGCAATTTCTGAATATATCGGTACTGTACAAAACGTAGCTTAAAGGTGTCTTGTATATGAATAGTGCTATTTAAAAAGACAGAAAGCTGTACAGAAGAATAAGGATAATAACCAAACAACTTTTTACAGCTCATGCCAATTCAAAAACATCAAGGGAGGTGTTACTGCAGCATTTCAACACTGACAGCGCTCTCTATGCAGTAGAGGCTTGGACCCGGAAAAAGGCTCGATACGTCATCAGTAACAAAGCGCACAGATTGGGCTCTTTGTTGTGTTTCGAAAGCCATTCCTGTGCAGTTTTATCCCGGGATGATTTAGCCATATTGGAATTTTTTTCACTCACGTGGATTATCAGGGGCATCAGTCTCCAAATTCCAAACCGGGCCGAGCTTTGTCGTAAACATTTCCCATAGTCATTTTCTTCATTTCATTCAGGAAGCACATCACTAAAGTTGGTGATCATCTTCGCAACAGGAATAAGCAAACTCACAAGTACAATGAAAAAGCCTGATCTTAACAAGCTGCTGTGCAAAATAATTTGTCATAGATTCTTAATATACAAGGGAAACTATTGTTTTCAAACCAGTTTAAACTGGCATGAACGGATGTTGATGCTCCCCTCACGTTGCTTTTACAGTAGAGCAGTATTGAGACAGCATGTTGTGTCATATGGGAGGGATGGTAGTGACATGTGAACCTCGATTTTTTTTTCTTTTTTCTTTGTGCTGCTCTTTATCTTGCTAGACATCACTGTGGAGGAAATGAGCCATGTATAGGCAAGGGTGGGTGAGGGACTGTAGATCAGAGCTGATAAGGCTGCTAACCCACTGTAACTGAAGATGTTTAGTTTAGTTTGTTTGGTAAGTCTTTTCAATATTAGATATTATCTTTATCTTCTTTTTTTTGTATATGCTAATTTTACACTCTAAGTTGCAGACTGCTGATAATTTGCAATAGTGTTAAGGTCACCATGCGAACACCTCTAAGCTGCTGTTATGAGTAAGCACGGTGTTGGAGCACTAATTCCTGCATGAAGAACATGGAGCATGAGGGCTATCTAGGAGACACAGCAGCCTCTCTCAGGGCCAAAATCCAGCATATGGCTTTTGACATTGATTGAGTGTTGGGTTGCAGTGCCAGTGAGCTTAATGCTTTGCACCATAAATGTTTAAGATAAGCATTCGCAGCATCATTTGCCATTTACTGCATTTCCTGGTTGAACTGGTCTTATTCTAACCACATCCTTTAGCTTATCACAAGTAAAGTATTATGGTATCAGCGTCTGTGTTGGTGGCTGAGAAGAGGAAGCTGTTGCACAAAGGCATCAGAGGAAAAGTACAGCTTCAGCTGATGTCTGTTTTCAATAGGGCTGCCACAAACGATTATTTTGATAGTCGACTAGTCACCGATTATTTATGCGATTAGTCGACTAATCAGATCATCATCCACTGGACGTAAAACTACAGCTTATTGCACCAGCAGCATCTGCTCTTATATAACTATCATTAGCTTACAGCTTTAAGCTTTTAAGGTGCTAACTAAAAATAAAGACAAGATGATAGTTTATTCAATTTTAATGAAATTTGCAGATTGTTTCGGTAAAGTTTAATAAACTCCTTGCTATCTAAAATATAACAGGACACCGGAGTATATTCTCCAGCATCTCACACTTCTGATAATCAGCTGTCTGCTTGACGTTTATTCAGCTGTGTAAAAACTATAACTTTAATCTCAGCCAAACCGATTTACTCAGGAACAAATAAAATACAAAAAAAAAAAAAAGCCAAACAACAACATTTTTAATTTATCTAAGTGACTCATATATATTTAACCTGAGTCGCGAAAGACAGCGGTGGGTTTGAAAACAATTTGCCGGGAGTCCGGTGTTCTCACGGCGCTAGTGACCTAGCCCCCGGCTAGCTATCGAGCTAGTGGGTAACAGACGTCTCCGAAAACGTCGGAGCGCTTTTGAAAATATGTGGTGTCCTGATAAACTGAGCAGATATTTGAGGTTTACACAGCTACATTCTCGCCTGAAAATATGTTAAACGTTTATTTTGTGACCCAGAAAGAATAATAAGAGTAATATTAAAACTAACTAGCTACCGCCATTGTTGGAAACTTAGCTGGGCCGCGCTATGAATTCTGGGACACAGCTGCTTCTTCTTCTTCGGGGTTTAACGGCAGCTGGCATCCTTGTACATGCTGTGCTGCCATCTTCTGTTTCAGTCCGTTATTACACTCTTAAATCCTGCTATTATTCCTGCGTCTTTTGCGATCTTACAAAGCTTCAAACGACGCGTCGACTATTAAATCAGTCGTCGACGATTTTGATAGTCGACGTAATCGTGACTAGTCGACAAATCGTGGCAGCCCTAGTTTTCAATACAGATGAATATGCTAGCTTTTTCACATAGTCGACTTCCTCATTAACCAGTAGATCTTTGTCATCGTTAACCCCTCTCATGTATTGATTGTATATTAAAATACAGTCCATTCCCAAATTAAATGCAAATTTTTACATTGTCCTATGGCTGTAGTGCTGCTTATCTATCTAGACTACTTTGGTGTGAGCTGCTCAGTTTGGGAGGTTTTGGCTGAAGAAATGCCTACCTTTGTCTTGAATTTAATGTAAATAATTGGCACCTTCCTCATGGTTCTTCAATGGGCACTACATTGAAAAAATAAAAACACAATATCTTTTTTTAGAAATCAAAGCCCGGTGACTGAAAAAGTCCCGGTGTTCACAGGTTTATGCAGCAACTGTTTTTCTTTTGAACTACACCTGGCAACGACACAGGATGTGACAGGATATAAACTCAGCTGAGCTGAGCTCAAATGTTAGGCAGTTTCATACCTATTTTGGCCGGTGCGTGTAGATAGTAGAAAGAAAAGAGTTCTACAACAAGAAACATGAATAACCAGATCGTAGTTTCTAGAAAAGGGCATTGCTGCTTAGTTTCTCTGCTGCAATCTTTGCCAATTGAGCACACGTAGACAAGTAAGAGTAGATATCTTTACCACTTATAACTCCAAAACTGGGCAACTGGGCATCTACACCTAATCTAGATGGATGAAAATGAGGTTCTGCTCTGTGTCGCATTTGCTCGTATCTGCTTCTGTCTTCTTGTCGTTGCAGGATATATTTCTCCTGACTGATCATTTTCACTTAAAGTCAACTTCTGTGTTTCATGGTGTTTTCTTTTTGTTCACATTCTGTGTTTTACAGATGCTGCACTTTGAATGCTCCCTACACCCTCAAGTCCATAAATGACCCTTTCACAGAGTTCTGAGGAAGCTTAGGAGGTGTTGGTGAGAGAAGCAGAAGTAGCGAGTGAAGTAAGGAAACGAGGGGAGGAAGTGGTCGCATTTCATCTCAGCTCTCGTGTCCCTTTCTGTGCCAGTTGGTCAGGGATGGTGATACCAGTAACCTCTCTGCCCTGTGGTGAAAAGAACCTCCTCGCCTTGCCCCAAATCTCCTGCAAGTCAGAAAGACGCTCAGACAGTCCCCCAGTCAGTCACTTCGTCAACCAGCCTGCTAGCATCCAGCAACCTATTACCTCATGCCATGACTGCTCTGTCTGACCTGTGTTTAGGAACTCACTAATTCATGGTAAGTTTCACGCTTTCCCAGTAATTTAATTAATATATTTAGATTGTTTTTTATTTATTTATTTTACAGAAACTGAACTTGTATTTTCAAGTTTACTGTCACAGTGAGGATCCAAATTTGTGTGAAATATAAAGTCAAATGCTTTGGTTAAGGGGTCAAAATGAAAAGTCATATGTTCATGTTCATAACCAAAGTTTGCAGTTGTGGTCCTGGAGGTTGACGGACCAAGCAACATCTGCCAGATCGTGTAAGATAATGAGTCGGCAGCAAAGGGTGACTGGCTTTTACTTCTCGATTTTAAAGTTGAAGTTTTGATTTTCATTTGTAATTCTCAGAATGGACATGAATTTAAATGTTGCTTAGTAAAAGTCTTTTCTTCATGGAAGTGAAACAAAGCAACCCACCGGTTATTTGTATATAGTGCTTGATATCAGTCGGTTATTAGCCATGAATGGAAAATGATCTGTCACCTTGAAAGGACGTTCTTTATCTTTGAAAACGAGGTGTTGTTAACTCAGAGTTAGAAATAATTTGTGTTCAGATAACTAATGGTAAGATGCTTTTTCTCACACAGTTTCTCAACAAACGGTTTATTTGTTTTTGTCTTTTTGTAAAGAAAACGCTATTAACCATTTTCCCTACCACAACAAAGTGAGAATGGAGGCAGGCTGCGACTTACGTGCCACGGTGACGTCATTATTCTGTTCTTTTACTTTTTGCACTTAGTGCCTCATCAAAGCAAACGCTGCTTGCGCTGATGCGACGTCAAAGTCTGCACAAGGTGCAAATGTTTCTGGCGTTTTACATGTGGCACTAATTTGTGAAATAGGACGCTAGTTTCATTTGCATCGCTCTCGTGAAAAACTGCCTGATGGTGAAGCAGAGTGGAAGCTTCAACGTCAAGTTGGACTTTTGGATGATGATTGTTTTGGTTAATATGGCGTCCTCTATTTTGGTATTATTTTAGTATTTGCAAAAATGTACTGCATGTATGACAGATCTTGTAGCTATCTTTTTCATCTGTTTTTTTTTTTCTTTGCCCTCAGATGTTATTGTGTTAGTATTTCCACCCCATTTGCATGACATGTCAGTGCATCCTCCTTCTTTGGCTTTGGAACAAAGCCATACCCTCTCTGTGGTTTACGTCTAACAGCCTGTTTTTCCACGGTAGCCGCCCAGTTGCTAAATAACCGATGGCTGCTCCGCTGGACGGACGACAGCATTTGCATATCGGGCTTGTCTTTTTAGCCGTACCTTCCATGTTTCTTCATTGAAGCAAATTATCCGTCTGTAGAGTAGAGGGAACAAAAAAGAAGAAAATTAGTTATATTTTTCTTCTTTTTTTTTTTTTAAATTTGGATTTTCACATTTTTTATGAAAAGATTTTAATTTGAACCATGACATTACAGGTAGGAGTGCTTTTTCAGTCAGTATACTTTTAATTCTCATACTGCATTTGATTAGACCCTCCCAGCTAAGTAAATGCATAAAACTTTAAAGCTAAAGTTTTGACATCCTCGTGGCTGATCTTTCTAGCATTTCTAGTTGTTTATGTTTGCAGCTGAGCTTTACGTTACGGTTAAAGCTTATGGCACTGTGAGGTAAGGGTTTTCCCAGTATAATAAGCTCACCAAGTAAACCTATAAATAGCATAAGGGTCATAAGAGTAGGTGAAGTTTTAGATATAATAAGGGAAACTTCTTGTTTCTAAACAAGTTGATTTGGATTTCGTACATGGCGTCAGTCATACCTGGGGTATCACACTAGGGTAGGATGAATTTTTTTCCCACCATATCCAGGTTTTATCTGTGAAACCATTCTCCTCATTTTAGACTGTTTTAAAGAAAGTTATGTGCAATGAATATGAGAAGATGCGAACAAAATGTCAGTCCTCTATCTGCAAAACTGTGGTTTCTACACACCTACAGATTCATCATTCTGTGTTAACATGAGCTACACCCCTGAAAGTCTGTGTGTATAGAGCCGTAGTACAAGATATTTACCCAAAGAATTTTGAAGGAATAAGTTTAGGTACTTTTCTAGATAATGGAATTTGAGAATGGCCTTCTCAAAAAAAGAGTCCTTAAAAAACTGTCTAAAAATAAACACCTCTAACCCCAAAATTTGCATAATTCCTATTAAAGAGCTGCAATTTTCCTCTGGAATATCTTACTGGCAAATCAGATATGTTCAGAAGAGACATGGAGGAGCCCACTGACTAGTCTATAGTGTAATTTTGTAGACTCATGGCAATCCCCATGTATTTGTACTTTTTTTTTTATTTATTAATTTTTTCCCCATGTTGTGGCACATTAGTAAAGAAATCATGACTGTAAGAATAACTGCTAACATTTTTCCAGTATTCGCATGCTTTCGTTTGCCTATGCAAAACTGATGAGACACACCAGATAAATTTTCGTCGCTGCTACCGGTAAAAGTGATTTTATTTCTCCAATTCTGCATCCACAGAAATTTAAATTCAAAACCTCACAGATTTGAAACAGAAACTTCTGCCAATCTTTCTAAGAATGATTGCAGTCAGTCCAAGTTGGACTTTGGAGACCTGTGCATGAGGTGAAGTTGACAGTATTGCGCTGGTCACTGCAACTACTTGCAGTCAGTCTTCCACAGCAGAAGAATTCAGTGCAATCTCTGGGCAACCACCGATTTATTTATTTTATTTCATTATTAATATTTCTTTTTCATTCAGTCACAGAGAGGTAGCCACCATATTTTTATTCCGCTGTTACTGAGAGGAAAGCACTCTCCAAGATGGCTTTAATTAAAGGAGAACAGAGTGTGACTACAAAATTGCTAGCTGCACATTTTTGTTTCTCATGGCTATTTTTAGGCATCGCTTAAAGTAGCTGTAGCTGCAGCGGCAAAGAAATAGCCCACAAAACCTTTGCAAAAGTTTCCAATTCAATCAGTGAACACTGCGCTGTGCTTACTGGATATCCAATTATAGTGATTTTTGAAGTGGCTGACGGATGTTTTACAAAATTATGACAACTGATTTCTCCCTGTGCACCTTTAGAGCAATATCGGACTTGGTTTCTCAGTTTCTTTCTGGTGTTAGACAGTTTGATAAAACAAACACAGAATACCTCTAAGATTTTTTTCATTGACTCCTGATTCATCACATCGATTGAGGCAATGATTGATCAGCAATTTCATTACTGCAAGATGTTTTCCCCAGTGAGATACAATAACACCAAATGTTATTTATGTTAGACTATGCTAATAATACAATGGGCGTAGTTTTGCTTTACACTTTGAATGACCTTTGTCTGACTATCCAAGACCTGACAGAGGGGGTTTTGGTTTTTAGTCTTCAGAATCTTTAATAGTGAGTGAAAATCAGTTTGAAGCAACAAGGAGAGTGCAGGCAAACACTACACGTGTTGTTGTTCTAGGATATCGTTGGTTTGTTGCACAGCAAATGGCATCATCGAATCATCTGGACATTTATGTTCCTGATACGATAACGTCTTTAAATGGCGTTGGTGCTCCCAGGATACTTGAGCACCAGTGTGAGTGTTTTAGGCTGGAGCCTGTCAAACTGTAGCTGTCGTGGATCAAGAAGTTTTTGGTCCAGCATGTGCGAGGAATCAAACATGAAGGAATTAGCAGGAGAGAAACCTGTAACGGTATCGTACATTATTGTCATTTCAAAGCAAAAGATCGCAATAACTTTTTAGGTTGACGTCATGCATCATTGCACATAACGTATGTACAAAACCTGAGTGAGTTGGTATGAATTCTCATGAATTTGTGCCTGCTTGTCTGTGTTTGTGACACGCAGATCCTGTTTTTCTGTGTTGGTTAAAATTAATTTGTAGTTTCTGTCAAAGGTGAGTGAAAGACTTGGCTCAGTGCCAGAAACTCTCGCAACGTATGAAGAAGGGAAGTTCCTGTACTGTCCTGCCTGAGTGCTCTTCCTCTCTCCCCTGCACATAAATTCACCTGTCGCACAGTTTCTGTTTTGTTTCCTCATCTACTGTAACATCTGAATGTATAAGATGTTTAACTGCACGTTCTCGTCCTCTTTACGGTGAAGCCCCGGAGTGTGAGTGGAGTGGAGATGAGAAAAAGGCAGGCGGCTCATATTGAGGCCCCACCCCAGGCCCCTGGACAGCCCCGACCCAACACCTGCTGCCTCTGCTGGTGTGGCTGCTGCAAGTGTCTCTGGTAAGAAAATGCAAAGCTGTACTAACAAAACTAGTCCATGCTAATATTATGCTATACTTTATTAGTTTTTAAGCAGCACCAGTGTTGTATTCTGTTTGTTTGTCCATCCTTCACGTGAGTGCAGTATCTCAGGGGTGCCTTGAGAGAATATTTTTCAAGTTTTTGCACAAAAGTCTCCTGCGCACCATGTGCTTTTTAGCAACCTTATCAGTTAATTGCAAACCACAGTGCGTGACATGGGCCTGGTAAACTTGAGTCAGCCATCAAGTTTGATGCATGTAAACGGTGCAAAGACGATGCCCGCAGAAACAGCCCACACGGCTGTTTGTTTCTACTGCTCGCCCGTGATGACCGCCAGAGGGTAGAGTTTGTAAACATGTTTGTTTTGCACATTTTACTTCCATTATTTGGTTTTGTTTTTTCCCCCACTGTTGAAACAATTGGCATGGCAACTCACGCTGGACTCCCATTGGCTCATCGGCGCACGCGGTTCATTGTGGCTGTAATGTTGCAGGATATCTTTAGCCACAACAGCTAACTTTGAACCTATGTCATTGTGTATAATAAAACCAGGGCTGTGCAGCCACAACCAAAACTAGGCCAAAGACCTGAGGATGAACTGGTTACATTTTTGCGATCAAAGGTCAAGGATGTTGTGGTTTCACTTCAGAAACACCCAGTAAAGGTCGCTCACACAACATGTTTTTGGAAAATAAGTCATAATCTCATGCTAACCATAACTACTCACACAGCTGTTTGTTGGTTGTTGTTTTTTTAGCAGTTTATTAAATTGAACTGTGAAAACAAAGCAAAATGTGTCACTTGCAGTGATTGAGCACCTATACTTCCTGACTAACACCAAAAAGCAAGTTAGGTACTAGCTGGTAGCGTTTATCAGCTAAAATGGCAGGTGGAGACCAACATAGAACTGAAACAAAGAACGTTATTCACTAAGTAGCTCTAAATAAATGATTAGAATAAACACCTTTGTGCTGACAATGTCATGCTGTCTGGTGGTTATGTCATTGTTGTTCCTCTGCAGCCCTGAAGAGGCCAAAAAATCCGTTATTGCCAGTTAAAGTTGCATAGCAATAAGTTGGCAGCACAGACAAGCAGAATAAATAACTGCAGTCTGTTTTGCTTTAGATTAGCAGGATCTGATTTTATCCTTTGCAAAAGAGGCCCAAAGGAACCACTGAACAAAACCAGTGTCTGAATTGATCATACAATAATGCAAACAGCATTTTAGCATTGTGTGATTAGGCAGCTAGTTGACAAATTATTTATTTTTCTTAATGGTTTCTTCATTTTTGTGTTGTGCTGTTATTTTGAACAGTGTAGACATTTTTAATAGTGTGAGCCTTAAGAGATTAAAATGCAGCCCTGGTACCTGAAATAATAAACAGTTGTCCTGCCCTTAATCCCGTTGCCCAATCTGTGATATTGCACTGATACTGAGTTTTACCTCAGCTGAATGAATTATGATTTTTAATGGCAACACAAAACCGGGGACTGACCAGCAAAAACAGAAAATAAATGTACATTTATTCCTTGAATTTTCTTTCTTTTTAGTTATTTTATTTTATTTTTTTTAATGTCTCATTATTGTGTCTCACCAGTGCTGACATGATGTAAATTGTCCATCATTGGTTACCTAAGCCCTCGGGAATAAAGATTAGCAGGTTTAGACGAGCATGCAAACCAAGCTTTTGGAATTTAATGCATTTCAGTGTCTTTAGTTGCAGACAGGCTGTCCACTTAATTCATCACCAGGCAGCCACCCCTAAACTATCTTTGGCTTTGCTGAGTTATTTTGAGCTCCAGAGTTGTAATCAGCTGCAACAGGCTGTTTCTGATTCACTACACAACATTGTCATGCAAAATCACCATATGCACAACTTAAAGATAACAGTGGTGCTGCATATAGATATACGAGGATTACTGGAAGCAGATTGCTTTTTAGTTTTTTTTCTCTTATACCGTGTACGGCTGCAGACTGACTGCGGCAGCTTGCTACTCTGTCACTCAGTGAACAGAGTCCTCCCTGTGCTGGGAGACCGCAAAGCAATGCTGTCCATGAATCTTTTTTCCTAAAAAAATGATGATTTTAATCAGCTAATCACCTTTCAAAAGCACAGTGCATTTAGACATGGTCTGGATGACCTGCTGAAGTTCAAACAGAGCATCAGAATGGGGAAGAAAGGTGATTTAAGGGGCTTTGAACAGTCATGGTTGCTGACAGACAGGCTGGTCTGAGTATTTCATAAACTGCTGATTTACTGATCCCACAGAACTCATTTCTCTGGGTGAAAATACTAGAGGTTAGAGAATAATGGGCAGACCACATTGAGCTGATAGGCGGTAAAAAACTAAATCCAATAGCCACTTTTTACAACCAAAATATGCAGAAGAGCATCTCTTAACGCACAACATGTTAAACATTGAAGCAAATGAGCTGCAGCAGCAGAAGATCGGGCTACCACTGAGAAAAAGAAATTGAGACTACAAAATTGGAAGAAAAATGCTCCGTCTTGATTTCTGCTGTAACGTTCAGATGGCAAGGTCAGAATTTGGCATAAATGAAGGCATGCAACCATCCGATCTTGTATCAGGGATTCACAGGGAGGCTGCTGCTGGTGGTTCTATGGTGGGGACATCTTAATGTATTTTGTTCCTCTTGTTACCAACTGAACACAGTGAACCCATCATGGCTGTTTCCAGCAGGATAACGCACCGTTCTACAAACCTCAAATCCTTATTGTCGGTTTCTTGAACACGACAATAAGTTCACTTTTCTCAAATGGCCTCCACAGTCACTAGATCTTAATCAAAAAGAGGTTCTTAGTGATTTGATGGAATGGGAGATTTGCATCCTGGACGTGCACCTGTCTATTGGCTCCTCAATGCGATGAGGTCATTCTGTACCCTTGGCACACAAACAGCCCCTAATCCAAATGTTTCCGCCTCCGTGCTCGACTGTAGAGATGATGTTGTTTACTCAGAATTTTTGTTCCTCCAAACAAGTTGATGCCAAAAAGCTCAATTTTGGTTTTATATGACTACAACACTTTCCCCCAAGCCTGTTCTGAATCATTTCCTGAATCATTTCATTCACTGGCCACCTTAAGATGGGCCTGTATATGTGCCTTCTCGAGCGGGGAGACCTTACAGGCACTGCGAGATTTCAGTCCATTACGGCATAGTGTGTTATCAGTGGTGTTGCTTACTGCCTTCAGATCATTAACAAGCTACTCCCATGTAGTTTTGGGCTGATCTACTTCCTCATGATCATCCATACCCATAAGGCAAGATCTTACATGAAGGATAAGATAAGATACCTTTATTAATCCCACGAGTGGGAAATTTAATAATAATAATGACACAAGCAGTTGACTTTTATGAAATGTGTTTGGTTTTCTGGGTTTTTGGTTGACATTCTGTCTCGCCGTTAAAAGGAGATGAGTCATAAACGAAAATCATTTGTATTATTTTTAACAAAGCAGTGCAGATGTTACACACAAGGATAGCCAGGACACTGACACAGTTTTCACTGTTTTAGCTTCAGGGGAATGAAGGAAAGCTGTGACTGCTACGTCAAAGTGCACGATGAACTCTGAAGAAACACCTCAAGATTTGGGGATTTGCGTGTGTTTGTTTTCTTGTTGAGAGTAGAAGAGTAGAGTAGAACTATTATTTTGACTTTACATAAATGCTAGAGAGCATTTTTTAAAGCTCGGACCTGTCATCTGTCACCATTTCTAAATTGTCTATGTCTTACACCAAAATCTGAGCACAAACAGACAGGTTAAAAATATGTTTTGATATTTCGGGGAACCAGCAGAGTTTCCAGGGAGTCGCTGAGTTCAGCCGAGTATCAGTTTCAAAAGTTCAGGTCAATTGTGGCTCAGCTATAATTAATATTAGAGCTGGAAGTATTAGTCAGTGGCTTGACAAACAAAAAAAAATGCAAAAAGGCTAAAAATCTCTCTCCCAAAATGTCAATTTTTAGTGTTGTGTGATTGTAAAATTAAAAAAAGGTCAACTTTGGTAAAGGTTGGTGATTTTTTTTTTTTCATTATTATTTATTTATTTTAAACATTAAGTTTAAAAAACAGTGATGATGTGCATTTGTCCCAGATTGAAGGACCAGAATCCAACACAACCAAAAAGAAAATAGTCAGCATCCTGTCACATACAGATTTCACCTTAGAGAATAAAACCTCCTGTACCATGTTGCCCACGAGCAAGGCACCAAAGCCAGGTGCTGGTACGCAGCTCCTATAGCTGCTTTGCTGTGGCTCCAGTCTTGCTGCGAGAGGGGAGTGAATGAAACATTGTTTTCAGGCAGTGAATGGTGAATGTGCTGCTTTTTTCACACCACTTCATCTGAAGTGGTGGCAGCCTGTGGACTGTGACTCTACTGTGTGTTTTTCAGTCAGACGCTCATATCAGATCTCCAGAATGAGCCTGGAAATTTGTCCTCAGAACCCTATATGTTTATTTATTTTAGTGTCGAGGCCGGCGGGGATCGTTAGTCCAGCCTGTGTGACACTGCTGAGAGTAGTATACGAGCTGCTTGTAAAGCACATATTGCTCTCTGTGTCACTTTTTTTGCAGTCGTGCCAAGTCGAGAAGTAGAGGCGTGTGTGAGTTTGTGAAATCTCTTGTGCCGTTTTAGAGGATCGGGGTGTATGAAAGTATTAATCTTCTTTTTATTTTCTCCCAACCTCTTACCCTTTAACCCCTCCTCATCCACCCTCACACAAGGCCCTATTCTGGTAGGGGTGCCTTCTATTTCCAACCACACATCACATGCAAAACAGCTGTGAGGAACAGCCTGTATATTTAGCAGTATTGTGAGGGCGCCAGGGGGCTGAGGCTAGCTTAGCCCATTACTTCTGCACAATGGGGACTTTGACAAGAGACTGCAAGAGGAAGGAAAGATCCTCCATGGTGTGGACAAAAATAGACAGCTCAGTGTGTGTTGCATTGTGGACTCAGCAAGTGTGACTGAGCTACGATAGACACAGAGGCTACCGTGAGTGTTTGCATAAAGACCTTAACTGATGCTTTATTGTTTTAACAGAGTACAAATTAACAGCTGAGAGAGCAGAGCTGCTTTCATTTTATCAGGTTTTATCAAGGTGGTGTCTTAGTGAGAAGCAGGAAGTAGAAAATGTCTGCCAAGCCACTGTTATGCATTTGAGACTTCATGGTATAAAACTGCAGCTTGCAGTAATCGTAGTGGAAAGCAGAAATTTCAGTTGACACACGAGATATCTTTAAATGTGTTACTGCCTTTTTGTCCATGAGTCCTGACCGGTGGGGTAATCTTTTTTTTTTTTATTTATTTAATTTTTTATCTGCTATTACTAAGTCCTGCTCCTAAATTTATACCACATATCTCTCTTATCTACACTCCTCTGCACAGTGCTACTGCACAGTGCAAATTTACTTAAATGTAGGCCTGCAGGAAAGTCTACCCAACCGCTGAACAGTAAGGCATACAGTAAACACAGCCCATATAACCGTTTCCTTTTTAATAGTTTCAGACTCATGCAGATACACTTTTCATACAGCACTGTTTGTAGCTCTTTGCTATTTTAAACGATATGTGTAGAGAGTGAAGGTTGGGGCTGTACTGAGAGGACGGTTTAGACAGCGTGAGATGCTGGGACACAAAAATATATCAAGTGTTTATTAACCCAAAGCGGCTGTGCTTGCTGACAGTTACTGGAGCATGCTGTCAGTTTAGATATAATTGATATAAGCCTCTAGCTGCCATTTATTTGCCTCCTGATGCTGTGCATTATGAAGCAATTCCCAGGTTTAGCACTGCGCTTTGGTTTATTTGACAGCTGGTGTACCCATGGAACAATAGACAGAGGATTACAAATAAATCTGGCTCTATGTAGCTGACCGAGTAAATTTGACTCCAGCGTCTCCTACGCTTATGTTGTTGGCTAGCTCTTAAGATCCTTTATGAGAGGAGAAATCAAGTTGGTTGGATGTAAAGAAGAGAATGCGGAAGAAGTGAAGCAGTGCTTTGGTTAGGTAGATAGACTGGACAAAGGATTTTGAAGATGGCGTTTCTTGGTTGGAGGAGCACTACAGAAAAGATTCATGGATGTAGTGAAGGAGGTGCTGGTGGGACAGAGGAAGATGGAGGCAGATGATCTGCTATGGTGACCCCTAAAGGGAAAAGCCAAAAAAGGAGGAGAAAGGCTCACGACCTGAGCCTTTCCTTCCTGCAGTTTCAGTTTAGTTTTGTTGTTGTTCTGTAGCATGCTGGTGAAAGTGAAATCATTTTTTAAGCATAATGATCCCTATGAACACTTTTAATTATAATATTAGACAAGTTTGACCTGAATAAACAATGTTATCATTTTTTTTTTTTTTTTTGCTATTGTAGGACTAGCTTCCTGGCTATCAGCAGCAGATGATTAGTTCCTATTGGGAAGCTTTTATTACAGTAACAGTAATCTAATAACTTGCAGTCAACTTAGGTAATGTTGTATTAGCTTCACGTGTCTCCTCTGCTCCATTAAAGGGCACATAAATTATGTAAATGACAAATTATTCATGAATTATTGATTTTCCCTTCTCCAATCCATCCAGGGGTAGAGAAAACACTGACATGTTTATCACAGTCAATTTAATGTTACGACCCTAAGTGTATACATAAATATTAAAGAAACATGCTCATTTTAATAGACATATATTGAGGCTTTTATTTTGGCAAGTATAATACTTTCTTCCTTTGATCCAGGAATGACGACAGAATGGAGAGGAGTGAACGGCAGACCTGCACCAAGATGGACAGTATTGAAGCTACTGAAGAACAGTGAGTTCAGCTATCTATTCTCCCATTTGTGTGTCTCTATCAATCTAACACAAGTGTGTCTTTTTTCTCTCTTTTTTTTTTACTGTAGACGCCCTAGCCTAGAGGAGGTGTTGTCGTGGGCACGGAGCTTTGAGATGATGCTGCGCTCGCTGGAGGGCCGGGAGGTTTTCAGGCAGTTCCTGCGTTCTGAGTACAGCGAGGACAACCTGCTTTTCTGGTTGGCCTGTGAAGAGCTGAAAAAGGAGACGGATCCCACAGCGGTTGATGAGAAGGCCAGGATCATATATGAAGATTATGTGTCCATATTATCACCCAAAGAGGTGAGCCACCACAGGAACGCAACCGAAACACTTTAAATCAAGACCTTGCACTAAATGGCAAACCTGTTTCCTCAGGGTCATCTTTAGTCCTGATTTATGAAACCCATGTATGGATTGCTTTGGTAGTCTCCAGTAATTAATCCTAATGAAATTGCCGATGCTTTCCTTTTTTTCTCGTTCCACTAGTTGTGTTAGGGCAATTTCCAAGGAATGCATGTCGCTATCAGGAATAAGTGTGACCACTTTACTATTCCCAAGATAAATTTTCCATTTAGCTACTACTTTATTTCCCATCAGCCATAGCTAGACTTCGTGTAGGGTTCATCACTAATTTAAAAATGTGGCCATGAGAAGTCACTGAACTAAAACTGTAAACACAGTTCATGGCAGTGGTTTCTTATTTCTGATTTACTATGCAGACATGTGCTAATGTGATTTACAACTATAGTTTTAAGTTGGATTGATTCCTCATTTGCAAAAGAAAAACAAAAAATGGTCTTTACACATGGATATGGGAGCTCTGCAGGTATACTGTGGTGTCTGGAACAGTAACTCTGGCAGAGGATCTGTTGGTTACTGTGCTTTAGGAGTGAAGCCTCTGTGGAATAGGCTAGTGCTGGCACATTCTGCACATCGGTGTTCCTCTAGCCATTCCTCAGTGTCATTCCTCAGTGTCATTTAATTAATCTATTAGCTGGGGTTTCACATTACTAAAATTTTAAACTGGGCACCAGCACCCTGAAAGATACTATTTCTGATGCCACTTAGGAAAAAAAATCACAAAATTAAGCATTTTTTATTAAAAAAAATGATGATGATAATAATAATAATAATAATAATTAGATCATTACTGGTTCGTGCAAATGTATTCATCTGTTTATTTCCTGTGGCTTCTGGTGACTTGGCACCATATTTCCTTGCTGATCAGAGTTGGTAAGGTAGGGTGCCACAGCTTCTAGTTGCAGACTTATGTCTGCTTCATTTCCTGTCTGCTTCATAGCTTAACAGACAACTAATGTTACCAGTTACGCTGATGACAACACAAAATTCTTCATAAAGACTGGGGTGTTAGTCTTTAAGATGCCTCGTCACATTTGTTGTGCTGCTGTTCATCTGTTCAGCTGCTAGTGAGGGGCGGGGCTGTGTACTACCCTGTCTGCAGCAGTGCTGTGTGTGGGGGGGGGAGAAGAAAAAAAAACGAGACTATTGCAGATGAGTAACTAATCCATGTCATGGCTACGGTACTGATGGTACCAAAAAACAAAGCAAGTACCATCACATTTTTTAGAGTTGTGGTATTAAAATGTACTGAATCCATTCTGGTAACGTCCGTATCTATCATTGGATTTGATGTTCTGCTTAATCAGGTTATTTGTGCTTATTTGCTTACTGACTTTACATTTACTCAAATTGGTAGGTTTGTAATGCCTCAGAAAGGCCCTTTGTGGTATGACTACACTCAGAAGCCTGATTGGTCTTTATACAGTAAAGTCAGAGAACCTAGTCACTTTATTTAACAGGGGTCTATGCATTTTCTTAATCTTGAGTGACAACTTTAATCGTTGTCATTTAAAAACCTGCTAGCAGCATGCTGGTTGTTGTGTTTGTATCTCTACTTCATTTTTGTTTGATGTAAATACTATAATTTAACACAACTCTGTATGTTGTTTATGTTATTTCTACCAACCAGACTGATTGTAGTGGTTGCAGTCTGTCGCAACATTATGGTTACCTTTCTGGGGTGGTGCATGATTCAATGCAGAAGTTGAAGTCCTTAGCACATTTCCTGTCCCAACAAACCACAGATCATCACTTCTACTTAATTTTGTTCTCCTTACCCGAGGTGAGTCTGGACTCACGGGTCAGAGAAGGAATAAACCAGAGCCTGGCGGAGCCGAGCAACCTGATGTACGAGGAGGCCCAACTCCAGATCTACACCCTGATGCACCGGGACTCCTTCCCCCGTTTCCTCAACTCCTCTGTTTACAGAGACCTCCTGGCCAGCAGGAGGCGCACCTGCCTCGACACCTAGTCTCCTCCAGCCTCCATCATCGCCATCAAATGCCAACAAGACTACTACTTAAACTTCAAATACTACTATGGTGCCAGAAGTCGGGTTTGGAAAAACCTCTCCCTCTTTTTTGGTTGAAATGGCCGAGTGACATCCAAGATAGCTGGTTGTTAGTTTTTTTTATTTATATTTTTTAAGCAATTTATATCCAGTTCTCCGCTGGAGGTGGGTCAGCCTTTGCTGGTGGTTATTGGTCAGTTTTAGACCATTAATGCTGGCCAGTGATTGTTTTGCTAGCAATTTGTGCTTTTCGTTATGGTTGACTGGCCAACCCACGTATCAGCTATCAGTTGAGATGGCCAACCTAGTGACCCGCTGTTGGTTAACTGTGGACAAAGACTCCTTAGGAGGTGGGAACAGAGTGCGAGAGAGAGAGACAAAAAGGACAAGCCCACTGTTCCTGTACTGTAATATTTTAGACCTCATGCTTTTTACCCTTACTTAGTGATATTCTCTGTCTTTACTCATTATTTTTAACAACTTTTTAGTTTTTTCAAGTCTGTCCCATTCCTCAGATGTCTTTCATTTCATTTTGCTCTTCATTCCTTCACTGTCCAAACATGACATCTATCTGTCGGTGGGATTTAGGGCATTTCTTGCCCTTTTAACCAGTAGACACACTGGCTCTGCATGCAACTCTCTCTCACTATGATCGCTTGATGATATAAGCCGCGGACTGCAACTGTTTTTGAATATTAAGAGGTATTTAAGGGGGGCGGGGAGGACTGTATCTCTGTTTGGCTGTCTGTGTCCAGTGATGGGAAAAAGTAAACTTCTGACATCTTTAGGCTTACTGCAGTATTTTTATTGAGGAGATTTGAAGGTGTCTGCAGCACGTGCAGCACCTACCATTTATCCACCTGTCCATCCAATCCATCCGTCCATCCAAGCACTTTCCTTCTTTAGGATTCGTTAACTGGGAGAAGGGCTAGAATTGTGGTTGGGCAGCTACATCTATTATTATTACTCATGAACTTTAGACAAAAAAATCTCTCCACTGAGAAAATCACAATGCCTTTACATGCAGGAAAAGGCAGCACAAGTGCTGCTGCAGGTTTTCTGGAAAGCAACCACAGTTTGTCCACCAATCCCTACCTCCCTTTTTTTTTTTTTTTTTTTTTTTTACCCTCGTTTCCCTCCCTCCTCCTCCTCCTCCCTCCAGTTCAGACCATCAAGGCCTGACAAGCACAGGTGCCCAGTCTAGGGGAAAAAACACAGCTGGAGAAAAACAAACAGACGAAAAAATACATTGAATCCAAATAAATAATCATCTAATTTTTTTTAATTCTTGAGCAGAAAAAGAGGGCTTACCTTGTAGTGTTTTACAGTGAATTTTTGAGCATTATAGAAAGCCGCTTCTGCTTTAAGAACAGTAGCAGAAATTGCAGGCGCGGGTGTAATGTAAAAGGTTATCAAACCCTGGCTTTTGTCTGTAAGGCTTTAGCTTTAGTTGTGGCTAAAAACCGGAGATTGGATGCCTGTTATAAGCAGTTACGCCGAACCAGGTCCCAAACACGATGTCAGAGATGCCGTGATGACGTCAGTACTGGTCGCTAGGCTGTGGAGCCTTGGTCCTTCTGCCGTGTGGTGGTCCTTCAGTTAGCTACTGCCTGTTCAAGACGCTTGTTTCTTCATACCAGAGCTAATGAAGAGGGTTGGTAATAACAACGCTTGCACACGGGGCTAGTAAAAGAAGCTTGCATAGTCATGCTACACACTCGCCTTTTCAACTAGCCGTCTAGGTTTCAGCATGCTGTAGTCAAGCAGTTAGCATGCTTGTGCTAGCCATGCTAATTTTCTACTCCACTGCCAGCCCTCGCGCACACTCTGGTTTGTTTTTCTAATCAGACTTTGACAGCATGCTACGGTAACGGCCGTGTGTTTATGGTACAGTGACACATTTACCAGAGAAAAAAAGAGGAGAGTTTAAGCGGTTGTGCCAAACCTCCCATTAACATTTTTAATACATGAAATGATTTTTTCTTTTAATGATGTAAACATTTGAACATGAACATGTGCATCCACATGAACATGTGGATGTACAATAGACAGTGCATGAGTGCTGTATATGCTTTTTTTTTTTTTTTTTTTTTTTTTTTTGTAATTAACTGAGCCTCTGAGTGTATTCAGCACTCGATAGGTAGCTGACCTCCTGGCTTGTTTGGGTGAGTAGTGCCACATCTTAGTGTCAATGAAACGGTGCCACTCCTCACTGATTAATGTCGGCATCCATGTTTCTGGCTCCTTTAACTACCTAACATTCATGTGCCAAGCTTGGTCTAGATTAATTATAAGAGCGGATGTTGCACGACGCCTAGCAGGCCTTTGAAATGCAATTGGATGTCAATTTGAGGCTCTGTCTCACTTGTCGGAAAGTTAATTAATAAACACCTTTCAGGATATAAAGTTTTTGTTTGTTGCCACTGTTTCTAAACTGCAACTTCAGGTTTTGTTGGAGAAACTAAATAAGGAAACGAATGAATACAAAAAAAATCCTTTGCAGGAGCCTGGGATTTTGATGTTTCCTCCAGACTTATTTCAACAAAAGAAACAGACAGGATGTCACAGTAGTACAAAAGCTGTCTGCTGTGAATAATGGTCAGGAAGACAGGTTGAAACTAATAACCACGCCACAGTTTTTCAGTGTTCCTTATTAAAAATATACTCTTGTTTAACCTTTGGCAATATAGTACTCACATTCAGGCTATGTGAATATCCATAAGGGCTTGAACTGATATTGCTTGGCTGCTTTAATGAAGAGTTCTGCATGCATGCGCCCAGTTGACCAGAAACAGAGGAATACAGAGTAATTTACCAATTCTGATACCGCAAGATCAGCTTTCACTCTCACTCCTTGGAACAGTTTTACCTTTTCACAAAGTGAAAGCATTTTAGACATTTGTATTTGGACAACTCTGGAACTTTTTAACTCATAAAGCTCTCATGCAGACACATCCCTCTTCTGCACACTAGAACTACATTTCCTTGTTTTTTTGCAGGTTTTTTTCAGAGTCTATATAAGTAACATGAGAATGTTTCACCAACAACCAGATATTGAAATCATGGTGCAATCAAAACAAGTTTACATTTATAAATTGTGAGATGTGTGTACCTTATTAAATACTCGTAACTGTGGGAAGCTAACAGCCAGCAGGTTTGAAGCTGGCGCGAGTCTCTGCCCAGGGCTAACGGGCAAGCTGGAGTTTAAAACTGGGAGCGTTTTACAAGGAGGACAGACACGGTAGAAACCCAGGTTTTCTGCTCGCGTCCATTCCTCGTAATTTATTGTGACTTTTACACAGCGGGGAGAAGTACACAGTTGTTTATTTTTAATACCTGCGTTTTAAATGTGGATTTTGCAAGCAATGACGATGATGTGAAGTGATATAGTTGTCATCGCTAAGTTTAGATTTTTGTCTTTAAATTTCCATGGATTCCAAGTGAGAGGGTCTTTAAAATGTGGCTATGGTTTTATTGAGTAAAAAATATATAAAGAAAAATATTAAATAAAGGTTGCGAGCTAGAGCTGAAGTGTCCTAACGGGATGGAGGAGGTTTGCGAAGCTTTGGCCTTACTGACATGTTTTTTTTTTTCTTTGTATAAAAAAGAAAACAAACGTCTCTGTAGGCTTTTCACTACCTCTCATGTTGGTTAATTTATTTCACATCTAGTTGTCAATGTAAAAGTTGTTTTTAGATCTACTTGAAGCCTAACACTGTAAACAAAAATGTGCACAGAAAATGACTATGTATATGACCAGAGGGGTTAAAGAGAGTTTGGCCTAGTCAACATATTTCTGTTTGTTTGTTTGTATGTGTGTTTGTTTTGAACTTGTGTTGAGCTGAACTAGATTTTGCATCTCTATAAAGAATTCAGGAATCCACTGTCTAAGGGCTAATCCCATTTTTGCCTATGCAAATCTGTTACTGTGGGTGAGTTGGGAAAGGGTGAGCTAATGCACCTTTCACCTGTTTTAGATGGACCATGGTTTACATTGCCCTTTGCTGATATTCTTCTTATTCAGCAAAAATGTACGCTTATTTTTGTTTATACATATACATACATACAAAACAAATAATATACAGAGTAAATAGTATATGCCTTCGTGATGATAAAAAAAAAAAAAACAAGAAACCTTGATGAAAACAAATAAATGTGTTGTCTGACATTATGTGGCTGTGTGCTGGAGTCTTGGTAACCTAGATGACTGGAATTCAACTTGACTGTCATAAAACTGTCATTACTCAGGCTACAAGACTTGTAGCTGACCCTGTGCAGTATTACCTGACTGAAGGAATAAATTTTATTTATTTAAAGATCAACCAAATCATGACTTTCTGTGACAAACATGTTACCCTGACAGTAGCATGTTATTAGACAGTGGGGTAAACAGGGGACCACCAAGGATTTGTCCTTATCATTTTTAAAGCCTAAGACTATGTAACTTTTGGTAGGAAAAACCTTTTGTTGCCAAAGTAGGGGTAGGCAGGTGTTTAAACAGCAGTAAGTGTTTAAAGAAAAATATATCCGTAGTTTTTATGATCTGAAAAAGAACTTCACTCCTGCATCTCCTCTGGGCTTGTGATGCCTGTGATAAAGAATTTTGATCAACTACAGGTCCTTACAGACCAAATCACACACGGGAGAGCTTTCCTTTAGTGCTTTAACTAAAATCTAATGAATTAAAATCTACTCGACTACTCAACTAAACAGTAACCGGAAACAATATCAAAGTGCTACTACAAAAAGACTTAAAGGCAAACTTCTCCCACTTCTGACCAGATTGGGTGAGTAGTACAAGACGAGGATGAAGAACAGCGGATAAGGTGGTACAATGGGCTAAGCCAGAGACTTAACGTTGGGGAATGTGAAACCAGAAGGGGAGTGACATACAACCATATTCCTATGCTCGACCTGTTAGTGGGGCTTGAAAGAGAGAGGGGAGAGTGGCAGGAGGAGGGATGATTTTTCTTTTTTCTTTTTTTATTCTGTAATTGTTTTGTCAACCCCCCCCCCCCCTTTCTTTTTCTTTTTTCTTTTTTTTTTTTAAAAAAAAATCCATATTTCTGCCTACTACAACTTCAGGGTTAAAACAAAATGTTGTTTAGAAGTAGCACAAGTCATAGAGTTAGCAAACACACTCAGTAATGTCAGTCGCACAGCAAGTTCGTTAGCAATAGCTAACATTAGCCACTTTGTCACAGAGGCCTAAAGACTGCTCGGTGAACGCTTGGCAAACTGATCACTGTAGAAAAAAAAACTCTGATCAATTGGTGAGCAGTTGATGGCCTGTATGTCTTTCAAGACATACAGGAGCTACATCTGTGTTGTATACGATCTATGGCTGAAGCAACACGTTTCAAAAGGTGCAGCTTTTACTTTGAAGGCGTTGCACTCTTTACAGTTTTAAAACCTCTTGGCGAGTAGTCGGCAAACGCAGACAAGTCAGTGTCACGCAAACTTAGGGCAATTGTAGCAATCTACTCATCGTATACTACTTTGCTATCAGTTTCAGAGATGGCAAGCAACATCCAGAATCCTCTCACACCTGGTTTGAAACTGCTCCTTTTTCCACTGTGACTGATGGTTGCCAAGTGGTCTCCAACTGGTCTCTACGCCTGTGTGACAGGAGTCTTAGTTACATCCAAACTTTGAGTATACTGAGTGGAAAGAGTTTGTTTTACTGCTTATGAATATAATTGTTTTATCTCTAAGAGTGAGACCGTGTTATTGACTCATTCAAAAGTTACATAGTCTCACTTTATAAGGGCTTTGGAGCTGGCGCAAACATGGAAACAAGCTAGCCGAGTCAATGACAGTATCTGCCTTTGAAGTGTGCACTGTCCACACGCAAGTCGCAGTAATTCACTCTAACCATTCAAATAAACCCCGCTCACCATGAAGTATTCCATATTTTATTGTGATTATCTTTGTTGTTTGTCAGTAGACTCTCCACGAATGTTGTGAATTATATGATGAAATGAGTGGCAACACTGTGGCAACAGCAACTTATTTTTCTATTCTTCAACTTACTGTTCTTTTTGTAGCCACATCCAGTCAGACTATCACTGTGTTTATACAGTAGCATCGATGTGGAGCAGAAGTGGGCTTTGTGTTTGTTAAACACTCCACTAAGGCAAAACGATAGACTAGTCAGTTATAAGTTACTTACGGGACCATTTATTCAGCTCTAATGAGCCACTTTTAATGTTCAGTTGAGGTTTGATTCAGATCTAAATAATTTTTTAACTTTTTTTTTTTGTCAGGAAAATTTAGCTCCTTAACTGAAATGGAAGTGACAGTAGGATGGTTGATTGTGTGTGTGTGTGTGTGTGTGTGTGTGTGTGTGTGTGTGTGTGTGTGTGTTTTCCTTCTTTCCACAGTGCATCATGGCTAAAGAAAGGTTTATTAATTGATGTCGGTTTTGTGTGTTCCCTCAGTTGGATTTGGTGCCTCTTTATGCTTCACAACAGACCTCAAGATCTTGTTTTCTTGTCTGTCTCACTCTCCCCCTGTCAGGCTTACGCTTTCTCTCTTTGTGACATCACATATAAAACTCTGTTATTAGCCGTTAGTGGAGAGACGGGCCAATTTTACAGCAAAAAATTGCACTGATGTTTAATTCCTCCCTCATATTGTCTGTTTTGTACCTCTTCTGGAGGTGTTTGTGCTACTCTCGGAAAGAGATTTTGTCCGTGCGGGTACTGCTCGAAGTTGGTTCTCAACAGTTTTAGGCAATCACTTCTCTCTTTATTGATTTAGATGCCTAAGCCTCTTGCTTTATGTCATGCCTTTGTAGATAGATCACGGTCATCGAGAAATTATCTGCAGGTGAAAATGAAAAAAAGAATTTTACCGTCACTTTAGGCGATTAGAAAAGTGACATTTTTTTCTATTCAGCATGCTTTGTGCTAAATAAATGAAATAATTCAGTTATTTGCTATAAACGATACTGTATGAGTATGTATTCAAGTACTGCAGTATGCAGACAATTAAAAATATGAGAAACTCTTTTGAGAGGTTCATATTTTTCTTCTAGTATGTTTGACTATAATATTGATGGTTATGGGTACTTAATTCTTGTTTTGAGTGTCTCATGAATTACCCGAATGATTAAATGAACATCTTTGTAGTAACAGATATGGTCAGTTATTTCCACATGCATGATTTGAAGAGAGATTTACCAGGACAGTGCTTTTTAATCCAGAGTCAGGCTCAACTTTTCGCTGTTTTTCACTGGTTGCTTGACACGTCTCTTGAGCGAGATCCTGATTGCTTTATTTTGACAGGTGAAATTTAATCTTTGTGGTCACTAATGGTCCAGAAGGTGGTCTGGGGTGAGATGTATATTAAATTTGGAGCCTCATCCTGCCGCACTAAACAGATGTGACCTCCCTTTTCAGAATTGAAATGCAGAGATGAGAATAGTAGCCAGTTTAAGGGTGAAGTCTTAAGACAATAGAAAGCATCTCACTGTCTCCAGTCTTCAAGATGACTGCTTGTATGTATGACTTTGAAATTTATCAGAGGAAACTGATTGTCAGTTCTTAACTGTAGCATGTAAAGACTTTTATATCTTCTAGTTTAAACCCAACCTCATGTTGTAAAATAGCACTGGAGGGACTCAAGTCTTGTGGCACACAGTGATTTAAATCTGTAGTCCAAGAAAGAGAGAAAATTAAAAAGTATTAGGGAGTTTAAACTTTGTGAGAGAGATTCAGTCATGCTTGTACTGGCATTTTTTTTGCATGATGGAACAAGACAGACAAAATATTTGCATCCAGTTTAAAAACAAACAAACTAGGTTTAAAGAAAATTGCAGGGAGGAGTGTCAAAAGGAAAACGGATGATATATACTTGTGTACTTTTTTTGGTGAGATTTATTTGGGAAGATGGGAAGAAACTGCAAGCCTGACCTGAGGTTATTAATGCTGCAGTCACACTAGGGAAAAACGGGGTTGGAGACTGAGGCATGACCAAGATTATTGCAACCGTGTGCCGTTTTGGTACCGTCTGCGTGTATTTATAAATTAGATGCCAATTTATTTGCAAACCAGAGTGACTCTAGTCAGCCTGAGTTGACTGCTGGTATTTCTTTATTTTCAATGCCCTCGCGTCTTGCTTTATGCCATGTTTTCTGCAGGTGAAATGGGTTGCCTGGTGGATGAGAGGCCGCTCCCCAATAGGCAACCTGTGAAATTGCCTCATACTTGAAAGTGGGTGCTGCAACCACTTGCAATCAGTCTCCAACCAATTGCAAAATATTCAGTGTATTCACCAGGGGACCATTGGTTTAGTTTTATTTTTGCCATGTTAATTTTTCCTCTAGAGTGACTGAACCATAAGCTAGAAATAAACCTCACATAAAACCATTTTTTTCTTTTTTTTGTAATAGCAGCAGGCTCCAGTTTCATTCTTGCAGTCCCTGTTTTACTCTCATCAAGAAAAGAAAATAAGCCTATTTGCTGAACGTCACACAGTTTCTTTACGAATAAACAGCCTAAAAAAATATAGAGCTTTGTGGAATTCAATTAAATAAATAAAAAGAGGGAAACTCGAACTGCAAATGTCCAACTAAGTACAGAATGAGTATGTCTCTGTGGTGGATGAAATGTGCCAAAATAATAATCTACCTTCCACTTTAGTGGAACGGGGTGAAAAGAATTGTTGGAATATAAAAAGATCCTGATGAAACGCATTTCATGAGCTTTCTTTTCATGTTGCTGTTGTGGGTTTGTGTCACTTCTGAATCATTCACATGTAATCCAGCTACCCAACATGTAACCAACAAAACCATAATATAACGGGCACTGAACCTTTTGAGATGTGACTGATGTGGACTGCAAGCAACCAGGTCAGCTCCCAGTAAAATTGTACAACTCACTCACAAAAGAAGCTTGCTATTATTTTAATTTTATCTTTACTGTTGCTGTTAATTTATTCCAGTCAGAAGTTTTTCTGTCATTGTTTTTCTTTTTAATCTGAAAAGACACAAAAAAATGTTGTTCATCAGCCTTTAAGCATCATGTTTACACGGTGCTCAGTCTTGGTACACTTTGATCTACGGTTCTGTCTCTGTCTTTGTTTACACAATGACATCTTGCATTAAAAGAAAACTCCAACTTATGGTAACTGCCCTTGAATATCTGTAATTTAAATCGTGCTGCTAGAGAAAGAAATCTAAATGTAACAACTTACAATAAATACTTAATAGATTTTTGCCAAATGTGACTGTGTTTTTCTTTGAAGGTGTGGGAAATGAAGACTCTGATTTAAGGGACTCCAAATTGATTGTGTGAGAGACAAGGTCTGAAACAAAAGAAATATCCAGTGAGCAGCATTTGTGTGGACCAAAAGTCCTTGATGCCAGAGGTCAGGGTGATGATAGGAAGGCGGCTGTAACTCAAATAGACTCTCCTTCCAACCAAGGTATGCAGAAAAGCATCTCGTTGAACCTTCAAGCAGATGGGCTGCAGCAGAAGTCCGCAGTGGGCACCGCTGACGAGTGATCTGAGGCTACGATTGAGTTATCAAAACTGGACAATAGAAGATTGGATAAACGTTCCCTGGTCTGTGCCTTGATTTCTGCTGTGACATTTGGATGGTAGGATCAGGGTACATGATGAAGTGAGCGGCAAGTCTATTCATTTTTATTGTAATTTCCCTTTTATTAATTATGGCAGCAGGGTGTGGTTTCCCGACTCAGCTGTAGGAGGGAGAGAGGTGGGGCATTTACGGGGTGGCAAGGACTAAATTCAGTCTCTTATTTCATCAATTTATCATTTTAATCCAGAGTTAAATATCTTAAGTAACTATCAAGCAGGTGTACAGCCAATTTTGTGTAGGGATTCATGGATGAACTCCCTTTTGTAGATTTTTAAGCCTGTTCCTTCATCTTTATACCTGAAGCTGGCCAGTTTTCACTTGTCTGGTACAACAATACAAATAGTTTTCCAGGATCAATCAGGAAAAAAGGAACCATTTTAAAATCCAGACTGCAATCTGTCCACATAGGAAATTGTGCAAAAGTTTTAGGCCACCACTTATTTCTTTATATTTTTCTGGGGAAATGGGTGAAGCGGTTTGTTGAAACATGCAACGTATATGGAAATGCACGATATAAGGCAAAAACACAGTTTGTGCAATCCTAATGAGTTTGAAAGTCTATAATGGGTTTGACTACTTTTATTGTTTAACATAGCGTGAACTCTCTCAGGTCATCTGTCTCGTAATTTCTTCAAGTGGTCTTCAGGAATAGTTCTTAAGGCCTCTTGAAGAACATTCAAAGCTTTTCTTTGGATGTTTGCTACCTTTTGTTACATCCTCTGTAAAAATTATTGCAAATTGCTTCAATAATGTTGAGGTCTGGGTTCTGAGGAGACCAATCTATGACTGATATTGTTCCACTGTGTTTTTTCTGTCCAGGTATGATTTTAAGCCAGATGAATCAGCTAAAAGGCCAGATTCACCTCTCAGATCCTCTGCCTAGTCTTTGCTAGATTTCTTGTATTTTGCTTAAGGACACTGCTTTCAGATACTGGTCATTTTCTTGCATTTTTTTTTTTCTTTTTAGGTCTGATACTTCTTCTTTTATCCCCCACTTGGACAGCTTCCTCAATTTCTTTCAAGGACACGCTGCACACCCTGCAGAGGCTTTTCAGCTAATAGCTCTTAGTCAATCACCTTGTTGGTTCAAAAGTACCAAATTATGTCCATAAAATTGACCATAATTAAAAAAAAAATGTATTCAACAAAAGAAATGGGAACAAATTACATGCTTTTGCAGTGGTTGCTGGTAACAAAGTGGCTACACAGAAATTAAAATTAGTTCTTTGCTAAGATGTCACTGATTCAGCTCTTGAAGTAGATTACTTTTTTGTGCTTGAATGACTCATAGGTCAGTATTAGGTGGTGCAGCAAAAAAAAACCAAAAAAAAACATTCATCTGAAAATGATCAGGTAAAAGAACAGAACTGAAAAACAGTGAAAAAGCAGCCAATGACCAAAGAAAGACCTCCAGAAAGCTTGGAGAACCTGCTGGTCAGCACTTTTACATGGTGCTGTACATTTTAAAACCTTAATAAATAAAAATGGCCAAATAAGTCTTTTATTCAGATTTAAGGGCTGTTTAATCCTATGTTGTGTTATGTTTCTTTGCAGGCTACTCTTAACTTACAAACCAACCATTCAGCTGAGAACTGGAAAGTCCTTTTCAGGTTTCAAATCCATACCCCGCTCAAAACGAGGCATACATTATTTTTTAAATGGATTACGCATGAAGTCAAATAGTGTTTAACAGAGTTTTCGGGGAGATCATCTGACTAAAGGCCAAAAGGCTAGTAATCACATGTTGGACTCAGACATAATGTAGTTGCTTTTTTGAAACAATTCATGATCATTTAAAGTAAAATGTTTAAACAACCTAATACACGGGGGAGTTTTGGCATCTCTGAGTAAGACTATATAATTAACCTGTGGCATTTTGATAAACTATACTTCCAAAAATAAATATTTCCTTCTGACACCCAGATTTAAATGAGACCTGTTAACCACAGAAAGAGGCCACGTCGTTTAAAAATGTCTTTATTTTTATCCTCTGCATCAAAGACTGTGTTTTCAGACTTTACATTCAGACAACAGGGTGAGACCACATGCTGAGGACAGAGGAGGCAGGTTTGTGTGCATGGGTGCTCTCTCATACAATCTTCTTTATTTATGTGTGTATAACTCTTCATACAGTCCTGTCTGTATGTGGGCATGAGTATGGGCACTGTCACAGATGTGTTTTCTCTCTCAGACAGTCTTTTGATCAGTTGGGTCTGGAACTGTTGAGGCAGATGTTGAATCCTCCTGGGTCTTGTCTAATCCCTGGCTGCAGCCCTGCTCGCTTAACTGTGTGTCGTCTTTCACCGTGACTGCAGCGTTGGAATTGCTCGCGTCTATACTCTCATATGGCTCTGATGTCCACTGAGGAAGAAAGGAAGAGAGAGGAGGCCGGTTTCAGGCACAGGAGAGCATTCGCTGTTTGTATAAAGCAACTAGCATGTTCGAACACAACAAGAATATCAGACGGCAACTCTGATCGTACCACTCAAAAGTGTCAAATGATGCATGAGAGTAAAAATCTGATTTTCACTTTGTTTTTTTCCTCTATTTTAATTCTTGACTTCACAATTTGGGCTCCAGGAGTACAAAACAACCGAAATGAGTCTCACTTCTTCAACTTTTTTCAAAACTTCAAACAGTAAAAATATGGGACTCTCTCCACTGGAAAAAAAAAAACCCCACACAAACATTTTTTGCCATGCACAAAATTTGGGGTTATGTTAAAATTTAGACTTAATAACTTAAATTTAAAATTCTTTTCTCTGAAGTTTCAGTTGGCAAGTCTAAATTTGGAGATAATAACCTGAAATGTTGACTTCTGAATCTTAAAGCAATTGTTTTTCCAGCTGCTGAAACAGGCTTCCACAGATTGATCGGTAGGTTTAGAGCAGCCTGAAGCCTGAACATTTGGCTCACAGAGACTCCTTGTAAATCCACTGACATCCTTATTTGAAACCCTGGTTATCTTTAATATGAGCATCCACCTGAATAACAGTGAATACATGGCAGAAAATAAGGAAAAGCAGAATACGGGACTGTGAATAAATATACGCCGCCCCCCTTCCTGATGCATTAGTTTTGTGCATATTTTCACACTGTTGTTTCAGACCATCAAACTAATTTTACTATTAGACAAAGTCATACAAAATGCAATTTTTAAATAATGATTTCATTATCAATCAACCATTTTTAAAAATTACCCCCTTGAGTGGAAGCTGAGTTCCATTTCACTAGCAACACCCAGGCCTGATTACTGCCAGACCTGCTGAATTTTTAACAAATCACTTAAATAGAACGTGTCTGACAAAGTGATGTAGATTAAAAAGTCTCAAAAAGTAACAAATCATGCCACGATCTAAAGAAACTCAACTATAGATGAGAAACAAAGTCATTGACATCTATAAATCTGAAAAGCTTAGAATAGCATTTCTAAGGCTTTGGGACTTCAGCAAACCACAGAACCATTTTCCACAAATGGTGAAAACATGGAACAATGGTGAACATTCCCAGGAGTGGCCGGCCTACCATAATTATTCTATATTCTATTCTAGAAGTTCACAAAAAAACTCAGACCAACATCTAAAGAACTCCAGGCCTCACTTACTACAGTTAAGGTCAGTGTTTGTGATTCAACAAAAAAGCAAGAGACTGGCCTTGGAAAACGTCCAAGGACAAAACCACAGCTGACCAAAAAGGCTCATCTCACATTTGCCCTAAAACATCCTTAAAAAGAGAAACTATTCTGTGGACAGACGCGACAAAAAATGTAGTTTTTTGGAAGGTTTGAGTCCCATTACGTCTGGAATAAAACCAACAACATTTTATAAAATTAACATGATACCAACAGTCAAACATGGTGACAGTTCTGTGAGGGTATGGGGCTGCTTCAGGACTGGGACTATTTACTGTGATTGATACAACCATGAATTTTGCTCAGGTTGTCCTTGAATCTCAAATATATTTGGATTATGCAGCAGCAAGTTCACCTCTGAATGGCTCAAAAAATCAATTACTTTTTCACACAGGGCCAGGTAGGGTTTTCTTTCCCTTTACTATATGAAATCATCATTCAAAAACTGCATGTCGTATTTACTCTGATTTTTCTTTGTCTAATATTAAAATTGTAAATCCAATTGAATCTTCTCAAACAATAAAAATGAGCTGTGCTTTTAGACAGACACTGGATGTGAGAGAAATATCAGTCTCTTATCTATTGGCAAAAACTGCAAACAAGCTCCTCAAGATGTTGAACTTTTCCCTTAGTATTTAAAACCTCTACAAAAGCAAGACAAGCAAGTCAAACTAGGAAAAAGTGTGCACTTGTTTTTCTGTATATGTGTACATCTAACTGCTGCCTACCTAGTCTAAGCTGTGTTGTGGAAACAGTCTTAAGTGGGTGCAGAATTCAGACAGTGCTCTTTTCCCCACCCACCTGTGTGGCTCTGCTGCTGGACCTATGTGAGGGCCCGATGGCAATGTTGACACTGGAGGATGACTGTGTATCGGTGGTGTTGCCCCCTTCAGCAGCGGACAACCCGGAGATAACCAGACCGCTGGAGAAGCTACGCTTCCCAAACAGCAAGCTGAGTGTGGATGAAGATGAGGAGACCTGGCACCACAAGGAACGGAGATATTGCAGTTCTGTTATAATGTCATACAGTAAACACTAAGGTGATTTATAGGAACATCAAGAATCTCAGTTTTCAGATCTTCCATCTGTCGGCCATGTGTTTAGGCATGCTGCATTAGGAGTGTACAGTTCCTACCTGACTGGAGCGCTGCTGATGCTGCGCTGCCTGAAGCTGCGCGCTGATGCCACCTGCTCCTGAGAGACGAGGGACCTGGAGACAGACAAAAATCCTCTTTACACTCTTAGTAAGGGAGCACAAAAGCAGCTGCAACCGAGAAAAGTAAGCTTTTTACAATGTGTGCGTATACCTGGGAGAATATAGAAGCTATGGAGGTGTTAAAGGACAGCTGACTGTTAGACAGACGCTGGACAATCCCGTTATTGGAGCCCGAGTCCAGGATTGGGCCAGACTGGCTGCTGACAGGGGGGCGCTGACTCTGGGGCTGCACTGATCGACTGCGGTACTCTCTCCTGGCTGTAGAATTAAAAACGTGAACATTTGTAATGAAACGCAAGATTTAATAACCTAATGTACAATTTAAAAAGCACGTTATATTTGACTTCAGGATTTTAGTTTAGCTATGTGGCTCTCTGTGGTCTCTTAAAAAATAAAAACACTGGTACATCTACGTATTTGGACACCACCATAAAAAAAACAACAAGATGTTAAATGAAGACTTTCATTTTTCATTTTAAAAGAGTTTAGCAAAAGCATTGCAGTGATGTGGTGATCAAAGTTGTTATAATGTTAACATAAGTAAATTGGGTAAATAACTTTCAGAGTTGAACTAAAACCATCTAAAACTATAGCCAGTGAAAATTTCAACTCAAACACATGTTTTGGGTTGTTGGAAGACAAAGCGATGACACAGAGCAGTTTTGCTGCTCACTGGTTGAGATTTTGTTCCAAAGAAAATTGTCTTTTTTCACGATTCCTTCCAGGTTGGTGAGAGTCCCAGCTCCAGATGCACTGAAGCATCTCTACAGCATAATACTCCCACCATGTTTCACTGTGGGGATGTTATTTGTTGGATTGTACGCCTCTTCCTTCCAAACATGTTTTCCAAACATGAGCAGCATCTCTGTGGCCAAAGACCTCTAGTTTTGTCTCATCTGACCAAAGGGCGCACTTCTAAAATGCTTGATCTTTGTCCAGGTTGTTCTTAGTGTACTTCAGTATGACTTGAAGGCTTCTCTTCTGAAGAAATCAAGATTTTCTTGCACCGAGTACATACCTGTGCAGGTCTCCATCGAGACTACAATTCCCAGCCGGTCTAAGTCATTTACTAATGTCTTGGCAGTTGTTCTGGCGTCTTTACACACATCTCTCAGTAGTTTTATTTCCAGAGAATTTAAAATCTTTTGCCTCCTATCTCTGCCAGGCTTGTTCTGTACTGTGTGGCTCTCTTTGTGTTTCTTGATGATACTTTTCAATCCTCTTCTTTACACTTGGAAAAAAGTGACAACTTTGTATATCCATCTCCTGCTTTGTGAGTATCGAAAATTATTTTTCTCAAGTTGAAACTGATTTCCTTTGTATATGGCTCTATGACACTTTCTCAAGTGACAGCTCAAACCCTTACTGAAGTTTTTTTTTTATACTGTGTGTAAATTGTGCTTTAGAGTTCAAAAGTTGACCTTATTTTTACCTCATAAGTAAGCAGCCTGGTCATTAGTTACATGCGAAAAACTGAGTTAATCCCATGCTTGTAGAAACACCTTCTGCTGCATGAGTGACTTTATCGGTTTCTCACATAATTGTGGAACAGTTTTGTCCCACTCTTCTTTACAACATTGCCTCGGGTTATTGAGGTTTCCAGAGATTCATTTTTGTCCCACACAGTTGGGTTGTAGTCTGGACTTTGTCCCATTTTCCTTAATTCTTTTCTTTTTCGGGCATTCTGTTGGAGTTTTGCTGCTGTGCTTAGGATCGTTGTTTTGTGGAAAAACCTAATTTCTTTCAAGTCATAGCTATTGGATAAAAAGCCTCATATTTGATTCCAGAGTACTTTGACACACAAAAGAATTCATAATGGACTCAAAAACCGCAAGGTTCCCAGGCGCTGTGGCTACAAAACACACCAAAATCATTACCTCTTCGCCACCGTGGTTAACAGTTGTTATGAGGTGTACGTTCTAATATGCTGTGTTTAGTTTTTGCAAAACATGGTGGTTTCGATTATGACCAAACATCTCCACTTTGTCCTTGTCTCTCTACAGGACATTGTTCTGGAAGTCTTGTGGTTTGTTCAGATGCAACTTTGCAAACTTAAGCTGTGCTGCCAGTCTTTTTCTAATCATACTGTCATTAACCTTAACATTTAACATGGTAAGTGGAGCCTGTAGAGTCTGAGATGTTCACTCGTCATTCACTCCTCGAAGATCGTGGCGTTGTGTTAACACACACCTGAAGGCTCCAGACCATCAAACTGCCAAAACATCTGCTTTCATAGAGGCAGCCACACTTGTTGATGATCAATTAATGAAATGCATTTGATTAACAGCACCTGGATCTACTCAGTACGACCTTAACGCTACTGGAAGCAGTGCAAGTGTACTTAGTTTTTCATGTGATTGCACAGAGTAGTCTTTCCTGCAGTGGGAAAACCTCTCCCAGTGAAAATTTAGTCTGATTGTATAGAACTATAGGAAAATGACCCTATTGCGTAATTCATCTTTGATGCTAGTAAACACTTTTCTGATAGGTTTATATTCCCTTTGCTTGTTTCAAATATAATATAAAACTACATATTATTTTATAAAGCAGGGTTAGAGGGTAGGCAATGTGACAGACTATAATTTAGGGTGGGGCTTAGATTTGAAAAGTTACATAGCTTGACTTTGGTTCGTGTGATTAAAAACAAACAAAACCCAAGCATTATTAGGTTTACATCGAGATTGTAGTAGAAGAATTTGTACCAGCGTTGCGGTGTCTGTGGCTGTGTGCCGTCCTGGCTCTGTGCTGGCTCAGGCTGTTGGATGTGACAGAGGATGGGCGGTTGTGGCTCAACGATGACGACCCACCGGCACCGCAGTCCACATCCTCCATATTCATGCCGCTGTTACAGCTGGTCAGGTTGTCCTTACGCACCCTGCAGAACACAAGCACACAGCTCTGATTTATTTATTCATGTCCACATCAGTGCAAGGGATGCACACAGGCAAGGGGGACGTTCAAAAATTTACAGAGCCTTAACTATCAGCACTGCTTAAACCACACACACACACACACACACTCAGAGATGTTACGTAACTGTGCTAACATATGTGGTGGTGGTGGTGTTCCTCGTAAATTAGTTAAATGTGTTCTGGCTGGGGAGGCTTGATCCATCTCCTTATCTCCTTTTCTACTTAGTCGAATTAAGACAACACCTTTCAGTCAAGGCGGATGAAACAGGCTTAACAAACTAATCTAATCTGAAAGCAAAACTCTGCCCCAAGAAGCTTAAGGGCGAACTGCGCAGTTACAAAGACACACACCATTAGCTGACCTGCAGAGGTTAATGCAGCGCCTGTACAATAAGCTCTACCGAAGGTATTGTGTAAATGATGGAGAGAGAAACAAAAGGCAGGATGAAACTGGGGCTGAAGGAAGAGAGAGCCAAGAGAAGGAGGTTTCTGCATAGCAAAGCAGAGAGTTAAAGCTTTCAGCTTCCCGCTTACTCTGTAATCCAGCTGTCTATTTCTCTCAAACATGCACTCGCACTGTCCCTGTACATGTATTTAAAACTACATCAAGTTGGCAGAGAAGCCTCTTCGCAGCACTGACTACCTCCAAGTCAATATCTGTAAATCCACAGAGCAGGCAAGGCTCCCACTAAGCAGGCAGCCAGAGCATTACACTGCAGTTTGCATCTTATCCAGAGTGATTTATACTAAATGCAACCAGCTGAATAAGAGCATTAGGAAGCTGGCATAAACTGCTTTATCCCAACTTTTTCCTCTTTTGTCCCGGAGACATAAGGCCTTCTGTAACAGCTCAGAAATATATATAGATATATATCAGATTTCTGATATGTAATCTTTGTGACTTACAAAATGCTATTAAGTAGATGATGCATTTTAGAAATCGCCTGGAGAAAAACAGAGAATATATACTTATTAGGAGTAACCACAATACTTTTGTACTCATCTCTGTTCTTATTCACCTCTTTGAAAGGCAGGCAGCTTCTGTGGCAAACTAAAGGGTTATCAAGGCAAATAAAAATACAGTCTTTGAAAACACAGAATAAGGAGACGATTTCAAACAACGAGTAAGTAAACAGTGCATCAAAACAATGGTCAAACTAAAGCAAAAGACAAAATGATGGTAAAAAGAGCTGCTGACACTTAGAGGCATTTGTCAGTGAATTTCAATGCATACTATATCAAGAGGAAAATCCATAACATCTGCAACTGATGCACATGAAGCAATTGCACCGTCACAAACTGCAACTGTCCACTGGGCATGTGATGGGCCACACTGACCATGCACCGTGTGCCGGAAAACTACTACAACTTACTTTCTGCGGTCTTTGCAGCAGATAATTAGCTAGTCCAGAGATTCAAATCTTCTCTCCTGAAATGATTTTGTCCCAGTTTCAGAGATGAAATCAACTAGATGATTAGAAGAAATATGAAAGTTTTTGTCCTCCAAATATTCCAAATAAAGAGTGTGTTATTCAAGACTCCTCAGAGGCTCATGTTCAACCAGACTGAACCCATGACCTTCAACTTACAGCATCATCTTCTTACCCATCAGAGAGAACTAAATAAAGTCTGTTTTCTGTTTATCTTTAGCATGTGAAAAAAAACAACTAATTTTGAAGCACAGTCACAGGAAGAGATTTGGAAAAGGCTGAGCCTGGAAGGCAAGGATGAAAAAAGAATAACAAACTGCACTTTCTACTTAAGTGGGACAAAATGTACTGACCGCAGCCATTTAGAGCAGAGCCAGGAACGAATGGCATCCAGGCTTAAAGCCCCTCCTCCAATGCCGCGTAGTGTACCGTGTGTTCCTGCGTATGAAGTTGTCAGAGGTGACACGTACCTAAAAAACACAAAAAGAAAGAAAGTTAAACAGAGAAAACGTCTATGTGAGTGGGCTAAATACTTCTATTGAAGCAAATTAAGATTTTTCTGTGTAATAATTTGGCACGCACATGGGGTAGCCGAGTGGCTGGTCACAAGAAGAGTTGACCATGTTCCTCAGTGCTTGCTTTGAGTTTTGGATGCTGCCTCGCTCCGGGTTTCGGTTCCTTAAAAATATCAACTCCTGCTGCTGTCCTGCCCAGAGGCCTCGCACACACTCCTTATTGATCTGAAGAGGTACGGAAAAAATAGAAACAATCATACAGGAGTACAAAGTCCAAACACGAGAGAAGATCCAGAGAACATCTTGTTTGTTTTATACAAAAAGCAATGTGTGAATATGACAATGCTGTGGCCTTATAATTAGCATGTTTTAAGGTGCTTGTGTGAGGATTTTGTAACATTTGGGCAGCCTTGGGCCTTAGGGTCATGGGAATGAACTGTTCCTTTGTAATCATCATCTTATTTTAAGTGGTGTAAACTTTCAAATTGACCTATTATACTGATTTCTAACTCCATGTCAACCAGCCTCTGGAATAATTCTGGATATGTGACCACTCTTCTTGGCAGAATTTGTAGACTTCATTTACATTGGTTAGTTTCTTGGCACAGGACCTTCTTTGAAGTGTAGTCCACAATTTTTTAATACGGTTGAGGGCAGGGCTGTGGGAAGATTAATGTTAGCTTGTTTTATCAGTTCCAAAATGAGTTTTGATTTGCATTTGGGATATTTGTCCTGTTGGGACAACAAATTGTGTCCAAGTTTCAGTCATCCAGCTGTTGACATGAGATGATATAAAAATTGCAACAAAACAGCCCTAGACCGTGATGCTACCACCACCATGCTTGGCAGCTGGTACAGTGTTCTTGGGTTTGAAAGCTTCCCCTTTACTCCTCCAAACGTATCCCTTGTCGTTGTGGCCAAATAGCAGAATTTCTCTCTAACCATAAAACATTTTGTCAGAACATATTTGGCTTGTCCATGTGGACAGCTGTAAATTTCAGTTAATCATGAAGGTGCTGATTTTGGAGCAGGAGTTGGTCGGTGCCCTCAATTTACATGCAGTTTAGTGACAAGTTTGAGCCTCGGTGGTTCTTAGGATTTGCCTGAAATTCACGTTTTCTCTCATCTGAGGGTGACAGATTGGGTCTTCTTCAAGATCTTGGTAAAATAGTGATACCTGTACTTGTACAGTCTTGGAATCTGGAGACCTTCCCAACTTGTGTAAATCTACAATTCTCCTTCTTCACTGAGTTCCTTGGACTTCCCATTTTTTCTGAGTATTGGTCAATCCAGTGAGTGTTGTTGAACAAATCCTTTTTATGCTGGCAAAGAGAAACTAAGATATGTAGTCAACCATGATCACCAACGTGAAGTTAATAAGCTTTGGCCTAGTCGAGTTAAACGACGCTGAAGAACTTTTAACGCCACTGATTAAAATATTTAACTGAGTGTTTGCATATATTTGAGCCTTTATATATACTTTTGACCCTGTGTGGATTAGAGAAAATCCAAAATAAATTCATACTTCCAAATCTTGTTTTTTTTTTAAGTCATTAAAGAAGTATGCTGTACAATCATTCCACCCTGGAAAAAAACAGCTCAAAGAAATCATTAAAAGCCCAGAAATACCATGAGATGATGAGTGTATGTTATCCAGATGTGCGCATTTTCAAAAGTCTGTTTGACATCCTGAAGGGAAAGCAGCAACTCCAGAATCAAAAGGAGTTTGAACAGAAGAAATTCAAATTTGCGTGATTTATTTACACTAAGATTAAAAAGCAAAAAAAGCCACGATTATGTTCTATCATACATTTGGAAAAGTGATAGTGTTGGTTTGTTTATTGTCAAACCTTTGAGACCAACCTTCTCCTCATAGGTAGGCAGGATGCTGTCACACTGTGCACACAGCATTTAGCTGTTTAGTCATTCAGCCAGAAAATTAAACGTATTTTACCTTGATGACCTTGAAGCTGAGGTGGCGTTTGTACAGCATGATGATCTTGTACTCGTCCGTGCCATCATCAATCATGTGTCTCAGAGTGAGCAGCGTGTCACGGCTTGACAGCACAGCCTTACGCCAAGCGGGATCGCTCTCGTGGCAGATTACGAGGTTGCTGCGGTAGTTTGTGATGGCTTCGTACAGGATAGACGCCTCCTCGGTCTCTTCCAGACAGGTAAAGTGATCCTGCAAAAGCAGGAAGGTCATCATGAAGTGTTGAAGGAAATGTTTTCTCTATAAGGTGTATTTCCAGTACAGTTTGAGACTAAAGGTTGAAAAGCTACATGCTCTCGCTTTACCTGATGCAATTTGAGGCTCATTCTGACTGCAGGAGCCACCACCTTCTGGAGGAGGTCGAGATCAGTGAAAACCCACTCATCCTTAGTGGCGATGCGGAAGTCGCCTTTAAACAGGGTGTTGAAACCGTACAGAAATGATTCAAGACTTTAAAGAGGAAGGGAGGGATTTGAGGGGGGGGGATAAAGGAAACACAAAGATAGAGAAATAAAGGATGGATTATAATAACATATTTTAGATTAGATTACAAGACATAATAACACTGCAGAGTCAGAGGTATGTTTGAATGACGGGGATGTTTAAAGATTTATCCACTGGCTCCCCCTTCTGGCGTTTCTGTTTAGCACCGGGTAATATGTACAACATGAGACAGACATTCCAATAATTTGTGCATGTAATCTCAAATGCAACAGAAACATTTTTACTGTGTTTTAAGATCAATTTACCATAAGCATTTAATTTCATTGGTTTCCATTCATTTTATTTTAATGGAACAAGTTTATCTACTGCCAAAGTGCACAAAGGAGAGGAAGCAGACTGAAGAGGTCGACACTCTAACAACACACAGGGTTTTAAAATTAGATTCAGATTCAGATAACTTTATCAGTCCCGAAAGGGCAACTTGTTTGCAACTTACCCACAAAACCTACATATATGGTCAAACACACAATCTATAGTATATACACATTGTCAAGGTAGAGATCAGCAAAGAATGAGGTCAAAGCAAAACAGATTCTTAAAGAATAAATAAATGTATTAAAAATAAATAAATAGACAAAGAAGAACAAATGCCTAAAAATGAACAGTCACGGAAAAAACTCATCTAAATGATCCCTGCAAGTAATCTAATAGCTGAGGGAATGAATGATTTCACCTCCTAAGACCCGAACTCTTTCATGGCATGCATTTTATATTTTTCTTTGCTATTTGGGTTGATTAGGACCTGATGAATGTGAAAGCAAAGAATTACCAGATTGTTTTTTTACCTAATTTTTGTTTTTGAGAAAAATGAGATCCACATATGAGGACATTTGTTTCAAATTTTGATAGAACAGTGGCAGTATAATGTCCTCGTAAGTGGATATCAGGCCCTTGTAGAGAAAAATTAAGTATTGTGGTCTAGACATCCCAAAATGTGATGTCCACATATGTGGACACCAGGTCCTAGGAGGTTAAAGTATTTGTTAACAATTACCACAACATCACTGTTGACGGTGCTTTTCCAGTGTCCTAAAACACCCTTCAGCTAAAGAAATGACACATAGTAGCAAATAAACCAACTAAAAATTCATAATATTCCCATAGAAAAGTCACACCTGAATAGATTTTAAACACAGTCAAACATTTCTACATGTTTACAACTGAAGCACATTAAGCAGTTGTAACCGTCTTACTGTTACATGACGGCACCTCTGCCTTTCTTGTGTAACTTCAGCTAATGGAGGCACAAATAAACACTTTGCTCACACCGAGTTCTATGAAAGACTAATGGGCTACCAAATATTTGCTCAAAGTGATGAGCATAAGCCTATGCTGTATAAAGACCTTAATAATATTTCCACACAGCTCACTTCACAGAGGGATTTGCAGGCCAGCCAAACCAGTCACGCACTCTAATATTTCACTGGACTGCCTTCAGCTTTGATAGCCTATAACTGTCACAGCATTTATTTCTGACCACAGTTGGATTTATTTATTTATTTAGTCAAATTCTTTCATTGATGATGGGAGAGTCAGACTGCTGCATGAAGTCTTCTCTGCCAGCTGAAACATATTGATTAATGCAGTAATTATGCAACAGAGGGCTTTTATGTGTTCGCTTTGTTAAATCCAGGTGGTGACCATTTTTGTGGCCAGGCAGTGTATGTGTGCTGTTTTTGAGTCAGACAGGCTTACCTGTTGGACATGTTGTGTGACGCAGTGCCAAGGGATCTCCTCCCCAGGACGGAGAGAGCATAAGACAGAGTGACCAGAGGAGAGTCTTCATCGCTGTCCACAGGCTGGATATAAGCACAAACACACGGATGAAGGCAATGGCATATGGGCCAGAGATAAAAGTAAGTACAGATTCAAGCATTATGAGTGCTATATGGCAATTTGCAGCAGTTTATTTTCACTGTGCAACTCTTGCTTTCTTTCTTACTCATGTCAGATTTCTAAACAAGTAAAAGCAGAATGACAATAAACAAAATTCCTTAAAGGAGACGTAAAACATTACTGTTTCCAGCTTCTCAAATCTGAAATATATTCTAGTTTTTCTTCTTCTTTCAGCATTTTAAGCATTTGGGCTCGTGACTATAACCACATTAAGTTGCAGCAGAGTGTAAACTGAAACTCGCAAGACGATGTTTAATAGAACAGTGTTAAAGGGACGTACCGTCTCCATTTTCCCAGCACAGTGCTGGATCCACTCGAGGTAAACGTTGCAGAAGCTGGCACGCGTCACCCCCTGCAGGCAATGCACATAGTCCTCATCGATCTTCACGCTAAAGACCTGAGGGTCGCGCTCAATGTGGTGCCACTTGGTGTAGGACTGCAGCGCCTCCTGAATGGTGGCATCCTTGAGCCATGTAGACAGTTTGGGAGAGTGGACCAAGTAGTAGATGATACTCTGAAAAGGAGATTGAGAAAGAATGGGTCAGTAAGTAAAAACTTAATACTCACTCAAAAGGAAGACGTGCTCTTGTACGTACTGCATTGCTTAGGATGTCTAGAGTCCTTTATTGCCATGCTGCTATTTGTAATGGTGATTAATGCATAAGATGCTAATTAATTTGTCATTTAAGCAGGAGAGGAACTACCAGACCCCCGTCATCAACGAGTGCCCAGTGGAGAGAGTGGACAGCTTCAAATACCTCGGAGTTCACATCACGCAGGACCTGTCATGGTCCTGTCACATCAACACCGTGGTGAAAAAGGCCCGACAGCGTCTCTACCACCTCAGACGCTTGAGAGACTTCCAACTGCCCTCCAAGGTGCTCAGGAACTTTTACTCGTGCACCATAGAGAGCATCCTGGCGGGAAACATCTTAACCTGGTTCGGGAACAGCACCATGCAGGACAGACGAGCTCTACAGAGGGTTGTGCGGTCAGCTGAGCGCACCATCCGCTCCGAGCTCCCTGACCTGCACTCAATCTACAGCAGGCGGTGCTGGACCAAGGCCAGGAAGATCGTGAAGGACCTCAGCCATCCCAACAACAGACTGTTCTCTCTGTTGAGGTCAGGAAAGCGATTCCGCTCCCTGAAGACCAACACAGAGAGACTGAGGAGGAGCTTCTTCCCGCAGGCGATACGGTCTCTCAATCACACCACCACACAGTACTGACCCACACATACAGTTCTTACACACACACTGGACTTTCTGGACTTTGGTTTTGCACAACACTGGTCACTATATTCTTCATTTCCGGTTAATACTTGTACAGCTGCTGTTATTGTGTATATATTTATTTATATTTAGATTTCTTCATACATTCTTATATAGTTCTATATTGTGTATTTTGTTGTACAGTTATTTTATTTTCAACTTTAATTTATATATTTATCTTTATCTTATTCTTCCCAGTTAAATTTACCCTTCATTCTAATTTGTGTTGTACAGTTATTTCATTTTTAACCTTAATTTATATTCTATTCCTTCCTAGTTAAATTTACCCTTTTTAATTTTTCATATTTATTTCCTATCTTATTCATAGCCTTTTCCTTTTTTTGTTTTCTTTAGGTCACGAGCAGTTGTCCAAGCATTTCACTACATATCGTACTGTGTATGACTGTGTACGTGACAAATAAAATTTGAATTTGAATTTGAATTTGAAGAATGTTCAAAAATTCCCATAAACACACTCCGAAATCTTGTGGAAAGCCTTCTCAGAAGAGTTGAAGCTGTTTCAGCTGCAAAGAGCGGGCCAACACCATATTAAACCCTTTGGATTAAGAACAGGATGTCATTCAAGTTCGTGTGCGTGTGAATGCAAGCGAGCAAACACTTTTTTAGCAATATAGTTTGAAATGTTTTGATGCCCTGTAAACGCACATACTCTGTGAATCTGGAAGCTTCAGGTTGGAGTGTAAATGTACCTTCAGGTAGTAGGTGATGAGCAGCTTTCGAAGATCGTACACTTGCAGCATGGTGGCAGCATTGTTCTCACTGATGCTGTAACCCTCCAGCAGGTACTTGGTGGCCATCACTTCCCAAGCCAGCCAGCGCAGGTTGAAAGCAGCGTTGCATGACAGCATGTGAGGCAAGTGGCCCGGCTCACAGCAGCAGCATGCGTCATCTTCCTCCACGCCCTCTGTGATGGCCTCCACCTCGCGCTGCTGACAGTACGTCCCTGGGATAGAGACATGGAGTCATAAGTAAAGCAATAAGATACCTTTGCCATGGACGCGATGGGATGGCTGTACTTTACCTCTGAACTCTAAACCCCTCAGCTGGAAGGTGACCAAACCATTGCCAATCTCTATGAGGTGGACCAGGGCGTTGAGGTAGTCAGAAGCCAGGATGAAACAGTCCCCAGCGCTATAGTTGCCCCATCGGCCCAGCATGAGGTCACCACAAAGCGAATGCTGCAGTGATCGAGTCAGGTACTCATAAAAGATGGAGTTTAGGTTGTTATCGTCGCAACCTGCAAAAGAAGAGCCAGAAAAACAGATCAAATGTGCTTGCTGCCTTATCTGATACTAAAATACAAGATGCTCTTTGTGTTGGGGGAATGAAATAAATTAAACTGATTTGATAGTCCAGTTAAAGCTCACCTGTCTCCTTGTCCACCTGGGACACCAGCCTGCTGTTGGAGTTATCAATACGTTTTGTGCTGCAAGGAACACACAAAGAAGCATATCTGTGCAACACTGACCAAATGTTTTTCCTGTATGTGCTTATACATCAGGTTAAAAGCTGATAAAATATATCATGCAATCCCGTATGAAGTGTCTCACTATAAAACTACTGTATGCTTTTATTTCACTTTATTCCTGCTCTGCTGTGACTGTTCTGCTATACTTTCTGTGTCATGTTGCATTGCTGCTCATCTGAGCTTCACTGTGACAACTTGAGCAAACACTTCCTATTTCAACTGACTCCAGCTGAGGTGATGCTGTCAGTGATTTCAAGGTTTCAGGTCTAACACTGACAGTGTCACCTAAATATAGTCGTGGGGTAAGCTTGCACATGAAAGCTCTGGGAGTATTTCTGGCGTGCTCTCAGGGTGCTGAATGCGTGCAGTCTCTCACATCAATAAGTAAGAGGGAACAAAGACACTTTATTGTGTAAGCAGCTAAGTGTGAGACAGAAGGGGAGCTCAGTTCAAAAGACAAAGATTGATTGCTTCTTCAGTAAATAAAAAAACAGATGTGCAAATTACAAACTGGAGAAGGAAGTCACGACTCAGTATTTATCCTACCACGTAAGCCCATTTAACCACGTAAAAGCCTAATCAAAGACAACTTCTACATGAGCTATAGGGCCTGGACACCTTGTAGTCACTGAGTTGATCATGTGCTCCTCTATATATCAAAGTATTGTGGAGTCAAATGTGAGGCCATGTGCTGTAGCGTTCCAAAGTGAAATGCTGTGGGGGCACTTTAACAGAGTGGGCCAAAATTCCTCCACAGCAACGTGAAAGACTGACAAAGTCATACAGAAAATACCTCAAGTTATTGCTGCTAAAGGTGGTACTATAAGCTACTGAACCCTGAGGTACAATAAGCTTTTCAAAAAAATTGCATAGACATGTGAAAAATTGTTTTTTCACAACTGCAAATCATTTTTTTAACACAGCTGGGTATTGTAGTTTTTAATTAAAATGACTCTAACTGATGAGGACTATTTTTAGCCACATTTGCAGCTGGACTGTGCAATTCAAACGTGTAAAAAAAAGGACCATGCAACAGAATACAAGTCTACCTCATTAGTTTGTTTTAATTAGAAACGACAGCTCTGCAGCACAGAGGGAAAAAAGGCTATTTTAGTAAAAGCTAAACATATTATTTATTTTCATGAGCTACACTAATAATGACCTGTTCTTTAATTTTCAAGAATTCCTTAATCTGGACCATTTGAGAGACTGACGGCACATTCACTTAATTTCCTCATCAGGCCCTTACTTGTAGTTTCTCTCCCAGAACTTAATGGGCCTCGGATAAGAGGAAATGAAGATGGCACTGCCCAGGAAGGGGGCGAGTGGAGTGTAGAAAACTGTGGTGAGCAGAGTCTGGAGCAGCAGCATGGCTGAGTCTAGACGCACACACACGCCAGTCAAGGAAAGAAAAAACAGGCACTGATACACTTTCACACACTTGCAGGTCTTAGAGAAAGGATACGAGGCACAGCAAATGGCTGAGCAAAGGCATGAAAAGCACTGCCCCAGGCGATCTGCCAGGGAGCGATGTAAACCAGGATGAAATGGAGTTTCAGCAGCAGCTCGCGCATCTGGACAGAAAGGGAAGCACACAGTCAATCCTCTGAGAGCCGCACAGTAGCGACAGCCTTATTTAACTGCCTAGCTTCATATACGCTCTAATTATTCTGCAAGGTTCACGACAGGCACATATTAACAGAACACAAAAGGGAAGTCTGTTGAAGGTTTCATATTTCAGTCACACTTTCTTTGGTTTCTGTCAATGGCTGCACATAAAAACACACAAAAACACACCTTTCAATCGCAAATAAAAACATGTTTTTGTTGCTCTCAATCAGCTTGAAGTTACTATTTTTATTATATTTTTGAGAATCACTTTCAAAAGGTTTGTCAGCAGATTTAATTTTGATTATTGTATTTTCTCAGACTTTACCAGAGCATGACTAGCACTCTCTGTTATGAGTAACTACCCTTTGCAAAATTGATGAGTAAATTAGCAGTTAGCATTCAAGTCTCAGCTGTTGTGTAGAACAGTATCTTTGTGACCTTGTTTCTGCTTATCACAAATGTGTGCTTATTTCTATACCCACTAAGTATTGTATACGTGTAAGATAACCTCCTGCATTCTCTCATGTGGTCCTCCAGAAATCATCGGTGGCTCTTTTACCTTGTGGAACACAATGGACATGATGAAGAAGTCCAGCAGGAAGCTCTCAGAGGCACGTGGACAATCGAAGTGAAAGAAAATGAGTGTAAAGAGCAGAGTGAGAAACTGGAAGCTGGGGTTGCAGAAGGATGAGCGCAGGAGTTTCAGTCCAGCGACTGTCGTCAGGAGAACATCACAGCTGAAGAAAGCACAAACAAGGGCACAAAAAAACGATTAAATCCCCCTCCTTAATGGGCTCTGTACTATCTTTTCATTATCTAAGTGGATAAGCAGTCGCACCAAGCTGACTGTAAATTTTACCAGTTAACCCAGGACGTCACATAAAAGGATTGATGTTGGCAGAATCTGATCAATCAAAGATCTACCGTATAAATAAAGTAAATGCTGAACCTTGGCCATCTTTGCTCCAAGGATAGGGTTAACCCTTTGTATACTCCTTCGTCAAGTGTCAAGATGCAAGAGCATCTTCTTAAAAATGTTTGCTTTTACCTTCAGTGAGATATTGTGTGGCGATGGCTATCGTTTACGAACACTATTTAAGGCTGTGATGAAGTGTGAAGATAAATAACTTCTGTAGGTCTCATAGTGGACATCATGTTCAAAGAGTGCCGTGGTCCTTAGTAACTCTTAAAACCACAGAAAGCAGAAGCTCCATCATCAGTGCTTGTAGTCAGGGACTGGGTGGTGTTGGTGTGATGCTGTTGTTCCATGATGAGTGTGTCTCAGAAAAATGTGATGCTTGAAAACAGAATGGAGGAAACCTGATCAATGCATTTCAGCATGTTGACCCGGATGAAGGGCACAGGCCAAAATGCTGTTCTTTATACAAGTGACGCTGGAGACGTGACTTCTTTAGGCATTTGTTTTTCTCTATGCACCTTGGAATTAGGTGAAGTTAAGCTAGAAGCTTCCATTCTGTTCACAAGCCAAAATGGTGAATGTGTAAGTTAACAGAGTTTTCACTGTTACAGCTATATCGTTAAGATATAGCAATAAAATTCCTATAAAACTGTTTGCAGCCAACAGGGGAAAAAAATCAAGTTCCATCTAAGAATCTAGATTTATAATTGCAGCTCATCACGGAAACATAAAGGCATCAGACACTAAAACTTTAGACCCGCCTACTATCCCAAGGGGTCTCCCACGAAAGTTGATGTGATTTTTCAGAGAATTAATTGGTCAGTAGGAGGTTAGGTTCGGAGCATAAGTTACCATGGCAATATACCATGGTCAGTAAGAAGTGAACCACCACCTTTGTAGTCCAGCAAACCCAGGGTTAACCCTGAAGTTACCTGGTTAAGATGAAATCTTAACCTTCCCAGTGCATACTTCTGGATCCGGTCTATAATTGTAATAAAAACACATTCGGCACATCCACTGAATAAACCAACTACTACTACTGCAAGTATCATCACATTTTGTAGAGTCACAATTGAGAATTATTAGATTAGCTTCAATAACATCAGTGTCAGTCATTCATTGTTTTATGGCTGCTACTTGGTCTCCTATCTGCAATTTTAATTAGGTGGAATTGTCAAACAAATATTATTTGTTGCCATTTTTCAAATTCCACTGGACTTTTAATAAGCAAAAGGAAAATTATTATTATATTATATTATTATATTATTATTATATTTGAAAAATCTGCAGCCGACTGTCTGCCTGTTCTGCAAAGCCATGTTTTGAACCGGTCACAATAATACACATGCATTCAGTGACTCCTAAAAGCTGTGCTCTTTTCTAAACAGCAACTTGGTGAATGCCTGCGTGTGACCTCTGTAAACTGTAGCTACAAAAACATAGGTTACACTAGAAAATAATGATAATTAAAATCCAGAATGTGGAATCTTAAATGTGATGCTGTATGTTTTCTGTGGTCCACTTACTGGATTCCCAGCTTCTTGCGGTGACTGAGAGCAAAGCCATCATTAGTGAGCGCGCTCAGCACAATGGCGGGGTACACCACGTATTTCTCAAAGCACAGCAGTCCCACGTACAGGCGCTCAAACCACATAAGCACCGCGTCCTCTGCAACACATGACAAAATTGAAAAACCCATGAACGGAGCAGAAATCACAAGATTCCAGAGCACAGTTAGCGGGGACACATTTTAAGTTTAGAGTCTGACCCGCTGGTGGCGCTACAGCAAAATCCATCCACCCCGGCTCATTTCACAAAAACATAACGGCAAAGCAATACAGCAGTTATGTAGATGTTTCAGTGTGGGCTAACCAACAGACACAGCCATACTTTAGGTTTCACCACCATCGTGAAAAATCAGCGTGACTGTGTATAAGCAGGCAGGGTGTAGCAGTGCAGACCATTTCATTTATTCCCTCCATAAATTCAATTCAATTAATTCATATAGTGCCAAATCATAACAACAGTTGCCTCAAGGAGCCATCATTTAAAACCCATGTATAGCAAACGATATGACATAGTACTGGATCTGTTATTTCTCTTGTAAACACAAACTACTGACTGAAAATAAAGAATAAAAAACACGAAACAATACCAAAAAGCTACCTTTGTCTGCTTTCTTATTCAGCAGAGGTCATCACAGCGAGTAGCTCCATGTTTGATATGGCAGAGTTTTTTACACCCGTCTCAAAAATATTCTAAAAAGTGTCATCTGCTTTTGATTTTTAAACAAAGTTTCTTTTTTTTCCTTTCCTTTTGGCCTGCTCAAGCCATGCCTGGACTTGCACCACCTTACTTATCTGAGCTAATTGTGTATAGACCAGCAGGCCCTCTTCACTCTCCCAATGCTGATATACTTCCCTAAAGTGCTCTTATCTCCAGAGTGGCTTCCCATTACATGATTCTTTTTGAAGAGACTGAAAACCTGCCTTTATTTAATTCATTACAAGCCTTTACTCTTGGGCCCATCAGATTTCCACTTAGCTAATGTTTTTTAATGTGGTTGTGATATTATTTTGGCGGTATATTTATCCCATGTACTTGCATTAATTAGGTAGCGGGACCATGCTGCACACAGTGATTGTGCACTTTTATAACCGAGTGACTGATTGCTGTTACGCTAACTGTATGGTTTTGCTATTTGCACGCACATACTTCATTATTAACTACATGCAGTAGGGATACTGACCTCTGGGTTCAAACTGGTAGTACTCCTTGGTCTTGAGGACTGGGTGGGAGATCCACAACCAAGGGTGATGCTTCCTGAGCTGGGGGATCAGGTAGTGGGTTACAAACCCCACAGTCCCCGCCAGAGCATACAGCACTATGGTCACAAAGGGCTGCACACATGGGTATATAATAAAAGAGACATAAGATGAAATTATTGTGCCAGAAGTAAAGATCAAATGTAGAAGGCAGTGTAAAAAGCAGAAAACAAGTTGAGCCACCTTGAGAGACAGAAACACGGTACTCGCGGTGATGGCGAAGGTTAGGATGTAGGCAACGGAGCACACAATGATGTCCGACAGCAGAATTTCTTTCTGCAGAGCACAAAAGTGAGGGACACCTGCAGTCATTCATAATCCACATGAAAACGCATATCCAGCTCATTTAGGTGTGCGATTATTCCTGACTATCTGCGCTGAGCCGCCAGTTTTTGGAGATCAAAGGCACAGGAGCACGGGAAGAGTTAAGCTTTAGAATCTCCATTAATGCTGTAAAAGGTGACGGGAGGTTTGCGTTCTCTGATGCATAATTCCCTTTAATCACACATAGTGATTGCCAGCAAACACTGATTCATCATCTCACCTTTATGCAGTTTATGCCTGCTCACGCTGTATAAATTCAGAGATGCACAGAGATAATGAGGATTGATTTTCTGATAATTATTATCCCAGATTAACCTGAGCTAACAGGGACAGGCCTGTAATCCTGGGGCTGATAATAACCTGAACCTCACCATCTTCCACTAATATGAAGATAAATATTGTTACCATGGAATTCTGCAGTTTCTCAGGTAGAGGATCTTTGATGTTTGTATCATCCTCTTCCTCTTCGTCACTCTCCACAAGCGCAGGCATTATCTTTGACTTGATTAGAGATCTGAGAATAAGTATTTTACACGTTTAGATTAGTAATGACCGATGATAATAGGCAGCTAATAATAACAGAATTTATTTATGAAGCTTTTTAACAGCTTCAAATAAAACTTCTGAAGAATACAAATAAAGTGAGTCAGTGACAGTTTTTTAAATAGTATAAGTAGTATCAGCATGTTTCATCGGAGTTATCAACCATCTGCTTCCAGTTCCTTGTGTCAATGATTTCAGCTTTTTCAGCTTTTTTTAAATAAAGAACAAGAGGCTGCTCGCAAGCAAACACACACCCACGCACACACACACACACACACACACACACACACATCGCGTGATACTTACAGAAGTACAGAAGGGTCACTGCTTTGTCGGCTGAGGTGATAGGAAAGCACCACTAAAAGGCCACAAAAACCAGAGAACAGGGCTGGGGTGTGCTGCTCATCCCATGGTTCCTATAAACACCAACAAACACACACACACAGCAATGTGAGTTGTGAGTGTGTGTGACATGTGCTTGACTAGCAACACCTGTGTGTCACAGTCTTGGGTCATGCAACCCAGTGTTTTGAGTTTCACTGTATTTTGTTATTCATTTATGTTCTAGCTTAGCTTATCCAGTTATTTCTATTTTGCCTAGATTGCTGTTATAGTTCATTGTTTTGTAGATTCCCCTTGTGTTTTCACTCTGTGTTTTGGTCTCACTTACCATTCATATTGTCATGTCTGTCTCATCTTTTTTCCTGTTTTATTTTGAAAGAGTCTGGTGTTCTTTGTTCATTGTATTTAGTTTCACCTCCCCTGTCCCGTCATCAGGTTCATGTGTGTCAGCTGTGTCCTCGTGTGTCTCCACTTCTCATGATCACCTCGTGTGTGTATTTAAGTCCTCGTTCATTGTCGCGTCGTCTGTGTATCTAGTCAGCGTCTAGTTTATTTCTGCGTCTGTGCTTTCTGCTTTGTTTGCCACCTTTAATCCAGCAAAAATAAAGGCTCGCTTTTCGTTTCAAGTTCAGTGCTGTCTCCTCCACTGTGTTTGCACCTGGGTCCTCACACTTCCACACACAGTCTGCCCTCCCTTGCAGACCGTGACACTTTGTTTAACTGAAGATTATTTTAAAAATTCCTGTACCTGTACTACATGCTTCCCTCTACTCCTTTAACCATTTAGGTGAACACAGCATTAGTTCAACAGGAAAGGAAAAAAGTACGAAAGAAGAAGATAAGTAATGTTACATCCTCTAAGTGCTCTTCCTCTGTTTCCTACCTTGAGAGCGCCGAAGCAGAAACCGTAAAGCAGAGACAGAGCAACCAGACTACGCAAGATGCTGTACACTGCAGAGATGAGACTGGTGGCAGCTGAGACACACAAGTTAGAAAGGTTAAAAATACATACAGTGGTTTAAAATGGCAACAAACTAACTCAGAAGATACTTTTTACTCGATGGCCCTGAAAATCTGTTCTGTCTTTGTATGTATGTTTATGAATAAACAACCAAAAGTTACAGTTTATAGTGAAAATAGGAACTAGGATCTGAATTAGCTAACACGAGCAATGCTAAAATCAAGAGATTAGAAACCTGTTCCTCCAAAAAAGTGCATGTCAATCTGCTCCAGCAGGTAGATGGTAAAGGTGTTGATCTGAGGGAAAAGGCCCACCAGGAAGGTGATTGGGAAGCAGTAGGTAAAACCTGTTTAATGCATAAAACAAAAGACATTTTTATGTATTTATCAAAGGAAAGAAATACTGTTAGCATACTGCAAGCAACTGCATCTGCATGTTTTCTCCTGTTGCATTTATCCCTACCCACTAGGAGGTCTCGTAAGAAGCGCAGAACATCATAGCAGACGATGGTGACTCCATAAAGGCTGGAGACCGGCAGATCCTTCCTCCTCAGCAGCTGCTCCAGCACCCAGATCAGAGCACAGAAAATGCAGAAGTAGGCCGCTCGGCTGTAGGCCACCAGTTGGTTGTGACCCTGGAGACATAGAGGGATGCCACCTGTAGGGGTTTACCCTGATTTCCATCACAGTAAGATAACACCTACACCTAAACACCTTCCTGTGTTTTCACAGTAATATGACACAACTACCATAGCGTCAAATAAGGCAGATCCTCTGTAGCCACTCTGCATGTTCACCAGTCAAAGCTCAGCAAAATTATTCACATGGAAAAAAGGAACTGTTTTGAAATTCATAACGTCATATATCAAAAACTGCCACACTGAAGAGGAAGAGCAGTCACACGCACACACAACAAGGATGCACGTGTTTCCAAATTATTAGTGATTATTATACAATCTTTTCAGTATTTTTTTCAGTAACAAAGAAACAAACTTACATGGGTTGGTGAAGCTGCATCTGGTTGAACACTCTGCAAAACAAACCCATAAAAGCCAGTTTGAAAACAGCAGCAATAATACCAACTTTAGTCTGACAACATCCATCCACCAATCCTTTCATCTACCCATTCATCCATTTTCTGCTGCTTATCTGCGTCATTGGGTTATCTGTGTAAGTATCCACTGTAAAAGCTACGATTTAGAACCTCGACTTCACTTCAGATCAATCCTTGACTGCTGTTGAACTGGAGATGGCTGTTCATGTCTTCATCTCCTCCTACTTAAATTATTGTAATTCACTATTTTCTTATCTGTCTAAAGCATTTACCAATTTCCTTCAATCTTTCCAAAATGCGGCTGCAAAGCTTTTAACTCACACGCACAAATTTTGATCATATCAGCCCATTGTTAAAGCACCTGCAGTGGCTTCCAGTCAGGCTTAGGTTTCAGTTACAAACCTTGGTTCTTACTTGTATGGCCTTGGGTGAAGCCCCCAACTATATCATCAAATTACTCCACCCCTATTCACAATGCTGGATCCTTAGGTCCTCGGATAGAGGTTTTCTTGTGATCCCACATACTAGTCTGAAAACTAAGGAGGATTATGCATTTCAAATCTTAGCACCAAAACTGTGGAATAGCTTAACACTCTCTCTTCATGTTCGGGTCATGTTTTTGTGTTCTCTGTTGTTTTATTTGGTTCATGTGTGCTCATTCTGACCTCACATTAGCTGTCTTTTTTACCGATAGTCTGAAAGGCACTTTATGACTGCTTTCTTGCCTCAATAAATACATTTTACTTTTACTTTACTTTTACCCCCAGATCTTCCTCTCACTAACCAACTCCTCTAGCTTTTCTGGGGGGACAGCAAGGAATTCCAAAGCCAGCTTGGAGATGTAATCTCTCCAGCGTGTCCTGTGTTTGCCCCGAAATCTCCTGCAGGGGGGGACATGCCTGGAACATCTCACTTAGACTGTATCCATGTCAGATGCCTGAGCCACCTCAACTGGCTCCTTTTGATGTGGAGAAGTAGTGGCTCTACTCCTAGTCCCTTCCAAATAACCAAACTCCTTACCCTGTCTCTAAGGCTGAGCCCAGCCACTCTTTGGTGGAAGCACATTTATTCAGTCACCAAGCAGCAGAACACCAAAGCCTCTGCTTTTGACTACCACCTGACCAACAGGAGGGCTGGACCATAGGCCAGAATGAGCCACCTGGGTAGGCCCTGGCCACCAGACACTCACTGATGAGCTCCTCCAGCAGACCTGGTTCCTAGTATCCCCAATCCAGGAAAGTTAACATAGCCCAGTGTTGTTTTTTTCTATAGAGATCCTATGAATCACAGTTAATCTGGCCATTCACTCAGGGCCTGTTTGCCTTTGGAGATCCTATATAGCACATAACTCCAGGGATCACCAGGACATACAAATCTCTCCACCATAATGAGAGGGCGATTCATGGATGAGAAAATATGCAGCATAACATAGTGGGAGTTTAGTGTCTGAGGTAGGTCATCATTTCCTTGTTTCTGTATATATCATATTTCATTATATTTGACTAAATATTCTCTCTGGAGGCTGGAGGGTCTATAAAGCAGTGACTGACTAAATTAGTGTGCAGGCTTTGCTGCATTTCAGCAGAGAGGAAGTGAGTGGGAGTAAACAGGAACTGGCAAGTCTGAGGTCAGTTTTACTTTTTGTCTATATTTAGTGCCCATGGCTAATATTTTGACCTCACACTTTATTCCTTAAACGCAGCACAAGCTGTACCTATTAATGTGGCAATTACATCATGTTGGATTTTGTCCTCAGTTTGATATACAGCATCTTTATCCTGGACTGAAGACTTTTTTACCTTCAGTAATGAATAGTGGCAGCTGGCAATGACCAGACAGAACTGGAAGATCCAGAAGTCTTTGAAGCACCCATGGTTGAGAAGCACAAAACCCAGAAAGGAAACCAGGAAGGCCATGAAGACTGCAACTAGATTCTCCAGAACATCCTGGTTTCTATTATAAAAAAAAGCAGCACATGCAAAAGGCAGAGACAGGTCACAGCAGAGCCTCTAATACCTTATTAGGAAGGAAGAGTGCAAAGAAAAGAAGTGACTCAAAGAGAGACCTGATGCTGAACAATGTTCTTCACCACACAGTGAAGGATACAGGAGATATAAATACTAACGTGACATACAAAAACTCATCTCTAAAATTTTGTATGTAAACTAGATTTTATTTTCAAAGTGTGAACAGCTGGAAGATCTTACAGCAGGTTTTGTGTGTTACCTGTCCAAAAGGGCGAGCAGTGTGAGTCGGTCATATAAAATGTTGATCCACTTCCCAGGAAACAGTTTGAGTTTGTAATAAATTTTCCTGGCCGGCTTCTCCTGAGTGGACGTCTCTGATGAGTCATCCAAAGAATCCTCTTCCTGACACATACACACACACATGCACACGGACATAAGCAGCTTACACCGACTGAAATTTCAGTGCAATAATACAGAAAACAAAAACAGTCTGCTGTTTGAAACCTACATGATCCCGCATAATTCAAAATGCAGTCTTTTTATAACCAGATCTCTGAAAATGAGGTGCAGTACCGATTCATTCGCAAATCGTAATTTGATGTTTCAGCTTCAATAACTGATCCAGACAGCTTATGTCACTCTTGCTCGTCTGGGTCCAGATGCAATAAAGACTGATTCAGGATTGACCTTCTTGCTACTACAACAGCCTGACAGAGACAAGACATTAATTGGATTTAGCTAAGTTAAGTGGGCCATTCTAATGTGCATATAGAATATATATATTTTAAAATATATGCTGCCTAGCAACCTGTCCAGGGTGTAACCGCTGCTCACTCTATTACAGCTGACAGGCTCCTCCTAAGTTGAGGATGGCACGAGCAATCCTACCTGAATAAACAGTTAAGAAAATGGATGAATTGCTATTACTAGTAACCACACTGAGAAAAGTGTAACAACAGTAGAGACAAATAGCATATAAATATGGGACTGTTTATGTTTATGTACAACAAACTTAATTTAGATGTATGTATGATTAAGGGATCACGTCAACCATCCATTTTCTAAAAATGAGTGTACGCATGAAGTGTAATGAAAAACTGGTGTGTTTGTTCAATTGTATATACACCCGTGGAGTAACAGGGGACTTCATAACTTTCATAATGGTTGCACATTTACATCTATTATGGGTTATCTATGCATGTAAATAACGTACGTGACAAGAAGGCATACAATTACATGCTGGAAAAAAGCTACTCATCCAACATTAAACTTTTGATGTAGTCCGTAAATACACGACACTTGACTTCATAAGTTAAAATGTCTAATGTGGTAATAAAAATCTGAATTTGGAGACATCAAAACTGGTTGCATATTCAATTCAATATCTGCTAAATTAGATGCTATTGTCATGTAATTACAATTATGCTTTTATATGTGCATAAATGTTACAAATGGGTCATTTTAGCCTGCTGGTAGGTGGTTGCTAAGCAACGTGATGACATCCCAATAGTTAACATAAATATGAAGGATTTAAGTTGTGACTGTGCGCTAACTGTGGCTGCTCGACTGCTATGGTATAGGAGGAGTTTATAGAGAAACAGGCAGACAGATATGGTGTGTTATATTAAGAGTTACTGTAAATTAAGTACTTGGATACAAAAAAAACCTGATAAATTTATCAATGGATTCATTTCATCACCTGGTTAAAGTACCTCAGGAGTTTTTTTTAAAGAAGGAAGCAGATGTGTTGTCAATCTCACATCATTTGGGTTCCTTATAAAACATTTACAAACCCCTTTTGTAACCTTGTTTATTCTCAGGCTTCTTGTTGACTCCCTTTACAACATTTCTTGAGATTATTTTCATATCAGATTTATTATAAATTTGATGTTACTGGGTTGCAAAGCATATATATATATATATATATATATATATACACACACAAAAAGGAGACAGACACCTGGAAGATCTCGGGGTGCGTTCTTCGTGGCCGAAGCCTGTGTGCAGGGATGATGCGTCGCTGGAAAGGGCAGTCACTGTGACCGCCCGCAAGGCCGTCCTGACACTCTGAGTTGGAGGAAGTCGACAGCAGGTCACTGAAGACACACACAGTGGAAGTTGATGTGAGTATGTGGAATATACTTGATTATACAGGCAGAGATTACGGTTTAGCAGAGGATGGAAACGGGCACTGACATAAGATGATGTTTAGAAAAGCTCATGGGAGCAGTTACAGACAGCATGCAGGTAGAGAAAGAAGGGAAAAAACAACAGAAAAATAAAAATTATTTATAACAGACAACTTGTTGCAGGCAGATGAAGAGGGGGACGGGTGGAATGAAGATATAACAACAGTACCACATGTTGCCGGTAATGAGCTCTGCTCCTAGCGGCAGATTGAGAGCTCTCTCTGCATACAGCTTACGAGGCCTGTCTCCTGGTGACACAAACAGACACATTGAACTAGTCAGACACGCTCTATTTTGATAATAATAGCTTGGATTTGTTTAGCATTGCAGCCATCTGAGACTGAAGGGCTGAAAATCTTGGAGCCATTCCAGGAAATTGTCATATAATCTACAAGCTGCTATCATTGTGTGTGTGGGAAGCTGCTGGCAATGCTTCCCACACACACAATGTATTTGCACAGAAAATCATAATATTATTAGACCCCCCAGATACTGACTGAGGATATTAACAGCACATGGTTGTTGATTGTGACTACAGGCAATTCAATTGTCTCCTGCATGAAACACATGAAATTTCTAAGAAGTAACAAAAAGATAAGGCAGTCTAAACGCTGGACAAGACTAGCTACTTACGGTGTACAGTATGAAAGGTGTAGGCCTCTTCTTTGTTGGTAGCCTCTGGTCTGCAGATGACCTGCAGCATGGAGCTCTCAGATTGAGACGTTTGCGAAGGAAGGGAATCGTAATCCGGATCCTTTTCTCTGTCTGTCTGTGGACTGCAGACAAGAAACAGAATCAGCCAGAGATCCTGGATGCTAATAGATTATATAAGTGCTGTAAACATGTGCTTATATCTGTGTGTGTGAAATCAGCTGAAACATGTGAGAAGTTAATGGAACGCTTACCTGTCAGGAGAGACTATTGGGATCTGTGTAGGTGGTATAGCCTGTAGTGTGTTGGTAGGCAGACTGGTGGGTGGTTTGGGTCTCTCTGGTTTGTTGTCAGTGTTGCTATCGGTTACTGTTTCATCTTGTTTCGAAGTTGCACTTTGATTTTCTGTACATGGATTAAAGGAAATCATTTTAATCAAATGCACTTTTCCAACCTTTTTCTTCTATCTATCTATCTATCTATCTATCTATCTATCTATCACACCACCATCTCTCACCTGGAAGTGCAGGGCCGTTACGCCAGGCTGCTCTTTGTTGACTTTAGCTCTGCTTTCAATATGATACTCCCGGACAGACTAATAGTTAAACTGCTGGAAATTGGACTTCCTTCTACCACCTGCCGCTGGATCAGAGACTTCCTCTCAGACCGTGTACAGAGAGTTAGAGTGGGGCCTCATCTTTCCTCAGCCCTCAGCTCTCCACAAGGCTGTGTACTGAGTCCCCTACTGTACACTCTGTACACACATGACTGTGTTAGTTCCCACCCAGACAACACAGTCATCAAGTTTGCAGATGATACCACCGTGGTGGGGCTCATCTCAGGGGGAGATGAGACTGCGTACAGAGCTGAAGTTCAGAGGCTGTCAGATTGGTGTGTAGATAACAACCTGGACCTCAATACCACCAAGACAAAAGAACTGGTAGTTGACTTCAGAAGGAGGAAGTCCGAGCTGCAGCCTGTCAGCATCAACGGGGAGTGCGTGGAAAGGGTCTCCAGTTTCAAGTTTCTGGGTGTGCACATAGACACAGACCTCCAATGGAGCTCTAACACCTCTGCGGTCTTAAAGAAGGCCCAACAGCGTCTCCACTTTCTGAGAATCCTCAGAAAAATGGACCTGAAGAAGGAGCTGCTGACCGTCTTCTACCGCTGCTCCATTGAAAGTGTGCTGACATATTGCATCGGTGTGTGGTTCTCCAGCTGCACCACAGCACAGAGAAAGGCACTCCAGAGGGTCATCAATATGGCCCAAAAAATCATTGGACATCCTCTTCCCTCCCTGAAGGACCTGTACAGCACTCGCTGTCTCAAGAGGGCACGCAGCATCCTACGGGACTGCACACACCCAGGACACCGGGTGTTTAAGCTGCTGCCGTCTGGCAGGAGGTTCAGGCTGCTGAGGTCCCGAACAAATAGACTCAAGGACAGCTTTTACAACAGGGCAATAGCCCTGATCAATGTAAATAGCTGACCTGACTGCCTACCTCCCTGGACGTTTTTAGGGGGGAGGTAACAATGTTTAAAATAATAACAATAATAATATTTATATTTATAACAAGGTGCAATAATAATTAATGTACAATAATAACAGTGTGCAATACACATACACTTATTCTTCTTTTTTATACTAAGTTAATATACTGTGTTGTGTTGTTTGTTGTGATGTGTCATTTCGTGTCGTGTTGTGTTATATGCAGTGCCGACGTAGGACAGTTTTCCAATTTCATTGTACTACTGTACAATGTATGACTGTGCAATGACAATAAAGAGTTATCTTATCTTATCTTATCTTTCTTTACCTTCGTCTGTAGCTTCAACTTCCTCTTTGTGCTCTGGCTTCTCCTCTTCTTGTGTACTGCCACCTCCCCCTCTGGTACTCAGGGATCCCAACAAGGAAACAAACTCCAAGAAGTTTGATTCATTGGGAATCTGGCCCTCCTTTGCCTCCAGGTCTGATTTGGAACTGGTCATGGTAGCCTGACAGACAATGAGAAATATTTGTGAGTTTTTTGGGCGGTCATTTCTCAAATGGACACAGAAATACAAAGGGGCAAATCTATCAACATACCGTGTTGTGTGAGCGGCCTGAAAGCAGAACTGCATCTTTCCCGCTGTCCATGCTCAGCCCTCGGATGTGAGTCCTCCCACCAGGTCCGTAGCGACCCAGAGTTTGGGGCAGGCGCAGGAACCCTTGTGAGTCCACGTTTGCTTCCAGAGAGTCCGTGTCATCTGGGTGGGAGTGGACGTCGATACCCGACGAGCTGTTATCATTTGTCAGCTGTGGACTAGGTGTGCTGTCAGCGGTGATTTGCAGACTAAGACGTTTCTGCTCTGGATCTGCGCACTCGAGCATGGTGGACTCAGAGCTGGTGGTTTCTCTGCATAAGTGGAACTCTTCACTTTGGCTTGTAGTCATGTGCTGTTTCGGGGTGGGGTCGTCCTCTGAGCAGATCACTTCCTCTCCCTCTTCCGAGTCCTGCTTCTCCTCCTCGGGGGAGTCGAAGGTGATGACAGGGATTTTGATGTGACTTTCTCCTGCATCCTTCTGAGCCTTGCGGGGTACACAGAGACATGTCACTTGTACTTTCCCTCGAACGTAACAACACCTCTGACATAAATCAACCGGCATTTAACAGCCGACAAACTGAACACTATAACACACACAGAATACAAAATCTGATCTTCTGCATATATTTGGAGACTTAGAAATACCTAACAAACACTGTCAAATTCTTTTGCACTTTGAGTTTCATACAGCAGCTAAGAACCAAACAAATAGTAAAGGTACACAATTTCAAAGTAGATAAAATAATAAAGAAATACAATGAAAACACAAAAAGACATTTAGATGCTGAATCAAATTTGAATAAAGGTCTGATTTCGCTGGGAAAAAATGAGCTTTTATACTGTTTACTGCTATCTTTGGTCATCTACAGCATGAACCTGAGAGCACTGAAGGAGATTGGTTTAAAACAAACCACTAAGGAAATTACTTAGACTACTAAAACTGGGTTAAGAGCTGTCCAACACATTAGTAAAACCTGGGAGCAAAGCAGTGAACCACGATCTTCTGGAAAGAAATATGTTGGAAAAACATCTTCAATGATGAACAGAGAGCACTTCAAAGTTTAGTGAAATCACATTGTGAAAAAAATCAACAGCAGCACTCAGGGTTAGTTTAATCGTGAAAGTAAGAGCATTTCCACACAAAGATAACTTAGGGATTGGGACTACATAGCTGTGGAGCTTTAAAGAAACCACTTATCAGAGAGGCTAGTCAGAAAGAAAGGTTTCAGTTTGCTAGGGAGCATAAAAATGTGACCCTGACTGGGTGCATCAGGGTAAGAAGAGGTGGATGAAGTGATGATGGGGGCTGTGTTATGATCTAGGGTTGGTCAAATCCAGGTTCAGCAATGATATTTCCCTTAAAAATGTTGTCAACTGACAACATTTGTTATTACAGTTCTCTTCAGCTGACCAAAAATGTATTTTAACACTTAGGAGAGATGCCAAGGTTTCTACAGGTTAAAAATATTGCTGGTTTTCAATGACCTGTGTGCCTGTGACATTTAAAATGATGAAGTCACCGTGATGCAACTACAGTTGGGTAGTGGAATGAGATCATTTTAACATTTTAAAAGCTATGTAAATAGGGACAACACCAAGACACAAACATTATGTGTTTAAAAGTAACTGAGTAATTGATTCTGACCTGTGCATTCTCCAAAAGGCTCTGCTTGACGCTCTCTTCCAACTGAGCAGCAGTCTGAGGATCACAGCTCATAGTGATGATGATCTTGACTGTGTCGCTGTCGTCCAAGTGAGCTGGCACAGGTCCGGGGCCAGAGTTGTCTACCAGAACCACTTCAATCTCATCAGAACAGTATGTCTCCTCCACAGCCTACTCATAAAGAAAAATACTCGTAATAAACCCGGCCCTTCAAATTCAAATTGATCAAACATGTCTTCTTACTCTTTTATGAGGTCTACCTGTGTAGGAGGTTCTGGGATTTCAATGACATGCTCCTGGTCCTCATGGGGAGTCTCCAGTGAGTTGTTGTTGGCATCTGAGGCCTGTTTATGCCCCTCACTCTCCTCCTCACTCTCATCTTCACTTCCCTTGGAAGAAGGGAAACCTTCATCGGCTATTTCTCTGTCTGCAGTCTCTTTATCCTCAGAGTCTTTTTCCTCTATTCTGTCTTGCTCTGACTCTTTCTCTGCTGTCCTTTCCTGCTCCGACTGCTCTTTGTTAATCCCTGTCAAAGATCCCTTAATGTCTATCCCTTCTTTCACAGGTTCAGTTTCAATTGTTTCTGTATCAGTTTTCTCTATCCCACCCGCAGATTCAGACTGGAGCTCCTCTTTTTCAGCTTGGGATGGGGGCCTCTGCTGGGCCTGCAGCAGGGGGGCAGCCTGATCGGGATTGGGGCTAGAGAGATCATCAGGAGATGGCTCTGGGCTTGGCTGCAAGCCTCCCTCCACAGGCCTCTCCTCTGCAGCAGTTCTGTCTTTCTCTGGAATGAAATGCAAATTCAATTTGTTGATTTTAAAGCGTAATATTAATAAAAGCCACAATAAAGCTTTAAATCCTACAGTGGAAATAGTATAATACCCATATTAGTTGGCTGCAGCAATAACACACACAATTCAAACTATTACAGTAGATATCTTCCCATTGGGGAGGAAGCTATAGATTCATCCTTCTACTATTAAAAACAAATGGCACCATTTTTGCACAATAATCTGGTGCATTGCACCCGAGGATTTGGATTTCTTTTTTTTTCTTCCTTTTTCAATCAGCTGACTGGGCTCTTACTAATCACCAGTCCATTAGGTCATAACTTTACTGAAAGCAGTCAGCTGCTCTTGTTGGCCGGCTGCTAACTCTGTGATGTTTCCTTGGGAGGAAGTTGTCGGCCTGGATCGTGTAAGAAGCCATCCAATACAGTAGGGAAGAGGAACAGCTTTCTTTCAGCACAGACTGATTTTGACAACACACTAAACAGGAAACAGGTCTGTTACAATGAACCTTTCATGAGGGTTAAATGTGGAACTGCAGTTTTAAACTGCTGCATCCTGTCTTCACAGTTTTTGCATGCTTATCTCTTAGTCATATTGTTTGTGCCATTTTTAACATCCCAAATAACCACAAGGTAGTCTATTGGCATTGCTTCATACTTCATACTTAGTGTCAGTCTGACTAAAGTTTCACTAGGTTAAAAAAAATGAAACACTACAATTTGAGATGACTCGATCATTCCAAAACACAAAATCAATCTGCAGTTTACAAATAGTCACCATGGGGATGAATACAGTGCTATAGAAGAACCAGTCCATTTGTCATGTTTTTTTCCTTTATTAGTTAACTATCTGTATCTTAGATTAGCATTACCTTCCACGGTCTTCACCTCATCTGACTTTGAGCAGTCCTGTATGGAGGACAATTCAAAAGGTTGGGATTACAATTTAGACATAACACAGTATCCTCACACTGCCAGGTGTTAATATTTAAACCTTCTCTCACCACCCCAATCAGTCCCGGGTCAGTTTCAGTCTGTTTCACCGTCACCTGGATCACTGAACTGGGACGCTTCCGAGCCAACGTAGTCATGGCAACACTGTCAGGGACTGTGCTGCTCTTCCTAACGGCCAAAGACATGAGATGAAAACAGACACAGTTAAGTAAGAATGTGAATAATGTAGCACATTTTTTAAATACAGTGATGTACAGGTTAGAGATACAGATGAATAAAGAACACACAAATATACTGCTTTATACATGTAAATGAATTAAAACTCAATTTTAGTCCCAATGCAGTTAAAGGAAAACTCTAAAAACTGATGTAAAGACATTTTTTTGTTTATTTTTTAAAGCTGTTTACAGACTAACCCTAATGTTAAACACATAATCACCTGCTGATTTACTACGATTGTATGAGCTGGGTCACCAAGAGGTGGAGCAGGATTCAAAAGTGCAGAGACATAAGAAACGGCAACACTTTGAAGTGCTATATTTGTGATAAGCAATACTTTAAAATTAGAGAAAAGGAACCTTTGAAGAGCGTCTCAGGATTTCCGCCACAGAGAGGCCTAAGAGGTCTAAATTAAGTTCTAATAGAAATATATTACCCTCAAAAAGTCCCTTCTCAGCGGTCAGGGTTTTCTGAAAGTTCAAAAACTTGAGCTTGTGGAGCTCAAAGTGCCAAACAGTTCCAAAGGTCATACGTACAATTGCTAGAAAAAATATGCTTGATTATTTTAGAGGAGGTGTTTCAAACATTTTGTGCCCAAAGTCTACCAAAGGGCAAATCGAAATTTCAGCATGCATCGTATCTGCCTTAAACAGTATCTCTATCATCTAAATTCTTCTGTCTCTTTTGGACTGTACTGTACGACTAAGGAAATCCTGGAAGCCCATTTGAAGCATCTAGACTTAGCATAAAACCCCTTTGCAAGAGTGTTGCCTTTAAGTTTCTTTTGCTTTGCAATAAGCTCGACAAGCGTATGTCTTTCACACAATCAAGTATCCTTTGCTGCCCCCAATTCAGGTCCAGAGTTGTTTTGATCTTTCTCTAAGAAGGGATGTTTTTCTGCCTCACAGCAGACTGTTTGGGAACTGCTTTAAAGTGTACTGCAGAAATGGCTGATTACATTTTTTAACACAACATCACACTTTGCCCTCTCATTCCCAGTTCAACAAACCAGACAGAGAGAGAGAGACGGAGAGGCTGGAGAGTGGTAGTCAAGTGAAATAAAAGGTGAATGAACAGAGGGAGCAGCATTAATGGAAAATCAGAAGTAAAGCAGAAGTAAAATATGGTTTTTTTTTATACTGGGTATGTTCTGAAATACAAATAAATATGCTCACACCTCCACTCAACCCTGCAGGAAGGTGCCAAATTGAGTGTGTGTGTGTGTGTGTGTGTGTGTGTGTGTGTGTGTGTGTGTGTGTGTGTGTGTGTGTGTGTGTGTGTGTGTGTGTGTGTGTGTGTGTGCATGCTGCTTGTCAAACAAACAGCCAAGATGTAACCTGGTCGCTACGATTTTATATAAAGTTTCACATGTAAAAGCCATAAAACAGCAATTGATACATCAGCGGACAGAGAAAAAATTAACAGTGTGAAGAAATCCTGCAAGTTCCTTGGGAGGGAAATTTCGAGGAACAAGTACCTACTAAAACGTTGCAAGATGTCAACTGATTTGGAGTCTATAGTTGACATAAGTTAGCAGAGACAGAGACAGTCTATGGAACTCATTACATCAGTGCACCATTTTTAAAGGTGTATTTTAAATTCTATTTTAAATTCTAAAACACACTGACTCTTACAGATGAAAAAGTAGAAAGAAATACTTTCGTTTGTATTTCCTTTTTCATCTCAACTCAATTAAATGTAACACATTCACACAGAGAACAAGATTTTTTTTGTCTCTGTGCAGATCAAGTGTCTCAGTGAAGGGGCTGACTGAAGATCACTGACCTCTCCTCATTAGCTCGCTCACTCACCGAAACTGTACTTTGAGTCTTTGAAATGAAGTAGAGAGAGTGCATCCCACTTTGAGACACTTGATCATGAAAGTAATCCCATCTCAGACAGAGGGAGAAAAGCACAGAGACACATAAAGAGAAAGAAAGGCGGGACTAAAATGGAGAGTGATGCTTGGCTATGTTTAGTATTGGTGGTATTATTTTAAAATTGGGTCTCAGGCCTAAATGTATAATTTCATGTTAATAATTAAGCTGTGTCATTAGGGATTTATACCTCTGGCCTAGATCTTGTGTTGGTTATCCGAGTAGGGGAGCAGCTCAAGGCACAAGGAAAAAATTTTCTTGGTAGTTATATATTTACAGCTATTTCATATTTATCCCACTCACTGCATTTTTGGTTTTTACCTGATGCTGGGGGGCAGGCAAGAATCTGAGGCATTACTTTTCTTCTCCTGAGCTTTGCTGAGGTCAGAAAGGCTGCTGCGGACCACTGCCTCGCCCTCGTCGAACATCAAGTGCAGCCGATAGTTGGCGAGCTTGATAAGGACGAAGAAAACAGTGATGGAGGAGCAGTAGATGCTCAGAGCCATTGTAGTGGGAGGCAAAGCCTGTGGAGAAGAAAGGAAGAGCTTAGTCATATTGAAATCAGCATTTCCTGAATCTCCTGACTCCACCAGGACAGAGTTTGTTTTAATTCTTCAAGCTTTAGCACCACCAATTTCTTTTGATTTATATTGCAACACAGCCTCAGCACACTGCAAGATCTGATTTTGATATATTGGTAGATTAATAAAGTTTACTAGTCCACTGGGGAGAAATTGCCTGTAGCAAAGAACAGGAATATCAAAGGCAAAGTATCATGCCAATCATGAGTCATAATGTCCCAGAGAGAGTTCTTGCTGTTTTGAATGTTTGCTATTGTCCCTCAACTTCCTTCCATCATTTATCCTGCGCTGAATACGACCTTCACAAAAAACGCTAAAAAACTTGAAATTTGAAACACCTTCCCTTGGAAAGCTTGTGTTGTTTCTGCAGGGGAAGCAGTGGATGTTTTCACACAGTCTAGAAACTGTCAGCAACAACAATTTAATATAGAATCAGTGCCAAAGTGTTTACCGTCTGAGGTGTCAGTCACACATCACCATCTGCCTTAATAGCTAAAATATGTGACTGGCTAATTTCGAGATCATCAAAACAGATATAATCAGCAATATCTTATCTTTGATAAACTGCTTACAAAAATGTACTCTGTGTACAATAAGCTGCCATTGCACTGTTTGCACAATCAAGTCACATTACCCTTTCAGTATTTGTACTGTTTTGCCATAATGTCTCCTATTAATTGCCTATTCACAGGTTAATGTGTTTGACCTATAGGTAAGCTGTATGGCAGGAACACAGAGGTCACTGAAGATGTCCCTTCAAAGACGAAGGGGTCAAATTTGGTTGTATTGTATTGTATTGTAGTGGAGGTTGGGCAGTAAAAGTCGAGACTATATATAACTGGGCTTTCCGCCTCTATTAATCACCATATAGCATGAAGCATCATCAGCCCGTGTATTGTCACTGGGAGTAATGCAGCCAGTGTCGCACCTTTATCAAAGCCCATGGCATGAAAATATTAGTGAACCACATTTCACGCTTTCTGGCTCCACCACTGTCACATCCAGGAGCAGCCATGCTTTCACTTACTGCATGCGGGAGAAAAATACTGCGACAGTGCCCTTTTTCCTGGCCTTGTGTTTCCATCAGCTGCTACATTGCGTGATATTCCATTCTCCTACAGCTTGTGGTTGTTGTTTTTTTCTCCCAAGGATAAACAGGGGCATTATTACAATTTTACCTAGGTGGTGTGGGCACCTTACACCCCACGCACGGCCTTGAACGTCACGTTCCTCAATAAAAACTCACCAGATGGAGAGACAAGGGCAACATCAGGAGGAATATCCACAGATAGAGGTGACATGAGTTGTTGAATTTATTCTGGTCCGGGTCGTGGTACCAGCCCCCGGTCAGGGATGCCCAGACCCCCTGACGGAGGGTTTGCACAACCTGTGAGCCCATCTCCCCTCCTCTCCCCTCCTCTCCGCTCAGGTTGGACTGGCTGATGGTGATGATGATGATGATGCTGGTGCTGCTAGGCTACAATGAAATGATCTCCTCTATCTAATCATGCATGCTACTGTCGCTACGCCTCCATGTTGGCGCGACGCAGCTTGACTCTTGAGTCTTTCCTTTCATGGCTCGGTCTTCCTCAGCGTTGTCCTCTCGTCTGCCGTTTCCCATCCCAGTGTCGATGCGTGCATTGCTGCTGCTGCTGCTGCCGCGGTCCTCATCATGTTCGTCTCTATCCTTCCTCTCTCTCCTCTCAGGCTTGCCTGTACAGATGCGCAGCTCTGACCACCCCCTCCCTTCTGTCTTTTTCACTCCTCCTCTCTCCATATTCATCCATGTCCATTATGCGAGTTCCACCTTCAATCAAACACTTTGCGACATGCAATCAAGCCACGTTGTGCATTACATACAATGTATTTGTAGCCTTGTAGCCTGTACAGACCATGAATTGCGCACAGTATTTAAAGGTTTTAGAGCTTACGTTTAAAAATAATGTACAGCGGTGCAAACATGCAAAACATATTATATTATATTATATTATATTATATTATATTATATTATATTATATTATATTATATTATGCATGTGCACGTGTCTTTTTGTGGTCCACTATCGTTATAATTTCCCTGAAGGCGCGCTCTCTTCATGCATTCCTACAGTGACTCCTCCCCCTCCCCCCTGCTGCTGCTGCTTTGGTCACGTGTCAGGTGTCCACCAATGAGAGCACAGCGCAGCTTGCAACGGGAGCACCAGCCGTGTCCCCTGATCTTGTGTCCAGCCACTGCTGGGTCCGACTCCGTCTGGCGAGAACGTTAGCGGGATCTTGTTTTGATTAAAGTTGACGGATCTTTTTCAATTTCATATTTTATACCCTGTATTGTTTGTGTGGAAGTACAGGATATATACTGTGGTTCCCGAGTACTTATCCGTTGGCTGTTTTTTCCCCGCACATCACCGAAAGAGAAATAAACTTTGGAATTAACCGATCTCAAAGTGGAGAGGAGCAACTTTTCCAACAGGCTGACCTATGCTAAGCTAATCAGCTAAGCCAGAAGTCTGGAATGCAGTTGAAATTCCAGTTAAAAGTCCACAAAGGAGCGCACGAACCGTCCGTTTCACTATTCGGTGACTATATGAGATTTACTAGAGACTCTCACAGTGAAAGCTACTCCGCGGAGCCTCTCCGTATTTGGTCGGAATGGACGCTGCAGGTGCACCTCTTGAGGCACCTGCGAAAACTTGGTAACTTGAGAGCTAACTTTAGCCTTTTCACGTTAGCATTCAGCAGAACCAGACAGTGTTTTGTGATAGCTTTAAATTAATTTAGCTTGGCAGTTAATTGTTATTTTTCGCTTTACTGGCATTAACCAGGAGCTTTAAAAAGCGTCGTTAGCTAACCCGTATTTCGGCTAACTTAGCCGGCAACCTCGCTAGCTAGTTATTGACCCTCACACTTGTACCGGAGTGGCGACGTGGATACAGACGCGCTCTCCCACGGGACTTTGGACACAGTTTGACCACGGCGTGGAGTGCACAAGGATACCCCCTCCTCTGTTTTCATCGGATAGTGTCTTATATGTGACAGCATGAGGATTTCAAAAAGTTACAAGTTACCTTTTTAAAGTTTTCATTTTGTCCAAAAAGCGCTGCACCCTATGGTGTCGCTACGGCCACCGAGAAATGGATGTCTCGCAGGCCGCTTTCCCAAACGGTGAAGGGCGGCCGGGCGGCGGTGGGACCGGGGAACATGCTTGGGCAGAGTCCCCCTCAGTTCGGGCTTGGGCTCACTCTGCCCCGCTGTGCCCAACTCGATCCCTGTGGACAGCTGCTTATGACTACGAGGCGAGCGGCGAGGACGAACTCAGCCTCAGGCGAGGTGATGTAGTAGAAGTCCTGTCCAAGGACGCTGCGATCTCCGGGGACGAGGGATGGTGGACGGGGAAAATCAACCACAGGGTAGGGATTTTCCCTTCCAATTATGTCACCTATCAGCCCGCTATATACCGTCTCCCAGCTACAAGTGTGTCGACGGGGGTACCAGAGCGAGTCCCGAGCTCGCCCGTCCAGATCCCTTTTAGTGAACTGGTATTAGAGGAGATCATAGGCGTGGGTGGATTTGGTAAGGTTTACCGGGGCACATGGAAAGATCAGGAGGTCGCTGTGAAGGCGGCTCGGCAGGACCCAGATGAAGACATAACGGCAACCGCCGCTAGTGTTAAACAAGAAGCTAAACTTTTCTCGATGCTTCAGCACCCCAATATTATTAAACTGGAAGGGGTGTGTTTGGAGGAGCCTAACCTGTGCCTGGTCATGGAGTATGCCCGAGGCGGGACACTGAACCGGGCGCTGACCGGAAGGCGAATCCCTCCACACATCCTGGTCAACTGGGCTGTGCAGATTGCACGCGGGATGCACTATCTACACGAGGAGGCCGTGGTACCCATTATCCATCGTGACCTGAAGTCTAGCAACAGTAAGCAAAGATCGATGTGTGTGTGTGTTTGTGATTAAGACAGATAAATTGAGGTAACATAACTTGCAGAAGGATATTTTGCACTTCATCTTTTAGTCATTTATGTTATGTTAGTTATGCTTTGGTTTCATTCTGCTCTGTCACTCTTTAGGTGTTAACTAACTCTTTTAAATCACTTGTTTCATGTTTCCATCATCCCAGAATATGTGTCAGTGCTGTTTTGCAACTCCACATGTACCAACCTGTCACACAAATAATGATAGTTTACCATTTCCTTAGTCACATGACACATTTGGAAAGGTTCACTGTATGTTTATTAGTTATTTGGAAGCACAGCATTGTGACTGCAATATGAGGTTGCCTATTTCCCACAGCTGCCATAGTACTGCTCTGTACTCATGACGTCTTACAGTTTAAGAAGTTTGTGGTTTATGAAGTGGTGGGGGATGCTATTAAGAGGATGTGAAATGAAGTCAGTTTGCTCAGCTGGGCTGCTCCCTCTTGACTCATTCCTTATCCTTTGACTAACACACACACACACACACACACACTTGCTTTCCAGACCCCTCTCCACCAGCAGGTGAAATGCTGTTCAAATAAATTCGGAGATTTAACAAACATATTAGGTAGACACAATCTGTCAACACTATCGGGCCATGTCCTTCATCACCACCTGGTAGTAGCAAAGTTCATAGGTGGAAAAAGAAATCATATGGAAGTTTGGTTTAGGCTTTTTAAGAAATATAACCTTTACGTAATGGATTTTCAACAGAACTACAACTGCTATAAACATTTGGTTTAGGAACAAAAATTCTTGAGTAGGTCTCACTTTTGAGCCTTTAAAAAATAACAGTTCATTTAGCTGCACTTGGTACAGTGTATTGGGCCAACTGTGCCGGTTCCACCATGGACTGGTAATTGACAACAGGCCAGAGAACTTTCCCAGGACTGAATAATGAATGGACAGGTCTTGATGAGAAAAAGGTTCTGACTCGCATACCCACTGACACAGGCTGCTCACTTCAACTCAGGTGTGTTTATGTGTGTAATTTGACTCCAAACACTTTTGTGACCGGAGACGCTTATCAACCCTGGGCCATGTGGGGAACCGCTCCAGTGCACTGATCCCTTATCTCCAGCTCTGGGAAGCAGTGTGTGAACACAGGGGCGAAACCTGTGAAATGTATACATACCAGGCCCTCTGTAATCATAGGTCAGGATTTGTGATTGGATTTTAAAAAGAACTGTGATGCACAAAGTCCCATGTATGCATGTATATGTTGTTATTGCTTCTGTTTCCAAATTTTTTCAGTTATTGGTATTATTAATTTTTAACAGCTTTATGATAAACTACTTAATATAAAATGTGCTGATTTGGGTCTCTCTGTGGTTCGAAGTTAGCAGATACCACTAAAGATGTGATAAACGTCACACTCCTCTCCGCTGATGTGACAACCACACAATCTTGTGATCTACTTCATTGGTCACAGGCATGGAGAGTCTCCTAGTCACAGAAATGCTTGAGCAATGTGGTATGTTGCGGTGGCATGCCGTAAAGGCTAAGACTATGGCAAATGTAAAGGGAAGTGACAAAAGTAAGAAAATTTGTACTAAAGTGCTCTAACTGAGGCATTTTTTTGCTATGGCAATTAAAAAAAACAAAAAAAACTTTTAAAAAGTCATAAAAGCACAGCTCTGGCTTCCTCTAACAGTCCAGTCCAAAGACATGTTAACTTAAATTAACTTGTGATTCTGTATTGCCCGTACCCCGCCTCCTGGCCTATGGTAGCTGCGATGCCCCCCCCCCCCCCCCCCCCCCTGCTCTGATAAGGGCAAGCGGAAAGACGATGGATAAAAGCACATAAGCTGTGAAATGCTACAATAATAACATACCAATGTGTAAGAGCGCTTCCCTACAAATACATATTTTCAATATATGCAATTTCAGTTCATGCTGTTTTGGGTGTTTCTATTGATAATCAATGTTGCCTATGGATACTGTTAACTTATTAATAATAATTTGGACTATAGCTGTAAAAAGAATTAAGTTACTAGCTTTTGTAGCCATCAGTAAAACATAATCATCACATTATTTTGAAATGCGTTTCATGTTGATGTGTTTTTGTGCATGTGACACACTTGATTAAATGTTATGAACAGTGTAGAAGAGCCCCACCCTTCAAGCAGTCTTATTTAGGATGAAGCTTTGTGTTAATTATAGGGCAGATGGAGAGAAAGGATTTAACTGCTGTTTAGACTGTTTGAGCTAATCGGATGTTTGGTGAACATACACAAACAGACTCCTCCAAACAGGCACAGTGCTGCTAACGCAACTCTTTATGTTTGTGCTGCCACTTCACTGTGACCTAGATATAGCATAGGCTTTTATTAAAGGAGGACCGTTTAAACTAAAATTAGGAGAGTTTGATTAGTGTGTTTCTGCAAAGTTGAGGTATAATGAAATTCTGAACTCAGATCTCTATCATATAGCTGAATGAAAAGCACAATAATAAGCAATGCCTACAGAAAGAGGACAGAAAATTATGCCAATAGTCGATTTTTCAGAAGTCTGAAAATCTGAAGTCAATATAAAGTGTACTCTAAATAAACTGAGAATGGATGGCACTGTATGTGTTTGTTTAGAACTAGGGTAGCAAGTTCACAAAAGACTCTCTCCTAAACACAAATAGAAAAATGGCACCCTGGGGCGTGTTGGGTTGTTTTCCCAGTTACAAAAAAAGAGGGGGAGATCCAGCTTAGGAAAGTTGTTGCATCTGCTAATGTTCCCAGTTGTCTGTTTGCTTTGGCAGTATGTGTGCTTAGGTCAATCAGAAAAGCATCTAAACATTTGTACTGATCCACATTAATGGCATTTGATACCTGTTGTGCAGTTTTTGTCATTTTTAATTCTGTTGTGTTTTGAGTTGTTGATTTTGAGACATTTTGTTCTGTCAGACTGTTTCATTGTCTTCTCTCAGTTTAAACCAGGACTTGTACAAGTATACACTAAACTTTTCCAGCTTTACTCAACTCTCTGTCTGTCATTTATCAACTTGGAGTGTACACATGCTCCACACAGGCAAACATACAGCTATTTGATCAATGATTAGCCTGTAAAGTAATATGTTGGAAGTCAGCAAGATTTGCCCAATCTCCTTTGTGTTTTTCAACCTAATCTGTAAAATCCCAGCCTGCAGGGAGGAATGTTGCTAATGAGGATAAAAGCTTAACATACGTTTACACAATGGACTGGTCAAGCAGCGGTTGCTAGGCTACTGTGGCCAGAAGAATGGCTAGGACTCGGAGGGTCTCAAAGCCCTCGTTTTGTTTTGTTCCGTTCATATTTAATCTCCCAGAGAGCAGCGGTACTCTTTTATTGCCACAAACTAAGGGGGTTTCCCTTGTTACTTCGTTATTTTCCTCCTTGCTCCATCCTCCTCCATCCACTTGCCACTTCTTATTTTTTGTGGCTGCATTTGAGCCAACATTTGTTTTTGTGTTTTTTTTTAATCTTTAAAACATTAGCGTTATAATTTAAGCAGAGAGTTCTTCTTTAGCTTTGTCCATGCTCACATCTGTGTGTACCATAGTTGCCTTTTCATCCACAAAAAAAGAAAATGGGGTTTGTTGTGGTGACATTTATGGAGTTTACTACGAAACAACCCTGCGGCTTGTTATGTGCACTGGAAATTTTCCAGAGTAGCTCTGTGTTGGGCATGCAACTTGCATGTTTAGGGTTTCTAAATGTAATTTGTACTGTATGTCCACTAAACAGACAGGGACTTTTCCTGGCTAAAACAGGGCCTCTGATGGTTTAGCATATATCTATTCAATTCTGGTCAAGAATGCCAAAGTTTTATGAGGATAAGTTTATGGCTAATTTTGGTTGGAATATTTTGCCGTTTTCACCCTTATTGTGCTTACTTTGTTTAGTATTATTCATTAGATTCATCCAGGTCCTCCCTTTTTGTGTTCTAGTCCACTATGACTTGCATAATTTTCCTAAAGTTTGAGCAGGTGGATTCCATAAAGCAGCAAATATGAGCAGGAAGTCACACTGAAACCTGGCCCTGAGCCAGCACGCATAATCATTGGAGTTTCACACATATTTTGGTGCAAGCAGTACTATGCCAGGAATGCATGCTTGAATGCCATTGAAACTGATAGAGTTCATTTGGAGCGTGTGCAACTGCATCCTCCCATCAGTCTCTGCCTTTTGTTAGACTTCAACACACTGTCTCTGTGTTCCCCTCCCTCTCCTTGTTTCTCCACACACTCATCTTCTGTAGATTAGTGAAGACCTGACAGATGCCACAGAAGCACTGGAGGGATTTCCTTTCAGACCTGTACACTGAAAGTGGCACAGATGTAGCAGGCAGTGAAAAATTTAGAATAGCCAACACCACTGAAGGATAATATTGTGACAGCCACCAGATCTCAGTGCTTAGCCTTGTGCATAACAAGTGACCCTGTTATGTCCAGTGCTGTATGTTGCACACATAAATTATGGGCTTCTCAGCCAGGTTATAACTGGCTGGAAAATGCCTCAACATACATGGATTCAAGTAGAAAATGCAAGTTTTCCAGGCTTAAGAAAGGCAGTAAATAGGCCCTGTAATCATATTGTGAATAATAAATGTATCTGCCATGAATGTGTTTTTGCTGGAGCTAAAAATAGATTTGGAAGAAATTACTGAAGTAGAAAGCAGTGATTCACCTATCAAATATTTTGTACCGAGACTAAGAGGAATGGCTTACCGGCTTGGTGCACTGTTAGCTTTGTTAACTTTGAATAGCCTTTGCTATCATCCCTCGAAATCATCTTACTTCTGTAGGAACAACTTTTTAGACAAAACTTCTTTAAACTCTGTTTTTCTTTACTAGGTCACAATGCAAAGCGAAAACAGGCTTGAAGTAGCTCAGAAACAGTGTCCCTGGAGATAATCTTTTTTTTTTCTTCACTGTATTTTGTGTTATCTTAGTCTACAATTGAATAAGAAGAATATAAGCGAAAAGTTACCAAAGCTTGACTATGTGTTGCAGGGCAACTTTTCTCTGGCTTCCCACAATTACCCCTGGTGACACACAGACAGTTACTGCCTGTATTTTCTCTGACAAGAGAATGGGCAGAGGGGAGAGAGGAGGAGTTGAGATGCTTTCACTGTGTTTTTTATGACCTCTCCCTGACTGCACCTATTGTTGCAGGGCCGGGTGAAAAGGAAAAGGGCCCACAGCTGAGAAGAGCTGCCTTCCAAATCAACCAATCCCCTCCATTTGCCTCTGTAGCTCACTAGCACATTGATAGATGCTAGTGTAGACAAAAAAAAAACTAGCTGCATACTTCAAACATTTGATATGTTTAAATTGGCCTATTTAAAGGTTAATTCAAGCTTTTACAGACCCAAAGGAGGAGAGGAAGAGGATAGACAAAGAGCAACTGGCCCAGGGAGATGTGACCATGATAGATGGATTTAACCAGCCATTAGCCCTGATCCTTTTCCCATCGACCAGAATGCCTGGGGGCACTCTCCTTTCCACCAGTATAGACAGACCAGTCACTGAATATTTAGCAGCCTTGTTTCTGCTTACTACAGGAAACTCCCTTGCGCTCATGCTTAGTCAGTTGGCACGGTTACGAAAATACTGCCACATCAAGTTAGGAGACCACGCTTTAAACTCTGTAAATATTTTTACTGGCGCATCGGTATATGATTTCTGTTTAATAGCACCTCTAAATAGTAATATGTTACTGAATAACATGAGTTAACTTTAGAATGATCATGCAACTACGGCTTTTTGTAGTGTTTTTTTTTTAAATCTAGGTTTTGATTGTATTTTTTTTCTGGAAGTTAAAGAGTGCTTTTCTACTTTACTATGTGTTCATATATAGGACTTTTTATAGCCATGGATGACACTAAGTCTCATTATTCAGATAAATGCCATAGAAATATTACCTTAAATGCATTAAAAACACTAAGCACTAAGCTGCACCATCTCCCAAAACCGTTTATTTTCATGTATAACAAATTTGTTGCCATTGCAAGTGTTTTAGGGGTTTTTCAGTTCATTAGAGGTCCGAAAAGTGTACAGTTTTGTTTTTTTTTACCTTGAGGGGGAGAAAGCAATGAGAAGAAGCGTGGGATCTGCTTTGAACATAGGAGCTCTGCTTCTGATCTTCCCACTGTTCCAGTATGAAAGATGGGTCTGCCTCAAGATCCACTGTTGGGAAGGGAAATTAAATGGGGGGCTGGACTGAGGGTGGGGTCTGCCTTGGAGGCATATTCATCTCCAGTTGCGCTGAGGTGTTGTCTGTTTCAAAACATTTTCTTTTCAAAAGAGTGAGAAAAAAAGCCACAGACGAAGCAAACATACATTCTGAAATATAACCTTTGAAAAAGACGTCTTTAGCACAGACTACAAATTATTACAGGACCCTTGCAATGCTGATAACAGGTTCATATTATAAAATTGTATACACTGCCAATTGTTGTTCAGGGAAATAAAAAGGACAGTATCTAATCGATTGTTTTTATTACACTGTGGCCAGTTGCGTGTTACACCCAACTGTAATGATGATATGATTACAGATTACACACAGCAGCATTTCCAGATTTCTCCAATACTTTGTTACCTTTGGGGAAAGAGGTAATAATATTTGAAAAGTGCACACCCCCTGTTAAATAGGTCTACCTTTCTACATTTTCATTAAGCGATGTTTACAGGCTTGATTTAAATCAGAAAATTCAAATGATACATTTTTAGTGCTGTTTATATTTCTGTAATAAAACAGACAAGTGAACAGAACAAGTTAGGATCTTTTGTTTAAAGAAATCACCCTAGTATGCTTGTAAAGCCTTCTATTTCTCCTGGCATCTATGTCTTTGAGCATGTGCAGTTTAGCGTTTCCACTGAACTGACCTGTGAACTGTGAACAATGCAGTTTAATAATTTGGTTTCCATTACTGCTAGTACCTACAGACCTTAGTTGGTCTGTAGGTACTAAATTGACCAATTTTTTTTTATTTTTTATTTTTTTTGTATTAGAGCAGATGTAAGGGCTTTACATGTATTAACATTACACTTGCATCCAAAAATATGTTTCAAGTAAAAGGCTGGTTTGGCCTGGGGTTTGACTTTAAGTGGGATCCTTACAAGAAATCTACTCGAGTAGCTTTTTATTCCTTTGAATTGCATGTCCTCAACGTTGTTTAAAAATAAATTTAGCATCAAAGTCTCAAACCAATGCAGTGTTTTTAGTAGGGCTGTGCTATACCACATCATCTGCAATAATAATTTCAATGTTTTCAAAAAGTAGAGCAGATTTTCTTGAAATATTGTTATATATTTTTACTTTAGAATATGGTGAAGAGATCATAAGAGGTGGACTTCAATCAAAGATTGGTGATATGTGTTGCAGGTGAGCCATTAGTCATACAAAGTCATGTAGGCTTGTCCTTACCCATTTATCTCACCATTACTAATTTTACTAACAAATAAAGTGTCATCTCATGACTTCACAGGATAAGTTAGTACTATCCACATACCATAAGGCACACTGTGTGGCCCAAACACAGTAGTTTTACTGCTGTTCAGGGTAGTGTATTTCTCGCTTCCAGTACGAAGTGAAAGAATGTAGACCAATACAGGGATGGGCATTTCAAGCGAAAATTCTATACGACTTTCTTGGAAGAGAATCCCAAACAAGAACCTCTCTCAAGTGACAATGTGTAGTTGTTTCAGACTTGAGTCATACTAGCTGGTGCAGTTTTTTTTACGTTTGTTTTTGAAGGAATTCCACATGAAACTTTGACAGCTGTCACACATGCTTTACCCGTCTAACACCTGAAAGTTAGCAACATGTTCAGCACAATCCTATTACAGAACAGAAGAAGGCAAGTATAGCTGTAGTCTAATCGGGTGTCACAAAGTGCACAAATATACAGCTTGCTTCAATAATTAGTTTAAAGACACATTTCACTTTTCACATACATGTTTGCAGACTAATGCATGTCCCACATATTATTTTGCTTCAGTAATAAAGAGATGCCCCAAAATATGTTTATATGAAAATATACCTTTGCTTCATAAGGACATGCGAGCATCAGTTTTTAATCACTCCTTAAGTAAAGCAGCTAAGGTTTACATAACGTATGTTGAACATTAGTAGAGCTTTAAAAATTTCCTATAAAGAAGTTTGAGTTAACAGAGTGCCTGCAAATGTGTGCTACTTTAACATGGTAATGATTAATAAATTGAGATAAAATATTGTGTATACTGCCAGTTCTTCACGAACTTTACTCAAGTTCTTCAAAAAAGTTGAAATGAAACAAAATAATAGGAAAATTGTAATAGGTTTCCTGAAGTTGAATTCGCAGTATTGCATTTGTGTAGATCAGGGGTGTCAAACTCCAGGCCTCAAGGGCTGGTGTCCTGCAGGTTTCGATATCACCCTGGGTCACCTTAATCAAATGATTAGTAATTACCAGGCCTCTGGAGAACTTCAAGACATGTTGAGGAGGTAATTTAGGCAATTAAATCAGTTGTGTTGGATCAAGGACACATCTAAAACTTGCAGGACACCGGCCCCTGAGGCCTGGAGTAGGACCCTCCTGGTGTAGATCATAATTTCCCTTCACTACAAAGTAGCTTCTTATTTATTATTGGTTCTGTGGTTTCCAGGAAAGGGGCTAAGCTAAAGAACCTAGAACAGCACCAACACAATTAAGGATAGCCCACAGAGCAGTTGTTGTTTAACAGCTACAACATGTAGCTCTGCAAAGCACCAACACAGTTATTCTGGTCCCATGCTTTCCAGGGCTGTTATATTCAAACCTTTTGTTCAAATGTGTAGCCAAAATTCTATAAATTTGTCTTCATTTTTATTGATTCCACTTTATGCTTGGTTAGAAGTATACATTAGAATAATGGTTCACTTATAGTAGTGCTTTACATCTGTGCACTGTAACATGTGCCTCCTCAGACCTGATGTAAAACTGGTACTAAAATGTCACATAAGCACAAGGTTAATAAAACAAACTATAACTAGCATGTTTATTTTGCTAATGAAATGGCTTGTATTCTTTCAGTGTAATGAGCAGTTTAAGTAATTTTTATAGTCTGTACATCTACATACAGGCTATGATTTTCAGATCTTTCTCCCTTTTAGTAAAAGCAGTTGGTAAACATTTATTAGTTTCAAGTCTGAACAATTCATACACACAAGGCCTGACTAAAATGAATACATAATCACCCACTATGATGGGTGCATAAATTACACCAGGTTAGCTACAATTTGTGTTTCTGATAGTAGCTGAGCTGCTAATAGGCTGACTGGCTGGGGGGTTTTACCATAACGTCAGCATGGAGTCATGTAGACAGGAGTTAGGTCTTTTATCAGATATTTCTAGAGGGCTGACACTGAAGGATCATGGAGCTACAAAGAAAGTATTTGGCATGATATTCTATAGTCCAATCAGAGTAGAAGGTTTTATCCCAAAGCCACTGCTTTCCCAGGCTGTGTAACTAACCCACCATAAGTCATTATAAACCTACAGAGTCTGCTGGGAGGAATCTATGGAATCACTCAGAGAGGAGTTGACAACAGGAAGTAGTAGTAGTATCATTGGTGTTGTGAAACCCGTTTGTAATGGAATTCCCATTGTTGTAGCCTGGGTAGAGGATCCCCTCTGTGCCTCAGGCTAGTAATGGTACCAATACACTATTAGTGGGAACCCAATGAGTCTCGTTACAGTTAAATTGCTGCAAAATCATTTATGCTGGCTGAAAATACTTGTGCATGCCAAAAATATTTTAACCATATCTCTGTAACTTCCTTCAATGAATTTAAAGAAAATAGATCCTAACCATTTGTTTTTGATAGGAAGTATTCTACAAGTAGGAATTGGCCCATTTGTTCCTTAAGTTAAACAGTGAATTGATTTCTTTCCCCTGAGTCTTACTTTAAGTGTTTGTGTAAACTGTTAGGGGAATAGCAACTCTAAAACCAAGATTTGAAACTAGAGCTGCAAACTATGCATGGCCATTTGAAGCAAAGATACTATTTGGCTATTCTTCAAAGGTTTCACTCCTAAAAGACTCTCAAATGACAGTGCATAGTCGAAGCAGACATGTGACATGCTGGACCTTATTTTCTTTGTTTGTTTATGTTGAAGGTGTTCCACAAAAGACTTTGATGGCTGACCAATCCAGTTTGTACTACATGAAGGGCAACAAAAGAAATTCATTTATAGTTCAATCCAAGTTCTTTTTTTTTTTTCTTTTTTCTTTTTTTTTAACAGTGCATTTTCATGCAGCGTGCATCCAGTTAGGTGGACTGATGCAAATTTCACCCAGGTAATGTGAATAGAGGCAAGTTTTTGATTATGTAAGTTAAAATATTTAAACTGGGATGAAAAATTCGCTTCATTCTACATCACAAAAACCCTGGCATTTTCCCATAGATTGGATTGCTGCTGATGCCAGCAATAATCAGAAGTGGAGGTTAAGCCTATTGACATCATTTGAGGGCAGGTGGAGCTGTCTGGTTGAACTTATCTTTTATACAGAGATTTAAAAAAAGAAAAAAAGGAAAGTTTTGGAAAAAATTAATCACACCTTCATCTTAAGTTTTTAAAATGTCTTATTGTATCGATTGCCATCGTGCATGCATAAACGCAAGCATTGTTAAGTGTACCTTAGCTTCATGTTTGGTGTGAACAGACCATAATAAGGAAATTATGCTTCATTTATTTATTTATTTTTAACCAAGTGTACAGTTGGTTAACCCCAGAATGACCTTATTTGTATATGTGACTTTGTTCATACTATTTATTTATTTATTTATGTCTGGGATCATTCGTGACCTTGGAAACAGCTTTTTCTTTTTATATGCTTTGATTTTATTTTTATTTGTTGGTAAACATTCTTTAATATGACATCTAATTTGTTGCGATTTTCAGGTTTTTCAGTAGTATAAATATTGAAAATATTGTTTCCACAAAAAATACGAATGTAACATATTTACCAGTTTGTTTAGGTTTCCTTTTAAGCACAACTGTGGTAATAACAGGCACGGCTTTGTAACGGGCCATTGTCACCATGGAAACGGGAGCAGGATGATGACGCTGGCACAGTTAACGTGAAGCTGTTTGTTTACACACCACGAAGAGCAAAGAGGCGGAGCTGTTCTCGAGATGCTGAGCTCAGGTTTATTGAAAGAAAACATGTTTCTAGTTTCCAAAACAGCATTGCTGTTCCTGTGATTGCCATTAAAACCTTTACTGGGAATAAGCAAGTGGGAGGTCTTTATCAAAGCACCTGATCAACAAACTCTGTAGCTGCTCTGATCACCACCATTTGTTTTATGTGAAACAGTGAAAAGTCTGAAGTAAGCCTCTAGAAGTTTTATTAAAATATGCAGATTGACTGTTCACTTAGTCTGATTCCATGTTTAAATTATACTGCTTGCTGAAAGCTAACGGCAGCTGTCCTCTTTTACATGGAAGCAAACAGGGGTGAGTCTAAAGAGAAGTGTGTACTAGACCATATTTATTTCAAGGTTTTCATAACATTTTTCAGATTCAAAGTGAAATAATATATTACTGTGTCAATGAAATTGCATTAACATTTAAAAATATATATAAAAAAAATTTTTTCACAAGCTAATAACAACGTGCATGGGCCAGTAAAACTCTGACCCTCTGACCTGAGGGATTTGAGGTTGGATATTGAATTATTGTTAATATTAATTAACATCTACTGTTACGTCCCGGTCTAGGGGTACAGGAGTGCAACAAAAGGGTTAAAAGGAAGGTGACCCTGTGACCCTGGTCCCCAAAGCCATACCTAGAAGCCAATTTACAAGTTAAGGTGTTACCAAACTGAACGCTTAAACTCCGGGGTGAACAAAGGCTGAAATAACAAACAAAACAAGTTATTCCAAAAAGGGAGGTGCTACCTAAACCCTGGGTGAAACAAATATCAAACAAAAGATAAGTGCTACCCCCAACTCCCTAATTCAATTCAATTTTATTTTATTTACAGCAACAGTCACCTCAAGGCACTTTATATTGTAAGGTAGACCCTTTGAATAAATGAGAAAAAAGTACAGAAAATAATAAGGCAGTTCACCCCTCTACCTCAGTGCCTATTTACAAGTGAAAAGTATCTACACAATATATACAAGGCTTAGCAATTCTTGATCATGGAACCAATCAGCAGCTGCCAGCTCTGCAATTAGGAACGATCTGCAGAGACTCTTATATATCATCATAACAGCTTGTTTTAATGCATCACAAAAATTTTGCATCGCCAGCCAAACTTCAGATACTTCTGATATGCTCGCTTCTCTTCATTGCAGCCACCACATTCTTCTTTAAAGACTTACAGACACAAACTCACTCACTCGCACATTTTAACACACAGAAACAGATGTACAAAAACGTATAAAGCCTTCCAAGAAGACAGAGTAAAGAATACTTTTTCATTACAGCTTAAAGCAAAAAAAATTGCATTTTCTAAAATAGAAACCAATGAGCAATTCATTTTAAACGACTTGTATTTGTTCCCCTTTAAATATTTGTTATTATTATATAACAAAGAAAATGTGTTACATATTATCTAAATGTGTTCTGTAATGTACTCCTCTGCATAAAAATGCTTAATCTGAATTTTTTGGGGGTTTGTTTATTCACTTATTTTACATATGAATATTTTAAAATATCACTCAGAGAAAAAGGAAATAGTCTAAGTGTTTACAAAAAGAGAGCTGTAGAGCTATAAAAAAGGACATTGTATCTTTTACCAACTAAAATTGTATGGTCACTTGAGTTTTCCCGAGGTCTCTAAACTTGTTTCTATTATCTGTTCTCCATCTAGTCCTTTCCACTGCTCCTACATCTTTCAGCAAATCTGGTCCAAGTTTGACACATTTACTGTGTCAAACTGAATATCTGTGTACTTTATCAGTTAACTGTGCTACTTGTATTACTTGAGCCTGAGATTTTAATAAAATTTGATTAGTAGTGTAATATAGGCATGCAGAAAGGATTTATGTATAGGTTTGTGTGCATGTGTGTTTGTGTTGACTTGTTTAAACATCTTTATGAGGACCAAACATTAGAAGCCCACTGTACTTGCAGGGACCAGCAGTCAGTTGTGGGGACTAAATGCTGGTCCTCACGAATTTGAAGGCATTTTTGAGGCTAAGAATTTGGTTTTAGAGTTAAGGTTACAATTAGGTTGTGGTTAGGTTTAGGGTTAGGGTTAGGAGTATGCACTGATTCCTAGTGGTTAAGGTTAGGATAAGGTTAAGCATTATGTCAATTTGATGTCCTCACTAAGGTGTGAAAGCGAGTGTGTGTGTGTGTTTATTGGCAAGTCTTGGTTGTGTAGTCGTGTGGGAGTAAGTCCAAGGTCATCGAGTGATAACAGCACAATGGTGCAACTGAGTGCCGACAAACATTACAAAGCCTTGGTTTACAAAAAAAATGCTGTTAACAAAGAGTCTTTAGACTAAATAACGTTTTTAAGTTTACATTTAGTTACAGTCCGTCAAGGCACACAAATGCCTTATTACCTTGAACACTTCCACTATCTATCTTTATCATGACGTTGTTTCTCCCTTGGAAAATATTCCCACAGAGTGTAAGTGGCAGCAACGTTCCATCCATCCACGGAGATATCAGGCTGTTTTTCTTAACAATAAACTCTCAACACTGATTGCCTCTGTCAAACCAACCAAAGGGGCATTTAGACTCTCGAGTTATTGCTAGCCTTTTGTTTGTTCTGTAGAATCAACACAGCTGATAGGACATGTTCAAATTGACCTGTAGTGTAAATAATGAAATCGAGCAGCTTTTAATGTGAGGAGATCTTGGCAAAAACACATTTTGTACATGATACAAAGAGAATCAAAGGATCAAAGACTTCATTTTGGCTACACCAGTTCATGGAAAAAGAGGCTTCATGTTATCAGAGGTATAATATTAGTTTTATTCTTGTTGAAATAAAACATTTAACATTAGAAGAAATGTGGCACAGGTTGAGAAAGCCCAAATGCTGGTTTGGTCTGCACATACACATTTGTTTTGGAAAACAAAGCTTTTTACGTGCACCGTTGCATTTTGTCCACATGTAAACAGCTTTATGCTAAAAATCAAGCTTTGAAAAAGTACTCTCAATGTGATCATTTTCAAAAACTGCATGTGCATTCATGTTTGGACAGGGATTACAGAGATTATGTGTTGCAACATCAGAGGTGTGTGTCTTTATCTCCATTGTTAACATCAGACTGGACTACGTGTTCTTGTTTATAGGCTTCTGACATTTTTGTATGGTTAGGGTTACATTGCTTTGACATGCTCAAAGCAACAACGGTTTTTACGTTTTCACATGGACGATGGTGTTCATTAAAATGGTGCTTGTGAGGGAAAGGATTAAAAAACAAAAGCAGAATATTCTTGTTTTGAAAAATACCGTGTACAAGTGCATTTTCACATCTATATGTCATTTACTTCAGTCCATATCAGTTGATGAGCCTGATAGCTGAAACTTATAGTTGTTCCTTTTACACACAGAAAAAAAACACATTCTTGCAATGTGTCACTAGAAACCATGTGAGAACTTTTTGTCTACCGATTAGGCAAATGTGTCTGGGTGGGAGCAACAAAAGTAACTAAAGGTGCTGTGTTCTGGCATGTTGGAACAAGGGAAACAAGGGATTTACATTACATTTAAGGGCTAGTTGCTAGCCTGTACTGACAATTTGTGTACACTGAACATCTGTGGTACCCTGCCACAATCCAAACTGCAAAACTTACTTGACTACGGAAAAGCATTTCGCTCAAATTTGCAGCATACACCAAGTAGTTGGTTCGTATTATGTTTACACCATAAACAAACAGCTCTGGAGTTTGGAAGTGGACCAAGACCACCTCCTCCAAAGGGTCTCAGGGCAGTTGTTTTTGTTCGCACCCAAGCAAAATTACAGTGTTCACCCCTGCATCCCTGATTGTGTAATTTTAAAGTGATTTAAATGGACTAAACACCAGAGACCCAAAGTTGTTTTCATAAGCTCTGTGCTCCCTTTTTCATTTAGTTGTTATTTACGGTTTGTTTATTATTCTGGTTTGTTTATTTATTCATATGCTTTTCATCATGTTATTTCACCCTGAGTGTCTATTAAGTTTTAGTAAACAAGACATTTGAAGATGAGGCTGCAATTTTAAGTATTTTCTGTAGGTATTTGTAAAGATGTGATTAAGAATATCCAGTTGTGCCCCAGATTGCAAAAAAAATCCTAAATCCAGATCTATATCTGGATGTGATTTCTTGTAAGATGGGCAAAGCCCTATCTTTGGTAACAATTTAATGCAAATGCAAATCAAACCAATCTCCCTTTGGTGGTAACTATTAGCAAATTATAGTCTATGAATACTGCAGCCCTTCATTTTACACCCACTTTCTTAGTGAACCACAGGTAACTGATATCATGAAGTGCATGCAATTTGACAGCTAAGCAACCAGAGGAGGCGGACAGGCTATGGAAAAACCTGCTGCTTTCAAGAATATTTAGGCCGTGTTTTTAGTCCATTTGCCCAGTACTTTATTCCTGATGCACACACAACACGTTCAGTGTGTGTAAACTGTATGTGTGTTTGTGTACGTCTTCAACTTGTGAATTTATTTATTTTATCCAGATCATGATGAACACTAAGGGTTTTGACTTCACACATTTTAGTTTGTGACTTCACTGTGGCAGCGCTCTCAGACCTGGTGTAGTGTTACCAGCAGGTTTGAGGGGTTCTTGCTCTCTTTAATGTGTTGAGCAGTTTTAGGACCCGAGGACAGGTGCTTTGTGGCACTGTCAGCCTTCTGTTTCTACAGTAATGAATGACCAGCATACTGCTGTTGGCCCTTTTTAAATATCTGCTATCATCTCCTCACCTGGACGGTCGCCCTTTTCTCTGTCGCTCACTCTTTGTATATCCCCCTTTCTTACATTTCACCTTTATTCTCCATCCCCTTCACATCTGTCACTTTCATCCCAGTCCCGTCTTTTCCTTTTTCCTTTTATCTCAGTTACACTGCTTTTTTTTTTTTTTCTCGAGCATTTTTTTTATCCTATGGTTTTTGTGCATCGATCTACCTAAAGTAAATTATTTTTCCTTTTCAGTTTTATTACTTGAAAAAATTGAGAATGATGACATTGGGAGAAAGACCTTGAAGATCACAGATTTTGGCTTAGCCAGGGAATGGCACAAAACCACAAAAATGTCAGCAGCAGGCACCTACTCCTGGATGGCACCAGAGGTCATTAAGTCATCTCTCTTCTCCAAAGGCAGTGACGTCTGGAGGTATAATGGATGATAATGACACATGAGGCCTTGACATTAGATTTAAATACTTACCTTTTTTTCATTTGTCTGTCATTGTTCTTTAAATTTATTTATCATTAGTTTACTTTGGGGTTTTTTTTTTTTTCTTTTCAGCTATGGTGTCTTGCTGTGGGAGCTGTTAACAGGGGAGGTGCCGTACCGTGGAATAGACGGCCTTGCTGTTGCTTACGGCGTGGCAGTTAATAAGTTAACCCTACCAATCCCTTCCACTTGCCCCGAACCCTTCGCTAAGCTCATGGAAGGTAAGTATGAGCAAATATCAGTGGAGCTGAAGCTGAGCTGAAGCTTTGTTTATCCACAGAAAATGTATGTGAGACTGGCATCTTATTCCAAGAGAGGCACAAGAAGCGACGCCACCTGTTCCACAAATAGGCCATATGGCACCAAATATTAGACTTTAAGTTTAATTTAATTTTATGTGTAGATTTGTACATGCATACATATTTCTAGTGGAAAATGCGTGCATGGTAATAGTAAATGCACTCTTAAAATGGCTAATGGCAAGTTTGCTGGTTTTTCCCAACTTTGTGAATTTCTGCTGATCCAGCTGACTCCTTTTTTTTCTGTCAGAGCAGTTCACTAGGCCCACAAATACAGTATGATGTAGATGCCCTGGTCACAGTGGTTATGAGTCCATCTTTTCACTGCATTGTATTTGTCCAGATTGCTGGGACCAGGACCCCCATGTGCGTCCCTCATTCTCCTGCATCCTGGAGCAGCTTTCAGCCATCGAAGAGGCGGTGATGGCCACCATGCCTCAGGACTCCTTCCACAGCATGCAGGACGACTGGCGTGTGGAGATCCAGGAGATGTTTGATGAGCTCAGGACCAAAGAGAAGGTAGAGCAGAAGGAGGAGATTCTTTCATACACTAACATCAATATGTTGAAGCCACTGAACACGGAACTATCCTAGCAGCTGGTTAAACACATGAAAGTAAACTTAATTTCCAGCATCCTCTCGTCTGTGTCGCACAGTGTGGGAAGTTGGACCCTGACGCCAAGTATGAAAAAAGACCAGTTTTTCATCTTGCTTCACTCTTTGAGTTTTAGTAATGATACACGCAGGCTAATCTATCATTACGTCTAACCCCGATGTATTGCCCTGGACTGGTTTCATGGGATAAAAATGTTTAATTGGTTACTTTCAGTGGATAAGGCTAAATCGCACGTTTAACAATCAAGTCATTAATGCCGAAGTGCTTTAGTGGACTTCCCCTTGTTAAAACCTTAATCTGCTTCCTGTATAAGTCTGCTGTTTCTGGCTTAAAGTGGGGAGAGAGGAGTTAATTAGTGTTTAGAGAAACAGCAGGATCAGCACACAGAGCTGAGTTAATGAATGGTGAACGGAGTTTTACACAAAATACAAAAGTGCACAGGTGGTGTTTTTATTGAGTTTTAATTTGTGCCTATTTTTGTATTGTGGATTTATGCTGTCTGCTTTGTTCTAGTTTTTCCAGTTCTGCTAATCCACCGTTTGAGCATGAGGTTTACGTTTTTTAAATCTTACAATCCCCAAATTAAACGTTTATCTGCACAGCTGGTAATTTCTGTTGCTTCACCATGCTATATTAAATTCAACCACTATGCAAAGCTCAAAGAATAAGGCTAATTTAGCTTTGAGTTTTCCCATCATAAATTTTACAAGATTAGGGAATTAGTCCCTTCATTTAAACAGATTTCCTGTAAAAAAAATCTCACCGTAATCTGTGTCTAGGTGGGTGGCTGAAGTGGTTTGACTGTAAAGCTGCTTTATGGAAGTCATCCAGTAAGGATTATTATTACTCAACTGAGAGCAATTCAAGAGAAAATGGAGGGAGTGAAGAATGAGTAAGCAGTGGTGGGAGAGCATAACACTGCCTCAAAAAGAAGGCTACCTACTCCTGCCTATTTTAAAGATTTCAGTGCTCAAAAAACATGTCTAAAACCACACACGGAACAAATGTGACACAGAGGCACAACTTAAGAGTAGTTCTAAATATTGATCTAGCGAGGATGACATACATCCTTTCTGGATCTCTAAGGCACTTTTATTCATCCTAGTGTTATCCTTTAAATGTTGACTGTTCACTAAAAAAGTAGTTTATATAATTTACTTACTGTAAACTGCTTACTGTAGACTTGACTAGCTCTGCACTTGAAATTGTGCTTGCTCATGTTTTAGCTCATACAGTGTTGGCAAACAATGCCAACTTAGCTCACTATTGTTAGAGCAGCTATTGAGGTCTATAGAAGGTGCCTTAACCTCCTAGGACCTGGCGTCCACGTGTGAGGACATCACATTTTGGGTTATTTAGACCAAAATACTCAATTTGGCTCTACAAGGGCCTGATATCCACTCACGAGGACATTATACTGCTACTGTTCTATCGAAATTTTAAACGAATATCCTCATATGTGGCTCTCATTTTTCTTAGAAACAAAAATTAGGTTAAAAAAATAAAATAATTCTTTGTTTTTACATTCATCAGGTCCCAATCAGCCCAAATATCAAAGACAAATTAAAAATGCATGCCGTGGAAGAGTTCACGCCTTAGGAGGTGTCACCATCTGAAATCTTTCAGCCAGTTCTATAAATGCACTTACCTCTTAATACCTGCTTCTTCCAGGAGCTACGTTCCAGAGAAGAGGAGCTGACGCGAGCCGCCCTGCAGCAGAAGTCTCAGGAGGAGTTGCTGAAGCGTCGGGAGCAGCAGCTGGCAGAGCGCGAGATCAACGTGCTGGAGAGAGAGCTCAACATCCTCATTTTCCAGCTCAACAAAGACAAGCCCAACGTGAAGAAGAGAAAAGGCAAATTTAAACGTTCCCGCCTTAAACTGAAGGATGGGAACCGCATCAGCCTACCCTCAGGTGAGCTTGCAGACTGAACTAAGCTCAAATATTCCCACATCCAAACCTCACGATACAAATGAGCCTTCCTTTTTTTCCCCGTAATAGCACTTAAAAAAAATTGGATTGCAGTGCTTTAAAACTGGAGTTCTCGCTCTGGATGGATCCTCTCTGTCCCTTTGTGCCATCACTCAGTGGTACAAACAGAGTGAGATTTGCCCTGCCCACTGCCTGTCAAAGCTTTGAAGCTAATTTGCTATTTGAATTTCTTGGAATCTCCTGTCAAAAACAACTCCAGAGCTTGACAAATCATGTTTTCCCAGTATATAGTTCTTGTATGAGAATGGTGTATTTGCCACATCATTCCCATACATCTGTAGCAAAATAAAAAAGTTAAACCATATTGTATTTTCCAAGCTTTTAGCCTACACTATTCAGAAAAAATAAGCAAACTAACACGTCCAGATTAAATAATCACTCTGATGTTGTTGTGTTTGCAACATTTGAACTGTGTTGGAAAATCTAACTATACATATCAAACTGTAATCACTCAAACAGTAACTCCTCTGGGATTATAATAACTGTTTTACTTGTCCGGCATATTGCAGACTTCCAGCATAAGATCACCGTGCAGGCTTCGCCCTCCATGGACAAAAGGCGGAGCCTTCACAGTACCAGCTCCTCTCCTCCCAGCAGTCCCACACTTATCCCTCGTCTACGAGCCATTCAGCGTAAGTTCAGTTTGTGTTTTTGCATATTAAAGAGTCCCTCAGGTTTTCTTAGTCGTGCTTACTGTCCTACCTTGAGTCCAGCCTGCTCAAATGTAAAAGAACCAAAGAAATCACATCAGCTCTGAGAATTTCACAGGAACTGGGAACATGGGAACAGTATCATGCACAATGACTAGAGCCATGTGAACAAAAGCTCCAGAGGCAGAGGCAGTTGTTTGAACAGTTTTAAAAAGATGTTAGTCACACACCAACGCCCCTGCAATAACTGGGACAAATTCCTCTTGTGCATTTATGGTAGGTGATAATACAGATAGGGGTCTTCTCTGTAACATAGGAGGCACTGAAAAATCAGAGTACTAGAAAAAAGACGTACATTTGTATACAGATCCATGTGTTTAAACTTAGTCTTAATTGATGCTTTGAGCTACAAGATTAGACAGGTCTGTGCTATCCAAGGAGGAGGTGTGTTTTAGAAGCCTGTATTTAGTGCACACAGGATTGTACACTTTATGAGGAATCATGTATTTGCAGTTGTGTACACTGATTTACTTCAGCATTTTATTAAATCTTTATGCATAGCCATATGATACATAGCAATTGAATAACAGCCCTGTTGACATGGACACCTATTTCTTGCACATTTTAAAGTCAGTTTTATTTGCACCAGCCATAAATTTCATTCATACATATAAGTGTAAATGTTTATTCCAACAGATAAACATTTAGACTTATTTATGGCAGCACTGGCTGAAGTGCTCCACCTTCTGTTTTGTAGCATTAAATGCTCTGTTTCACAGTGCTCAGGCTGTAACATGTGCATTTCCCTCCTCAGTGACATCCCACAGGCCGAGGGACAGTTTGTATGTTTACCAACAGGATGTTGATTTGACCAGCGAGGTGTCAGCCTACTCTGGGTTCAGGAGGAAAGGCAAGGAGACTGGCTTCGCTCATGCAGCGTGAGGCGTTGCCAGTAGCACTGAGTGCTGTGTGTTACGTGTGGCTAACTTTAAGTGTTGAAAGTGGTTAAAGTTTCCAGTCAGTGATTTTTCTCTTGCAGATTGACAGCATTTATCTGATGTGTGGATCATAACAAGACTTTGGTGTTTTCTACTTGTAAAAATGTTTTCATCAACCTTAAAATCAAATAAATTAGCTACACAGTTCATGCTGCAGACATGGGCCACGGAGCTGTTTCTTTTTTCTTTTTTTTTGTCTTTGAATTCTACAAATGAATTTGGTGGCAGCTTTCTTTGGCTCTTGTCTGATGCTGTGACATAATTGGTGGATGCTGCTTTTGCTGAAGTTCATGACAACTAACCAATACCAGTAAGAGGATCTTAAAACAACACTGCTATTGGTTGCTGTTGTTTTTCTTTTTGAATTGTTCTATGATTATCACTGTCACGATTATGATATTCACTCTGAATCTTCCTGAATCAGACATTAAATTAAAAGACTCGAAAGCCATCTAGTGTATAACTTTTGAACAACAGTACTCCAGGGGTTTGGTGTTTACCCAATGTTTTTTACCGTAAGTACAGCGGTCCCTCGCTATAATGCGGTTCACCTTTCGCAGCCTCGCTCTTTTCCTGATTTTTTTTTTTTTTTTTTTTTTTTTTTTTTTTTGGTGCAATTTTGCATGGTTTTGTTTTTTTTCTTACAACGCTTTGTGTTCTGCGTCCTGATTGGCTGTAGACCATTGTCAATCAATCTCGTGCGGTGTCTCCTCTACAGTACAGAATGCGTTCAGCTTGTCAAATTTACATAAATCTTCGATCGCTAGCAGTGTGACTCTGAAGTGCTGTACTGTATGTCTGTAAGTTTCCCCCCCAACAAACACAACAATGTCAACAAAACATTTTGCACCATCAAAGGCAACCGCGGGAGCCTTTGGTGTCATTCTATAATACTGGACTTATTTTTCTACAAAGGTTTGAACTTTGAGAGTATTTAAACAAGAGAGAAAAGTGTGAAAATGTTCATATCTGTCTGAGAAAAGTGTATAAGGTGTGTAGCGAGGGGTTTTACAGCCTTAAAACATCTATAATAATTGTAAAAATAAAGTTGGCTACTTCGTGGATTTCAACTATCGCAGTTTATTTTTGGAACGTAACCCCCGCGATAAACGAGGGACCACTGTACTTCATAATGCTTCTATGGATTGATTAATACCAGGATTGTACAGATGGCAGAAAACATTTAATAATCCTACTAACATGTCTAGTCCATATTTCGTGTGAGGACTGTCTTTTGGTCAACAGCAGCTTGCAGGAGTTGATTGATTGGTTTGTTTATTTGTAAAACTTAACAATCGCTGCATTTACAGTTACTCAAGATGAGAGCAACCGTACGTGGGGCCGCAGCTCCCCCTTCAGGCCAGAGGAGTTTGATGACGTGAAAAAGGGAATCAAGAAGAAAGGAAGAACCTGGGGACCCAGTTCAGTACAGAGCAAAGAGAGGCCTGCTGCCGCTCAGAGGTGAAGTGTGTTTACACACAGGAAAAAAAGCAGGACAGTCACGTTTTACTCGCACTGTGTAGTTGAAGACTTAAAAACAAGCTTGTCTAAGTCAAATTTTCAAAGTGATGAAATAGTTTTTGACTCTTCTTTGTGTATCTGATTCATGCTACATTTACAGAGTCCAAAAAAAACTAAAGAAGTCATCATTTGTATGCTTCTCTAAAGGACTGCAGATGGTCAAACATCTCAAAGTCTCATACGATTTAAAAAAAACAAAAAACGTTCTGTCAGAAAATGTAACATTGCATTCGCACAGGGATGGTGAAGTAGGGCTGCTCGATTATGGCAAAAATGATAATCACGATTATTTTCACTGAAATTGAGATCACGATTATTTGACGATATTTATTTAACCCTTTAAGACCTACTATAGAACCAAGTCCACCAGAGCTTATATTATTATTTTTTTTACATGCTGTAGTGCCATTTGTGGGAGCATTTCAAGTTGCTATACATCAATACAACTGTTATAGCCCATATTTTAATATGTATGCATTAAGTCCATAGTAATTACATAAATTGCAAAAAAGTGCAATAAACTACAAAAAAAATTGAAAATCGCTTTTGTTTTGTTTACATATATTTCTACTTGGAGAAATTTAAGAGGTTTATCCCTCAAAACTTTACAATAAAGTTGCAAAAAATAGTTTCCCACCACAGGAAATTTCTTTTGAGTGTCTTCATAGTTTTATTTTGGAGATACAGCAATTTTTATATACTGCAGGAAAAACAAAAAACAATCCTATGATGCAAATTTGCAAAGAAAACAGCATGTGCATCATTTCACTGTGGGAAGTGTTACCAACAGCTGATAGGAACGGCAAAGCGTGTTTCTGGAATATTATGTTTTTGTTCCTGCAAGCGCTTTTTATGCAATTTTTGCAAAGCTATATGTGGAAGGAAACCGTGACCGAGGACAAGCTGATGGCATAAGATGTAAGTACAACTCCTCCGGTTTCATATGCAAAACAAATTATTGCGCTAGCTTACACGGTTCAGGTTCTACAGGGATTTAAAAATAGTTACGCAAAACGGAGCATGCTGCTCTGACCGGCTTTAAAGGGTTAACAATGACTTTAAAAAAATAATATAAAATGGTGTGCAACACCACTGAAGTTTTTTTTTTTTTTTTTTTTTTTTTTACCTCTCTTTTCAACCAACAGCAGTCACTCTCCTCTCCAAATAACTTCTGCTTAGCTTTCCGAGCTTCCCTCGGGTCCTCTTAATCAGCGGTCTCCAACCTTTTTTGCGCCACGGACCGGTTTATGCCCGACAATATTTTCACGGACCGGCCTTTAAGGTGTCGCGGATAAATGAGGGAGGGGCTAATAATCGGCTCGGTCATTTTTAATGATCGTTGAAAGCCCAGATCGTAATCGTGATTAAAATTCGATTAATTGAGCAGCCCTATGGTGAAGTGAGCATAATATATACAAAAATCTAAACAATTGTAATTTATAATCAATCCTTTTATAAAAATATTTAGATGTTAGTAATCTCTGTACGTGTGATAATGTTTGTGCAAAGTTTCGCTCAGATTGGCCAACCTGTTAAAGAGGCGATGAAGTATATACAGACAAATGATCATATGCTACGATCATTATAGTAAGAGGATGGAAAGTTTCATGCACTGTGCTGCACTCTGAAACTCATCCGTCCAATAATGGTTGGATCGCATGGGCACAGTGTGACACACATATGTGTCACAAATAGAAAAGTAGAATGACAGGAAGCCGATGCAAATAGCACACACGAAGACACTGTCGCCTCAAAAGATGACATAGTAATGATATGGAACAGCCTATGCAGCACTAATTTTGCTCGACCTTGTGGTCAGCGTGGTGCATGAAAGAGCATCTTCAGTCTTTATATATGTAACTAATTCTGCAGTGTACCTCACTAATAATTCTTTTTATAGAGTGCGTCCTCTGTCAGATGGCAGTAACCCGTGGTCCACCAGCCTGGTGAAGTCCCAGAAGTCTGTCCCTCTTGCTGCCCTGTTTGCCGAACAAGGTGAGCTAAAACTGTGGTGACATTAAATTTGTTTAAATGGTGCTTGGATTTATAAGGAGCAGGTATTTATTGATATTTCCACTTCTGTGTTTTTAGCAGGGAACAGTAAAGATGAGACTTTCTCCCAGGAATGTTCTGACAGCAGCTCCAAACCAAAGCAGCTCAAGTTCCCCAACCAGGTGTACATCGATCTACCTCTGTGGAGGGACGAGCAGCAGACTCAGATTTGCCCTGGTGGAAACTGCGGGACAGGAGATGCTGGAGTGGGATTAGCAGGTCAGAGCGGCCAACCAGAGACTCCAGACGACCCATATACCACCACATCCACTTCATCCACCTCAACTACCCCACAGCTTACACCCACCAACAGCCTGAAAAGGACATCGGGTCGCCGCAAGACCGACGCTGTGCTGTATGGCTGCGGTTCGCTGCTGGCTTCGGTTGTGCTCGGTTATGACATCAGGGAAGCCCTGAAAAACTCAGCTGCTGGCGAAGACTGCGAGCCCCCGAAAGAGGAGAAAGAGAAGAAAAAGAAAGAGGGCCTGTTTCAACGCGCAACCCGTTTCCGCCGCAGCACCTCACCACCAAGTGGTCGCTCCCGTAAAGACGAGGGAACGTCAAACCACAACTCCCCCCAACCTGTCAATCTTATTTCCATGTCAGCCATCATGGAGTACAACTCCACCAAGTGTCTCTTACAGTCTGAAGCGGAGATGTCGGAGTCTAACCCTGTGAAGGCTGAGCATGTGGCTGTCAATCATCACACAGAGCCATCCAGATGCAGCCCAGCAGCAGTTCCAGAAGGCCAGAGTAACAAGACTGCAGCTAAAACGCAGACAGCGGTGCAAACCCAAAGCCAGCCGCCAGAGCAGACCAACCACAACCCAGCAGCACGTCTACGCAGAAAGAAATACACCACCAACCACAACAGTGAGTAACTAACAAAAAGTGAGAAAACTTGTATATACAGGTTTAAAAAGGATTCCCACTCCAAAAATGTATCTCCGTTTGTTCACAGCCAATGGCCTGCCCGCTCTGCCTCCTCCAGTCACACAAAAGAAGCAGGAGAAACAAGAGAAGGATGGAGGGCCAGAGAAGCCCTCTGGTGGAGAGGCCTTCACAAGACCGCGGCCAGTGTCACTCAGGGCCAAACCCCACACCTGGGCTCTGCTGCGAGGACGCAACAAAAGCTACTCCCTGGGTCACTATTCCGGAGAAAAGACGGCGCAGAACCTAAACGTGATGCTGTCCTCAGAGGTAGGGATGGGCTGCTCCCTGCTGGACATGGACACCGAGGGCCAGAAACGAGACTGCACCGTGCCGCTCTGCCGCATTCAAAGCTCTCCTGCACGGCCCTCTGTCTTTGAGCTGGACAAAGAGTTCCTCTCTTAGAAGTCTCGAGAAGCGAGCTGCTTGCTGGTGGTTGTAGCTTGTTGCTCACAGCCTAGAATGTTCAGAACTTACACACACAGAACTCCTGGAGGGTTTAGAAGCAGGCTGCCTTTGTTTCTATTTGATGAAGTTCTATACAGAGCGATAGAAACGGCTTTGTCGCAGTTCTAGCACATATTCTATGTTCTAGACTGCAGCAGAGTCTGAGGCTTTTAGAAAATTCCTGAGTCACAGGTGTTCCAGTGTGTTTCTTTCTAGTACACACACACGGGGTTCTGAAACCAAGGCAGAACTTTCCAGAGATGGATCAGCAGCTCTTCCTGTGATCATCTCGGTGCTTGACTGCTGCCTTTGTTTCCCCATCCTTTCCTCGCTCTTGTCACCCCCCACCCTTTTCCTTTCTCGTTCTATCGGTGCAGCTAAACGTTGACCGCTGCTGCAGCTTTTCTCAACACAATACCCTCACCTTTTTATTTATATATATATTTTTATAGGTAATTTAATATGAAGAGACTTGACCTTACCTTAGAAACCAACAGGACACACATTCCATGTCAGTTTCAAAAAAGTGTGATCACGCTTTTAGATTTTTTAATATTTTTTTTTGACTTAAAAATCATGCATGCATGTACCCTTAAAACATTGAACAAAAATATACTATGCCTTGTTTGTAAATATTTCTTTTAATCCTTTATCGGCCTAATGCTGGCAGTTTTGTTTTCTTTTATATGGCATTAATGCTGTTTCATGACTGAGGCAGCAATGCTGCAGTACAGTTTGTTCTTGGGCAATAGATTGGTGTTTTCGAAGAGTCCGTGGAGTAGTCGAGAAATGTGTCTGTTAATTTGTTTTCATGAAGAAAACTGTTTTCTTTTTTGTTTGTTTGTTTGTTTGTATGCACAAAAACATCTGCCACACAGTCTGAGGAGAGTTTATGATGAGGTTCATGATTACAAATTGTAGTGTAGTCCACCCTAGGAAGGGGAAGATGGTGGCATTCACTTAAAAGACACGATTCATGTTTGTATGGTTAAGATTCAGACCAAAATCTTAGGTTTAAACACAGATTGTGGTTTAGGTTCAAATAAAACAGCTGAGCCATGTTTTAAAGCTCTGTTACACTTCCTTTTGAAACACTTGAGTTTTGCAGTCGGGGTTACTGTCACATATTTAATTGCTGTCCGTGAGTACACAGGAACAGATCACATTTCTGGACTACGTCACGTGTTACCATGAGGCCACGCTGTCTCGAGGTAGATTACATACTGGACCCGGGTAGAGATGCATGTGTGTTTCCACCCAGAATTCCCTGAATGCGGGTAGAAAACTGGAAGTCCTTCAAAGCAGACCTGGAATCTTCTCGTTTAGGAGTTGTGGTCATGTGTTGATAATATGGAATATGGAGTATTTATAGATGTTTTTTCTTTGTTAAAATTGTCTTTATTTGGCACACTGCAGCAGAGCGGGAGGAACGCATCAGCCGTGAATGTTCATGTGAGGGAAAACCCAAATAAACTGCTTGGATGTTTAGGATTTCTACAAAGCCCATAAATGTGCACACAGGAGAGTGTTTACTTACTGTTTAGAGCATCAACTGCACAAAACTGCAATACTTGTACTGTAAACCTGATAAATGTGTGCCTTTCAGCTTTGTCGTTTAAAAGCTCGGTCACTCAGTCATAGAAATCAGCCCCAGTTTGGTTGGTTTGATTCTGTGATAGCGCTGTTACATGTAACTGGTTTTAACGTTTAGTTGAGTCAGGTTGTCGGTTGTATCGGTTTCTCTTTGTACACTTTTTATACAATGTTAAGCAAAAGGTTTTTGCATTTAGAAAATATTCCGAGTCAAGACACCGTTTGCCTTTCATGATCATGCTAGTTTTCCTCAGTATTCACAAAGGGCTTTGAATGTTGATTTGTCAACATGTTTCTTCCAGACTTGTGTGAACTTGACAGTATGCAGAGCTGATAATGAAGGATATATGCTGGACCCAATGCCACCTGTAATTGTTTAGTAAGTAAATTGAATATAAAAGTGGCCCACTCAAGTATTCATTTACTAAAAGATATGAATTTCCAAATGGTGTAAATATAACTGATTGCTCATGTGTATCTCACTGTGGCATTTTATCATTTCCTGTGTTGCTGTGTTTTATGATCACTGAATTCAGAGCAGCTCTAAACACTGTAAAGGGCCTTACTGATCATAGGGCTGTTAAAAGTGAAATAAATTAAGGGCATCTTTAAACACCAGCATGCACTGCTGCTATAACACTGCAGACCTGAAACATTCCCAGACACACATGCCAATATATTTTACAAACTGCAGCAATAATATTCGTGAATCCAGACACTGCACATTCAGGCTGTGTGGCTACAGGACCAAAATTCAGCTCTATCAGCACTAAGGCCTCTCAGTCCTCAGGACCAAAACTACTAAATGAACTAGCTGCTAGTGAGGAGTTCCTACAAAGAAGGCGACTCCACATGAAAACGCCACAAAGATCCTCAGTGTGAAGCACTGTAGCTGAAAGACCCACCGCCCTCCCAATCAAATGAGAACTTCCTGTTAAATGCAGTGCTTCCTTTAAATCACTGAACACGTGTCACGCTGACTGTGTCACATTGAGCTTAGAGTACGTCTGTTTCAGTGAGCGCTGTTTGATATCATTACAGTATTTGTCATTTCATGCCTGATTGATGAAGAGTATCCAGTTTATCAATGTTTTCAATAAAGTCTAAGTCGAGACTAATGTCATTGGTTTGTCTTTTTTTTTTTTTCCAAACACAGTTTAAAATATAATTTCAGTTTTTTGTGTCATCTGAAGATGATTTATGGGGATTCAATTCAACTAGTAGTTCAGCATCATGTTCAAAAGTTCCCGAAGATGCTGTGAAACCCTCAAAAAGCTGAAAGCTGCCTCTGCCTACAGAAGCAAACCCACCAAAGCGTGGCACAAAGACTGGATGGTTAAAGGACAGGGCCCAGATTCAAAGGCAAGACAGTAAAGTTCATGAGATGGTCTTTTTTTCACAGCTATGAATGGGAAAGTAGCAACAACACAAGACGCAGTGAGGTGAAGCTACTGTTGGTGAAGACCCAAAGCCCAGACCTACACCATCAGAACATGGATTTGTATTATTATTATTTTCCAAAGTCCTGCCATTCAGGGTAAAAGAAAAAGTAATCATTCTTAGACAACCATCAAAAACACATGGTTTGAAGCTCAACTGCAAGTCAGTCACCCTTGATGACCTCAGAGGGTTCAGTCGCTACTTTTAAATCTTCCTTAACAAGCAAGCTAAGTGCACAGATTATATTATTATACGACACATAAGTATAAAAAATATCGTAGGGTTTTTTTTCCTATATTTCAAAGTATTATGTAGACTCCTAGCAAAAGTTAAAAACTCTGACTCTTGAAATCTGAAGGCACCACTATGGTGACTCTGTCCTTTAAGTTTGTATTCACTGTCGTCTTGGAATAAATCTAAACTACAACAACAGAGTAACACCAGAAAAAAACACACTAGAATCAAAGTTGCTGTTTTTGCATATTACTGAGCTTTAATTTAAAAAAACTATATATTCATGGCTGCACAAATAGGCGTAACACTATACCTTTGTAGGCAATAAAATACAAAGAGGAGAAGACGATGAGAAAACTGCGAAAACACCACCAGCTTTACTGTTTGTACAAAAAGGGTCCAACTTACAGGACAGAGGTCAATTTCAACAGTGGATTTTATTTGTAGTGTGATACATTTAGCACAGTACATTCTCATACAGTTTTCTTTTAGCAGAGTTTTTTTCTTTACAAAAAGCTCTCTTAAAGACGTTAAAGCAGCATTCGCTGATCCTCACTGCTGGACTGCGTGCGAGAGGTATGAGGAAACAGACATAAGTTGAAAATATATCTTGACCATGTGTGAACGAGCACACCAGATTGCAATAATATTTTTATGATTTATGGAGAGGAAAAGCTGCCTGTGAGTTCAGAATATTTTGCCATGAATAGAAAAAATTTAAAAAAATACTCTTTAAGTTTAAAAAAACAAAAGCAATCCTCTTCCGGTGAACGTGCAAGTTTGCCTTCATATGAGGCCTTTAATGCTTTGTACAATAAAGTGCATCACTTTTACTTGCACGGATGTGTGTGGCTGTGGCCGTCGAGGTAGCGATGGATATTTAAAGCTGAAGGGATGGCCGATGCTGTGTCTGCAGAAAAGAGAATAGAATTCAACTTTATTGTCATTGCACATGTCACAAGTACAAGGCAACGAAATGCAGAGAGAAGGAAATCAGCAAACGGAGCAGTTCTGTTTTGTCTCTCTAAAAGATCTAAATATGGTGAAAAGGGCGGGGTGAGCTGGGGTAATTACTGTCATCATGTACAGACTCATGATAGGATTACTCCTCCAGGGTGTTTCTTTCCCCTCCCCTCTATCTCAAAGCCGCGGGCGATTGTGATGTGACAAATGATACTAGACATCTCATCCGGGTGATCTTTTGTTGCAGCAGTATTGTTGGTCATCAACAATACTCTCCAACGGGTCGGTGTGCAGGCAACTAAAACACACACCTGCAACAGTTTCTCACAGATATGGCGGCTTTGCGCTGTGGCAGGAATTTGCATCAGTGGTGATCTACAGGAGCTAGACACGTCTCTACCCTGCAGCCGGCACGACATGATACGATGCAATGATGTGATATGAGGGAATGTGTTTTCATACCTGTGTTGTCAGAGGGTAGTGACGCATTTCAGAGAGCTGCGGGCGCTGTGCTTGCCCTGCAGAGGGAGGACGATCTGAGCTTGGAGGCAGTATTCTTCTCTGTGATTCAGGTCCTTCAGAGTCAGCTTGTGAGAACAGCACTTCATGTCAAACACCTCCTAAAGGAGAGAGAGATAAAGAGAGAGACAGTGAGTGTCCACCAGCCCTCAGCGGTAACGGGCGGCTGGAAGCAACAGGTGGTGCAGTTTGACAGAAAATTTCAAGAACTACAGGCGGAAAAAATGCAAATTGTTTTGTTCTTCTTTTTGTTGTTGTTCTTGTTTTGTCAATCATCTTTTGCTGCTCTTCCTCTTCTTCCTTCTCTATTTTGGAACTGTGCACCGATTCCACTGTAACCTTTCAATTTTATTTGTTTTAAGCTCCGGGAAAAAAAAACAAATTAATTTTTGCATACTGCTGTGACGGCAACTGTTTGTGTTTGTGGAAAAAAAACTGCACGCCACCTTCTCTAAAGTGAGTATTTGAGTGTCACAAACAGCGAGGAATGAATTGACAATGAATAATTTACTAATGTTTACAGTGAAACCTGGAGAAAAAAAGATGCAATCCGGTGCTTATCATAGAGAAAATGCAGTGATTATTGATTATTATTTCATTCTTAAATGTTGAAACGTGTGCTAAAATTGGGGAAATGTAGAGATTTCAGCATGTTCAGCTGTTCTGACTTAAATTCCCAATTAAGTGTGATTAATTTATCACAAGTGCACAAATCAAACACAGTTTTCCCATGGAATTACATTCAGGATGTAATGAGTCTAAAATAAACCCGGCCTAATCAGTGTGGAGATGGATGCGCAGCAGGGTGTTTGGTGTGAGTGTGTGTGCGTACTTCTTCTCCACTGGGGTGTGTTAAGTAGATCTTGTAGTACAAATTGCTGTGCAGCTTCCGGACCAGGTCTCGGGGGGGCTTCACTCGGACCACAATGGCTGGTTGTTCGGTTACATTCAGTCTCAGCACAGGGGGGCTGATTTTGGCTGCATGGGAAACAAATTTCTTTGAGCTTATCCGCAGAGCGATGAACACACAGTTGTGAGAGCGTGAAGCAACGCAGAGGAAAAGAGAGGAAGCAGCGGAGAGTATGCTGCTGTTGTTTTTAACTTAAAGAGGGAAGTCTAAAGAAGTCATGTGACTGTGATTGGATTGCAAGACAATGCAACCTGAACTTTGGAGCTTTTTTTTTTATCTGACATTAGTTATATATAGTTTGGAGAGAGCATTTTTTAACTTAACTTAGATCTTTGTTATGCTCTATTTAAATAGCTGAACCAGCTCATGAGTGTCTGTGCACCTGGCTTCAGGCTGTGCTTGCTGCCATACGTTCCTGCATCAGTTTGGGGAAGTGAGAACGAACGGAAAGAGGATGCAGACAATGATGCGAGAAGTTGTGTAAACACTCACTGTCCCAACGCGGGCTGAATCTGGGGGAGAGGGCCCAGGCTGATTTGCTGCTGGTGGCCACAGACACAGCACCAACTCTGGCGTAGTACCACTCTCTGGGCTCAGAGGTCATGTCGCTGAGGTCACAGTGGTGCTTCCGGATCTTTTGACAGCCTGGCACATCGATCCACTCGGGCTCGCCATAACTGAGGGAGAAGACATAAACACAGAGGATGGTTATTTCATCCTGTGCAACCTACCCAGCATCCTACTGAGGGTGCTGCAATAATATTAACACAGATACTCTGACTCATTGAACCAACAGCAAGAAGATCAAAACTACATTTCAAGTTTGAAAAACGTCGTCATGAATTCCCTCTTACTTTTGCAGTTTTGCTTCCACCACCATAAAATCACACTTCCTCCACAGCTCTCTCTCTCGGTGTACTTCGAGACCGGTTTCCGATCTCAAATCTCAGTTTTCTGCATTATTCGCTGGCTTATTCGCACCAATCTACTGTTGTGTTCAGCGCTGTCGGCCGCTGTTTTGTTTAGTCTTTTTCAAAAATGACCGCTGACAAGAAAGCCTCATTTCTGCTGTTCAATACCGAAGAAATGTAAACTTTTACAAATTATGCCAAACTGCAAAGGCTTAGTTGTGTCTCTAATAAAAACCTCTATAACTTTGCTCTGCTTCACTTCAGCAGCATCAGGTAATGTTCATATATTGATTCGTGATTTTTTTCTGTTTTTGATCTGCTGCAGATTATTTTAAGGCGGTTATCTGCTATAAAAAGCCAGGACTCGAAAATCTCCTTCATGTTTTTCTTTGGTTTATCCTCCGTTACAAAGGTGTCTGCTGTGATGCTTACACCTCCGATGAAGTCTGACAAGTGTCAGCTTTGTTTTTATACCTAGATATTAAAAAATATGGATATGTACTGACAAATGATCAGAATTATGTTTCTGACTGTCTCAGTGAAAATTGAATTGAATCAAATCGAATCGAGACCTTGTGAATCGAAATTGAATCTGTTATAGAAATCAAAATTGATACCCAGCCCTACTCCAAAACTCAGCAAAAAAAACTGTATGTCAGGAGCTTCGTGGCACGAGTCAATACTTTACTCCATGTAGTCTAACTCAGTAAGTTCCACCTTAACTGCAAAACACTTCATTTGCTGATACATCAGTAATAATGATACAATGATCAGATATAATGCAGAAGAGGCAATGTTTCGCTGCTGAATGAATGCTTTTATTTTGATATTTTGCAGGACTGTTACTTGTAAAAGAGTCTTGCTTCCTTTTTTGTAGTTAAAACTGTGCTCCTGCATGTACGTGTGTGTGTGTGTGTGTGCGTGTGCGTGTGCGTGTGTGTGTCCTCTCACATCTTCCACTGGACGTTGTACTGCAGAGAAGAGTTCGTGGTGGGTGGAGTCCAGTTCAGGATGTTTTTATAGTCCACTGAGTCAAACCTCACCTGGCTGGGTCGAGGCAGTATCACTGGAAGTGTGAAAACATAATGAAGAACAGTCTGGGTTTATGCAAAGACAATGTCCATACTAATGTGTATTATTCAGAAACATAGTAAAGATAATGATCACATACACAGAATAATAGTATAGTAAATACTGTAAAGGTAAATGACAACATATAAAATCTGTTAATTTTACACTCTGAAAGGCACTGAACCCCAGAATTTAGTAAGAGTTTTCTAAGCTTTTCACATAACGCTGCATGGATTTTATAGAGGGCAACTTGCAAAGAAGAAGATGCTTTTAACATTTCTAAAAGATCAACAGCAGCTCCTGTCCAAACTTAACACACTGCAGTTAAATTATTAGTAAAAAAACAAACAAACAAACAAAAAAAACCCGAACACACAAAACAATACAAATAATTCTCATGGCAAAAATCATCTTTTTCTCACACCTTTGTCTGTTGTTCTTTCTGAACAAACACAGCAGCGTCGGACCAACTTTGTTTTCACTCCCAACAATAACATTACACTTCATTCTTTATTTCAACAAGTCTAGACTTTGATAGGGTAGGAGTTAATAAGTATGTGTATACTTCTTCCTACTCCTTTTCAGACCAAACAATTGTTATTTCATGTTAGACGAATGTGTTTTATTTTATTATATTTCTTTTTTGCTTGTCTGTACAAATACGTGTGTGTGTGTATATCTACACATATATTCGTATCCGTAAACGAAAGTACATGTAGACGAGTATATATTGGGTTTTTTTGTTTTTTGGTTGTTTGTTTTATTATGTCTGAAATAAATAAAGATACAATACAATCACTCAAAAAGTGTGTTTCAGTTGTTCAGGATTTACTAATGAATTTTAGACTAGGGAAAAGGTAATGAAAAAGTAGATTTCTAGCAGAAGATGCTGTAAGTTCTGCTATTGGTTGGTTTGGTTTTCTGTGGCACCAGTAAAGTTATACTTCTTGGTTTTATTATGGGAGCAGTGAGGTGAGGCAGATGTAAATCAGCCTAACTTTAGATCAAGAACAGCCCTAAACCACATGTTTTACATGGAAATAAAAATACAGAGAAATAAATTCTAAGAAGTTACCTTGTGCTGTGACAGAGATGCCCAAGTTGCCCAGCAGCGCTGCTCCAAGCAGGAGAGATGTCATGGTGTTTATGTGGTTTGTGGACGACCAACGTGCAAATGTTCACAACGAGCCACACTGGACTGGTGCTGTTGGAAACACCCTTGCCTTTAACATGCCATCAACTTCCCCTGGCGTTCCTTATATGGCATTTGGACACAGATATAGGATATAGTGTTACTTATTTGATGTAATAAGATGTTTTTTTTTTCCTGTGTTTTTTACAAATCGTACAAAAGGATCCAAAACAAAAAAGTGTCAGATCACGTTACTTGTGTGCCACCCTAATGTGTGCTAAAGTATTGAATATCATGACTTTTCTGGGTCATTCCTGCCGAAGTCAATTTTAAAACACAAAAGACACAAAGCTCTTACAATAGCAGTAAACCTGAGGATACTTGAGTCCCCCCTCATTCTTTGTATTCTGCTAGGAAAATGGGTTTACTGAAACTCCTTCTAAACTGCTTTTACTGCATTAGCAGTGTGTTTGGGATTTCGGTCATGCTTAAAAATTAAGCTGTTGCCAATCTGATGCTTGCGATGTATTGTTGGTACCACAATCTGATGGCACCTTTCTGTGTTCATTATTCCATTTTTTAGCAGTGCAACTTCTTTTTCAGCACTTATCCAGTTTCCTCAATTTTTTTAGGGACAGAAGTTTTCACCTTATAGCTCTTTACAAATCACTTTGTTGGCAGAAAATACCACTTTATGCCTACCAAACTGTTATCTTTGGCATCTTTGTATATTTACTAAAGAAATCAGATTGTATGCCTTTGTGATAGGCTGCCAATAACAAAGTGTAGAAGGCTCTGATTTAAAACTGGCTATTTGCTAAGTGTGGGCAGGTTCAAGGACTGGACTAAAATTTGAAAATAAAAAAAATTGCGTGAAAAACATCAACACAACTTAAAATTACAATATTTTGTTTGGCAAAATTGTGTCAATACAAGGACACCAAATATTGATATTTTATTAAATAAATTAAAATACTCTGGGAATACTACTCCTCCCGAGATAACATTAGCTAAGGAAACTTATTCGAAGCTAATGGCTTAGACACCCCAGCAAAAATAGGACAGCAACTTCATTGCATCTAGAATAAGTGGCTGCGTGGTGACTGTGTTGAATTTCTTCACATTCTGTGACAGATCGTGGCGACTAAATAGTTGTCCAAAGCCATTCAACGGGTTACCTGATAAGAGGTGAACTTTCCAAAAGAAGTCGCTGTCTGCCTTGGATTGACTAAAATCACTTTCAGGGAGATTGTTGAAGGTTTGCAAATAAATATGGTCTATTTTCTAAATGCAGACAGTTTTCTAACATGTTGCCATCTTTGTCAATGAGCACAACGTGAGGGAACTCAACTGGCTGGCTGTTGGTTGCATTCTGGTTACATTACTGTATAACAGGAAACTTGGTCAGCATATTGGAAAATGTTAAAAGTCACATTAATTTCATATTGTGAGTGAAATATTGTGCTAATAATAATAATAATAATAATAATAATAATAATAATGTGGGTGTCTGGTGATTCCCACCTCATCTAAAAATAAATGAAAAACCAGCCAATATTGAAGCAAAAACACAGACATGGTCATTTAGAAAGACTGGAGAATTTAAGTAATCTATTGCTCAAGATCACTTTGTTTGTTTGTTTGTTTTTTTAAATACAAGAAACTCTGGCTCTTTAGAAGAATTGGGTTAACTCACTACTTTTGCACAGTTCTGTATAATGCAGTGCATTGTGTGAAAAGGTGCATTTCCCATTAATCTCAGTGTCAACATGGAAACACCTTTAGTAACCCAGATGTAGGTTACTCCTGCTAAGGCCTTTGTTGGTTCCCTGTCGTTCAGGAGGATTACCACACTGCCCCATTTCTGGTCTACCCAGTTATAAGCAATGCTAATCCTTGTGTAAGAGTTTACTGGAAATCTGTTACATAATGATTTCCTATGCATGACCTGCCCCTTTTCATCACACTTCATATTTCCACTCTGTGTTCATTATCAGGTATATTGCCACCAGTGAGTATTTATAGCAGCTGTTATTAGGTAATGCAGAACATGAACCTATGCAAATTACTTTATTATTTTATTTGACATTATTGCAGCTAGACTTCATCTTTTCTTTTTCTTCATAATTTAGCACAGGGGCAAACCCTTCAGCAGCCTTTCAGGATTTGAAAAATATTAATTTAATTTAAAACAAAACAAAAAAAACCGTTTTTTTATACTAATTAACTGGTATACTGATAAGTGGTTACACTCTACTACATATTAAAGTAGTTGTGAAAAACGTAAGTCGAAATTAACATTTGAAATAGTTAAAAGTAATTGAAAAAAAAAATCAAACATACTGTTTAACAACAAATTTAAAGTTGAAAGCTACAATTTGTGGATATGCAGATGAAAGTTTGAAAAAAGTAACAAATACATATCAAGCAGCTACATGGTATGTGTAAATGTTAAGCTCATTTAATTTGTTAGCTATTAATATTGAATGTGGTAAAAGTGTCATGGACAATATGTTCCTGGAAGTAATAAATAGGTAACAAATTAACTAAGTATGTAAATAAATGGCAAAATTTAAACATAGCAGTAAAATGTGTAAGCTTATATCTATTGAATCAAATAGTGTTTCAATAAACAAAGTATATGCAACACATGAGATAGCATCTAAAGGAAAAAAAAATAACAAAATAAAATAAGAAGTTGAATAAAGTAAAGGATAAATTCTGGATACTAGTAATAGATCAATGGAGAAAAGATGAAACGCATTTGGTAAAATATTAAAGCAGGTAAAACAGACAAACATACGCGCTTCAAAAGCTAATATTAGATGTCAGCAAAGTAGCCTAATAAGTAGCAAATAGTAAAAGCTTAAATGCTGTGGGTGAAAGGTTAAAGTAGCTGAGAGCAAGAAATATACAAATGTAAATTACATCCATTGAATTTTGAAGTTAAAAGCAAATCGAACACACCAACTCTGAAATCGTGATTAAAAAAACAAAACAAAACAAAAAAAACCTCTTAAAGTATCTGAATTTATAAGTTTTAGTCATTCAGGCCTTTTTGTCTTTAACACATTCTTGCAGTCGAATTGGTGTGTCACTGGGCTTTATAGATATCTGCAGCTGGGTATCATTGCATATCAGTGAAGATGTACAACACTGCCTAAAATATGTATAATGTAAATACAACTGGGCCTGGTACAAAACCCTGTGGAACTCCTTAATTAACCTTAGGGTGTTAAAAGCTCCATTTATTTGAACAAGTCTAATGGAGTCTAATAGCTTTTTAAAGCTCTTAAGAATAAAGGCTATGAGTACTTGCTTCTAAAAGTAATGGTTAAATGGTGACACTATAAGGTAGCAACAAGGGCCTAAAAGTAATGTGTGAAAAGTGCAGCAGGCAAATGGTTAAATGGGTGAAATTAATAGAGAATAAAAAGGCAACAGTAGCATTTAAATAAATGGATAAATGGTAAAGAGAGTTAAAAGTTACGATTAAAAGATCTGGTTATAATTGGTAATAGTGGCATTTTGTTTTAAGAAGAAGGATGAATACAAACAGGCTGTAATTGACATAAAATACATTTTGGCTATATCAACTTTGTTAAAACTAAATTTCAACTGAAATTGATTTCAGCACATAAAACACGTTTTTTAACTTGGATTTGGTTTTGCAGGAATTCATCTGATAAACCTGTGAAGACACAGATAATGAAATCCGTTACGGGCAGAATAAAAAGAAGGTGTCCATTTTACCCACACAAAGCAAAGAGGAAGGAAACACAACAGACACACAAACACAAAGGAGGTCCCCCGCCTGTTACTGGTGTTACTGGATGCCGAGGAACAGTTTGGGCAGCTTAAATGTCAAAATACCACAGGCATGAGCATTTCTTCCCTTACATGGTGACAAAAACTGATAAAGTGATTTATACTACTACTGTAGGCCCCACTACAATAAACAATCAACATAATGACACTGCAAATGTCAACTTCCCTTCCTTAATGCGTAATATCCACGTACAGTAACAGCATAAAATTGTTGCATGATGTTTGACATTAACGTCAGTTAATCTGTCACATAGATTAACTGCCTTTATAAGAACAGGACAGATGCAAATTCACACAGTTCCACAATTTATTGAAATTGCACAACGGAGACCAGACAAGTGCATTAAACGGCATTAGTAAAATTGGACATAATGACATAACCACATTGTATTACTTTTTATATATGAAGTATGTTATTACAAGGGATAATCAGATAAAAAGCACAGCATTATTGGGTATAGAGCATGTCACTGTAATGAGTTCTAGGTATGATTGTAGCTGGACCTTCACAGCATGCCATTTTCACTATTCTCCATTGTCTGTTTAAGAAAGGCACATTAAAAAAATAATCTAGTGCAAGGGTTGAATTGTTTGGCAAGTTAAAATAAACAAACAATAAACAAAAACATCACATAAAAACAAACTGCAATCATACAGTCCCTTTAAACTGGTAATTAGACCCAACCTTTGTCATGTGAAATTTAAGGACAATACAATGTTGCAAAAAAAGAATAAACAAGAAAAAGCACATTCTTCCTGAAAATTGAAAAACCAAAGCAGAAAAGTGTTGTAAGTGCTTTTGTTTATTAGATCACCTAATGTAAGGTTCCACAGCTGTTCTGGTAGTAACTAAAAAACTTTTTCTATAACTGTTAGTCTACCAGTGTGTGGATGAGTAAAACGGCGAATTACAGTAACTGACTTGCATTACTGTACAGATTAATTAGTTTCAGTATTTGATTGTTATACCTGATTAAGTTCCAACTTTTCAAAGATGCCCAGTGTGCTGGCCCAAAGTTGGGTATAAGAACATGAGTTCAGTTTGTTATTTGCCTAATAAATAACAATATGATTTTTAGTTTTACATAAGTGTAACAAATTTATAAAAATGTGTGACTTCTAGTTTTTAATGACAGGTGGTCTAAGAAATTTGTTAAGCACCATTACATTTTTTGTTGTGCAACAAAAAGCATTTTACATTTGAATTTTTGTTGTTTGTAAAGAAAAAAAACCAACAAATCATACATTTCCCATATATTCCCTTCAACCACATCTTCCATGAAGAAAAGCTAAAGCACACGCCTCATTTAATGTATAAATGTCATAATATACAAACTGATTTCTAACTAATATAACACAAGCATAAAAGGGAAAGAAATGAATCAGATAGAAAAAGAAAGTGCAAGTAAGAGTCTCCAGAGCAAATCCAGTATTCTGACTACCTGGCTCAGTAACTGCCAAATATGCTTGTATATGAGATGCCCACAGATATATTGACTGTATTACAGAAATATTTACAGTGTGTGTTATTGTATAGGAGCCACCATTCATTTTTGGATGCGTCTGATTATTGGATGGTTTCTGTCACCCTGATGATCTATGATGTAAGGCAGGAATGTAAACAGGATTTCAATTTCCTCTTTACGTCTTTTAAGCCCAAAGTTCCCTGTAACATTTCAAGTGCTTCCACTACTGAGGCCTCGTCATGAGGAAAAAGATGAAATTAATAGTTTTACTTTACAATTCTTTTAAATGGGATTTAGCCTGTGCAGAAACATAACATAATGCATTCAGCTTTTCTATTAACCCTGACTAAGACAAATAACCCTTACAGGTAAACAGGTAGATTTCCAGCATAAGAAGCTCCTCAGTCTAATCGCAGATATGGGCACTCATACTGATCAGGCTTTTACACGTGTCACCAAGTCTTTTCACATTTTCAAAATGTGAGATCCTGTGAACAACATCTGGTGCTAACTTATATGTAGCCTTACATTTACTCAGATGTGACTGGGCCTCGGTAGCCCTTAGCCAATTCATCTGGACCCAGCGCCACCACCACTGTATCACGCCTCTCATAACCAGAACCAGGATCCTCATCACCAGAACCAGGATCCTCATCACCTAAATCGGTGTTGCCTACCATGTAACCAGGACCCTCCTCTATGACATTAGACATATCTCCATTGTCCGACACCCCGATGGGCAAGCGGAAGTCATAATCGGTAATTCCGGTCCTGTCCTCCTCTTCTGTCTGTGGGAGTAAAGGTGTGGGCGAGGAAGGCTCCACTTCATCACACCTCTCTAAACACTCCACAGGGTCAACAGTCACCGATTCGGGTGTACTCGTGGGCCAGATAGAGGGTTTAGGGACCTAGACACAAAGAACAACTACTCAGTATGTGCTGAAATTTAAATCCCCCTCCACCTTCAGTGGGGATACATTATTTTAACAACTACAAACTTTAAATAACTCCTGTGTAATGTAATTAGAACTGGTAGATTGAGATTACCCAAGGTTTGACAGAAGAAGGTTCGAAAGAAGAAGGTTCAGGCTTGGTAATTTTTTGGTATGCCATGAACAGGATCACCCCGAATGTAGCCACAGCCAGTATAAAACTCACGACGTAGATGGCGGTAAAATCTGGACAAGACAGAGAATTGTTATTTATTTATTTATTTTTAAACAGTAAAACAGCTGTACATAAATACACACACACACACACACACACACACACACCCCTGTGGTAGCTCCATAAAACGTATAAAATATGGATGTAGCTTTTGCATCTATAAAGTAAAGCCAGCGCCAAAGTGCCTTAAATCTGTGGTTGATACCTGTGGTTGTAAAAAGACTTCTGGTCCTACAGAAGACAATGGGAAACCAACTTTTCACTTATTTCCTGTTGACATACTGAATAAAAGTCCAATTTATAAATCCTGGTCGCACTATGAAACAAGCTTTATCCACAGAATTCCAACAGGCTGACAACTCAGGCCTCAAATGCCTGAATTGCTCAACTGACATCATGGTGCTGATTACATCTGATTATTCAAATAAAACGAGAAACTTGTGACTGATGACTGTTCATTCTCATTCTGACAGGATGAGCCCATGATGCTAACAAGCTCCCGCTTCCTCTGAAACTTTTTTTTAAGTTAAATAACAGAAAAGAATGTCATTAATCAAAGGTAGTCACTGCCTGGGGGATATATTTTGTACTTGTAAAAAAGATTTGTGTGTGCGTAAAAAAGATTTGTGTGTGCGTAAAAAAGATTTGTGTGTGCGTAAAAAAGATTTGTATGTGCGTAAAAAAGATTTGTATGTGTAAAAAAGATTTGTGTGTGCGTAAAAAAGATTTGTGTGTGGACTTAGAAAAAAAAAACCCCTGCAAGTTACAAGTACGGATTTTTGACCCTATTTTTCTTCCCTTCATCTGATTGGTCAATGTCATGTCAATCACAAATGTAACAATCCAATCAGAGAACAGATGGGTTTGGCTGTCGGAGGGGCGCTGTTTTGAACTGCAGGTCCTTGAAGGGTGATACCGTTTGAAGCTGGAGGATCGCTATATAAATATCCGATAGCAGCTAGGTCCCCTAACTTTCAGTAGCTGTTGAAAGGATAAAGTTGTGGTATATCAGTGGTTAGAAATAACATTATTACTTTAGGATTAGTTTAACACAAAGTCAGGGCTGACCCAGGACCATTGCTGTGAGTCACAGTGCGCAGCATAAAAGTCCTTTCACATCGGATGCAGGATACGCTGCTAATGCTAACTAAAAGCAAAGGATCCAGAATTTGTTACGCTGGCTGCTGGGCTCTGTGGGTTTTTGCAGCAGCTCTACCTGTACTAGATGCACCTGCTCCTTGTCTTTTTTATCTTTATGTCCTCTACAAGAGTTTGTTTTTTTTGCTCGTTCTTCAAGTGTTCAATAAAAACATGTATGCTAATTCATAACGAAGAAAGCTTTGTAATGAAGACTGTCATTTCCAAAACACTGCCCGCCCCCACCCCGCGGTCCGCAGTGCTGTTGAAAAGGCTGTGGAAGTCCCTGTATTAAACACGTAGACCTGTGACATAAAAATCACCAAACTCGGACGACCACAGACTGTTTTCCTTCGTGGTGATGAAGGAAAACGCTGGGTTGGCATGTAAAAGGGCATTTATTCCCTTCAAAGACCTGCAGTTCAAAAACAGCGCCCCTCGACAGCCAAACCCATCTGTTCTCTGATTGGATTGTTACATTTGTGATTGACATGACATTGACCAATCAGATGAAGGGAAGAAAAATAGGGTCAAAAATCCGTACTTGTAACTTGCAGGGGGTTTTTTTCTAAGTCCACACACAAATCTTTTTTACAAGTACAAAATATTTATGACCACATTTTGAGCCCATAGTTGTTGCACTCACACTACAAACAACGTGCAGTCAGATGAAAAACAGCGTGATTGGAATTGAAGCCATGTTGTTAGAGGCTGTGTTCAGTTCTTCTTACCATCTCTTATTTTACACAAAAGAAAAGGTAGGCGTAAGAAATGTCAACTGTGCTCCCCACAATGGCAGTTTGAGTAAATCATAAATTGTTTACTGCTCTTAAGAAAAGCGACGAGAAAACCTTAAGAAATAAGAAAGAAAGAAAAGATTTTACTCAACTGCTTTGTAATGGTTTGTGGAATGGCTCATCACAGTACAGTTGTGTAGATTTAACCAATATTCCTTGTGATGTTAGTCCGGTGATGTTCACACAGTGTTCCTCTTGTGCTGCATCCACTGGCAGTGTCTTCTCACACACTCTTTCTTCACAGTTAAATGAGTAGGTCTGCACACACAAGAATTTTGAATAAAATATAACACCGACACAAACATTTTTACACGAGGCCAGGAAATGTTATGTGTATGGCTGACTATGAGAGCATGGGATAGCAAAGTATCGTATAATATGTATTTACTCTCCTTTTCAAATCCACCCAAAAAAACTAAAAGAAACAAAAAAACAAAACAATGGGATGTCTAATGGGATGTCATACCAACAGGCTAAGAAACAAAGACGTATTTATGAATTTGAGATCCAAAATTGAGCTTTTCAGCAGAAAAATATTTTGTTACAAGCAGGAAGAAGAAGAAATAAATCAAACATAAAAATGTCTATTTTATGCCACTATATTTCTGAGTTTAGCTGTGTTATAGTAAAGACATGACCAGTATTATGTTTTCAAAGGGCCTTAACAAAAAAACAAACCAAAATGCAGGAGCTTGCTTAGTGTTCTTCCTGCAAAAAAATTTGGTGTGCAACAAAAAGCACTTTGCTTTTTAACGCATTCGTTATAAGTGAGATTTAATTGACTCTAGTTTAAAATACACACTATGAATTATGCTCATGCTACCTCCCCAAAGGCGCATTTCAAAACTGTTGCTAACATATTTCTAGCAGCTAACAAGACGAAACGATCTTCTGACATTGGTGAAATCCAACGTTTCTGGATAGCTAGCAACATTTTCTTGGCATTAACTAGTGATGCAGCATCAGTATGTCCTGTTTCTGATGACCACATATGAAATTTTTTTTACTGTTTGTTCAACTTTGTAACAATTCCTTAATATGTTTGCTTTAAAGGAGAAAAGAAAAAGAAAAAAGGAAGACAGAACTGACCTGATTGAGGATCTTGACTTTAAAGAAAGAATCCAGGCTGTCATTGTCTTTAAAACATTTCTTTCTATTTTTTTTCATCTTTTGGCAATGAAAGAAAATGGGATTCTCAAAGCTGATATGGACCTTGTTATCTCGCTGGGCCGTGACGTTAACATGTGGAAGATCCAAATAACCTGGAAACCAACAAGTTTTAATCAGAAGTCACTTTTGATTACAAGTACGGTCAGAAGTTCAGCATTTGATCAAATGTTACCCATCCCTTCTTGAGCTATGGTGTTTAAAAATGAACCTTACTATATCACAATTAACATGACCTTTTGAATTTGAGATATTATGTCTGTGTGAAATTCTGTGATAGTGTGTGAACTCTTTAAGCTATGGCCAAAAACAATGCATAGTTGTTTATTTATTTTTATATAAATCTATATTTCTCTCTATTTAGAGATTCTTTATGTAAACACACATATATATGTGACAGATAAAGACAAATAAAAATAAATACATAAATATATATTGTCCTTATACACACACAGACAGACACATACAGACAGACAGACAGACACACACACACACACACACACTCACACTTTGTTCCAACTAGATTTTCGTGGAAATAGCTGAAAGTGATTCCATCGTCTGACGGGGCAGGTTCAGACTCACTACCGTTAACCACAGCAGTTACGGCGACATAATAGCTGTCTTTTGGGTGTGAGAGGGACGACAGATTGGCTTGAAGAGCTGGAGTTATCCACGTGTGACTGTCAGGGGGACTGAAGAAACAAATGAGAAAATGTAGTTAAAAACTTTGAAGAGACCTTAACAAGAAAATAACTCTTGAGTGACATTAAAAATGCAGTAGACTGCAATTAAAAGATAAAAAGAATTTATCTTTATTGCAGCTTGAAACACACTTCTGATTGACAGTGTATATATACGCTTAGGTTGATAAGTGAATAATGACAGATATTTGCCTCTGTACACCTCCTCAGTAGACTGAAGTGCACAATTTTAGTTTTATATTATGGGCTTTCACAAAAACCGTAACTGTTTTAAATACATTTTTATCCATTTTTTTTCTTATACAAAGTTTTTGTATTATCACTGATAGTCTCTGAAGTAGAACCAGAGTATGTAATCCTATGAGGACAACTGTAGTCTACCTTTTTTAGAGGCTCAAAAAAACACTCTCAAAGTTCAAACCTGGTCTACAGCCAATCAGGACACAGAATACAATACACTGTGGGAAAAAAAGAAAGAAAAAAAAAAGCGTATAAAGTGTGTAGTGAGGGGCTTTAAGTCTTACAACATCTATAATAATTTCAAAAAAATAAAGTTGGCTACTTCGCGGATTTCACCTATCGTGGGTTATTTTTAGAACGTAACTCCTGTGGAGTAAATGAGGGGCCACTGTATCCCATAACACAGAAACTGAAAATCTGCTATAGGAAAAACACAAAGGTTTTAGATTAAGACAACTCAAGTGGATTTAAAACTGATTTGATTGTTTTAACATTAAATTTCATGTAGATCACTCCTGTACTTTGAGTGTTCATCTAGGTTCAAACATATATTTCAAATTAAGACGTTCAAAATGCTGTACGATTCCTATGTACTTCCAGGGCCTATAATTTACATTTTTTATAGTATGAAGGTAAAATGTTGCCAGGGCTCATAATTAATATACTCTTCAACAGAGAAAGGCCATAGCACAACGCAAGGTATCAGGAGTGCTTATCAGCTGTAATGAGCATACACACAACTTAAGGTTTCTAACCTACCATTCTTGTTGTGACATAATAGTGCACCACAACCGCACCAATCTTTGAAATATTAATTATTTATATTTGAACAATTAAGATCCTCAAAACATGTTTTTCTCCCTCTGTATCCAATAACCAGCAAAACCAGCAAAAGTACTTTGATGATTTGTCTCCATTCGACTTCAATAATTTTCATAGTATGTGTAATTAAACTTAATTTTCAGACTTGTTATTTTTGTTTGTATTAAAGCATCTCAAGACAGACTGGCTGGTAAGCAAAAGACAAATTCATACTATAGAAATGCGCCAATGTCCAATCTGAATTGGAGCCCAGTTGTGTCTTCAGGGTAGCTCCACTTCAGCACGTTATGGAAATTCCGACACTGAAGGGTTACATTCACTGGTGGCAGCACTGTGGAGAAAAAAAAAGGCAAAATCAGCAAATCACTGTTAGAAATGTGTTGTTTTGGGAAGCATTAGCCTATTGAGTCAACATTTACACCCCAATTGATGATTTTAGTTTCCCTATACATTAAAGACTTCATGAACATTTAGTTACTAAACAGTTTCTCTCTCAGCCGTCACACTGCCATTCACTTACACTCACAAACCACTAGAGGGCATAGTGTGAAAACTAGTGCACCTGATACTGCTGATGGAACAATTTCTGTGTGGTTTCCTTTGTTCTAATTTGTGCCTGTTTAGCTCCACTTGTCCTATATCTGCCTTCCTGAGAGATGATTCAATTCTTAAAATAAATCAGGAGGACGAAGGAGAGTGGAGGCCCCAGAGCCTCCTCCCGATGTGCCCAGAACATCTCACTCAGTAGGCTGCCAGGGGGCATCCTAGTCAGATACTCAAACCCCCTCAACTCGAACCTTTCAATGTGGAGGAGGAGCGGAGAGTAGGGCACAGCATAAATGACCAATCCAACACTTGCCATGACTGTAAAACAAGATTATTTTTAAACCGCATTTTAAGATTAGCTTAGTTAGAGGTGTTGAATAACTACACATAAGAAATGTTAAGGAAATCTGTTTATATTTTGTGTGGGGAGTGCTAAGAAATAACAAGAGAATGCCAAGATGTAAACTGGGATATGAGAAAGAGCTGAAGGTCACTCTGACACAGTACCCCCCTTAACTGTAAAGACTGTCAGAAGCATACAGACAGACAAGGCCGTGAGAAAACAATGGTCAGATCTTCAGTGCCTTCTGCTAGTCACTGTGACAGTGCATTCACACACACACACACACACACACACACACACACACACACACACACACACACACACACACACACACACACACACACACACACACACAAAATCAATAATTAGCTAAGAAAACTGCCAAAACAAAAGTGTATAAAAAAATATTTATGTCAGAGTGACAAATCAAAGTAAGGACGTCTTATGTTCCTGCTGCCTTGTGCCTCCATCTGCTTCTCGGGTGAGAGGGAGGGACTAAGATGGAACAAGAGGATGTGAAGATATAAACTAGGAAATGAGAAAGGATGAGTCACTCTGGCACAGTACCCCACATAACTGTGAAGACTGTCAGAAGCTCAAAAGATTGCGAGCAAAGTGCAGGACCGTTCCAATGTTTATAAACAAGACCATCAAAAAAACAGAACAAACACTTCACTGATATAATCTGCAGCACCAAAAAAAGAAAACAAAAACAACAAAAAAAAGCATAAATTTGCAGCATTGCACAAAACTCATTTAAAAGCATGACTAATTAAATCTCAATAGAAATTCTTTACCCAGAGCATGCTTATACAGGCCTGACACTTTACCACACCTACAACAGACATGCTTCATCACACTGCACGGTTAACCACACCTCCCTCCAAACGTCCATGCCAGCTACTAATAAATTAAGTTAGATTTATTTATAAATTATGAAGCATTTTCTGGTTGGAGGCATAAATGTTGTCAATTAGACGCACATGGCATGACGATGCTTTGAAGTCTGTTAATTTCCCTGACAATACAAATAAAGCTAGATGTGTTCATTCAAACAAGAGTTTAAAAAAAAAAAAAAAAAAGGTCAGTGTTTGTGACTCAGATTCAGAAGCTGAAATTGGATTTTAAATCTCATGGGAGTTACTGAACATGCCACGAGAGTTATGAGTCACACTGTACATTTAAGAGGAGGAGGAGGAGAACCCCCCCCCCAAAAAAAAAAAAATATAACACGTACATATCAGTTTCCCTTCCTCTGTGAACAGACATTCAATCACATTCACAAAGTAATACCCGCCCACGAAGGCAAATTTAAACGTTTAGCTGTGATGTTGAGAGTGAAAGAAAAATCACTGGTGGGAGCATACACACTGTAAAGAAGTGACAACCGCAACAGTAAAATTGGCGGCTGAGGGTTGTCACCACAATCTGACACATGCACATACTAAGAAAATGAAATGAAAGTGTTTCTAACAGTTTCAACACCGTTTACAGATCTGACACTGAAAATGCAGAAGGCTTTTAGTATTGAGCACTATAGATAAATACCATAAGACACCAGCAACTTAACAGTTTTCACCAACAAGGCCACATCCCACTGCAACCAACCAAAACAAAACAAAAAACCCAAACCAAAGACATAAATTAAAGTAGAATAAAAAACACTGATTATGCAAACTGCTTTGCAAGCCCTGCTGTAGTCCCCACCTTCCATTTGTTCATTTAAAATTTGGATTTAAAAACTGTAAGACAAAAGACAAAAAAACAAAACAAAACCCTACAGCGGCTTTCCGGATGACTTCAAACCATACTGGGGGAAATTACAAGATTGAGTTAGTGAAGATAACATATAGAACAAACAGTAGCCAGCAGCGCTCACACACTTGTGCTTACAAAGCAAAAAATGTAGCAGAGGCAGGAAGAGAAAGCAGATGGCATTTGAACTGAAAATGAAGTTACTTGTGGTATGGAAAGTACAAAGTGACTGAAAACCTGAAGTGTGCTTTCAAATTTATTCAGAGAACAGTCATTCAAATCACGCAGGTTTACAGATACAGAGACTTCTTCATCTTAATTTTAGTACCCAACAGCATTCTGACTTTGCAAATGCACGTTCATTCCAATGAAAGCAAAGCTCACTTAGCACCTTGCATAACATCCAAACGCAGATTTTTTTTCAGCCAGAGGCACTGAACAACATCAAAATATTTTACAGGAGGAAAGAACGAAAACAGATAAAGAGATCGACAGGGTGATAGACATACTCTGAAACTGCTTTTTTTTTTTTTCTTTAAAAGTCCCCCCCCAACACATACACATATATAAAACACATTTTAAACCATTTATCTAAATTACACAGCCCACATGGCTTTCCTGTCTGCAGAGTATCAGCCATGTTCATTTTGTCAACAAAAAAACCCAAACAAACACTGCCAGCACTGCTGTAAGGCTTCATTACACCAAGGTGAAGTCAAGAACAAATACAGTTTATGCAAGTACTCTTGTCTTAAAATGTACTTTCCTTGTTTTAATCACCATCAGATACAAGTACATTATCATCTCCAGAAGACAGCAAAAATACAACTACAATATGTTTGGTGACCATTATTAAACAAGAGAAATAGAAGAACTTACTAACTATTCTGTGTTAGACTGGTTAAGTGTAGGTCAACAAGCAGGAGAAACAAGCCAAGCCGAAAATAACTACGTACAGCCACTAGGAGTCTTGCGTGGAAGTCGGTAATACAAGTAAATGAGGTCTAGTCTAAACTCCCTGGTTTTGGGTGGGATGCCATTTCAGAAGAATAGATCAGATTCTAGTGAAAATCAACTCAGTTTGTCATGATGAAATCCAGCTGGCTGCGTACCTCACAGATGTGGGAAGCAGTAATGACTTTTTTCAGGAACAGTGTTGCATCAGAGTAATGTTATTTAGGTATTCAATATAGTTACTGTCTGTTAGCAAATTACTGCTATGACAGTATTTCACAACATTTGACATTCTCCTAATACAAAGTTTTCCTACTGGCACGCTTTTGGACAAAATATACTCTGTGAATGATAAATGTATTGTTACCTAAATCTGATATCCGATCTATATGTTGGTCAAGCTTGAATAACTTTCCCGGAGAATCCGTTTTTGGTGTATGAAGAAGAAATTCATGACTTAACCATTGCTAAATGTCAGAGACAAAGGATCTGTAATCGGATCTGACTAATTATGATACCACTGTGAGTAATCATGAAATATGCAACAGAACCACAAAACCTACCAAATAACTTCTATACTGCTGCTCAGGTTTAACGCTAAATAAAAATCACGTCAACTGGTCCACCGCAAACATACATGCCTGCATCACTCCGCCAGCATGACATGTTTACTTTTTGCATATCAACACTTTGGTTATTTACTTTATTGTTTTTTTTTAAATCAGTAAATAACAACAGATGGTCAGTATAGACTCGGCATAAGGGTTGTGACTTCTCTTTGTGGGTTTCTAACACAAATATATTCAGTCAAGTAATCCAAATAAAACTGTTTTACTAGCACTAAGCTGGGACTTCACAAGGTTGTATTGCTGCAAATACTCATTAAGCTATGAAAAAAAATTTCTCTGACTACTTTGTGTCTTACAGTAAATAGTTTTCCTTGCTTTAACTGGCACAGTGCAATGCACACCTTCCCGCCAGGACAGACAACATGCATGCACAAGATTGCGCATGCACGTTGTTTGCCGACCGTCATTAAACACAGAAACAGAAGAATGGACTAATGACTACTCTGCGTTTGACTGATTAAGTGTGGGCCGACAAACAGATTGAAAGTTCATGATTAATACAGGAGACAGTTATTACGGTTGTGCTGATGGATGATGACATTGCATTTGAGACACCAATGCCCTTAACCTCCTCTTCAGTTGTGTGTGTGTGAGAAAGCATGGTGAAGAGTGGAGGGGAGACAACTGAGACAGATCAAAAAGTTAAGAGTCAAGCTAATTAATAATTATTATGCCTTTAGGTGTTTTGCTGAGATCCGTCCAATTTTGTTACCCACTTACTGCAAATTTAAAGTTTCCTGCTAGCTTGTAAACCTCATGCTGGAAATGAGAATCAACTCCCTTTGAGTGTTTATTGTCTTCGCACTAATGTGCTTTTTCTCTGTTTGGGGCCCATATTGTGCATAAGAAGAGAGGAAAGTACTTTCCTAATGCGTACACATAAAACCTTGCGACCTCTGTGACTCATCATCTGCAGTCACAGAGGGGGTGTCTCACTAACAGTACAGTAACACTAACACGTGACACGACATCCAAGATTCACATTTGAAACATTTTAACATCCCAGTTTCAGATTCCCCCCCCAAACACAATCTTTCAATTAAACAAATGTTCAGTTTAAACATGCAACCTTCAAAAAAACTAGAAAGCAAATTTCTATTTCAATTTAAAACAGGAACCCTCAATAAAGACTGGGTGAGCCTGCCTCAGATCATCTGCGAGTTTATGATGCGCCCATAATATTGGCGGAGGTAACGGAGAAGAAAATCAGTGAATATCTCAGCAGATGGCTTGGGTTGCCATGCAGCCTGAGCAGTACATCATTATGCAACTTCCATTTACTTCCATTACTTCCATTTCCACACTCGAAGGACCCTTTAGGGAGCTGGAGATGCCAGAAAAAAGGCTGAGGCAAAGGCTGTTCAAAGAGCTTTCCAATCCCCCAATACAACAAGTTCCAGGGCAGGAAAGGTGGCTACTTGTCTGAGAAGAGGAGAGAGCAGTAATGGCTAAGGAAAGAACCAGTAGGATGGCAGGCAGCAGGAAGCTTGAATGAGATGGGAGAATACAGTTGAATGAAGCCTCACTTTGATAGATCAGGTGAAGAGAGCATTAAAATTCCTAATCCAAGCTATATATGACTTTATCTTGTCTAACTCGGCAAAGCTCCAAATACCAGGGTCCTCCACAGGAAGTAGGCTGCAGAGGCTCTCTACAGAGCCTGTATAATTCAGAGCATGAGTTGGCCTGGTCTAAGATCAGCCATCAGGACTACAATAGAGGCAGCAGGAAGAGCTTCCAGGTGGTTGTGCAGCTGCAGCTTAAAGCTATTGAAACAAGTTGGGTCTTGATCAAACAAAGCTAGATCACCTGAGTAAAGATCCATGAGCACAAAAGTTTCTTCTTGTTGTATCAAAACAGTCAATAATTTTCTAACAAAAAAGATAAAGAGAAAAGCAGTATATTTTAAAAATTGCAGGAAATAAAATCAAAAGTTAACAGAAACTAACCTGACAGTCACCAAATGTTTGATCTCAGCTCAATAGTTTTGTATTCATTTCCTGTTTTCTACAAATTTTAGCATTTCACACAAAAGTTCTGCAGTTTAATTCCCAGCATTGAGTCTAATTCCTGTAAGCGGTCACCAGACTACAGTGAGTTTTTCTTTCACTGCTTATTATGCCCAGAGCCTGTTAGATCTGTTAGAAAAGAAAAATAAATGATAGAAGCTTAAAGTAAAGGTGTGGTTTGTGTGTGCGTCTGCTTTGTTTGTTTTAGGAAAGTCCCAGGCACAGTCACAGTGACTTATCACTTTAAACCAAGTTTCAGGACAATACCAAGCATTTCAAATAACTCCGTGGTTGGCAGACCATGTGGCTCCAGAGGTCAAAAGCAGGCTGTCCTTCACAGAAAACTGCCAATAACAGTCTTTACTCCCTAAAGAAATCTGCACTGTGTGAAAGCCACAGTGCCAAATCAAACCCCCAACAGCATGTCAATATATACCTGAGGTTCACACACTCGCCCACAAGACCCTTCTGAAATTGACAACATTCAGGGTGTACAAAGGGTGAACCGCAAAATACAGAACCATTAGTAAACGACAGGATAGCGACGCTGCACACAGTATCTTTTGGTGTTTTAGCATCCACGGTGGGTTCACAAATAATTCAGCATAAGGCTGGGCGTTATGAGGAAAATCTAATATTGTGATTTTTTGGGGGTTATATCACGACACACGATCACACTATTTTTAAATAACCTCCAAAAACAAATGTTATTTTCTTCCTTATAATGCTTAACATTTCACTGGTATACTCAATCAAATCAACCATTCCTTGTTTAGTTTTTTCTACTTTGAATACAAATTTTTTTTTGAATTAATTAAAATGTTTTCTTTTACAATTTTTTTTTATCATATTTGCCTTCACAGGTTTTCCCCAAATGACAATACTGTCACACAGTGTCTCTTTCTGTGGTTAACACTCGACCTTTAACAAATAAAAGATCATAACAATAAAAAAAAGTACATTGAGCTAGAATTCACGAGACAAAATCAAACAACTGAAAATAAAAAGGTCCGTTTTTGTGCTTATGACATATACATAGGGCTGCTCGATTATGGCAAAAATGATAATCACGATTATTTTCACTGAAATTGAGATCTCGATTATTTGACGATATTTATTTAACCTTTTAAGACCTACCATAGAACCAAGTCCGCCAGAGCTTATATTATTTTTTTACATGTTGTAGTGCCATTTGTGGGAGCATTTCAAGTTGCTATACAACTGTTATAGCCCATATTTTAATAATATGTATGCATTAAGTCCATAGTAACTACATCAATTGCAAAAAAGTGCAATAAACTACAAAAAAATTGAAAATTGTTTTTGTTTTTTAACATATATTTCTACTTGGAGAAATTTAAGAGGTTTATCCCTCAAAACTTTAAATACAAAAAAGTTGCAAAAAATTGTTTACAACAACAGGAAATGTATTTTGAGTGTCTTCATAGTTTTATTTTGGAGATACACCAATTTTTATATACTGCAGGAAAAACAAAAACAATCCTATGATGCAAATTTGCAAAGAAAACAGCAGGTGCATCAAAATTAACTATTTCAGCAGTGCAATTCGAGTTCTAAGCATCCCAGAAACTATTCAGAAAAGTCAAACATGACCAGTATAGGCTTTTAAGGCCTACAAGTAAAAAAAAACCTACATTTTCCGCGAAAATGACATCACTTCCGGTTTCGGGCAGGAAATGGCGGACATGTGATAGTTAGCGGTGAGTCTGTTTCAATGTGCGAAGTGTTACGAACAGCTGATCGGATCGGCAAAGCGTGTTTCTGGAATATTATGTTTTTGTTCCTGCAAGCGCTTTTTATGCAATTTATGTGGAAGGAAACCGTGACCGAGGACAAGCTGATGGCATAAGATGTAAGTTTCATATGCAAAACAAATTATTGCGCTAGCTTACACGGTTCAGGTTCTACAGGGATTTAAAAATAGTTACACAAAACAGTGTGCTGCTCTGACCGGCTTTAAAGGGATAACAATGTATTGAATAATGACTTTAAAAAATAATATAAAATAGTGTGCAACACCACTGAAGTTTTTTTTTTTTTTTTTAAACCTCTCTTTTCAACCAACGGCAGTCACTCTCCTCTCTAAATAACTTCTGCTTAGCTTTCCGAGCTTCCCTCGGGTCCTCTTAATCAGCGGTCTCAACCTGTTTTTGCGCCACGGACAATATTTTCACGGACTGGCCTTTAAGGTGTCGCGGATAAACGAGGGAGGGGCTAATAATCGGCTCAGTCATTTTTAATGATCGTTGAAAGCCCAGATCGTAATCGTGATTAAAATTCGATTAATTGAGCAGCCCTACATATACAAATTGTAAAATAAAAAATGTGATGACCTCAAATTACAGAAACAAAAGTCTAGATAGTGAGTATGAAAACGACTGACCACGGACAGTCACAGGTATCGCAGCTGATTTATTTAACATTTTCTTTGGTGTGTTGGAGACGTTGACTTGTGAAGTTTAAAGCGTCTTAATGTTGCAGTGGATGACTTCTCAGCTGATGGAAAAAATATGTGGTACTGCTACCCTGCAGCAATAGTTTTATGGCATGTTTTGTAAATTACCACATCTTTTTCAACATCTTCCTTGTGAAATCCAAACGACAGCGAGTCTTTTTCCCTATCTGGTAGGGCTCACCACAGTGTACCAGGTAGAAAATTGTCTGGTCGGGAGGGAGGCATGAATTATGCATTCACAGCATGTGGGAGAAAAAAAAACTCAGTGCATTACATGCACACAGCTTAATATTGCCATGGCAATTTATGCTCGATGGCAGGGTTGGGCAGTATAAATGGTATATGGTAGAAAAGATAGAAATTTGGCCAACAGTAGAGATTTTGACTATACCGCTCTACCGCGATAGCATCCTGCCATGCAATTGCGTCCAACTTTAGTAACCCTACAAAAATCTCTGCTGTTTAGTTTTCTGTCTTCATTTATGTTGGAAGTGATAGCAGAGCTGTATGTTTTACTTTTTTCAGAAATCTCTCAGTCAGAACATGTTATATCATGTTTAGTTGGAAACCAGCGAGCTAACTTCCTGCTAACTTCTAACTCCATTGAATTTAATAAATTGTTTTCATGGATGCCTGGATGTTAAAACTTAATTGTTATACCTGGTAAAGCAGCAACGCTGATCATTTTATTAAAGATGAAAGAATTTTGACAGTTTTTAACTCTCAGTGATGCTGCTGTGTTCATTTGACTTTGGGACCTGAAGCAGACGGAGTTTTGGACCCAGATTACTCTGCAAGGCTCCTGACTACGGCAGCTGTAATGCTCCGGCAATCCATCAAGCAGTACGGCTTCATAGCTTACCAAAGTCGCACTAAAACATTTTTGACAGATTTCTGCGTGCTGTGTAAAATCGGTTCAAGGTCAGTAAGCACAACCAGAATTCATACATAAGGTACACTGTTGATTTTTGAGAAAATGTAAGGATTTTAAGTGTGCCTTATAGTGTGTAAAATACATTATACAGAAGAATATATCACGATATATATCGTTACCGCATATGCTTCAAATTATACCATGATATGGATTTTAGGCCATTTCGTCCAGCCCTACTCGATGGTTACGATAAAGCCGTTTGATACGTGGAAAAACTCGCGATACACTGAGTATATTCGATATATCACCAACCCCTAATTCAGCACTCTTCACAGCTTCCACTATTTATTTTAAATGCCAAAGACTGCCATTTGATATAATCCATCAGTCTACACAGATGATGTCACAGAGGACTGAAGAAGTATGCCAGAGGTTGTTGTCAGGCCCCTTTTTTAAGAAATGTCCAAAAAAAAGAAAAAGAAAAAGAAGAAAAGGGCATACATATTGCTGCCTTTTGCAACAGGAAGCATTGTGTTGCAAGTCTTAAAATATGATTCAGGTCATGAGTTGTTTTCATCAGAACCATGTTTCTGAATTGCCGTCAAAGGCATTCATGACTTCCTGCCGCTACACAACCAGAAAAGTTACTTTTTACACTGAAGAGGAACTTTTTTTTTTTTAATCAATGGTGTATTGGATGAGAAAAAAAATACATTTTCTGTGCATTAAAAAAATATTTCTGGTTTTAGAGGGCCTGGTGGCGCCAGTGTCCGGCAGCCTCGCCTCTGTCAGTGCACCCAGGGTGGCTGTGGTTACAATGTAGCTTGCCATCACCAAGTCCCCATTTTGTTGCCCAGCTGAAGAGTCTGGGTGTATCCAAACTTGTCCTATTTAAATACATTTTTGGACATTTGGGACACTTAAAGTTTTGCAAACATTTTTATACCCTTGACTCTGACCTCTGAATAAATTTAGCTGGAGACCACTTGATGCCCAAAACAACATTAATTATTTATAATGACTGAACCTTAAATTATAGATGAGCCATCTATTGAAGCTTACTTCATTATCATTGGTGCTTCCTTCCCTGCATTGTCTATGCAAACATAATTTCTACTTTCATTAACTTCACAGAAGTCAAAAGATGGATGTTAAGTTAGGATTTTTCTTCCTCTGCAGCCAAGGCTGAAAAGATTTCAATTCCTGTCACGATTTTCACTTCATGTGTAAAAAAACAGTGTATAACCAAGGAAGACACAATGCTCAATTAGGATAATGCGGTTACATCTGTCACATTTCTCTGTGATGTGTCTACTTCTGGGAAATTAGCTTCCTTTGTTAGACCTGTCACACAGGTAGCAAAAGATCTGAGCTTGATTTATACAAAACAGATCCATACTCACAAAAATAACAGTTTATATTCTGTCCTCAATTTCAGTGATAACAGGGCTGCAACAATACATTATTTTTAATGAATGATATGAGCGGGACAAATTTATACGAGGCCCTTTAAAGTAAAATGTAATTAAATTAATTGTTTAATGGGTCTTATTTTCTTTCAGCAGCAACATAGCTGGGTTTTATTCCTAACCCAAAGCAGGCAGGAAGGCATTTAACAAAAGACCATGACATGGTCATGCTGACTCTTTGACAAAAGATTAAATCCTTGAGTATTTATAGCAGCACACATACAACAAACATCACGCACTCATATAAATGTGGTGTAGATGTCTACAAGTAATGTCTGTGTCTGTGCGCGTTTTATCGTCTTTGCAGACTGCACAGGATCAATACTCATTTGGTTGGTGCCTTTGCAATCTGCCATTACCTCACCTCTATGATTTGAAGCAAACAAAGTTAGATCTTGACGTAACCTAAAATTTAATGTGGTGAGATCGTTTAAAACCAGAGTCTCCAACTCCAGTCCTCGAGATCCACTGTCCTGCAGCTTTTAGATGCACATCTACTCCAACACAGCTGAATGGTCACAAACACTGCAGAATACATAATGGGCTTCATTATCGCTTCCTGCCAAGAATTTTGGACAACTGTGGTGAAACACACTGCACAATGAAAGGACTGGGCAACACCTAAAACTACAAAGAGGAAATAAAGAAAAACCCCAGAAAGCTGAAGGGAATCCATTCAATGTCAGTGTCTGTTTTAGTTTGTGCAGTTTATACCCAGACTCATATTAATACCCACAATGAGGCCTAACAGCTAGTTTTAAGTATACCTAATAAGACTGGTGGCCACATATGGAAAAGCAAGAGAGATATTCAAAGATATATAGGCAAAAATAAACAGCTCATCGTGCTTTAAATGCACTTTTTTGTTTCCAGCAACAGCTTCACAACACCGTCAATACACGACTACATGAAATAACTTGTAAAATGTAAAATCCAAATATTTTTAACCAGCTCAGGTCTTTTCCTGGCCCTCTGGTGTGGAGGCAACGTTGGACCTTGTTGGACACTTGAATGTTAGACGTGTAAGGTAAACTCTGTAGCCACAAGAACGAACCTCCTTTTTCCTGTAATCTTTCCCTGACAGTGTTAGCCGTTAGCCATGTACCGTGTTTTCCCTGATAACACAGACAGACAGACAGACAGAGAGAGAAAAAAACAAACGGCGAAAATATCTCCTGACAAATCATTTTGATTCACACGCTCCGATATCGACGTGTTTACAGTCTCACACGAACCATTTTAGTACATACTGTAGTTAGCAACTATCATAGCTACTCACCGCTGGAAGCTACCACCGTCATCCAGGAAAAATACAGAAAAACGGCGTGGAATGACTCCATTAGCCCGATTAAAACTTCTTCAGTGTTCCAACTTAGCACTCACAGTTCAGCCTACAGTCATACATATAGCTCGTCTAACGCTTTAACCAACAACAGCTTCACTGCGGAATAAGTGGGAGGAAAACCAGGACTACTGCGCTTGTCTGCGGCTCCGGTGTCATGGTCCCTTCACGGACTGTCGTTTCTTGTGAGAGAGGAAGCAACTTAGCGTAGCGAGAAACCCACAAAAACGCGTGACTAAGACTGGCTAAGTAGCTCATCTGTTTCCACTTTCATTTCACGTTGCTTTGTTTTTTTATGTGTTGTTTTAAGGAACTTATTTAAATGTATTTTCATCTCGAGAAGGTTTTTTTTTTTTCAGGATTTTTTTTAAACTCCCAAATTGTGTTTTTCTTTCAGTCCAGCAGTGGGTGGAAATTACAGTGGTTGTGATGACGTCTAGGCCACACCTTTTCACTGAAAACAAGTAAACGTAAATATATTGAATGTAATTATTAAGTAATATTGCATGCAGTAAAAGCTGATGTTTTGGACTGCTTTTTCGTGCATTTTCAGTCTAGTCCTTGTACATGGCCAATTTTACAGGAATTTTGTTTTTGTGTTAAGCCACTAAACACCAGTATATAAATCCCTCGAGCATAAAAAAGACAAGGGATGAACTTGAGTGTGACTATGCATAGCAAACGATTTAGCAAAAAGCCATTTAAAATCATATCTTTTGGGACTTTGTTACTAGCAGCCTTCTACAAAAAGATACAATTTGTTGAATATAATTTGAAAAACATAAAATAGTCATTTTTGCACTAACAAGGCAACTCACAAATAGCTCTTAGTGAAAAAATTGGTATATGTGTGGCATGCAGTCTTCTTGGCGAGTGAGGGGATTTCTAAACCACCAATTCACACCTTCAGCTAATATTGTGATAACAGTTGACAACATTTGCAGGAAATCCCATGTTAAATATACTCCTAACAAACTGCCTAAATACATCTCAGTCTTGTCTAAAGCAAAGCATGTGATAAATCAGAAATCACTTCTCATTCTTTACTTTTCTGAGGTGTTACTATATTTAAACTGGAGGTCTGGAGAAAATACATATGACAGTTAATCAAAACCCCTGCATCTTCTGTGTATCTTTCTTTGAAGATACACAGTGTTTAAAAACTAGGGAAAGTTTTAAAGTTATTCATATTTGGAGTAAAATTGTAGAATAAACTAAGCTTTGCATTAAAGCCCAAAATGGTACAGGTCAAAAGCAACGTTTTTCTTGTTTACAGTGTACTTTCATTTTATTTACATGTTTGAAATCAATCAGTCTTCTTCTTCTTCTGTCCACCACTCTCTATTATTGTCTGCTTTCTTGTCAGTGCGGTGTATAGTCTTTTCCTCTCCCACCATCACTTGTCCTCTGGATATTGTTTGGACCTGACCTTACAGATATGATTGTTTTTAATAACACTACTGCTTCTTGTGGGTACACACATATGCAGAAAGGTGCATCTTTAGATGGGCCAATTTCGACTAACCCTATGTCTTGACTTGTCACAGTAGCCCATAACATGATCAAAAGTTACATATTAATCCTAATTATTAAATCTCAAAACAAGCGGTGTGGATCAACAGGTACTCATACAACTAGTGGTGCAGACTTATCATTTAAATGTGGATAATACTTGACTCAAATATATGGCTCTTATAGTTTGAATATGTAGGTTAAATGCTTAACATGGTGATTCCATTATATAAACACATTGTTGGTATACAGTGTATACGAGTATATATGATTATGTAGTACATTTGTCGAGTGTATGTATGTATATATATATATATATATATATCCAATCCAATGTTATTTATAAAGTACTTTAAAATACCCAGCACAGGACCAAAGTGCTGTACAGAAAATACGTTACAGTTTTTTCTGATTGCTTAAGCACATTTTTTGTAACTATTGGCTAATTTTGCAAAACTCTTCACACAAATAAGAAAACCTGTCACCCAATCATCAAAACATTGTAGTTCTCTTGCAAAAGCAAACACAGCTAGATTAACTCTTCACACCTTCGTAAAAATGGTGTTTCCGTATCAAACAGTACACACAAGCCATCATCTACTAAGCACACAATGCGCCAACTGCACACTGATGGTATGAATACAAAACACATCTGGCTTTTGCTTTCTCTGTGCACAAGGTAGGCCATGTCAGTTTGAGCTCATACTTCTGTCATAGATCCATAAGCATAGAGGGATCCAAACTTCAAGTACATCAAAACAAACACAAGTGTTTATTTCCAAGTATAGTATTATTTGCAATCGCCATAATGACTATATGGGTTACTTGGTCTGCAGTGAACATGGGTTACAGTTATGGTTTAAGCATTCAGAAAAAACTGTAAAAACAATAGAATAACAGAAAACAGCAAAATAAATAAATGAAACACATAATACATAAAAATTAAAACAGCCCTATATTACAGTTTTTTCTGAATGCTTAAACCCTAACTGTGATTCCTGTAGCACAATCTCTAAAACTATTCAGACTTATAGCAAAACCACTCACTGAGTTTGCAAAACTAAAAGCACAAAAACTGCTTTGCACTCAGTTTGCAATTTTGTAACACACACTTTGCAAAACTGTAGGCACAATTCACTGCACAACACTCAATTACCAAATTTCCAACACACTCCTAGCAAAAGTATACACATGTATGGCTATCATTAACACTAATTTGCCAACTGTCTGGCACACTTTCACATGTCAAAACTTTTTTAGATAATTAGTTCACTTTGCAATCTGCCTAAGCACTATAATACAGGTAAGCTGTGTGTGCGGAGTACAATGGAGGGAGCAGAAAGAGTGAGAAGTAGAGGAGGCCGAGGAAGAGGACGTGGAGGTGAAGAAGTAGGATGAAGAGGACGACAAGGACAAGGAGGAGCAAGAGGAAGACGAGGAGGGGGGAGAGGAAGATGAGGAGGGGGGAGAGGAAGGGTAGGAAGAGTAAGAAATAGAATTGCTGATGACATCAGAGCTACAATAGTGGACCATGTAATCAACCGTGGAATGACCCTGAGGGTAGCTGGCCAACGGGTCCAGCCTAACTCGAGCCGCTACACTGTAGCAAGTACCATAAGGACATCTTGAAATGAGAATTGGTTAGTACAGTCACTTCGCACAAAGATTTGTAGCACTGCCATATGCCAATGAGAAACACACCAATACCATTGATGTAAAAATACTGAAATTGTTACTTTACAGAATTGCTAGATGACCAGATGCTGGGGGCAGAGGAAGCATGTTCACTGCAGACCAAGTAACCCATATAGTCATTATGGCGATTGCAAATAATCCTATACTTGGAAATGAACACTTGTGTTTGTTTTGATGTGTTTGAATAAACACCAGTACTTGAAGTTTGGATCCCTCTATGCTTATGGATCTATGACAGAAGTATGAGCTCAAACTGACATAGCCTACCTTGTGCACAGAGAAAGCAAAAGCCAGATGTGTTTTGTACTCATACCATCAGTGTGCAGTTGGCGCATTGTGTGCTTAGTAGATGATGGCTTGTGTGTACTGTTTGATACGGAAACACCATTTTTACGAAGGTGTGAAGAGTTAATCTAGCTGTGTTTGCTTTTGCAAGAGAACTACAATGTTTTGATGATTGGGTGACAGGTTTTCTTATTTGTGTGAAGAGTTTTGCAAAATTAGCCAATAGTTACAAAAAATGTGCTTAACTCTAAACACAATTAGCACAGCATCGGTCTGTTGTGGCCATGCCATTCACACATTTCATGTCGTGTTCACCCAATATGCAGTCAGTGAACACATTTCCACAATGCTCACATTTTCTTAACAGACAAGCTATACCTACCAACAAAATTATGGACTGTTTCTGTAGTATCTACGAATGTTAACACACAACATCCCACAACAGCAAAAACAATATTCCAAACCTTAGATACAGTATAAAAACCTCTGCCTCTGCAATGATATCAGTACAAAAACAATATCAATATCAAAAATATATCTCAGCTGATAATAAACAAACAATTGAATAATTGACACACAGCTGATTTATGTTGGGTAAATTGGGCCAACCACAGCTTCTTCCATTCTGACTTAGACTCAGTGGGGTTTATAAGGCAAGACCTTGAGGAGTGATGTTTTTGGAAACAAAAAAAAGACAAACACTGTAATGTCTGGTCGAGGAAGAGTAGGAGCAAGGGGCCCAGGGAGAAGAGCAGGCCCAAGGAGAGGGCAAGGTAGAGGTGTAAGAATGCGTGGTGGTGGCATTCCAAGGGCTGCAAGAACAGTAGTCAGTGATGAAATTCGTGCCACTATCATTGACCATGTAATCAACCATGGTCTTTCAATAAGAGAGGCTGGTGAAAGAGTGCAGCCCAATTTGAGGCGGTCAATGGTTGCCTCCATTATACGCACCTTTCAACAAACCAACAGGTAAGTATTGCATTTTACATGGATTGTTTCTATTCTCACTTGACATGTCAATATGGTCATACAGTAATGCATATGTTGAATTTTTTGTCTTTCTAAAGAATGCAACATCTTCCACCCTCTGGGGGAAGAGGAAAGCTCCTCAGTAATGATCAGGAGCTTGCCATTGTAGAAATGGTTACTGCAAATAATGCAATAAAACTGCGTGAAATTCAACCTAGAATTGTGGCGGACCATGAGATATTTGACAATATCGATAGAATCAGCCTCACAACCATTACGCGGACATTGTCCAAACACAGAGTGCGGATGAAGCAGCTCTACGCTGTTCCCTTTGAGAGGAACAGTGAGAGGGTCAAGGAGCTACGACGACAATATGTCCAGGTATAGTGTATATTCAATCCAATGTCCAGTTCTATAAGCTTTGCACTTTGCAAGTAGGTAACCTACACAATACTAGGTTACAGTACAGTATGGTATACAGTACTAACATGACTTACAGAAACTTTGTTTCAGAGAGTTATGGAATTGGAGGCCAACCAGGCCCCTCATGAATTCATATACATCGATGAGGCAGGATTCAATCTGGCATTGGAAAAAGGGCCACAGTTGATGTGCCAGGACAGAGAGGGGCAAACATTACCATGTGTGCAGCAATTGCAAATGCAGGATTACTCCTTCACAGATGTCAGGTTGGACCCTATAATACAGAGCGCTTGCTTGCCTTTCTCAATGATCTCCACCAGCGCCTGGTTCCAGAGCAGGGTCAGGAGGGTGAAAACATGAGGACCTTTGTAATTACCTGGGACAATGTGGCTTTCCATCACTCGCAAGCAATAACAACATGGTTTGAAGTCCACCCAAGACTGGTAAGTCTCTTCCTTCCACCCTATTCACCTTTCCTCAACCCCATAGAGGAGTTCTTTTCTGCATGGCGGTGGAAGGTTTATGACCATCAGCCACATGACCAGATGTCCCTCCTTGAAGCCATGGATGTTGGCTCCAGGGACATCACAGTTGACGATTGCCAAGGGTGGATCCGACATACCATGCGGTTTTATCCCAGGTGCATCGACTTGGATAACATCAGATGGGATGTTGATGAAAACATGTGTCCTAACCCTGAAGATCGCAGAGATTAGATGCAAATTTGTTGCCTTTTTTTAGCCCCCCCCCTTTTATCTTGGCTTTTTGCTGTTGTTTTTTTGTTCAGAATGCTCTTGTGTGTTTCATGGATATTTTGTTCACTGTAAGCAATACTGTAGAACTTTCTCTGTCCTATCATACCGTGTTTCTACTGTACCTCCTGTAGTAAACAGTAAAGGAACAAAAACTTGTTTGCTTTTTACTGGAATGCTTTTGAATGTGAACATTACTGTACATGTGGACATACAGTTACCAACCAAGACATTTCTGGTGTCAAAATGGTGGATTGCATGTTTCGCATGCAAATACCTGTAAAACTGAAACATAAAAGTCTATGCAGTTTTTGTAATGTCAATACAGTTTTTTCTGAATGCTTACAGTTTTTTTCAGTCGCTAACAAGCGTTTGTCCAAACAGTTGTCACATTTGCAAAACTCTAAACACAATTAGCACAGCATTGGTCTGTTGTGGCCATACCATTCACACATTTCATGTCGTGTTCACCCAATATGCAGTCAGTGAACACATTTCCACAATGCTTACATTTTCTTACAGTTTTTTCTGATTGCTTAAGCACATTTTTTGTAACTATTGGCTAATTTTGCAAAACTCTTCACACAAATAAGAAAACCTGTCACCCAATCATCAAAACATTGTAGTTCTCTTGCAAAAGCAAACACAGCTAGATTAACTCTTCACACCTTCGTAAAAATGGTGTTTCCGTATCAAACAGTACACACAAGCCATCATCTACTAAGCACACAATGCGCCAACTGCACACTGATGGTATGAATACAAAACACATCTGGCTTTTGCTTTCTCTGTGCACAAGGTAGGCCATGTCAGTTTGAGCTCATACTTCTGTCATAGATCCATAAGCATAGAGGGATCCAAACTTCAAGTACATCAAAACAAACACAAGTGTTCATTTCCAAGTATAGGATTATTTGCAATCGCCATAATGACTATATGGGTTACTTGGTCTGCAGTGAACATGCTTCCTCTGCCCCCAGCATCTGGTCATCTAGCAATTCTGTAAAGTAACAATTTCAGTATTTTTACATCAGTGGTATTGGTGTGTTTCTCATTGGCATATGGCAGTGCTACAAATCTTTGTGCGAAGTGACTGTACTAACCGATTCTCATTTCAAGATGTCCTTATGGTACTTGCTACAGTGTAGCGGCTCGAGTTAGGCTGGACCCGTTGGCCAGCTACCCTCAGGGTCATTCCACGGTTGATTACATGGTCCACTATTGTAGCTCTGATGTCATCAGCAATTCTATTTCTTACTCTTCCTACCCTTCCTCTCCCCCCTCCTCATCTTCCTCTCCCCCCTCCTCGTCTTCCTCTTGCTCCTCCTTGTCCTTGTCGTCCTCTTCATCCTACTTCTTCACCTCCACGTCCTCTTCCTCGGCCTCCTCTACTTCTCACTCTTTCTGCTCCCTCCATTGTACTCCGCACACACAGCTTACCTGTATTATAGTGCTTAGGCTGATTGCAAAGTGAACTAATTATCTAAAAAAGTTTTCACATGTGAAAGTGTGCCAGACAGTTGGCAAATTAGTGTTAATGATAGCCATACATGTGTATACTTTTGCTAGGAGTGTGTTGGAAATTTGGTAATTGAGTGTTGTGCAGTGAATTGTGCCTACAGTTTTGCAAAGTGTGTGTTACAAAATTGCAAACTGAGTGCAAAGCAGTTTTTGTGCTTTTAGTTTTGCAAACTCAGTGAGTGGTTTTGCTATAAGTCTGAATAGTTTTAGAGATTGTGCTACAGGAATCACAGTTAGGGTTTAAGCATTCAGAAAAAACTGTAACAGACAAGCTATACCTCCCAACAAAATTATGGACTGTTTCTGTAGTATCTACGAATGTTAACACACAACATCCCACAATAGCAAAAACAATATTCCAAACCTTAGATACAGTATAAAAACCTCTGCCTCTGCAATGATATCAGTACAAAAACAATATCAATATCAAAAATATATCTCAGCTGATAATAAACAAACAATTGAATAATTGACACACAGCTGATTTATGTTGGGTAAATTGGGCCAACCACAGCTTCTTCCATTCTGACTTAGACTCAGTGGGGTTTATAAGGCAAGACCTTGAGGAGTGATGTTTTTGGAAACAAAAAAAAGACAAACACTGTAATGTCTGGTCGAGGAAGAGTAGGAGCAAGGGGCCCAGGGAGAAGAGCAGGCCCAAGGAGAGGGCAAGGTAGAGGTGTAAGAATGCGTGGTGGTGGCATTCCAAGGGCTGCAAGAACAGTAGTCAGTGATGAAATTCGTGCCACTATCATTGACCATGTAATCAACCATGGTCTTTCACTAAGAGAGGCTGGTGAAAGAGTGCAGCCCAATTTGAGGCGGTCAATGGTTGCCTCCATTATACGCACCTTTCAACAAACCAACAGGTAAGTATTGCATTTTACATGGATTGTTTCTATTCTCACTTGACATGTCAATATGGTCATACAGTAATGCATATGTTGAATTGTCTGTCTTTCTAAAGAATGCAACGTCTTCCACCCTCTGGGGGAAGAGGAAAGCTCCTCAGTAATGATCAGGAGCTTGCCATTGTAGAAATGGTTACTGCAAATAATGCAATAAAACTGCGTGAAATTCAACCTAGAATTGTGGCGGACCATGAGATATTTGACAATATCGATAGAATCAGCCTCACAAACATTACGCGGACATTGTCCAAACACAGAGTGCGGATGAAGCAGCTCTACACTGTTCCCTTTGAGAGGAACAGTGAGAGGGTCAAGGAGCTACGACGACAATATGTCCAGGTATAGTGTATATTCAATCCAATGTCCAGTTCTATAAGCTTTGCACTTTGCAAGTAGGTAACCTACACAATACTAGGTTACAGTACAGTATGGTATACAGTAATAACATGACTTACATAAACTTTGTTTCAGAGAGTTATGGAATTGGAGGCCAACCAGGCCCCTCATGAATTCATATACATCGATGAGGCAGGATTCAATCTGGCCAAAAGGCGTCGACGTGGACGAAATGTCATTGGAAAAAGGGCCACAGTTGATGTGCCAGGACAGAGAGGGGCAAACATTACCATGTGTGCAGCAATTGCAAATGCAGGATTACTCCTTCACAGATGTCAGGTTGGACACTATAATACAGAGCGCTTGCTTGCCTTTCTCAATGATCTCCACCAGCGCCTGGTTCCAGAGCAGGGTCAGGAGGGTGAAAACATGAGGACCTTTGTAATTACCTGGGACAATGTGGCTTTCCATCACTCGCAAGCAATAACAACATGGTTTGAAGTCCACCCAAGACTGGTAAGTCTCTTCCTTCCACCCTATTCACCTTTCCTCAACCCCATAGAGGAGTTCTTTTCTGCATGGAGGTGGAAGGTTTATGACCATCAGCCATATGACCAGATGTCCCTCCTTGAAGCCATGGATGTTGGCTCCAGGGACATCACAGTTGACGATTGCCAAGGGTGGATCTGACATACCATGCGGTTTTATCCCAGGTGCATCGACTTGGATAACATCAGATGGGATGTTGATGAAAACATGTGTCCTAACCCTGAAGATCGCAGGGATTAGATGCAAATTTGTTGCCTTTTTTTAGCCCCCCTCCCCCTCCCCCCCTTTTATCTTGGCTTTTTGCTGTTGTTTTTTTGTTCAGAATGCGCTTGTGTGTTTCATGGATATTTTGTTCACTGTAAGCAATACTGTAAAACTTTCTCTGTCCTACCATACCGTGTTTCTACTGTACCTCCTGTAGTAAACAGTAAAGGAACAAAAACTTGTTTGCTTTTTACTGGAATGCTTTTGAATGTGAACATTACTGTACATGTGGACATACAGTTACCAACCAAGACATTTCTGGTGTCAAAATGGTGGATTGCATGTTTCGCATGCAAATACCTGTAAAACTGAAACATAAAAGTCTATGCAGTTTTTGTAATGTCAATAATAGCCAGTATTTTGAAACCTGGTGTACTTTGATTGACTGCATGTACCTTGTGAAGTGGAAACAAGTGTTATTCTTTGACAGACTAATTTCATTTTGAGTCAGATTTATAGTGTTTTTGTACAGTTAGTGTGTGCAGAGAAAGATGTGTTCTATTTTGAAATGAAGAGGTAGTATATATTTAACAAAATGTATTTTTGAGAAGAAAAATATCCATTTGGCCAATTGTGTTTTGTAGGTGTGAGTCTGTGTTAAGAGTTTAGAAAAAGTATCTGAAGTATGGGTAGGCGCTTGTTAGCGATTGAAAAAAACTGTAAACCCTAACTGTGATTCCTGTAGCACAATCTCTAAAACTATTCAGACTTATAGCAAAACCACTCACTGAGTTTGCAAAACTAAAAGCACAAAAACTGCTTTGCACTCAGTTTGCAATTTTGTAACACACACTTTGCAAAACTGTAGGCACAATTCACTGCACAACACTCAATTACCAAATTTCCAACACACTCCTAGCAAAAGTATACACATGTATGGCTATCATTAACACTAATTTGCCAACTGTCTGGCACACTTTCACATGTGAAAACTTTTTTAGATAATTAGTTCACTTTGCAATCAGCCTAAGCACTATAATACAGGTAAGCTGTGTGTGCGGAGTACAATGGAGGGAGCAGAAAGAGTGAGAAGTAGAGGAGGCCGAGGAAGAGGACGTGGAGGTGAAGAAGTAGGATGAAGAGGACGACAAGGACAAGGAGGAGCAAGAGGAAGACGAGGAGGGGGGAGAGGAAGGGTAGGAAGAGTAAGAAATAGAATTGCTGATGACATCAGAGCTACAATAGTGGACCATGTAATCAACCGTGGAATGACCCTGAGGGTAGCTGGCCAACGGGTCCAGCCTAACGCGAGCCGCTACACTGTAGCAAGTACCATAAGGACATCTTGAAATGAGAATCGGTTAGTACAGTCACTTCGCACAAAGATTTGTAGCACTGCCATATGCCAATGAGAAACACACCAATACCATTGATGTAAAAATACTGAAATTGTTACTTTACAGAATTGCTAGATGACCAGATGCTGGGGGCAGAGGAAGCATGTTCACTGCAGACCAAGTAACCCATATAGTCATTATGGCGATTGCAAATAATCCTATACTTGGAAATGAACACTTGTGTTTGTTTTGATGTGTTTGAATAAACACCAGTACTTGAAGTTTGGATCCCTCTATGCTTATGGATCTATGACAGAAGTATGAGCTCAAACTGACATGGCCTACCTTGTGCACAGAGAAAGCAAAAGCCAGATGTGTTTTGTATTCATACCATCAGTGTGCAGTTGGCGCATTGTGTGCTTAGTAGATGATGGCTTGTGTGTACTGTTTGATACGGAAACACCATTTTTACGAAGGTGTGAAGAGTTAATCTAGCTGTGTTTGCTTTTGCAAGAGAACTACAATGTTTTGATGATTGGGTGACAGGTTTTCTTATTTGTGTGAAGAGTTTTGCAAAATTAGCCAATAGTTACAAAAAATGTGCTTAAGCAATCAGAAAAAACTGTAAAAAGGAAAACAAGATAAAACAGCATAGAATCAACTAAAAAGGCCAGAGTAAAGAGGTGGGTTTTCAAGAGTGACTTAAAAACAGGTAAGGAAGTGGCCTGTCTAATCTCTAAAGGAAGCTTGTTCCACAGTTTTGGAGCTGCTACAGCAAAAGCACGATCTCCTCTAAGTTTACGCCCCAGTCCTGGGTACATTCAGGAGCAGCTGATCAGCTGACCTGAGAGAGCTGGTGGGTGTATAAGGCTGTAGCAGCTCAGAGAGATAAGATGGGGCTAGGCCACGGAGAGCTTTAAAAGCAAATAAAAGAATTTTTAAAAGAATCCTAAAAGAAATGGGCAGCAAGTGAAGTGAAGCTAAAATAGGGGACATGTGCTCAAACTTTCGAGTGTATATAGTGTATACAAGTATATATGTCATCAAAAAATCCACAACAAGCTCAAAAATTGAGTTAATTATGTAAATACATAAACTGTCTCTGGATAAGAGAGAAGCAGAGAGAAAGAAAGACTTCTGACTGAGCTACGTAAATATCATTAGAGATAAAGTCGCACTGCACTGTAAACTCAGTGAGCCTGCCTGTGCTGTCAAGGAGCACAAATAAAACATGCTGGAAGTCTTGCTAGCTCCCTGTAACCTTTAGTAGAAAAAACATGGCATCATTATGTGTCTCCATGCTTGTTGTAACCCCTTGCTCATATTGTGTGCAACCAGAAATTGCAAGAAAAGCATAGCCATTAATTACCGGTGAACTGCTAACAGTTCTCACAACAAATCAGTTTCTTCCAGTGAAAATATCTAATAAACAGAGAGTTTATTGAAGTTCAGTGCCACCATCTCCAAACCATACACCATAGCAGGCTTTTATCAACCCCACATTAAACCCATATGTCACTTCTACCACACACCTTATGTCCACATACATGTCCAACACCACCCCCACATACTTCTCTGCCACTTCTGACTTCCTCATGCAGTGGCTTCCTCTCTTGGCATTGTTTTCATCATTCAAAGCTCCTCTAAGTAATCCTTTTACTTTTTCAGCTGACTCTCTTCACTTGTAAGCACATTTCCATTTCTATTTGTCCTGACCTCATGCACATCCTTTCCAGCTCGATGTGGTGGTTGCCAGTAGCTATTTAAGTCGTATTTGCCTCCCTCATCAAATTTGAAAAAGCACAATGTAAAGATGCTGCAAACTTAAATTAAGTAGAGAAAAAGCTAGCAAATCAGTATGCTTTTCCAAATGCTGTCTGTTTACAGATCATCACCATCATCAGTCAAGATGCAATTCTTAGTGGCAGACAAAAAAAAAAAAAAGCATTTTTCTTCTAAAGACATTTTTCAAAAATCAGAAGTATAAAATAACTTAAAAAAATGAAGAAATTCACTGAAAATAACTTGAGTGTAGCTTTTCTCTCTTGAACTTCAAGACATTAAATTTTAGGTTGTTCCATCGAGATCAAGTCCAATTCTGGGATTTCCGATAGCACTTGAAAGCAGCAAACTTTGGATCCCTTCCATGTCTTTAACGGGAAATCACCCGTTTTCCCCCATGTGTCAAGCCAAAGAAAACCCTCCTCACAGCCATTATGTGTTATATTTACTGGCAGACAAAAATAAATAAAAAGCCATTTATGGAGCCGTCACATTATATAGCTTATTAACGAAATATGTTTTAAATCCAGAAACTTTAATGCAGTGATCACAAAAAAGTATATATAAAAAAGTAAACAATAGGATTCTTCATGGGTCACTTATATTCAGAGCAGACAGAACTTTATTGTATTGCACTTAAGGCTGAACTCAGTCTCTTCCAGATGTGAGTTACAGCTTCCTAAGTGGGATACTTCCCACATCTTGACGTCAGCTGGATGTTTGACTTTCCCTCCCAATTCCAGCCTCACTCTGACGCATTCGCATATCTGGTCCTCAGCAGCATTTTGGGGTAAGTTACACAGCAGAAAACCATGAAAAACTTTCTCTATGCTTACTAACGCTGAAGAGGATTTAGTGTACACTAACAGCTGTCAAATGTGTATTTTTGGGTCCTGTTGTTAACGCTATGTAAGGATCAGAAAGCCGAGCCCTATGTGCATTCTCATATTACATTACATAGCTTATGCATTCCTGGTAGTGTGCGTTATGTAACAGAAATATTCTCACAAATCTTTTTGGTGAAACAAATATGCTCATGATGCTGGATTATCAATCGAGAGTGCCTTTAATTCACTGTTTTGTGTCTCTTCACACTTTACTGCGAACCCCTGAAAGTCTTTCTTCTGAGACTGCTGAACAAACACGGATTTCACAGAGATTAAACTTAGGCTGTTAAACAGGACAGAAATTAAAATTAAACTCCGACCCAAAGAATACAGCCTGATGTTTGAATTTTATCAGTGAATCACTGCATTAACAGACTCTTGCTGGACAGCGATTCATGTTTTTCAAATATGGGGAAGAGAAAGGAAGACAGTGTTCCATCCCAAATATAGTCACGTGAAAAGAAAGGTTTACACAAACCTCTGTGTCTTGGGAAACACCAAGTACAACACCGTGATCCTTTTCTTTTTAAGCCATTCTGCTGTGCGTGGGATCACTGACTTGTTGCATCACCCAGTTTCAGCCAAGCTTTAGCTTTGCTACAGATGGATTCACCTTTGACCCCGGAATACTTTGCTATACAAAAGAGTTGATGGTGATAGCGCTGATGTGCTCTGTTTGTTTTTCACTGAACATAGTGCTGTGCATTATGACCAAACATCACTATCTTGTCAAAAGGACACTGTTTCCTAAGTCCTCCAATTTAATGAGATGCAACTTTGCAAAGAGAAAAGAAGCTTTCTCCTGGCAATGATTCCAAACAAGCCATACTTGGCAAGCACTTTAAACTTTTCTATACCAAGTCTAACTAAATGCTCAATTTGTAAACTACTGTGTAGTGTCTTCTGATGATTTATTTGGTAGCTCCGACTATTCCTCAGTAAGATATGCCAAGCACGTGTGATTAAATGTATTATCACTAAATGAGCTCAGCAAACTGCTGTCAGCCAGATTTTCTGTCACAGTCTTAAACACAGGGGCTGAAGACACAAGGGGAATCTAATAAACCATGAATAGTAACGGCAACCTAGGCATAAAGGAATGAACTTAGAGAACCTAAGAAACTTAAACTCAAACATAAACCATGAACATCAATGTATATATGAACTCAAAACAAGGGGTCAAAAGACCCAGGATGGTGACATCGTCCACGTTTCAGTGACCAGCTTTTCATCATTCATCACATTCAGACGTGACTACTGTGGAGAAGTACAACATGTGGACTCAGAAACAAATTTTCTTTATGTAACTTTGTCTCAAATGATTTTTTTAAAAACTGCTAGGATTATAACTTTTCTTAACTGTTGCTACAACTCATCAGATATTTACAATTTCAATTATGAAAAGCTCCTGTAGAAAAATGGCAGTTACTAGCTATAAATCCTAATGTAACGATGGCTGTGTTGTGGTTCTGGGTCATTCGACTGCTTATTTTATTCCTTGTGATCCGTGGTTTGTTTAATCTTTATATTTATATTCTCTAGTGTATTTAGTTCTGCTCCTTTGTCTCAGTTGTTATACAGATCACTTCTTCTCTTAGCGTTTCACCGTCTTATGTCTAGTTCTTTGTATGCAGTTCATTCATGTCTATGTGTCTTCCCCTTATAGTTATAACGCTTCCTGTGTTATTTTGAGAGTCAGTGCTCCTTGCGTTTTGCTTTTAGTTTTGCTTCCTTCATCTCCTCGCCTGTGATTTACTCCACGAGTCTTCTGTTACCCATCTGTCAAATCATCTATTTCTGTTTCCTGTGTGGTTTCCTGCCTGTTTATTTCATTTTGTATTTTGTGTTTATTTCTCTAGTTTTAGGTTTTCATTTGTTCTGGTTTTTTTACACTGACTCCTTTGGACTTTGTGTTTTGCTGGACTTTCTACATCGGGCAATAAACAACTTGTCTTCTGTTCACCTTTGCCTCCCTAAGCGTTTCTGCATTTGGGACTCATAGATTTATGATATACTGAGATTTTTGCAGCCTTATAAGCCACTCTGCGTGACACAGCTTTAACAAACATGAGCAGAACAAGTATTTGTTTTTCCTTCTCCTTTTGGAACAGGAAATGGTCAACATTTTGTTTTTGTTAGTTTTCCTTGGGAATAGGATGGGTGTCGGTGATTTTGTGTTCATTTGATTTTTATTTGTGTAAATAGTTGTTCTTTATATGTTGTTGGTTTTGATGGCTGCAGACTGTAACATGCTAATACATGCTCTGTCAAGCATGGATCCTATCCCTCCTCTGTTTGTTGTCGTGCTATATACCCTTTGACTCAGTCATAACAGCTGCTGGGGGAAACCTTTTTATTTCAAACCCAAGCATTTATTTTCCATTCCCTTTTGAGTTTGCTTTGGACTTTTCATATCAAGTTGATTACCCCCCTCGACATTTTTAGTGGTTGGTTACATTGTGAGATGGTCATTTTAAATTTCTAACACTTTTTCCCAGGTAATCTTTGAAAACAACACTGTTAGAAAGGCCAACTTTGAACCTCATGTCTAATTCTTTCATTGTTGGTCATATTTCATCTGGAGCAGCCCAGAATCTCGCTGTATATCTTGACACACTTTACCCTGTGTAGGGTGGGCAGACTTTAGTCCGTGTTGGCCGTGGCCACCTGTCGGCACCACTTTGCTCCAATCCTGAAGCAGAATTAGTCTGAACAAAAGGAAAACACTCACCCTTAAGGCCAATGTCTGTCTGAATGTCAAAATAAATAATTATTAAAAGCTGGTAATCATTACTCTCCACTTCTAGAATTTGCAAGCACAGAGCCAACAAGTTTCTTCTGTAAATGCAAAATTAAATAGGATTTCTCTCTCGCTTTATGTTCCTTTAAGACATTTAATGCAATATCCCAGCTCTTATGACAACCATTGCACTTGGTGGAAATGTTTGCTTTCTTGCAGAGAAAAGAAGCCTAATTTCTGTCTGGTAAATATAAAACCACAGGGAGCAGCTTTCAAGGTTAGCTTACCAGAAAGACAAGAAACAGACATTCAAAGTTGTATTTATTAGGTGGAGGCTGTATTTCAGTTGGTAACAGCAACTTTCCCAGTTGGCTGTCTGCAGATACCTACAGTAATGCACGTACGCCAAGTGCACATTGCACAGCTGTAATCACATTTTATCACATTTTGAGTGTATGTGTGTAAAGTCACACAGTTTTCTTATGTATCCAATTCTGCAGTCTCCAAAAATATTATGTTACAAAGAAAGAAAAATACAAAACGGCAATGAACCCTGAGATTTTATGTAAATCTCATCCATTGGTGAATAAGTGTAAGTACAACAACAACAACACTATAAGACTATTTGAAGTTAGATTGTCTTTTGTTTAATGTAACCCAAAGAAAGAATGTAGCGGTCAGCTTCATCCGGACTTCAAAATGAGGCTGAAAGTCATGTTTCTGCACTGATTGTATTGCCAAACCAGAAAATCTACCGACGGTCATAGAAACCACGATTTCAAAACAGTGTTTTCTCTGGAATCTCAAAGCACAGCTGTAATTTTCTAAGTGTGTTTGTCCATGTGAAATTCAATGTGGGCTTTCTGTGCCAAGCAATATATCCTTAACTGGGGTTCAAAAAGAGCACACCCATCACACATGTGTATGAGTGGGTGTGAGTGTGTGCGTGTGTGGGTCCTAATTCAAACCATCTGTAGATATCGTCCATATCGCCTCTCTTCATGTGTTGGTAAGTAAATATTTAATGCATTAAACGTACAGAGTGACCTCAGTCCATTTTATTTAGTCATTTATGAAAGCGGACCTGAACTGAAAGAGCTTTTTAAAAAATATAGATTATGTTTAAGTCACAACTATATTAGATTTTACTTTTCTCTCATTTTCTTGGCCTCTGTGATTAGTTCAGGTGTGTCTTGTTTTCCACAGCTGTATTCACTTTCACGATTGCCCTCCCTGTTTCCATGCTCAGTGTTCATTGTGCCTCTGGCAATAGCCTGCTTTTCACCTTTTGGATTTTATTTTTTGCTTTATGGATATTTTATGGATATTTTCAACAGCCTAATTAAATGACTAATTTTTGTTCAATCATACCTGTGTACAGTATTTGCATCTTGGGTCTTTCCCTCTACTCTACATAATCAGCAGATTGCGATGGAGTTAAGTTAAATTGGTTGGTTTCTTGGCATGTGCCTAGCTTTAAAGCATAGTCCACTAATTTTCAATTGGGTTGAGCTCAAGGCTGAGAAGGAAATCCTAGAAGCTTAACATTAGCCTGCTTTATTTAATTTGGATGTGTTTCTAGTGGAAGACCCGATTATGTCCATCTAGCTGCTGATTTGAGGTGAAGTTGAAGAATTTAGAAGTAGTCCCCCTCCTCCTTCTTGTTCTATCCACTTTGTGCAATGTACCAGTACTGCTGGAAGCAAAATAGCCCCTGAGCATGATGCTACCACCACCATGCTTGACTGCTGGGACAGTGTTCTTAGGTTTGAAAGCCTCACCTTTACTCCTCCAAACATCTGTTATCATTGTGACAAAAGGCACACAAATTGGAAATATACAGTAATTGTAGATTTACACAAGTTGGAACTGGTCAATTCAACAGTTACTCTAATAATTTCTCCTTTTTATGCTAACAACAAGAAACCACCAGCTGTAGTCAATTATAATCGCTAATGAGAACAGGCCATGATGCTGTCTTGTTACAATACATTGTAGATCAGCTACACGAATCAAGAGACTTAAATGAATGTATGCATATATTTGAGCCTTTATGTATACTTTTGACCCTGTGTGGATTGGAGAAAATCAAAAATATCATTGGATTTCTCCTCCCTCGATAAAAAAACTATTCTAATAAAGCTTTAAAAGCCCCAAATTACTATGACACTTATGCCCACCTAAGAACATTGTACCAACAGGCAAGCATGTTTGTAAACTTGTAACCACAACTGTATATTTACAACAAAAGCTTTCAGTGCAATATCATCGTGTGTGTCATAGTCCTCGGATTTCTATGCTTCTGTTTATTTTTGGATTTTGTGATTATTTTGAGGTTTTCTGTTACCATTTTTATGACGTTTTTTATGAGTTTCTTGTGTAAATTTACAAGATATTTCTCGAGTTGATAATGACTACATATCTATATCTCTGTATCAATATGTCTCCGATGTTCAGCTTTTGGCATATCATTTTGGTCATTATATGGCATTGAAATATTTAAGGTAAACAACAGGGCTGAGGTGTCTTTTACCTAAACTACACAGCATGAAACAAGACGCAGGCGAATAAGGCAAGTAAAAACAAAAACAAAGTTATTACAACAATAACATGCAAAATTAATAACTACCCTTCTTTCATCAGTGTATCCATCCATCTATTTTCTTTCACTTATCCAGTTCATGTGGGCTAGATAGAATGAAGTGTATCCCAGCTGTCACGTTATTAATATAAGATTTCATGATAACAGGCAGCCAACTGATATCCTTTACTTACAGTTTTTTCTGAATGCTTAAACCCTAACTGTGATTCCTGTAGCACAATCTCTAAAACTATTCAGACTTATAGCAAAACCACTCACTGAGTTTGGAAAACTAAAAGCACAAAAACTGCTTTGCACTCAGTTTGCAATTTTGTAACACACACTTTGCTAAGCTGTAGGCACAATTCACTGCACAACACTCAATTACCAAATTTCCAACACACTCCTAGCAAAAGTATACACATGTATGGCTATCATTAACACTAATTTGCCAACTGTCTGGCACACTTTCACATGTGAAAACTTTTTTAGATAATTAGTTCACTTTGCAATCAGCCTAAGCACTATAATACAGGTAAGCTGTGTGTGCGGAGTACAATGGAGGGAGCAGAAAGAGTGAGAAGTAGAGGAGGCCGAGGAAGAGGACGTGGAGGTGAAGAAGTAGGATGAAGAGGACGACAAGGATAAGGAGGAGCAAGAGGAAGACGAGGAGGGGGGAGAGGAAGATGAGGAGGGGGGAGAGGAAGGGTAGGAAGAGTAAGAAATAGAATTGCTGATGACATCAGAGCTACAATAGTGGACCATGTCATCAACCGTGGAATGACCCTGAGGGTAGCTGGCCAACGGGTCCAGCCTAACTCGAGCCGCTACACTGTAGCAAGCACCATAAGGACATCTTGAAATGAGAATAGGTTAGTACAGTCACTTTGCACAAAGATTTGTAGCACTGCCATATGCCAATGAGAAACACACCAATACCATTGATGTAAAAATACTGAAATTGTTACTTTACAGAATTGCTAGATGACCAGATGCTGGGGGCAGAGGAAGCATGTTCACTGCAGACCAAGTAACCCATATAGTCATTATGGCGATTGCAAATAATCCTATACTTGGAAATGAACACTTGTGTTTGTTTTGATGTGTTTGAATAAACACCAGTACTTGAAGTTTGGATCCCTCTATGCTTATGGATCTATGACAGAAGTATGAGCTCAAACTGACATAGCCTACCTTGTGCACAGAGAAAGCAAAAGCCAGATGTGTTTTGTATTCATACCATCAGTGTGCAGTTGGCGCATTGTGTGCTTAGTAGATGATGGCTTGTGTGTACTGTTTGATACGGAAACACCATTTTTATGAAGGTGTGAAGAGTTAATCTAGCTGTGTTTGCTTTTGCAAGAGAACTACAATGTTTTGATGATTGGGTGACAGGTTTTCTTATTTGTGTGAAGAGTTTTGCAAAATTAGCCAATAGTTACAAAAAATGTGCTTAAGCAATCAGGAAAAACTGTAAAGGGTTAGCGTTTGGCATCAGGACTTTCTGCTTGATTCGATTTAGGAATGGCATTGTGTGCAATCACATCCGTGCCTGTCAACCGTGTCTGCTAGAAAGCTTTGAATTCAAACCTTTCCTGTGTGTGTGTGTGTGTGCGTGTGTGTACTGTTTTTACTTTATTTATTTATTTATTTATTTATTTTAAATTCTTGTTCAGGATCTATTACTCTAGTAATGACAAACTCAGTTCGCTATTTGTTATTTTCAGTGACTGAATAAATCAAACTATAAAAACGAACTAAAACTGCAAACAAAAAAGAGAAAAAAAATAAGAACAGTGAAAGTCATTAATAAAATATGTTCAGACTGATGTCTCCCTGTTTCAAGCTCACACAGTCAATACAACTTTATCTGTTTGTTTTCTGGCATGGTCCCAATGTTGTGACCCAGGGTTGTGAGTTACAGTGGTGTGAAAAAGTGTTTGCCCCCTTCCTGAATTTTTCTTGTATGTTTGTCACATTTAAATGTTTCAGATCATCAAACAAATTTAAATATTAGACAAAGATAACACAGGTAAAATAAAAAGCAGTTTTAAAGTTTTTTGTTTTTTTTTTTTAATTAGGGGGATATTAGATCTAAACCTACATGGCCCTGTGCGAAGAGTGAAATATTCTACGGACTGACAAGGCAAAAGTTTTTTGGATCCACAAACTTTTTGATGGTGTGCATCCCATTTTGTTAAAATTAACAAAGCAGTGTGATGACTTGGGGCTGTTTTGCTGCCTCAAGACTTGGAAAATGTCCGGCCATCCGTCTAATCTCAAGATGAAACGCACTTGGGTTCTGTTGTAGTCCTTTATTCCTCATTAGGTGATGTTTCATTTTGTGCCCAGTCTTGCCTGTGTGAAGTCTGTCTTGTCTCTGTGTTTGGTTTCCTTCCTGTCTGTGTTTCTGTTCCTTCTGTTCCTTCTGGTTGAGTTTTGATTGTCTTGTGTGTGCTTGGTACAGTTTTGCTTCCCTTTGTCTCATTGGCTAGAATTAGTTCAGCTGTGTGTTTTTTCTTCAGGCATCTCGCCTCTGCCTTCCTCTTCTCTTGTCTATTTAAACTTGTGTTCTTTGTTGCAATCTTCCTCATGTTGTGTCCCATGCATTTTGTATTTCTTCCATAGTGCCTAATTTGTAAGTTCCTCGTTCCTGCCTTCTCAGTTTTTTGTTTGTTGTTTTGTTCCCATGAGTTTAGCAACAAAGCTGCTTTTAGCTTATTTCTCGATTTCTCAAGTCTGCATTTTGGTCCCACTCCTGTCTGCCTTACAGTCAGCCCTAAAGCTTTTACCACTGAAATGGATGTTTCTTCTTAAGTGCTGTGCTATTTTATTATATGATCATTCCCATAATGTTATCATCCACTCTGGAAACTGAGCATTTATACTTAAACTTCTATATTATGGTGCATAGAAATATAATAACTAAGACACGAAAAAGAGAGCACATTACACCAGTGTTACGTTCATTACACTGGCTTCCAGTGCATTTTAGAATACATTTTAAAATCTTGGTACTGACTTTTAAAGCTTTGAATTGTGATCCCCCTGCCTACATTTCTGATCTTTTAGAACCCCACGCTCCTTCTCGCAGCCTGAGATCATCTAATCAAAGGCTGCTGGTAGTCCCACGAACACGTTTTAAGCCCGGAGGTGATAGATCTTTTAGAGCGGTGGCTCCCTCCATCACTACGTTGCCTTGATTGTATTTATTCTTTCAAAAAGCAGCTTAAGACTCATTTATTTAGATTGTCTTTTAATTAGATTTGTGCTGTATGTTTGATTTTCTTTTGTGGTTTTTATCCTGTGAAGAGGGCTATTTACATGAATTGAATTGAATTGAACTGTAAAAAACAATAAAAAACTAATTTAAAAAAAACTGAACAGACCGACTGTCTGTTCAGAGAATAGTAGCCTTTCTTTCTAATTGTTCATTCATTGTTCACCTTGATAATCATGGTCAGAATTTACTAAGACTGCAACAATAAGTGCGATTTGCTGATAATAATGTAATGTTGTGTTTAAATGCAGGACTGATGAAGATGCTCGAGACTCTTCTTCAGCAGTGATGGCTGCTTTCAGCCCCCCTGCCCCTTTCCTCTGTGTGCTGCTGTGTGTTTCGGTGGCTCTGCAGCGATCAGACTTGCACCTGGCTTATGTAACCCGCAACAGCTTTTTGTACTACTCCTGCAGCCAGGACCCACAACCCTGCAGCATCTCATCGCTTACAGATTGCGTATGCAAGGACATCCAGCTCTCCACACTGCACCGCCTGCAGTCGCACTTGTCTCCTGTTTTCCAGATGAGACGCTTAACCGTTTGGTTCACGTCACCGTCAAATGCAGCACGTCTGCTCAACAACTCAGAGGTGAGGCACCTCACACTGATCTATTGCGGATCCAGTGGGATGCCTCCTTTTAATCCGGAGGGATATTTTGCCGTGCACCACCTGGAGAGGCTGACGGTGGTCAACCTGCCACAGAAGCCATTTTATCCCTATCCAGATTTGAACAGAGCCAAGACTGGAGACCCAGACAGAGAAAACAATGCTGACTTAGACACAAATAGGTACAACACAGAAATAGACACAAATCTGGACTTAAGGAGAGATTATTTAAGTCTGTCTCCAGCACAGGTCCAAGACATCTTCCTGGGCAGGGAGCTCGGAGCAGAGTATTATGAACAAGCCAGACTGGGAATCATCCACAAATCAGTGCTGGAGGGGGGAGCAGTGGTTAAAGCATACACAGTAAAGACACACATAGACAGCAGTGGTGCGCTGCCTTTCCCTGAACTCCACCTGCCGAAATTGCCAGAGACATCTGTCATATATGTCACTTTTGTATACTGATAAAAAAAATAGTTTAATCTCTTTTAAAAGCAGGATTTCAGTCATTTGAATTAGTGGTGAAAATGTCCACGTTTCTTGGAAACTGAATGCATTTGAAAGAGTTTACATTTGTTTTTGCATTCTTGTCCTGGGAAAAAGTTTTGGTTCACTAACTTTAATCACATCAGGCGGCCCAAGAGTTTGCACAGTTGTTTAATTGTGTGTTAAAATAGGCCAATCACAGAGTTTTGCTGTTTCTATGTTTATGCTGAAGGCAACGGTTAGAAAGTACAATCTGTTTCCTTCCTGTGTTAGCCAGCCGACCAATATTTACTCTTTTGTTTCCTATGCAGTGCTGTGAAAAAATATTTGCCCCTTCCCGATTTCTTTCCTCTTTTCACATATTCAGCACAGGGTTCAGATCATCAAACAAGTAAATACAAAATACAGTTTTAAAATGGCAATTTTTATTTATTGAGGGAAAACTGCTATCCGAATCTACTAATTGATGACTCATACAGGAGGTCACAAAAGAGCCCATAACATAATCTAAGTGTTGGCTTCACTTCAATCAGTTAAAATCAGAGTTCATGGTTCAACAGTAAGAAAGAGACTGGGCAGAAATGGCATCCATAGTTCCAAGGAGAAAAATCACTGCTGACCAGAAAGGAAACAAAAGCTTGGGAAAATATTCTATCGACTGATCAAAGCAAGAGTCAAACATGGTGGTGTTAGTGTGATGGTCTGGGGCTTTTTTGCTGCTTCAGGATCAGGACATAGACGACTTGCTGTAATTGATTGAACCATGAATTTTGATCTCTAACACAAAATCCTGAAGGACAACTGTCCAGCCATCAGTTCGTGCCCTGAAGTTCAAGCACACTTGGGTTATGCAGCTACCAAGCAAACCTCTAAACAGGCGATTTGTGCTTGTAAAGCCTCCAGTGTGGCTAAAGTAAAAAAAATACTGTGGGCCAAAATTCCTCCACAGAGATGTGAAAGACTCATTGTCAGTTATCACTAATGCTTGAATGTGGTGCTTGCTGCAGTAACCAGTGGCACAACTAATTATTAGGCTTAGAAAAATGACTTTTTCACATAATGCCAGGTAAGTTTGGAAAACCTTTTTCTCATAAATACATTAAAAACTGCATGCTGTATTTATCCTGGTTGCCTTTGACTAATATTAAATTTTGATTGATGATCTGAAATACGTGTGACAAATTTGCAAAAATAAATAAAAATGGGAAGGGGGCTGAATCCTTTTTCACAGCACTGTATGTGATAAAAAATGGAGAATGCAATGAAAGCTGTGGTCCACTTCCTTAATCTAATGTGAGGCTGCAACACCGTTTCATATACTGCAGCAGTTTTATTTTCTGCATGTCATAATGTCAAGCACAGTGAATGTTGTGAAAAGGTGGAGGGTCCCTAATTGCAACTAAACATTCAGCTGTTTCAAAACGATTTGGTGTAATGTTGACTTATAATAACTTCACTTACACACAGTCTCACGTGTCTGCCATTGCTAGAAAAAAAAATAAAGAAGTTCATTTGTAAGCAAAACATGTTTTTACGAATCCCTCCCAGTTCTGCTTTCTCGAGCTGACTTTTTATTATTTTTTGTGCGATCAGCAGAGTTTTTTGTGAAAGTATTAAAAACAACTTTTTGTTGTTGTTGTTCCAGTTACAGCCTAATTTTTCTATGTTTTTATGATTTCATGAGTTCAGTATAATTTCTATGATATAGTGAAGATGGATTCTCAGCTCACCGAAAAGCTCCTGGTATAGTGGAAGAAGTTGGTCTTCGAGGATGTTTTTATGAAAAAGCATGGGCCACACTGTAAATACCTTATTTTATAGATAAATTTGACTTATTTCAAAATAACTCTTTGAAACTTTTCCATAGATTGCACAAAATCTGAATATAAAAATGAAAGCTTTTTTGGCTACGAGTGCAGAAATATATGAGCTAAATTGTTTGGGGTGGCTGTGGATTACAGAACAGGACATCTACTAATGAGACAAATATTGAACCTTATGTTGCTCCTGATGCATTCGCTGGCATGTGACTGTGTTCTTGTTAGATACGCTCAAAAAAATCTGTCTTTGGATGAACACAATTTAATCATGGCACCTTTTTCCATGTGATTTAACCAAGTACAATAACCCATTTTTGATCATGTCAAACCAACACATTTGGCATTTGGTGGTTTAATGTAATCAGATTACGTTGGATCACCGTAGTATACTTGCATTGACTTGAAGTGACTGATTTAAGTATGTAGAGTGAAATTTGTTTTAATTCATTCTACACAAGTTAAAAACTTTAGGAAAACACAATGAAATCTTGTTGTTGGAACAACTACTTTGTTAATCAAGGCAATTACTGCTAGTCTTGCTTAATGAACCGCTATGGGGTTGATGATTTCATAGAGACAAAGAACCATTTGCACTTACATTCATGGGTAATTTAGAATCACCAAAACCTAACTCTAATTACACACAAACCAGCCAGATTGTGGATTTGAAGCCAGGCTCTTCTTGCTGGGAGGCAACAGTACTAACCATCACGCCACCAAGCTGTCAATCCAGGCTCAACAAAGCTAGGAAAGCTATGATTACAAGGGTTGATGCAGAACTTTCTGCAAGTTTGACATCTAATGTGATCTTGTGAATGTCGTGAGTCCAGGTAATGAACCACTCTTACTAGATTGTATCATGTCATCTCAACAAGAACAAATTAAGTTGCTGAATTTCATGTAGATGCTACATGATTCAATTACGTTCACCATAGAAACGTGAAATTATTTAGTTCAAATTACAAGTTTGGATCTTGTACATGTAACAACCATCCAATTTCATTTGTTTGAGTGTAGAAGGTATTTGTATGATTTTTTGGGCTAAATGAATAGAATAGAATAGAATAGAATTCAACTTTATTGTCATTGCACATGCACAGGTACAGGGCAACGAAATGCAGTTTGCATCCATCCAGAAGTGCTTTAGTGATATAGATATATTACAATATATATTAGCAATAATATAGATATGTGAGTATATTACAGAAATGGGTCTATTATGGTATGTTATAATGTACACGGTATGAAGTATGTTGTGAATATTCTATAACTATAAGTATGTACAGGCTGTAGTGAGTACAAGCTATGTACAGGATATGAACAGGATATAAATATGAAAAACTATACAGAATATGAAATAAATAACTTTACAGAATCTGGGATATACAGCTATACAGAAATGGGAACTATGCAAGTTGTAAACAGTTGTAGGATTAAAAATTATCGAATGTACAGAATGATTATTTACACAGAGCTATACAGTAGTGCAGTTAAGATAAGTGAGGGTGTAGATAGTTTCTACAGAGGCTATATAAAGTGCTAGTGGTTGTGAGTGGTGGTTCACTCCATGTTATTATTGTGTTTGAGGGTACAGTTGTCCATTGTGGGTGTGTGTATGTTCAGTCCATGAGTTTAACGTGGGTCAGATGTCAGGAGGCAGAGTTCAGGAGTCTGACAGCTGTGGGGAAGAAGCTGTTCCGGTACCTGGTGGTCTTAGTCCGGAGGCTCCTGTGGCGCCTCCCAGAGGGCAGGAGGGTGAAGAGTCCATGTGATGGGTGACTGGGGTCTCTGATGATTTTCCCAGCCCTTTTCAGACACCGCTTCCTGTAGATGTCTTTTATGGCAGGAAGTGGTGCTCCGGCGATGCGCTGGGCAGTTTTCACGACCCTCTGCAACGCCTTCCGGTCCGAGGCAGAGCAGTTCCCGTACCAGACTGTTATACAGTTGGTCAGGATGCTCTCGATGGTGCAGCGATAGAAGTTCACCAGGATGTCTGAGGACAGGTGGTTCTTCCTCAGAGTCCTCAAGAAGAAGAGGCGCTGGTGAGCCTTCTTGACCAGCTTGGAGCAGTTGGTCGTCCAGGTGAGATCCTCGGAGATGTGGACTCCCAGGAACTTGAAGCTGCTCACACGCTCCACAGCCGTCCCCTTAATGTGGATGGGTGGATGTGGGTCAGCATTCCTCCTGTAGTCCACGATGAGCTCCTTGGTCTTCTCGGTGTTAAGCAGCAAATGGAACATGTTGTATAAAGTGGTCTTAGTGCTGAAGTGGAGCAGACAAAGACTATATAAGAATTCATTTCCCATCTAAACAATATAATCCAGACAACTGAAGTTGCAGCGTATGAAACAAAATGTGTGCAACTGTCATTTGTGCTACTCCCAAAAACGACAGTGGCACAAATAAACCACAAGGTGGCAGCAGATACATTTGAATCAAAGAGGTGGCGACAAACTGAAGGACTGAGGAAGGACTGAAGCGATCTACAGATGCAGTTAACCTAAATGTAAAAGTTGTCATAATTTATCAGCAGCAACATAAAGCTTGTGGGGAGTGTTATATCTGTAGGCAGCGATTCTGCATGTTTCACTTAATAAAGCTAGACAGTATTATCTTTAATTATATAATAATAAAAGATTTAGACTCTTAAACATTCGGGATCTGTATTTGAAAATCTAAACATATATGAAAAAAATGAAAATGCTTCCCAAAGCCTCTTGGCTATGAGTGCACATATGTATGCTACATCTAAAAATACAGCCACATGCTTATAATGTGCAAAATGTTTACAATAAAATGATGTTTTGGTTTACAGTTGTGCTCAGTGTGATTTTAATGTATTTTTTAATCATTGAGTATTGTTTTTGGGTCATTGGTCATTATGAGGCACAGCTGCATATGTCAGCCTTGTGTGTCTGTGGTTACATTTGTAATGCGATAATGACTGCAGTGCTGTTAAAGCCTCTGCTCGCGCGCATGCACGTGTGCGTGCGCACTCATGCGAGTGTGCGCTGACACCTGCTAGAGAGCTGCTTATTTGCATGATAAACGTGCAGCCCATCTTGTTAAGCGCCCTCTGAATGCAAACCGATACCGCCTGTTGGCCCCGCACCTGAGAGGTCAACGCTCAGCCGACTCACCCACCAACCGGGGGCAATTACCGGAGAAATCACAGGCGGGTGGAGGAGCGAGTCAACCCCGCGCTTTTAAAGGTTGGTGTGAGTCTAACCTCTGCTCGGGATAACCTGAAGGCAGACTCCTCTAGTAAAAGCAGCTGCTGAACATGTCCAGTGCGATGACAGAGCACGCCCCGTGTGCACGCTGCGAATATTTCTGTCAGTCTAAAAAGAGGTGGAGAGGGCCCAGACTAAATTGGATTGATTTTAGGTGGGCTCTCCCTCCTCAGCACCCCTCCAAAGAGAGTCTTTTACCACGCTGCCGCCGTCTCCTCACCGGCAGTTTAGCAGTAAAACATTTTTATAATCAGACGTTATTGTTCGCCGCCTCCTTGTGGGAGATGCGCCCATGTTCATTTTTTAAAAGGGCAAATCAGCCATAATTCAGTTTATAAACTGCTGCGCGCAGGGGAGAAATGCCTGGATGAATATTCATTAGAGTCCGCCCGAACTGCCACGCTCGGTGATTCATTAGGCATATGTAAATATCACTCACTTTAATTGCCCCTAAACTGACTCAACATAATGTTGTCATTAGCAAATTATTACTTATTTGCGATACTAATGGTGCGCGGAGCTGAAGCCACACATATATGATTGCAATTACAGCTCGTTTTATTCACAGGGTGACTGCGGGATCTGATGGATCTGTAATCCGTGTGTGTGTGTGTGGCTAAAGTGGCAACAATTAATTTCCTTGATTCTGAGTCTATCAGCCAACACAAACACACCGTGCGCACATCCTGCCAAACCAGCCCACGATAACAAAATAAATCGGCGTGTTTTAACATACCTTTAGAATGAACTCGAAATCATTTTAAAAATCGAAATGTTGAATTAACCTAATGAAAAACCAGTAAAAACCAAACAGTAACTTTATCAATAAAGGAAGCATGAAAATGTTTATGCGTGGATTCCATCGTGCTTGATATTTAAACAGTATAAGAAACATAAAATGTGTGTTTAAAAATATAATACGTGCGCAAAAAATAAAATGAACGTGTTTTCTTCCTCACTGATCATGAACAAATTTATTGATTTTGATTCATAACTCCTGTACTGGTTGATTTATAATGCTCTTTAAATGTTGCAACACTGCTTTTGCATAAAATTTGCTTTAGAAAAACAAATATTTTGATGATAAAGAAAATTATTTGATCCTTTAAAATTAGAGGGTAGATTTGAACAGACTTAAATTGAAGAGAAATATTATTTTTCTTCTTTCAAATACTGTTTGCTAACAATATAAGGCTACCTGTTTGAAAGGGCCACGGTGTAATTCATTATTCATGTTAAATTTCATCAAATATCCCCTAAAGCTTCATATTAAATTAAGGGAAATCAGTCAGTGTTTAATTACTTTGTGTGTGTTCAGTTTACCTTCAGAAAAACAAGGCTCAGCCTCAGATTCCTGTCAGGTACCTAAATCCTCTGATGCATGCTGAAACCAGCGGCTGTCACATTTAAAAAAATAAAAAAAATCCCTCACTGCTTGTCACAGTCTGCAAAACACAGCTCAGTTTGGAGTTGTTTTATAGAGGCAGCAGCAGTTTGAAACAACAACCATGACAAAACAGGCCCACAAAACAGAGGGAGAGGCAGAGACAAATAATGATGTGCGTGTGTGTGTGTGTGTGTGTGTGTGTGTGTGTGTGTGTGTGTGTGTGTGTGTGTGTGTGTGCGCGCACGCATCTGTGAGAGAGAGTGAGGGAGCTAATAAAGTAATGTGATGGATGATCTCCTTTCTCCCAGAGGGACCAGCACCATGTAAATTGGCCCACACAATGCATTATGGATAAGGCAGTTGAGATTATAGCTTGTTAATGTGTCCCTCCCTCGTCCCCTCCCTCCCCTCTCTCCCCCTACTTCTTGCTTTTCTCCCTCGCTCTCGCTCTCTCTCTCTCTCTCTCTCTCTCTCTCCATCCCTCTGCTTCGGCTCAGGCAGTGACATGGTCACCTCATTGTCAGGGCGCGTGGGTCTTTTAGCTGCAGATGGAGAGGAAGACGAGCTGTACTGCAGCGATCTGCCAGACTTATTGGAATAAGTTTATGTATCTGTGCACGTGTGTGCATGTGTGTGTGTGTGTGTGTGTGTGTGTGCGTGCATATGCTGCTCGCATTGTGAGGACAACAGTTTGTTCACCCAGTCACATCACAAGGAGTCACCTCCCAATGCGGGGGGAGAAGGAGTAAATAAGTAAGCTGCCTTTTTAAGGGTTAAGACTGAGCATTTGTCTATAGAATTATAACAGTCATCAGGGGATATATGGAAGTCAATGCAGCATCCACCTAAGTGGCAAAAACATGCTAATGCATGTGTGTGGTGTGTTTGTGAGAAAGACAAGCCAATCGCTAAGCAGCCAGCAGAGACAGTCCGTCAGCAGGGGCCAGGACTGTGGACATATGTCTCCTTCCTCCCTCACCCACACTACACCCCCCTCAGCCTTCCTTAGAGGGTGCCAACCCCCCCCTCCTCCCACACAGCCCCTTTCTCTCCACCTTACAGGCCCGTCCAGGGATCTGTTGGGCCATCTGTTGAAGCATGGCCAGAGGAGCCGGTCTGGAGAAAATGCTCTAGAAAAAGGCCAGTGTTGCTGTTGCTAACTAGCAGGGCTATGTTTGTGTATGTGTGTGTGTGTGTGTGTGTGTGTGTGTGTGTGTGCGCGCGCCAGGGTAGACAGGCCCCATATTGTTTGAGCAAAAAAACATGTCTGTGTTGTCTTTAAAGCCTGTATATGTTGTTAATGAGACAGAAAGCATTTTTTCTCTTTATTAATATAACTTGAATGTGTTGATTGTGATTGATTACATGAACCTCGTTACAACAGCATGATGACACTCATGTTAGCCTCAGGTCTTAATAGTCACACTGGAACTGCTACCAGGCTGGACTACCTGCATTTCCTCATCACTTGTATGTGAATGTATGTGACTGACGTTAGCAGAACACAGTGAAGAAGGTGCAGAGAACTTCATATGTGAGATCAGTGACTTAACATGCATTAGTGCTACAGCTCACTCATGCTCTCTATCACTTTGTGCAGCTGGAGCTGTGTTAGATGGCTAAGTTGCATGCAACCTTTCCAGCTGACACTGGAGAGCATGATGGATTAACATTATATAAAATACACCGAACAGACAATGACAACACTGAAGACGTAGAGAGTAGGTTATAAATTAAAAGCTATACTTATGAATTGTTGAGCTTAGGGGAAGATTTAGATTTTTGTTGCTGCACTGAACCAAACCAATCTTTCCTGAACATCAGCTCAATAAAAGGTTTAATCAGTTTGATGTCACAGGAAGATCTGAAATAATTCTGGAAAATCTGGAAAACAGCATCTGTGACCTGCAACCGGTTATGTCACTTAATCTGTGACCAAATACATAAATGAACGATTCCTCATTATGAGAAGAAAAAACAATCTTGCTGACATACAGCTTATGTTCAAATATTTGACGCTTGGAGAGAGAAAGCAATAATTAAATGTTATTAATAAAGCGTGTTTAAATCAAAGTGCTATACTACGAAAAATTTAAACAATGAAAAACTAAAAGTAGTTCCTAAAAATCCGTAATGCACACATTCACAGCATTTATGTAAAATAACACAAGAGCAGCTTGTCCTCTGAACACAGTTCCAGATATCAGCTTCCAAAAGCTTAAGAGGAAAAAAAAGCTAAAGAGAAAGAAAAGCATTTCTTTAGCTCAGATTTAAATATCGCCACAGCTGATGAATTTCTGAGGTCGCTTGGGAGAGTTTTAGTTCAACCACAGCAGAGGCACAATAAACTTCGATCACTGGACAGTCAAGAGTGACTGGGAAGCAGACCCTAATGATCTTCAGGAAGTGAATGGATGCAGCATATGTAGCACATATGCAGGTGTAAGACCATTTAAGGCTTTAAATACAAATAGTGCAACTTTATAGTAGTATACTACTAACTGTGGTTTGTAGTCTAAATGTAACAAATCTGACGCTTTTAAAACAAATTCTATTTTTACCAACAAATTCTGTCTTCACCACTCATCTGATCTTTTTCTAATGCACATTATTTTGATTAATGAAATAGGAACACAATTTAAAATTGTTTGTAGAGGTTTAAAACCCTTTTTTTCTTTCTTTTTTTCGTGACATAATCATACAGTAATTAAACTGTCCTTGTGTCACACTCGAGGATACGGCGAACAAATGTGTCACTCAGTAAAAACCAGCCAAATCGCAAACCCTTTTCTCTGTAAAGAAAACCTTGGAGAAAAAGACCCAGAGAAAACTATTGTGCATTTAATGCTATTGACTAAATGATAATCTTAAAGCTCGTAGTTCGCTTTGGCAAATGTTCAGCGGGGATGGAGAGCATATGTAATCTGTACCCAACTGGCTAACAACATTCAAAAGCAGCTGCGTGTGTCCTTTAAGGGGTCTAATAAACAAGCATGAAGGAAAATGGCTGAACGATCCCACTGAGAGCTCAACACCTGCACACACTCAGCTCACCAAAACAGCTGGTGCGATCCACGGCGAGGTTTTCCCTCGTTCTGGAGAGGAGTCTTTGTTCGATCTCAGCTGATATGATAAGTTTGAATGTTCTTTCATTGGAGATGTTTAAATACCATCTCAGGTCAAACCATTTTATCACACAGCTGCTTAAATTGTGAACCACTATTTTTGAATCCAAAAGTGCACAAAAGTCACCATTTTTATCTTTCTTTACAAGGTTGCTCAGGTAAAATCTGCAAAACTGCTCGCTTTTTGAAGCTTTGTGTTGAGTCATTGTTTGCAGTTTATGGTCCAGGATCCTTGTGTCATTTTTAGCTTTCACTGAAACCAACAGTACACAAGAGATAGCGGAGCATTTCAAGACTTTGTTGTTCTTTCAGGAGTTTGTGGAGAAAAAATACAGAAGCAAAGGCTGATGAGTTCATCACAATTAAAAGCTTATGATGTGATGATCCACTATGGCTTGGTTTAGTTGTTATTTAAGGTTTAAAGCAAGACATTAAAGCAAACAAACAAATAAATAAATGCTTCTTCATCTACCTGTCAATTTTGAGATTGTGGAAAGAAAAATCCCTCATACACATGCCAGTATTCATTTAATTACTCAAATTTTTCTATGTTTAATAAGATTATACCTCATGTGCAAATTACATCCAATTTCCAAAAACTTAAAAATAGATAAATAAAGAAATAATTAACTTAAATCCACTATGTAATTGTTTTACAAGACAAAGCTTTCAAAGCCTGATTTCATACTCTGATAATCAGAAAGTGTTCAAGCAGTTTCAAATACTCTAATCCGCAGTGTTTTTTGCTTCTTTTTTTTTTAGTACAATCTTTCAGAAGCTCGCTGCATTATTTTCAACTGAAGGAATACAGTTGTGAATAAAATGTCAAGCTATCTCTCTACCTTATTCACCTGCAATCTCACCTGAAATAAATCAGTAACTAATGGGCAGTTATGGTTAAAGACAAACAAACAGGTGTGCTCACGGGCGGCGCAACCTTTATTTTTATTTCTGCAGTAGATCAATACAGAAGTATAAACAGTACAAGTTCAACATTTCACTTATTTCACTGATTAATCTGGCAATATTTTATAATAAAGTATAATATTAATTATAAACTGCCAGAAAACTAAGCCAGAGTCGACTTATTCAAATAGTTTTGTTTAGTTGGATGTTTAAAATTGAGACGTTACATGAATGTAAATCAGATAAACTATCACTTTAGAAGCTGGAGCGAGCAAAAGTTTTGCTTTGCTACTTTACCACACAAGCAAACCATCGTGATAGATTTTCTGTGAAGTGACCAATCGGTTAATGATCTAATAACTTCATCTCCAGACCAGCTTCAACCGTCTGTTTTGACAGAGCAGGGCAGGATTTCCTCAAACTTGAAAATCATCTGTTAACGGTTTAAATCGTGCAGAGTCTTCTTGGCTCGCTGCGTCTTGATAAGCCCGGCAATCTTCGGCTCTGTGTGTGTGTGTGTTATGTGTGTGTTTTGTGTGTGTTTTGGCTGGACCCTCCGCGGCTGTGTGTGTGGGTGGTTGCCTCCACCCATTAGAACGGGTCATCTCTCTCTCATGGAGAGTTTTCACGGCTGTGGAGCGGATTAGGAGCAGAGAGGGAGGCAGACAGAGAGAGAGGAGAAGAGATTATTGGGCATGCTGGAAGGAGGAAGGAGGGAGTCTCAAAAAGCGAGAATTAGCATCTACACTTCAGCATTTGTTTGTGGTATGTAGCTGACACTCATCCAGAGTGCCCGGGTGTACAGTGAGTACAAATGGAGGAACAAGTGAACACTGGCATCTCGTCACGAGTGGCCTTTAGAAGAGAGGAAAGGAGGTCTGAAGGGAAGAGAGAGGAGACTGTTGGGTTAAAGAGAGCCTATGTTAATGCATTTATAATTACATAAACTACAAGACAGGTTAAATCTATGCTGACATTTTAACAAGGTTTAAAAATCCGAGCCAAGATAATATTTGTTCCAATCCCTGCTTATTTAAACTAAATTATCTTGTAATTACAATTGCAGTGTGATAAGTTTCACTTTGATTAACAGATAGAAGCTTAAGGTGAAAGTCAAGCGCATAGAAATTAAAATATTCTTTATTTAAATATTCTAAACCAGTCATGTGGATGCAAATTGACTAAAGGCTTACTAACTTTTTTTATGGCTTATGTGATCGAGTCTAGAGGTCCATGATAAACTGAAACGACACCAAAGCAGAAGAAGTTTAAATATCTAGGGTCAACCATCCAAAGAAACGGACAGTGCACAAAAGTGTCAGAAGAACAGCAGGAGGAGTGAAAGACATCTTTTACAAGATGCTAGTGAAACCTGCTGAGGTATGAATTGGGGATAGTGGCACTGAGGAGGCTGAGGTGGAGGTGGCAGAGCTGAAGATGTGTAGATTTTTATTGGGAGTGACCAGAGGGAAAAGATTAGAAATGAGTATATCAGAGGGACAGCTCAGGATGAGTGCTTTGGAGACAACGTTAGAGAGGCAAGGCTGAGGTGGTTTGAACATGTGCAGAGGAGGGTTATAGATATACTAAATATAAAGAGTGTTGAAGATGGAGCTGCCAGGCAGTAGGAAAAGAGGAAGATTAACTGATGTAGTGAACAAGGACATGCAGAGGGTCGGTGTGACATAAGAGGATGCTTTTGAGGAGGATCTGGAGGCAGATGATCCACTCTGGTGACTGAAGGGAGCAGACAAAAGAAGAGTGTCTTGTTGTGGTTTTCCTTTCTTTCCCCACCGTTTATGGTTATCCGCCCCACCCTTTCCCCATCTTGTGTGTAACTTGAAAATTTACGGACATCCCAAAATGTTACAATATACCTTCTGGACCAAGAAGATTGCCATAAAATTCCAAAGTTGCCTTTGTTGTTGTTTTTTGTTAGAAATATGTCGCATATGTTGCAGTGGTGACATTTTGAAGCATGTTCGTTTAAACTGGCTTCTCATTGTGTAAAATACGGGACGGGGGTTGGGGGGGGGGGGGCACCCATCTGTCAGCATGCCACATCTCAAAGCAATTGTTTAAAAAAAGAAGTTGCAAAACCAACGGCGTTAAAATGTCATTGTGTTCCATCTCATATTTATAATGAATTACAGGCTCGACAGTCAGAGAATATATGATCGTCTTTATGGAATGTTTACATCTCGGTTGGTGTCTGAATGGAGCCGGGAGGTGATTAAGACATGAAGTGAACCAAACATTAAACCAGACAAAGTTTCGCATTGACAATTAAAGTTTGAACTACGATCTTAATGGCTGTCCCTCTCTTTCACACACACAAAGACACGACACATCCCCCCCTGCACACACACACACACACACACACGGAGGAGCACCATTCGCCAGTTGGTCTTAAAGAGGCAAATTCCTCCACAGCATTTTCTCAACATCGTAAAGCGTCTGCCGTTAAAGCAATGTTTTTTCAATCCGTCTGCTCCCCCTGACATTTCCAGATAACGTTGGCGTTAGGTTGATTTGGGGGAATTTGCACACCATATGCTGCTGTGTCAAACACCTACATTTAAGCCGACTATGCCTCTGCATCTCCTAATAGCGGCATCATTGGAGCTTGTTTATCTAATGTGCCTGTTAATGTTATTTATTGGGAGTCTGCCCGCTATCCAGTTCCTCCATGCATGCTAAGGAGACAGACATAAGATATGCAAATGCTAACGTCGACCGAACTTTGTGGCAGTAAAACAGAACATTTGCATTTGATGTAGCACATAATAAACTAGTTATTAGCATTTTAAATGCGTCAAACAAACTTGAAAAATGTGGCCTGTGCTGATGTGCTTTTTATTATTGCTGTGTGCAAGGAAAACACACATACACACGCCGCACGTGCCTTCAAACGCTCAAAAAAAAAAAGAGTGCATGGGGAGACACATTACTATAAAACTGCTGTACACAGGACAGGATGTCACGAGGCAAAGAGTCACAGGACGGATGATTTTGTTTCCTCACCGTCTGGTATTTTGGTGCCATAAACTTCCTCTTTCTCAAACTCTACCTATTAAGCTATGAAGAAAATTTCATTTCATCAGCAAATCAGAGAAGAAACTCCAGTTTCAGCTTTGACAAGAAGAGATGATAAACAGGCTGGCCTGCCTGCTGCTGATTTATTAACTGAGACACAAGCATAGGCTGTATATAAAGGATGGACATAGATTTTCTGGTCTGAACAATGAAACCAAAGTGAAAGTGCCTTAAAATGCCATTCTTTTCAGTGGCCAGCGGGGGGCGATGGTTTCAAAAAGAAGGCAGATATCTCTTACTGTAATGCACAAAATTTGTGTTCATTTACCTTGAAGAGTTGAGGAACCAAACATGGCCAGATGTAGCTGCTGGGCTGAAGACACAAGTGTACGATTATGCTGGTTTTTGCCACAGTTTTAATGGTATCCCTTCAAGGTTTAAAGACATACAAATACACACAGATAGATGTTGCAACTGTTTAAAAACTTTGCAAAGAAAACCCCTCGACAAAGTCTCGGCCTTTGTTTTTTACTTTTTCTCCTCCTTATCAGCTCGTTTGACGTGATATTGTCTTAAGTGGAGACACCTATCGTTTCAAAATATTAGTTAGTGTTGACGAGAAATAAATATAGCACAGCTGCAGGGGCCTATATGACCTTTTAAGGAACAATTTTAGCTGCTACTATAGGTCAAATGTTTGTGAAACTTGCACACAATGACTACCTCAAGGGTCTATAACCACACTGTGCTTAAGGTAATACAGGTTGTTTTACGGGGACTCGCTACTCCTCGTGGAGTATTGGTGAGATTTCACTGAAACAGGATTTATTTGTCCTTGATGTGACTGTTAACAAGCTTCCTTGACGTCTCTGTGGATTTTATTTCTCACTAGTTTGTGCAAGACAGCAAACCAACCAAGAAAACTTGTAACTTTCTTTCTGTATTTCATGCATTATACTAACCTATTAATTGTGATGGATCATAAGTCAGATACGTTATTGACATGCTGCCATTAATCCACCTGCTAGTAGTGCAAGGATGCAATCAGAAGCAAATTTGACTTCAGTGACTTGCCCGAGGACACTTTGGCAGGTGGAAGATCAAACAGCTAACCATGGGAGTAGCAGCACAAGTCAGCTGATCACAGCCTGCACATGAAAAATCCACTGTGCTCACCCAATTTTTGGTTCCCACCGGTGATATTCCACTTTAACCCCTGCTGATAGCCTCAAACCCAGCCTCAAAGTATCCCAAGCAACTGTATTACTACTGCTGGTGTTGGTCTCAAGCCTGGATAATGGATGGTCGCATCAGGAAACACATCTGGAATTAAATTTTGCCAAATCAAACATGAGGATCGATCTGTAGCAGGATCAGCCAAAGACACCGTTACCCCATAGCTCAGCAGCTAATTCCTATGGCTATAAATAAAGCAACAACAGTAATAATGTGTAAATAAACTGATATTTATATGGCATTTTTTTTGCGTATTTTCCTGAGCATCCATATGAAATTCTAGTATTACGACTATCCTGGTACCTAAATGATTTTAATGGGAGTAACACTCATTAGTTTAGCTCATATTTCTTTTTTCTATCTTCTCTTTCTTTTTAGACTGTTTGTGTGATTAGCATGCTGAGCCAGAGCTTCAATGAATAAGAAGCATGGATGGCTTATGTTTCACTGCCCCTGCTACCTAGCGAACACAGAGCGCCGGGGGGGAGCTGTCTGAATTGGTTTTTCATTAGGAGTTAATGATGTGATAATCTCTCTAACAGTATCCAGGCCTTAGACACTGCAGCCTGCAGTACTCCTCTAATCGAGTGTGTATGAGTGTGTCTGCCGTCCAACATACATATGTTTAAAAGAAGGGACTGTATTTGTGAATGTGAATCATTATAACCCAGTGTGGATGGTGAGCGTTATACAGCCAGGGTTGAGATGGATGGGCAGTCATCACTGAACCACACATGCACGCAAACATGTGCACAGATCAGACCTGATCTGATCTCTACATGTAACCCCGCTCACCCACCCTCACCCCATCAGCTTAAATCTTACATGTTAATCTCCCTCCTTCTCTCTGTCTTTCTCTCAAACACGCACAAACATACTCGCTTTCATTCCCCGCTTGCAGAGACCCCTGCTTCATTTTCTGGTCATGTGCACCCATTGCGAGGGGGCGAAGCGGACACAAAGTGAAACAGGGAGCAGAATGGGGAGGAGAGGAGGCGAGGCTGGAGCTGCGGCCTGAAAGGAGGCGGTGGGAGGTGTCTAATTGTCCCACGCTGAAAGGGACAGTTAAAAGGAGAATCTTGTTGCAAAAGCTGGTGGGCTGGGCTGGAGGCTGGTTAAGTGCTGGTGGTGTGTGTAACCGTGTGTGTGTAACTGTGTGTGTGTGTCTGTGTGTGCTTGTATGAGTGTGAGTCTAATGAGGAGGAGGATGACTGATGACCAAAGGGAGGATGATACTGAAGAGGATGAGTTTAAAGGTTAAAGAAATAAATTAAAATTGCAGTTAAGTTAGTTTTAGAGCAAAAATATTAATATCAACACTCAACACGATCCAATATTGTAATTAGCTAATAAAAAAGCTAATTAATTCCAAAAATGTATAACTAACAGCGTGCATAGTGTCACTTTCACTCCTGGTTTGCACTCACACACCCTGAAAGACATCCAACAAAACAGAGGTTATAAACTATGTTGCATGGTAGAAAATCCAATTAATTCATATTTAAGACAGTACTGCTTATTGACAAAACATATTATACTATCTAAGACAATGCTGGTATAATTTTAATGTGATGAAAATGCTGTCAAACCATGATAATACTGATATAAAGCATTTGCTTTCCCTGAGAAAACGAGACAAGGCCTAACATGTGAGGCACATGGGCAGTATATGTAGTGCCTTAACCTTGCCTTTTTACATTTTTATTATGTGTTACATTGGTGTGCATCATGAATGATCCACTAATACAAATAAGCCCCTAGTGTACCTCCAAGTATATGTTGGTAAATATAATTACACCATAATATCAAGTAAAAGAGGTGAAAATTCCATTCGTTTCTTGGGCTGTATTATAAAGTATTACTAAAATTTCCAGAGGAAACTCTACCTACCTTGGTTACTTTTGTACTTATGCTGTATCACTGCTATTTTACAATAATGTTGCTGCTGCTTTCATCTGGTGGTGATAGATTTACACTTTGAGTTAGGTCATGTGTCATCAGTGACAGTAGCTCAAAAAGAAAAAACATTACTTTTTTTTTAATATAGTCATAAAAATCATTTTCACAGATTTTCTTAAACTATCTTATGGTTTAAGGGTACATCACCCATTCCTACCACCTGTACAGGCCATCCAACAAATTCAAGTTCTTTAATCCATATCACTAGTCATCGCCATGCACCCACCAGGTAGTCATGCTAGTTACCTCAATCTAATGCAATCTAACAGCAGTTCATGAAGTAATCACAACCTCTAATCTACTGAGTCGTGTCCCGGAGCATAATTTTTCATTGGGCTAAGCTCATATATATAGATTCAAGGTTCAAGGTTCAAGGTTCTTTATTTGTCACATGCATAGTTATACAAGTATAACACACAGTGAAATGTAGCCTGACACGCTCCTCGACATGTGCAAAAATGGGGGGGGGGTGTAGAGGAAGAACATTATATATATATATATATATATATATATATATATATAAAAACACCCAGCACGCCCCTGCGGGCGGTTTATCCTTCAAGCTCGGATCCTCTACCAGAGGCCTGGGAGCTTGAGGGTCCTGCGCAGTATCTTAGCTGTTCCCAGGACTGCGCTCTTCTGGACAGAGATCTCCGATGTTGTTCCCGGGATCTGCTGGAGCCACTCGCCTATCTTGGGAGTCACCGCACCTAGTGCTCCGATTACCACGGGGACCACCGTTACCTTCACCCTCCACATCCTCTCGAGCTCTTCTCTGAGCCCTTGGTATTTCTCCAGCTTCTCGTGTTCCTTCTTCCTGATATTGCTGTCATTCGGAACCGCTACATCGATCACTACGGCCGTCTTCTTCTGTTTGTCTACCACCACTATGTCCGGTTGGTTAGCCACCACCATTTTGTCCGTCTGTATCTGGAAGTCCCACAGGATCTTAGCTCGGTCATTCTCCACCACCCTTGGGGGCATCTCCCATTTTGACCTCGGGACTTCCAGGTTATACTCCGCACAGATGTTCCTGTACACTATGCCGGCCACTTGGTTATGGCGTTCCATGTATGCCTTGCCTGCTAGCATCTTGCACCCTGCTGTTATGTGCTGGATTGTCTCTGGGGCATCTTTACACAGCCTGCACCTGGGGTCTTGCCTGGTGTGATAGACCCCAGCCTCTATGGATCTTGTGCTCAGAGCTTGTTCTTGTGCTGCCATGATTAGTGCCTCTGTGCTGTCTTTCAGTCCAGCTTTGTCCAGCCACTGGTAGGATTTCTGGATATCAGCCACCTCCTCTATCTGCCAGTGGTACATACCGTGCAGGGCTCTGTCCTTCCATGATGGTTCCTCGTCTCCCTCCTCTTTCTTGGGTTTCTGCTGCCTGAGGTATTCACTGAGCACTCGGTCAGTTGGGGCCATCTTCCCAATGTATTCTTGGATGTTCGTTGTCTCATCCTGGACTGTGGTGCTGACACTCACCAGTCCCCGGCCCCCTTCCTTCCGCTTAGCGTACAGCCTCAGGGTGCTGGACTTGGGGTGAAACCCTCCATGCATGGTAAGGAGCTTTCTTGTCTTTATGTCAGTGGCTTCTATCTCCTCCTTTGGCCAGCCTTTTACCCCAGCAGGGTACCTGATCACGGGCAGGGCGTACGTGTTGATGGCCCGGATCTTGTTCTTACCATTCAGCTGACTCCTCAGGACTTGCCTGACCCTCTGCAGGTACTTGGTGGTTGCAGCTTTTCTAGCGGCCTCTTCATGGTTCCCATTCGCCTGCGGGATCCCCAGGTACTTGTAACTGTCCTCTATGTCTGCAATATATATATATATATATATATATATATATATATATATATATATATATATATATATATATATATATATATATATATATATATATATATATATATATATATATATATACATACACTGGGTGAATGTGCAGTAGTAGCAGCAAGCAGGTGAATTCTGTACATTAATATGAATAGACATCTGACATTCATGTGCCATCACTTCAAATGCACTAAGCTACTAGTAACTGAAGGGTTAGCTTTAGGTCTGTGAAGGTCTGTTAGCTTTAGCTTTACTGACCTCGTGCAGATCAGATGCTTCATTACCAAATGGCATGATTTAATTTGACTTACTGTTGTAGAGTATATCAGCAGAGAGGACATTTTTGGGTGGGCATAGACACCAACACTGTGGGGTTGTTGGTTCTGATTAGCAAGCTAGCTGTAGCGCTACTAACACAAGATGCAGGATGTAGCTGGTGTTAATAGCTTTGCTATGTACGGCTCAAGTCTGTTGTCCTTAGGCCAATGCTCAGGTATACAGTACAATATATACACTGATCTCTCAGTTGTGTTACAACACATCTGACTTAGACGCAGCAGTGCATCAAGGAGTCCAAGCATGCACCAAAAGGATGCTGTCATTTAACGGTCACAGGTGTTTACTTGATGTTTGACAAAGAACTGTTAAAGATGTAAAAGATTTCTTGCACTGATATGTAGCAAAGATTCTAAACTAAATTGTTTTCCAAAATTGTTTTCAATAAGGAAAACAAGAATTGCACACATTGATCAGTCGTGCATTGGGATGAAAAATATGTGTCTGAAAACTTCATTGCTTCTGTTTGATAAAAACATGCCTCAGAAAGCTTTGAGATGCCAATTTTGTATCAGAGTGTGTTCAGACAGAGAGAAATAAGAACATGAAGGTATGTTTCTTCATTACTGAAATGTTAATTTGACTTGTTTTTGCCTAATTAACGCCAGTGTCTTCCAAGAACAAAACAGCCCGACAAATATTAATTAGGACCTCAATATTCATGTTGGCAGAGATGGTTGTGAGGTCTGTAATTAACGAGATTTTAATCGTTTGATCATCTCCTTAATTAAAGGCTTGCTATAATTTGAAGGTTTGTTTACTTTTCACAAAATAGGAATGAAGAAATCTTATTGATATTCTTTTACCCACAATTCACCCAAAGAAAACTGAGAAGGCAAAATCAAGCTTTTAAAAGTTGCCATAACATATCTGAGAGGTGCGGTACATCTTTTACTTTTCAAATGTTGACCTATCATTTAGAAAAATAAATCTCAGAACTACTTTTTTTTACGGTTTTTGCTTGGCATCACTGTGAGATATCAATACTCCTGTTGCTGTCTTCCATCTGCCACTCAAACACTTCAAACTAAGCGAAATCTCTTTTAGTGAAACTTCAAACTGTGGTTTGATGGTGTCTTTGATGGGTAAAATGAAAGGAGTATACATCCACAGTTATTCATGCATGGATTGTATTCAGTAAAATGATGTGTAGGCAACGTTTCTGTAAGAAAAACAAACTATCCACTGTCAGCTCAACTATTTGCAAGAATTTACAAGTTTCTTTTTTTTTTTAGATTATATTAGCATAAAAACACATTTGTCCTCCTGAAGAAGGAAGAAATATAGATTGAAAATCATTCACCACAGTTAATAAGCCACATGGCAGGAGCCCAATGCATTTAGGCATGTACATATGGTCAAGACCACCTGCTGAGGTGACTGAATGTGGTGTGGTTGTTATTTCAGACACTCCTGATCTACTGTGGTTTTCCACACAACCATCTCTAGGGTTTACAGAGATTGGTCAGAAAAAGAGAAAATATCTACACGCACATTGTGCCTCACCAACTGAACATTGTTTAAATGCCACAGCTTACCCGAGTACTGTTGTTGGTCATGTCCGTCCCTTTATGACCACAGTGTACCCATCTTCTGATAGCATCTTCCAGCAGGAAAACTCGCTATGTCATAAAGATCAGATCATCTCAAACTGGTTTCTTGAACACGATGATGAGTTCACTGTGCTCAAATGGTATCAAAGAATTATGGCAGTCCAACACAGTACTAGCAAGGTGTAACTTATGAAGTAGACAGTGAGCATACAGTTACTTGACTGCTACAAATGAACGGCTCTAGGTTTCTGTTCTCACTTTTATATAGATGTTAATGGAGGTCCATATTAAATAAAGTCAGAATAACTCTCAGCAACAACTGCAATACATTTTTAGGTTTGTGTGAGCAATTATATTTGAACCATCAGTAACTAATATATAATTGAATTTTTATTTATTTAAAGTTACTGTCAGATTTCTGTTTTTTTTGTTAATTTGTTAAAGTATGTGGCATGAACCAATGCCAGATACATTCACATTTTACTCCTTTGATAGTCCTTTAAAGTGAAAGTTAGCATCAGATACAGAAGAGATGGCACAAAAGACAAACTCTACAAGTAAAAATAAATTCTACAATATAAAACACACAACCCAACTTTTGTTAATATGCCAGCAAAGAAAAAGGTTTTAAAGCAATTTTAAATCAAATTAATTGTTAGTGTCTTGTAGCCTCAAGCAGTTCGTTTTAACAAAATTGTTCAGCAGTAAATGTTACATTTTGGTGATTTTTGAAAAATAATGTTAACAGCTTCATCTTATTTATGATGATATATTTTGGCTTTCAGGAGAGTCCCGGTGAAGCTCTAATCTCTTAAAGCCATAACAAGATTTCTAATGAGGTCCTGCAGCACATAATTAAATGTGTAAGGTCACAGAGTGAAGACTCATATGCCCACCTCCACAGACCAGGTAAGTGTTTACAGTCTTTACTGAAGTAAAGCATGGTTTGATATACAGACGATTACTCCATGTGAACTAAAGCAGAAAGAACACAAAGAGGCAAAATGAGGAGACAAAACATGTCTAACTCCTGACGATCTTTCCCGTTCTGCATTTCAGAGTATGTGAGAACTCAACACATAAAATTTTTAGTTCTTTTTTATACCAGTGACATCAGCTATTATCTTTGGCTCTGACTTTTACTTTCTTTATTGTCTCAGGTATGTGTGTCATTGTTCTTTAAGGTAAGAGATACTCAGCCAGTCATGTGTCACAGACACTCACTGCTGACCACAAACTACCAGAGAGAAGCTTCCAGTCACTGTGGACTGTCCTGAGACTAGTAGAGGTGGTCTAGTAGCCGGAGCCTCCCAGGAGGTAGATGAAGAGGAGACTGGTTGCTATTTTTCAGATGTTTTTACATTTAAATGGAGGATCTGACTCAAACTCTATGGGCCTTTAGAGATCATAATAAATAAGATCTTCTGAACTTTTAGTTGTCTGTCGTCTTCTACTGGATCCTATCCCAGGTGCACCAGGCAGGATGCAAGATGAACAGGTAAATAGCAACAGGTCACTTGCAAAGTCCACATAGAAAGCCCCTCAGCCAGCTGATGGGTTCAAACCTGGGACCTTCTTTCTTTAAGGTGATGGTGCTAACCACCAAACCATCATGCAAACATTATAAAAAAACTGTAAATGACCTATTATGGACTTAACTGTGTTACTATCTTGTGTTTTTGGGGTCAGTAATCTAAGCAGACCTCCTACTTCCTGCTCTTTGGTGACACATCAGAAATGTTTCTATATATCTCAGTCATTTAAAGGCATCTCTGTCTACATGCACACATGTGCAACACTCAATTTTCTCATGACCCAACGTTGCATGAACCTGTGATGCCTAATACACATGCATTACAGAATGGTATATGTACAACATTCAAACGGTGACATCTAAGATAAAAAAGCAATAGTGCTGGCTCAATTTGGGTCCCTGTGATTGTGTCCTTTTGCTGCCCAGAGAGCTGATGTGAGAGGGCAGAGAGCCACTTCTCAAAGAGAGGAACAAAAAAAATGTGAGAGGGTTTCAAGAGAAGAAGCAACCCTAACCAGAATCTTGTGAGAAGGAGTACAGAGAGTGAGAAAGAGTGTGAGAGGAGGAGAGAGGGGGAGAGATAAAAAAAAAAAAGATACGAACAGAGGAATAAAAGGAAAACGAGGAGCTTACGCAGTGAAAAGAGCACATTATGGGCGACCTGCTGCGACAGTAGTGTGGGGAACAGTGAATAACTGCCTTCATTTAGGCCAGTGTCCTGGTGGTGTTGAATCAGAGGCCTCAGATGGACACACACACTCACAAACACTAAAATACACAAGCAAAAAAATACCCATTGCAAAGCATGTGTTCCTGCACAGATTGATATCTGACACACACACACATGCTAACAGACCTGCTCTGCCCCTCTCATTCACACATTTCTCCACATTGGCCGGATTAGGAACACTTTCTCTTGGGTGTGCGAGGCTGCCCCACACACAAAGAAACACTTGGGGACAGGATTAGTAGGCTTACAGGGGATTCACATATGTCCAGTTCAAGCAATTGGTATTCAAAGCTTTACACTATCAAATGCCACCAAGAGAGAGCAAAGCCGACCAGCGCTTTTCTTTGCATTGGCAGCACCTTTATGAGAGGGGCTCTTTTGCTGGGCCAACAATGAGGCTGTGAATACACATTTTTACTGTTCTACCAGGGGGATCTCATTGGTGAAGGATGAAGCACGGAGCAGAGTTTGAGGCAGACTTTATTATCGGGGGTTTGAAGTGCTGGGTGGGTGAGAGTGCAGACGGATGGATGGATGGAGGCACGGATAGACAGATGGAGCGATAGGGATGCTGAGGTGGTTGGTCAGAGGAAGAGTGCTTCAGTTACTTCCACATGTTATTGTTGGTGGCCCGTTCCCCCACTCCACCTCGACAAAACAGATCTGGAGTAGACTCTTCAGAGTGGAGAGAGCACTCTCAGCTGCTCAATATAGACAATACTGACTCAATTTACACCATTCGCCCAATATTTTAATGCACATTGAAAGATCAGCTTTTTGCTTCAGTGGATAAAAACTAACGTTTTGACTGTTTTCACTGCGTGTTGACAATACAGAATTTTTATGACTGGTTTTAAGATTTAGTAGTTTTTCTTCCCTTTTGTTTTTGACACATCTGTGGTTTGGCATGTCTTTCCATTTTGTCGTATAAAATTTTTTAGACGTGGTTTCTGTGCATGGCTTGTATTTGGCTAATATTGTATTTAAGTAGCTTATAATGAAATTTAATTGATTGCTGAAATGATTTCAATGTTTGAATGTTTTTCCAGTTTCTCCAGTAGTATTTATTTTAAGATAATAATAATAATAATAATAATAATAATAATAATAATAATAATAATAATAATAATGTGCTTTCAGCACATGGAAGCTAGATGTTGGACCATGAGGCACAGCCTTGTAAACTCTGACATCCGCATGCTGCCATATGGCCAGCAGAGTGCCGCGAGTCGGAGCCGTCATGTTACCTCCGTCCCAGCGGAGGCCCTGCACTCCTGCGGCAGCACTAACCGCTGAATGGGAAAAGCAATTTCCCTTCCCATTCCTCGTCATTCCCTCAGGCGGCCACCGGCGGAACCTCGGAGACTTTGGCTTAAATTTTGACCGTCCGATACAAAGTGAACAGCGTGTGTGTGAGTGTGTGTGAGGCTGATGAGGTTTTCTTCTTTTACAAAAATGCAGCATGATCTCTGCAGTTGCGTTTGACAACAATTTTAAACGGCTCTCTTTTCAAAATTTATTTCTTCTTTCTTGGGATGTGATCGCGGTGCGTGTGTGCGTAAAGTATGGGAAGATCTCATAATAAACCGCGTGTGCTTTGTGCAGTAAAAATCACTAAGGAAGAAAACTGACCGGTTTCTCCAGGAAGAGCAACTTTCCCTTCCACGAGAGAAGTGGAGGGGAGAGGAGAGAAGCGCGGTGCCCCCGACAGTTTTCTGACAATGGCAGTGAATGGTTGCGCACCGCGGTCACTGGGACAGTCAAAGCACACCGCCCCCTTTCTAACGGGCACGTCATCTTCCTAACTAGGCGTTATGAATAGGAAAGCCGCTTTTGTCTGTCCGCGCGTATAAATACCCACAATCAGTGTCCCCCTCACCGCAGAGTTACAGAGACACACGCAGAGTGAAAGTCGACAGACACTGACGCAAAGTGGGAACCGATGTGATAAGGACAGAAGCACGGGACAGGAGGGATACAGGCAACATCAGGTGACCAGAGTGACTAAAGGCTTCGGGAAAAAGAGAGAAAGGGAGAGGCAGGGAGTAAAAGCTGAGAGGGGAGAGTGTGGGGAGAGAGTGAAAGTGAGAGTGAGAGAGAGAGAGAGAGGGAGGAAGCCAGCAGCGACCTCCTACCCAACAACCTCGGAAGCAAACTCATAAAATGAATTCAGACTCCAGCCCAAGCAGCAGAGCCTCATCCCCGGACATGGACGGCATGTTTCTCCGTGACCACCACCCGCATCACCATCACCATCATCACCACATTGGCTCCTCCGTGTCCTCCTCCACGCAGAGCGGCGAGCAGCAGCGCCAGAAGATGAGCGGGGGCGAGCACCTGCGCTCAGGAGAAGCAAAGTCCGTGTCGGTGGGAAGCAGCAGCAGTAGCAGCAGCAGCAGCAGCAGCAGCAGCAGCAACAAGTATAAACTGAAGAAGCAAGTCACCGAGGAGGAAATGTACCAGCTCCGTCTCAAGATTAACGGCCGGGAGAGGAAGCGCATGCACGACCTCAACCTGGCCATGGACGGCCTACGCGAGGTGATGCCCTACGCGCACGGGCCCTCAGTGAGGAAGTTGTCCAAGATCGCCACGCTGCTTCTGGCCAGGAACTACATCCTGATGCTCACCAGCTCCCTGGACGAGATGAAGCGGCTGGTAGGGGAGATATACGGAGGGCAGCACTCAGCCTTCCACTGCGGCCCCGGCGGACACTCCGGAGGTCCCGCCGCTGCCGCCGCTGCAGCAGCCGCTGCCGCTCACCAGGTGCACCCTCTTCTCGGGAGCGCGCTGTCTTCTTCCACGTCCTCCACTCTGTCCAGCGCGCTGCCGGGGCTCACGTCCATCAGAGCACCCCATTCCCTGATGAAGGGGGCTCCAACTGCGCCCTCGGCCCTGCAGCTGGGCTCCGGTTTCCAACACTGGGCTGGGCTGCCGTGTCCCTGCACCATCTGCCAGGTGCCTCCGCCTCCTCCACACATCCCCATCACCTCTACCGGCCTCACGAGACTCTCAGGGGAGGGGAAAGACGGGATGAAATGATGCCCGTATGTCTGATGAGCAGCAGAGACTGAGAGATGTAATGATGTTTGTAAATAGATAATTCAGGGCATGAGGGGGAATTTGGCCTCACTGGTGCATGTTGTTGTTTAGTCTGTTTTCTTGTTTGGCGTATAACAGAAAAGCCTCTTTCCTCCTTGTAACAAGGACTTAGACTATATATATAAAGACTACTGATTTTTGCCAGTTGATGGTAAAAAAAAAAAAAAAAAGGAAAGAAAATACACACCGCGCTCCTGCTGTGTTTAACTGAGTCTTCGTTGCACATGACATTGTGAAAGGTGAAGGAGGCAGCATGAACATTTTAATTTTGCTTCTTTCTTTTTCTTTTTTTAAAACATTTTTTAAATATATCAAGCGTCATTTTGTGAAAACGAAGAATGCTCTGTGCCTTGTACCAAGGATTTTAAACTTGAGTTCTATGTAAAAAATAAATAACAACATGTTTGTGTTTGGCTAAAACGATTCTGCCACCACGGAAATTTGTTTTAAATTTTTTTAAGATTTATTTTAATCGTGTGGCTCACTGTGTGTCGATTTGTGCCCTGATTTCTATTGATTTCTATTTTGTTTTTAACTTCTGTTGTTTTTTTTTTGCATGATGGTGTAATTATCACAGCATGATTGTTTTTGCTGAAATGAATTTGTTATGCCCAGAGACCCCGTGTCTTTATTTTTGTACATTGTTGATGACTGATGAAATATTTATTATCGCCCAGCGTCACTGGATGAAATTTCAATAAAACTGGAATTATGAATCATACCCAATTTATTCCTCTGTTTCTTTTAAATACTCACCAAATCATCGAAACGACATTTTTTTTTCTATCATATAAGAATTAAACCCCCGGAAGTTTAAGTCAGTTTTACTTTTTATTTCTTTAATTAATTTTGGTAGTTTCAGACAAAATCTTAAGATAAATACGAAGCTGTGCTTCTTTAAATATTTTATTTTGCCCACATATATGTAATCATTGCACATTAAAAAAAACAAATCTTGTTTTAAATAATAATTATTGCGCAATGATTATAAACATTTCAAGGCCTCAGACAAAAACACCTCAGCGCGTTTTTTCTTTTACACTTCTCATCATTATTTGTTCTTTTTTTAAGACCCCGGATTTTTCTGCTTATTTAAAACAGACTACATTGAAATCAACAAAACGCAGAGATTTATAGATAAATGAACATTTGCTATTTTATAGTAAAGATTTCTAAGGAAAGCTGAAAATTAGCATCTGATATTTTTCTCCTTTGAATGATCCTAGAATAACTGCTGAAATTACGCAGCAGGACATTAAACATTTTGCTGGTTGTTGAAATTTATGTTTTAGAACTGTTCTAAAATTAACCAAAGTTTTGAAGTCATGTCACCTTCTTCTCGGGGCATACACGTCTGAACAATAACACGAATGCATCATTTATTTAGAAATGTTAGGAAAAGGGAGAAACGAGAGGGAAATAAGGCACTGAGCTGCAGCCTAATGGAGCTCAGCTGAATTGGTCCCTGTAGCAGCTAGAAAGTGATTCGCCTTGGGGAGCGCAGAGCAGTTTGTCCGCCGGGTCCCTTGGGTGTTTCTCCGTCTCATCTCTGCAGCGACAGAATGCACGTATGTTTGTGGAGATTACAAGTTAATTGTTCATGGGGGACCGAGAGGAGAAAATCACATCACAGAGAGGCGTCGGGATTACAGGCTTCTAAATGTAGAAGATTATACATTCAGACCCCCTCCTCGGCCTCGCCGTATGCAAATGAGTGTGTGGATTAAAAAAGTAAAGAAAGACAGAAAGAGAAAAGGAGACGAAGCCCTTTTGTAACTTATTTGGAGGGAAGAAAACACAAGTTTGGTGGCTAAGTCGAGAAAGAGTGAAAGAGTTCATTTTACGCTTCTTCTTCTTTTTGTCTTTAGGAATGAGTATAGCCTGTCTGTCCCTCGCAGGCTGCCAGATGGGATGTAAATAGCTGGGTAGCTGCAATGGCCTTTTAACCACACAACACTGAGGAGGATGTTGTCAAGGGAAGCTGGCGGTTTGCGAGTTAATAGTCATGAGTTGGGGTAATTACTTAAGGTTTATTATGCTCTGGTTTCAAAGGAAATAGACCCTTCAATGGGCTGAGAAATACTTCTTAATTCTGGCTAATTAGGAGCCGAGCAAAGCAGAGACAACTGCTGCTTCTGCTACCAGAGAGGGAGAGCATTTGTAAGTAAGCCACAAAATAACGCACAAAACAATCATGCACATGCAAATGGCGTGCACAAGACACATCCGTGTTAAAGAGAGGAATGTAAACCAGCTTAAATTTGGAAGTGTACGTCCTGCTCTGACATGTCGATCATATGGCAACAGAAGCATCTTCCTGCTTTTGGCCTGCACACTGAAATGGAAGATTTCCCTCTTATTCTTCTGAAAGCTGGAAAGGTAAACAGAAAAACTAACTTGCAAGCAGCGAGTGAATTACAGGTTTTCTGTGTTTATCTAACAGAGGGGCTTATCTTCCTGGCAGGGCTCACAAAAATTATCCTCATTAGACTGAGACTTTTAGTTTTGTTTTAAATAAATCCCACTGATATTCAGATTTGTCTTTTTCATTAAGGCAAAAACAGGAGGAGAGAAGAGGATAATAATGCAACACAACAACAATAACAACATCAACACAAACGCAAAACTAAAAAGAAGAACTGATAATGTTAAGGACCGAAAAACTCAACTGGAAAAATAAAACGGCTTTCAAATTTGGACATTTTATGTATTTGAGCACCTATTTGTTATACCAGAGGCAGTTAAACCAGAGAAGGTTGTTGGACAGCTGATTTTGGTCAGTTCTGCAGCAAACATCAAACTTAGAGAGTGTGCGAATAGTGAAATACAAATAACATAACATCCTTAAAGCAGCATTAATGCATTAGAAGTGAAAAAGGTGTTTATTGCAGAAATTATATGGAAAATACCAAAAATACTTACAAAGAAAGCTATAAACTCTAAAAATGAGATGCATATATATTTATATAGCACGTGAAAGAGGCTGTGAGATCAAATCTATCATTTCTACAGAAACTATTTGTGTTTTTGTTTGCAGGCTGGTCAGCGATCATAGGATGGACTCGTGGCCATCAGCTCTTCTTTTCATGAGGCTTGACAAATGACTGGCCCTTTACAGAGCACACACCTGTTACTGCGAGCCACTCGAGGTTTATCACTTAGAGAAACACTGCTTTGTTCACCCTCTCCACACACACACACACACACACACACACACACACACACACACACACACACACACACACACACACACACACACACAATGAGAGGCCTTTTTTCTCCATTCTTAAACATGGATGCTAACAAGGCAACAAATACTGTCAGCCTCACTTGCTGGCCCTGTGACAAAGCTCCAACCTCCAAATCTGAAAATCCGCAAAGTTGTTTTAATTAAAACACCCCGACAGCTGCTTGCCAGCTCCATCACAGATATAGTTTTACAAAGCTGCAAATATAAGGGTTGTTTTAGAGGGGGGGGTGTCAGATATGCACAAACAGTAGGGGCATTTAAGGCTTTTATAACTCCAGAGTTTGTATAAACATGTCATTTGGCAGCCACAGACTGCTGTTGCATTGAGTGTGAAGAGTCCTGCCTGTGTGGAAGTGTATGAATGTGAAGTGGTCTTCTGGTTTGTTTACTTGGTCGGTCAGTGAGCTGCTGCCTGAGGGCAGCAATTGAAAATAAATTTTAGTTGAATAAGGGGCAGTGGCCGCATCAGCCGAGCTGCTGCTAGAACAAAAGCAGTTGAGGGGATAAGTTATTGACCGAGCTGACAGCCTGAACGAGGCTGATTATAACCGCCTGGTTATGCTCAGTGTGTGTGTGTGTCATAGTCATATTGAAGCAGGTGCAAAGTCCGTTCCCTCTCTGAGTTTACCTCCATCTTTCTCCCTTTCTGCCCTGAGGGAAGCTTCTGAGGCCTCTGCCCTAATGTCCTCAGCTGATTCCTTAGACTAATGTTTAACCCATACTGCCAAAGCAGAAAGCATATTTCCATCATAAGAGCGCTTTGCCATTGCCATTAGCGACTCAGCTCATTTGCATGTTAATTGTGCAGTTAGAGAAGTGGTGTTGACACTTCCCTTTGTCCAAGCAGGGTCGCGGAAAGTGAGAGGATGGGGCTGCAGAATGATAACCATGTGTGTTATTGTTTCGGGCTGGTTATATCATCTGTCATCACGGGACGTTTGAACACAATGGGAGATAGACTGAGTTAATTTCATAAGGTGCTATTTATTTATCATGTGAGAATTAAATAAAGTGTTTAGCTGTACTTAAAAAAAAAACGCAATAGGATAGCTCATTACTCCCAAATGAATTTGTCATAGTGTGAAAAGTAACACACATTTACCCGGGTAGTGAAATTTTGAGGCGTTTTGATCTGTGCACAGATGGTGAATTTCTGGGCCGATGCGGATACAGAAATATTTCCCATTTTTGCTCGTTTTTGTTTTCAGTAGCCCCCTTTTGTGTCAATGAAACAAAGAAATAGCCATTAAGAAAAATGGCTGAACTATTCTAAAGGTTAAAACCTCTTCATCACACTTCATCTTTGAACATTTAGCGAACAAAAATATGGCAAAGGTTTACCACGGTGCATCCGTAGCTTTACTCAACCACATCTCAGGTATTCAATATTAATCTGAAAAACAAAACAAAACCTTTTTTTGCATCTTTAAGTCAGAAATTCAGTCTGTTTTCTCAATTAAAGGTTATCTTCTCAAAAGTTTGAGTTAGTAAGTCAAGCTTTTGGGACATACACAATGAAAAATTCTCTAAAATGTTAATAATAATAAAGGTTTTAAATGCTTCTACATCAATTACAAAAGTAGTTCTCAGTCAACTTGACATATCTGCAACAAAGCCATCTTTCATCGTAGCAAACGCTCGCTTTCATTTAAGAAAATATCCGAGTTCTTCCTCCAATGAACGGCCATGCATGCAGGATGGCTGTCAATGTTATCAATTACGGGCTTAGAAAATAAACTGAAACACATAAACAACATTCCTGACAAAATGGACATGCTGTGTTTACACATACACAAACACACACACTTTCACTTGTCCGCATACAAGCCAGTTTTGGTGTGAATTTTGTGTGATAAATACAGATTCAGCCAGACAGAAAGTGCCTGTGCGTGCGTATCTGTGTGTGTGCGTGTGTGTGTGTGTGTGCGTCAGCAGTAATATCCTCCTACAGTGACTGACAGATGGCGTTCAGTGTTTGGCCGTAAATGTGCTCTCTGAGTGTTTGTCTGTGTGCCAGTCGCCTGTAGTTTGGAGACTCCCTGTGAGAGTCTAACTGTCCTGACACTGTTCAAAACCAACTGTCCTTGATTGTCAACCGCAGATGAACCGTAGTGTATGTGTGCGTGCGTGGATGTGAGTGTGTATGTATGTACATGCTGATGAGTGTGTATGCAGTGGCCTTCTGGAAGGAAGTGCTGAGCAGGCCAGGGGAGCAGATGTTAATGGGTGAGATATATCTATCTAAATCTCTGGCCACCACATGCTTCAAATCTGCCCAGAGGAACGGGTGTCTCTGCTTGATGACACGAGGCAAACTGTGCAGGAAAGGTTTTCTTTTTCTTTTCTTTTTTGTCTAAAATATAGGAGACGGAGAGAAGATTTTGTGTGTGTGCTTATGTGTGTGTGTGCCAACTCCAAGCCTGGCACAGTCCTGGGTGACAGTCCCCTCTCAGCAGGGGGGAGTCGGGCGACAAAGTGAAACATGGTCATGAGGAGAGCGAGCCACGACTGAAGCCAAGAACAGACAGCACAAATAGAGAGATCAGACTACCTCTTTGCACGGTCCAGTCCAAAACAAAACAGAAATGTGTTTGATAATGTTCCTTCACTGACAACAACATGAAATCAGGGGACAGGAAAGTTTTAAAATGAAGAGACTTTGAGCGCGGATCAAGTTTTTTGGTTTTAAGGTTTTGAAGGGAATGTGACGTCCCAACCAGTACTGAACAGCTCATCATCTTTGCCCACTGTGCAATCAGTCATTCGTCATATATTCAAACAGCCTGCAACATATCAGTAGAGAGAATTTAGTGCTAACTTAACTGATAATACATGGTGAGGTGCTTATGAATGTTTTGAGGCATGACTGATCAAGACATAGGTATTTAAGTTGATTGGCTGAATGCATCCAGCCATAAAAACCTTTTTTCAGAGGTCATTGTCCAAACAAAAATAAATCTACACTATCATCCTTTCATTTGTCTCATGAGGAAGCCTGAATCTGCTAATGCACGGTGATTGCTCATGAAGACCCAGAGACCTTTCAGCAACCACTGACCAGTTGGTGAAAGGTTGCCAGCTTGTCTGCAAACACATGATAATTAACCACCAAGAGGAAAAGTAAAAGTTGTGCCTTTGAAGGGGAGCAGGCTCCACTTCCAGTTTTGTTGAACTTTTCATAGTTTCAGTACACATTGAGTAGTTGTTGAATGTTTGCAGACAAGTTGGCATCTTCTATGCAAACTTTGTTATCAGTTTCATCTTGTGACAACAAGCAACTACATATATATTAGCCAGGCTATTGGAGAATACACATTTTTCCCCATTGACTGGTGTTAACCCCGGGTCACTGACTACTTTCTAATTATATGTGACTGGGGCTTCATAAGTGAATTCACAGTCCAGCAACCACTCGCCAACCAGCTACGAAAGGTTTTTCCCTAGCAACCTGTGGTTACCGGGTCTCACTGGTCTCAAGACCTGTTTAAATTGGGGCTTAGGCTCCCTGGTACAGCACAAAGGTGACTCAAACCCCTGACCGCTCACTATAAAGTCATACCAAGCTAACTGGTCTTCACACTCAGCTCATCACAGGATTATGATGCTGGCAAAAAGGGGTCGGGACGTGATGGTTGTGGCACTCAAGACATGTTGAGTTCAGCCGGAAATAAGGTTTAAAATTAAATTTAAACCTACACAGTTGTAAAAGGCTTAAAAGTGTTATTTATATTAATAAAAATTAGAGATGGACCGATCCGATATTACGTATCGGTATCGGTCCGATACTGACCTAAATTACTGGATCGGATATCGGAGAAAAATAAAAAATGTAATCCGATCCATTAAATATCACGAAAGCACCTCACAAAACTTGCAACACGCCGTAACTCACCTCAGAACGTTAGCACGTTGGAGCAGTATGCATCACGTGATAGAGCGGCTGTGGCATGCAGACCCGTCGGTGGTCTGGATAGCATGTGGAGCTTCGCTAGCAACCCAGCATTTCATCTCCGACAGAAGTAAAGCAAGTGTGTAAGTCCATCTCTGAATGTTTGTAAAGCATTCCTGCCTTAAGCTTAACAAGCGACTGCGTCTTCTTGCTGCTACTTCAATCATGAAACTGCTTAACGATCAGCTGATCGGCTTTTCTGTCGCGAGTCCGTCTCTCTAGTTTGCTTTTGGCCCACTTTGCACCAGAAAGAGGAAACCAGCGGCTGAACAACAGCAGCACGTTTAAGCTTGATCAGCTATTGTTAGAATGTATTTAATATTACTTTCTACTCCAGGATCTTTTTCTACGTAGCTGAAGCTGGTAACTGTGCAGGGGCGGATCTAGCAAAGTTTAGCCAGGGGGGCCGATAGGGCATTAACAGGGAAAAGGGGGCACAAAGACATACTTTTCTTTCTTATTCTCATTTAAAATGTCTAGCTTTTAATAAATAATTATCTGACACCCAAAGTTTTAATTTGATGTAAAATGAATAGAAGTCAATTACTGTATATAGTGACTATTAAGTCTAATATATATACCCTAGTAAGCTATAGTACTTTTTACTTTGGGAAGGTACCATCTGTGCAGTCTGCAATTTTGTTGAAGAAAGATGTTGAATCTATTTAATATTTCTTGAAAAATAATTGATTTCTGTGCATTTTTTTCACACTGCATCAAATTAAGGTTGATTACGTCGATTAAGCATCATGAGGTGGAGCGTGAGGGGTGGTTCCCTATTTTTTATTTATTTATTTTTGTTGTTGCTGGGAGTTGGAACCCTATTAGTTAGGTTGCTTAATATTTATGCTAAGTACTCTTTAAAATACCAGAATAGGGAGGATGGTGTAGGTTTAAGTTTATTAGATTGATCAGTATTGCTGAACTATGAAATATTTTTTTTGCATACAGGTATAACAGAATAGCTTTAGTGTAGTTGTTGTTTTAAACTTGAGTATGAACTTATACAAAATGCAGCAAGATATTTAAAAAACAGTTTTGTTGATTAAAAAACACTATATCGGATTCATATCGGTATCGGCAGATATCCAAATTTATGATATCGGTATCGGTATCGGACATAAAAAAGTGGTATCGTGCCATCTCTAATAAAAACAGGCTCATAAAGAGAACATTGCATGGCTACATGTTCACACCCATTAAATAATCAGATACATTGTCAATCAAATGTATAAAAAATCAAATGTTTTAATAGTTGAATTGATATTTCTTGCTTCACAAGAGACTGTTTTTGTACACGTCTGTTTATCATGTGACTTTTACCTTTTGACTGGGTAACCTCACTGGCTCCTGTAGCTTCTGCATGTCAACATCATGTTCAGTGAAATTATCAGTTGTATTTACCTCCATTGCATTTATAGTCGTAGTAGTTTTACAGTCACAGTTAAACATGTACAAAAACCTGCCCGTATATCAATCATTTCAATCAAAACAAAGCATTTGTTGCTCTTCAAATTTAAGCATAACAATACTGATTATTTTTTATTTTTGTTCTTAAGTTTCACAATTTAATTACACAAATATTAAATAGCCAACATACAATAATGTCACGTTTGTGATAAAGTGACCATTTGTTTTTATTTTTCAGCTAAACGTGAAGATGAGAGATTCAAAGAGGCCTTTGGGAATTGATCTAACATCTCTGTTGGCAGCATTGTTAAGACAGACATTACACCTCTCAAACTTAAGGTACGTGGTTTGGCATGTGCCCACATTTACAGGAGGTCTAACCTTCTTGTCTATCGCGCATCATTTGGCAGCAGAAGTATATATATTACATGTCTCCAATCTGACCAGATGTTAAGTACATCTAGGAAGGTCCTGATCAAAGATACCCAGTCCCCTTAAAGCTTTCTCTGAAGACTTCAAACATTTTCATTACATTTCCTCAGGTCTGTGTAAGACTTTGTGATCTGGCAATGCTGTTAACCCAGGCGTTAGCCTGCCATCTAACCCTCTGTGTGAGCTGGCTGCGATGTTAAAGTAGACATTAGCCTCCTCCCTCTGGCCTGGATTCAGCTGGCACGTTCAGACCTCATTGATGGCTCTGCCAGGCAGACTCTGTCACAGTTGGTGATTTTGATCAATATCAACACCCAGACAGCTTGTTGGAGAACAAACAAACATGTAAATAATGCGTCAACACGTTCTGAAATTCTGGACAAGGTGATTATTGTATGAGAGGGCAGAGAAGGAGACAGAGAGATCAGCTTATGCTTTGCTACATGTGTGTAACCTGCATCTATAATCTTCTCATAAAGACAATGTCACTTGATATTGTTGTCTCTTTCACTTTAATAGAAGCTATTAATGCTATTAATTTCATTTCAAGACAGCTTTTCTGAGCCTTATTTTACCAACAGCTCTCTGGTTTCTCTCAGTCTAGACTTTGTTGTTCAGAGGACTTAGAGTTGAGTCTCTTCCACATATTATCCAATAGCAAAATAATACTACTCAGTGTGGTAAGAAAGTCTTTGGGCTTTACAGGTCAGGGATTCTCAACCAGGAGGTACACCAGGAGAAATTTAACATGATTCTTGGAAAATGAAAATGCAATTCAATTAAGTGTACATTAAAGAGTTAAAACAGTTAACAGCTAACTGATATGACCAGAGGTAGTTGTTGGAGGTTAGAGTGAGCACGACCTAAAATTTTTGTTTCTGTGTGCAGTCTTGTTGCCTTTGAAATCAATGTGGACCTGGTCTGCAACCACTTCCAGTCAAAGTGGCTTTGGTGCATCAGTACAGTGACAAAAATCAAAAAGATTGAGTCTGCTATCAGTCTTTGATTGAATGGAGCCAAGCTGATGATTGCATGCAGTTTTTTTGTGCAAAATCTGTTGCTATAGATACAAAAATTCACATTAAAGAGAAATTTTCATTTCTGTCCAACGAGAACATCATCCGTTTTAAAAGGAAAATCAGAAATTTCTCCACAAATTCTGTACAGAAACTTCGCCTTTATATAGGAATCTAACCAGAATACAAGCCCCCTATTACAAAAAGATATGTCACAGACATCAGCGGAAACTGATTGCAACGTGTTGGCAATCTGTAATCTGCAAGCCTTCCCCAATTTCTCTAAGAGTGATTGCAATCAATCCGAGTCAAACTGTGGTTGTTTGGAGACAAGTTACTTCCTATCAGGTACCATGTGCACTCGTCTTAGGTCTGAAAGCGGTTGTCCAGAAGTTACTGCAATTATTTGTAATCAGTCTCCCAGAGAAAGAAATTCAATGTCATTTCATAATGTGAATGAGCCATATATATGAGCCAAACATAAAGCTAAAATGATAGAAGTTGGAAAATGTCACCTCTGTCAGTGCGCCCCAGGGCGGCTGTGGCTACAATGTAGTTGCCATCACCAGTGTGTGTGAATGTGTGTGTGAATGGGTGGATGACTGAATGTGTAAAGGGCTTAGGGACTAGTAAAGCGCTATACAAATACAGGCCATTTACCATTTACCATAAATGTACAGCTGTCAGGTATAAGTATAGAATATTATATTCCGTTTGCACAATAGAATTAAGAAATAAGTTAAAATGGTGTAAAAAGTTCAGATTCTTAGGAAATCTTTGGATAATCTAATGGATAAAGTCTTAAAATACCTAAAAAAATGTAAAAATAAGTTAAATTAAAAGTATGATTGGTAAGTAAAAAAGGAAGCAGAAGGGACAGAGTGATCGGTGGGGGTATGACGATACAGGTGATCCAGAGAAAGCATCAGTGCTAATAAAAGAAAAGAAGTTTAAGAGGTCACAAATGAAGCAAAAATGATCTCAACATGATCTCCCCTGAAGGGAGTCAATCTGCATCAGCTTTGCTTGGCAGTGCTGGTCGGTGTGAACACAGCCCCGGCGAGGACAGGGAAACACACGAGGAAGGCACAGCTCTAATTATAAACAGCCATTATCATGGGTGTGAAACCAGAAGTGACAGCAGCAATGGACAGCCAAACACACAAACACGCACACACACAAACTCTGATGGGCCAGAGTCATCATATGGCCGAATCACAACTGCTCTGGCTCAGTAATGTCTGGCAGATGTTAACGCTTTGTACTTAATGACTCCCCCGAGACCTCACCCAATCAGACAGGACACAGCGATATGCCGGGGGGGGGGAGTGTGTTGACTGTGTGTGTGAGTGATGCAGTAGCTAGTGGCTTGGTCAAGACGCAAATCTTGAAATTCATACATGTCATTAAACCTTGTTTAACATCTGTAGTGGCTGAATCTTCTGTGGTTCAGTTTAATCAGAGGTTTCAGATCAACTGTTTAAAATGTAAGTGTGTGTGTGTGTGTGTGTGTGTGTGTGTGTGTGTGTGTGTGTGTGTGTGTGTGTGTGCAACAGAGGGAGAGGGAGAGGAACCCTTCTGCTACCAGAGAGTCATTTCATGCTTGACTACTGCATGTTTTAAAGAATAACTGCATTTATGTTGCACATCTCAGCAAGTAAATCGATCAAAGCAAACAGAGCGGGATTAAAACACATTTTCAAACCTCCTCTCTGAACGTGAGATCAAAGGACGACCCGCGATAAATGTTAACGTTATTGCTGGAAGATACATTTAAGGTTAGTTGTGTACCTCTCCTCAAACTAAGCCGGTATTGTTATGATTATTATAATGATGATGATGATGATGATTAAGAGCATTTAAGTATTTTGTTTATATGGCATTTATTTTATTGTTTCTGTTTCTTTTTTCTTTGTTTTATCTTCTCTTCCTTCCTTTCATTGATTCTACATTTCATTCTTTCTGTTTCTCAACTCTTTTTATTTTCTTTATTCTGTTTTGTTTCTTTTTGTCTGATGGGTTTCATGTGTTTCTCTTTCACTTTTTTGTCTTCCTTCCTTGCTTGAAGAATGAACTTGACACTCATAATCCAGATTAATAGACTTTCTTTTCTCTTCTCCTTTGGACCTGTAAGAATTCTGTAATATAAGCTACAGTGAGAAAAGGGTCAAACCTCTTAATGATGGAACCAGAAACAGCTTCGGGGTGGGTCTGAGATTAGTGATTCAGTTGTGCACTGTGTGTAAGCATTCACTACAAAACAGTTGTTATTCAGACACAGTCTGTTAAAAAAAAGTAGCTAATGTAGCTTTGTGCAAAAATATTTCTCTCTAACACATAATGTCATAACAGCAGCAGTGCTCTGATTTGCTATATTGAAAATGTCAGCAGCAGCAGATGCTGCGCTAATGGCCACTGGATGCTGCACCAGAATCTAGCAGCTGGAAACCATGACGCTAACTACCACCGGGGAGAAACGCCAAGCGATCCACAACCCTGTTGCAGTCGGGCAGCAGTACACAACACTCCATCACAGTTTTGGGGACAATGCGATACATAAGCCTCAATTTATACTTGCTGAGTGAGGAGGCTTAATGAGGAGATTCACTCAAGGCAGAGCCAAAGAGAAAGTTGGAGTGTGCACTGCAGTGTTCAGAATCACCAGTGCAGCAGAGTCAAATATTATATCCCACCAATTCTTCATCTTTGTAACTACTTCACCCACAAGGCAGCTTGACCATTATGTAAGTCATAGACTACATTTTCATGTAGTTTTCCGTATGTCACTTGAAGCAGTCCACATAACTTGGCCCTGTACTCAATGTCATATCAGAATAGGCCCAAGTGCACCTGTGTGTGTAAAGTGAAACCTGCCTGTATGTTTCCAAAGTTCAGATGCAGCTAAATTAGTTAATTCTCTGGCTAAAGCTGCACAAATCCACAAACCCAGAACCCTGCCAAATCTGGCAAACATTACTGGTTCATTGTCAGAACTCTGCTGAGTGATACAGACTCCTTTGTCTAACACTTTTAATTTAGTTGCTTTCCAAATTTTCACAACTTTTTCACACATGCATTAATGCCCAGATGATGATAACGAACATTTTACAAAGTGAAAGGTTTGATGTGCTGCTGAAAGGAAAAGTTTCCCTCAATAAAACCCTCCACCCATTGGCCCTGTCGCTTTCTGATGCCCCACCAAGAGCTGTCACTCATCCCCAACTCCCCATCTTCCTCTGTCTGTCTGTCAAACAGGAAGAGTGCCTTTCCCCTCCATCTGTTATTATCTTCTCTTTTCCATGAGTACTGGGGGGTCAGTGGGGGCTGGCCATCCCGTTAGAGGCCTATTAACAGTCCCCAGGCTCTCTGCTGGGGCCTACTGGAGAGAAATCCATATCAATACCTGTCTGTTATGCCTCCAACCGTTAGACACAGCCATGCTGCCTGCCTGGCACAGTCAAGCACTGCATGGGCCTCCTGTCGAGACACGGAGAAGATGGGGTTTCAATGCAAGCATGGCACTTGAGTGCGGACCTCCTGTCAGTCCTCCTGTTGCACTGACGGACCTAAGTAGACAATGCACAGTTTGAAAAGGCACACTTCCCAGTCCTGTTGCTGTCTCTAATAGTATCAGTTGTCTCTTTGGATCACATCTGGCCTGCAGAGATTACTTCCTCTAACAAGCTGGGAGGAAGGTGGCTAGAGGTGAGGTGAAGAGAAAGTTGGTGATGGCAACGACATGTGTGGGCTGGAGTTTGTAAAATTCACCATTCACAATATTCTCACAAAAGGCTAATGTGTGGTTAATGCAACTCATAAATTAAAGACACAATGGAAGTATCACTTTTCACCATTTTATTCAGTCTCACCGTCATTTGTTTGTGATGGTTTTTATCTCTTTTTTCAGTACCTGGATGCTGCAGGTGTATGATGGATCATATACACTCCTTAATCTCACGGGGCTAAATGCTCATAACATTTCTTCTGCTCAATAAAATTAATGTTTTAATTTTTTTGCTTTGAAGGTGATTGTTCTTTATTTCCAGTTTGTGTCACATTTTTTGTAGTTTTACTGCCACTGGGCTAAGAGTAACAGACAAGCTGGCATCTTCCATGCTTACGGCTATGGTTATGCTTGTGGGTGCATCATGTAGAATATGGCAGGAATGCACTTGTGACATCGCATAAGAAACCTCCTGCTGTGCATTATGTTATATGTTTAAGACATCAAGGCCTCCACTGAATCCACTGTGTTTGTCAATTTCTTACATTGTTTGCATGATTAGAGCGGTAAGTGTTGATAAATTAAACATTTAAAGTAAGGCCGTTCTTACTGCAGTTCGTGTTTATGATGTTGTCCTGCCACTCATGCACAGTGAGTTAGAAAAATAGCATCAGCTGCTCAGCTTATCCACCTGATTATCATGCAAACTGATTGTTGGATAATTTCTACACCAAAGTAGTGACTGAGTGCACTGTTATACCTCAGTGTTAAAACATGAACTAAGCCCAAGTGGCTTCCTCTGCTACATCACTTTCTACCCATTGCCCCTTTACTATATTCTTACATGCTGGTGGATTTTTATTTTTATAAATATTGGCAGATAAAAAGGAAAAAAGATATTAATAAAAGTATTTTATCAGCTTCTCCGGAAAGACTCAGAGTTCTTGTTTGTGCCATAAAAGAAAAAAGCAAAAACAGAAAATGTGACAGCAGTTACTAACAACAAGCTGACAATTTTGTAATAGCCGACTAATTTGTAATAAAATCTTTGCTATAGCATATAAATTACTGGCAGTCATTTGGCTCCAAATGGAGCTACCAGGACCAATCAGAGCCTTTTCGCCTCTAATCCATCATATCAATAGGAAGTTTAAAACAAACATGTCGTGTGTGTCCATCTGTCTTGATGTTAGCAGAGAATAGAGGTCTGTTTCCTCATTAGCAGCTTATTAACAGTCCTGGCTCAGCAGAGAGCACTTTCTCTGGAGGACGGGGGCCCTGGGGGAGGGCATTTGAATGGTACAGAGTGCTTTGTTTCTGGGTCTGGCCTCCCAGACCAGCCCCCTGTCCGAGCCTGCCCAGGGGAGGCTGTGTTATGCATGTAAGGGATAAGGGGAGCCAGAGGAGAGGGACGGAGAGAGGAGGAGAAGGAAGGATGGATAGAGGAGGAGATGGAGAGGGAGTGTTGACTGGAGGTCATCCATCAAACCTGCTGTCAATTTTCCCACCTCCTGTGGAGACACAGAGAAAAGGAAGGAATTAAACACTGTGGTATAAAACCAGATACCTATTAAATATTTTATTCACCAAACAGATGAACTGTAACTTTTATGTTTCTTTCTCCCATCACAGTGATCCCTAGATTAGTTTTGTCCAGGTGGAGGCAATTTATCTTGCAAAGTCACACCCTTGTAGCTTGTGTTCCAAAGCTTTTATATCTTAATCAAATTGAATGTGTCCCTTATCATTTATTCCTCTAAATTTTCTTACAACGCTCTGTTTGAATCATAACTTTAAACCCTTTGATTCCAGAGTTCTTTGAAATCCTGAATCAACAATTTTGTTACGACCACAGAAAAAATACACTGCAGACATTTTACTGTAGTAAATGCAAAAAGTCTGCAGAAAGTTGTATAAATGCACCTCAGTTAATTTGCACAGATCTGTGCAAATTTGTAACTATTTAAATCCCATTCATTTAAATATTGATACATAAAAACAGATGCACACAGCTTGCCAGCGCATTGCAATCAAGAGTCTGCACCAAAGTTTATTGCTAAATGACTTTATTGACTGGTAATATTTATAAAAGCAAGGCTGCTATATTATTTTGTAAATAGTAAATGGATTGTTTCTTATTAAACACTCCTACTGTGCTTGAGTCCTTAAAACACTTCATTTTTGAAGTAATTTCTTAAATTCTGTTCTAAATCTATGACATCTTACAGATTTATCACAGATAATCGCTGAGGTTTCACAAAGAGATTGCTTTTATTTTCCAACCTGACCCCATGCAATCACAGACTGATAGCAGACTGACGCTGTTATGATGCTGTTTTATCAACAATAAGAACGAGACAGCAATGGACTGTGTGGGGAAGCGGATGTGGCCTCCATCCTCAAAGCAACCATTTTAAAGGCAAAAGGATCACAAGTTCATTCTACAGTTGTTCCACCGTCTCCAGCCACTGTTTCCTCCATTGTGACTGTAGCACAACCAGTTAAGGAGATGAATGGATGGAGGAGTGTGATTAAAGTTAAAATAATTAATTAATAGGTTAAATTGACAGATTTACAATAAATGTGCATCAGCCACATTCATCTTATATATAAAAGTAAAAATATTCCCCTGCTATGAGTTTAAAGCGCTTTACGCAAGCACAAGGAAGATTCAAATTTTATATTTCATATCATATTCTTTTCTCCCACCGTTTAACCTGTTGAGCCACAGAACTCAGCGAACTCACTTTCAGAAGACAATGAAGCTTATCTCTGCTATTTGTCTCCCGATTTGAACAACACATCTGTTCAGTGTGCGTCTGTGCCAGCACAGACATGTGTTGGCCTCAGACCAGAGTTTGACAGTGCAGGTCTCGAGGTATTTGCTGGGTTTGTAGCAGCAATCAGGACCACTGGTTTCAGGTCTCTGTTGACAACACCTATGCTGTGACCATCTGTCAAGCAAGCGATATATGCTGTACGTGTAAGAACACTGATGATGCACATGGTGCATCAATAGACACTCCCACAGAGGGACATGTTCACACACAAACGCATTCAACTTTAGAAACACACATGGGCAGCTTCCCAAGGCACACACGTTTTAACAAGGAAAACACCATATTCCACCAGTTAACCATCTAATTATACAGTTATCCTCCTATTTACAGTACTATAGACGTGAAAGGCAGATGACACAAGCTGTCATTTCCTCACCATGCTTTGCAGAGCTCTGCAAGGCAGCTGGTTAGCAGAGGGCCTGAGTAGGAGGAGGCAACTTGGCAACAGCTGTTGGAATGAATGCGAGTAGTTAAACACAAGTCCTCCAGAGGCTCAGTGTTTGGAACGATCACCTGAAGCTACACATTCCTGCACGATGCTTTAAACAGGATGGAAATGAAAGATGGGGTGGATGAATGATGGCACGGTGATTTTGGAAAACAACAACTCCTCCAAATTAAACAACAAAAAAACTTTGCAACTGGACTTTAAACTAGAAGTAGAAATTCATTCTCAATATGATGTATCAGATGATGTGAACGGTGCTTTTATAAATATATACATTATAATTGTATAATGTATAGACATTTAAAACAAATACTTTTTAGAGTTAGTTGTTACTTTACAACAAAAAGTAATTTGCTATCTACTGAGAAAAATAACTCAGTAGTACAACTGTATTATTAAAAGTGAATTCCCTCTTTTAAGGTAGATTGCATATGTTGGTAAAACTACCCACAGGGTGTGTAGCCTGACTTTATATTCTTACCAGCGTTGCAAGTTATTTATTGCCTGCTGACTTTAACATGTGCCTAACATTGCACAGGGAAATAAAGAGGGGAAGGTAGCAACAACACAACTGTAGTACTTTGTATAACTGTTTGGGTGTTATCGTTCTATATTTTCTCCGTATTTTTGCAGTCAACCTTGTGAGATTTTAGCTTCTATGCATACCGTATTCTACAATAGGATCACTGTGGCACCGTGGCCACATTTGTTTTATGTAGTGTTCTTTGTGCTGGTTTTCAACTCTGCTCTCAGCTTTGTGTCTTTTATCTAAGATCCCATGTTTGTTCTCATTAGGATGGGCATTTGTCTCAGTGTGTTTATGTATAAGGCTGCCGGTGGAACTAATTACTTTCTGCAGGGAGAGTAATTAAGTAGTATTACTTTTTTAAAAGGTAAGAAGTACACATTTAATAGATACCCTAACTCCCATTTTTTGAGGAAGAAATGTGATTTAACTATCTTTCAGTGTGGCAAGAATTTAGGGTGGTGGTGTAATGGTATGGTGGATAATTTCTTAGCACAATTTGTGATCCCTTAGTACCGTATCTTAATTGAAACTTGAAATTCAAACACACATCCTGCCTATGTATTTTGTTGACCATGTCCATCCAACAATAGTGTACCCATCTTCTAATGGCTGTCATGTCATACTATGTGACAAAGCTCAAATCAAAGTGGCTTCTTCAACATGACACTGAGTTTGTTGAACTCAAATGACCTCCACAGTCACCAGATCTCAATCTAAAAGAGCACCTTTGGGACGTAGTGGAATCATAGTGCTACCATGACAATATGGACTAAAAATCTTTGAGGATTCTCTCCAACAGCTTTTTCCGATCTATGCCACAAAGAATTATTGCAGTTCTGAAAGTGGCTAAAGTGGCTGGTTCGTGTAGTTCAGAAATGATTACACTCGTGAAAAGAAGGCTCCTGAAATAAGCAGCAGTCTTCTGTATTACAGTCAAATGCTTTGAAGTCTCATCCATCCATCTCAGCCGCCTCCCTGTGTGGTCACCTGACTTCCCACTCTGTTAAAAGACAAAATACAGTTTTCCCAACTTTTCTTTTTGTTCCTGCTCGCTTGATAGTCTACCCCTTCCTAGAACCACTCTCCTCCCCCACTCCGCTGCAGGCCATCCTTCCCTTCCCAGCCTGCTTTGCGGTCCCGGAGGCGCCAGCCGCACCCTGTCCCGTGCAGTCTCCTGCCGTCCCACTGAAGACCGTGAAATCAGCATGATTAATAATTATAATTATTGGCAAACGTGCCAGCTGCTCTGTGGCAATGGGCACCTCTGATTTATGGTTCTGTAAATGCAAACAGTCATTGTCCATATTCAGAGAAGAAAGGAGGGAAGGCAGGAGGGGAGACTGAGGCAGACGGGGAGTTTTGGATGCCTGCCCTCAAAATATGATTTTATCTTCGGAAGTCAGCAGCCCTGTCCTGCAGGCATTGTCCTGCGTGCCTCCCTCCTTGCTTCCAACCATTCGTCTCTTGTTCTGCCCATATTCCTCACCTAGTCTGTGCTCCATGGAGCATTGCTTTTTGATCTCAGTGGGCTTCAAAGGAGTCTGGGGCCACAGGGTTTCAAGCATTGTGCATGCAGACTGTGGCTTTATGAACAAGCCTATCGTTAGCATTGTATTATCACAATTCAAACCCTTAGTGTTGAGGTGTTTGTACACTAAGCTATGCGCTCTGATTAAAGACAATTAATGACTTAGAAGAAAAGTTAAACTATCTGGCTGAGATAAATCATTAATTATCTGGGCATAATATATCTGGAAAACAACCAAGAGTCTGTCACGAAGTAGACAAGAGTTTTGTTGCTTTATTTGTGTTTCCTGCATGCGTGAGTGTGTTTGTGTTTGTTTGCCCTGACTGATGGAGTGGTACGGTCTGTTCGTCGGGCTCTGGGGGTCTGCTGATGTGTCTATCACTGACAGAACGAGACTATGGATTACCTCGCTCATTAATCACCATCAAAGTGGCAGCTTGCACACACTCGTGAACCGCATACATGCAGTAATGCTAGCTCGCACAAGTTTGCCCACATACAAACATGCACACACACATCTCTCCACACACAGACAGAGTGGTTGTGACAGCTACTGGCCACCAACCTGTCCGCAGCCTAATCTCATTAGGGTCCTTCTGGCATCTGGGCCTGTTGTGCTGAGGGATGGCCTATGATGGAGTGAAGAAGACAAGGCGTTCAAGCGTATAATGGATGTCTAAATCATCTGGCCTCAACCAGCGGGTCCTCTTACTCTTTCGTTTGATGATCTGAAAGCATCCTTTGGAAATTCCTGAAAGACAAAAGAGCAGAAAAATGCAAAAGATACCTTGATGCTTGAATTGCTCTTGTTTTTTTGTTTGTTTTTTAAAGTCAGTAACCATTTGGCAAGAGTAATTGTATGTAACTGGGGTTTGTGGTAGTGCGGTGGCACTCATCACACCTGTCTGCCACTCTCTAGTCTGCTGCAGGCCTGTCCTGTCTGGTCCTGGAGCACAGTGTTGTACCTGTCAGTGTTGTGCAGATGGGTTTCAGGTCCCTCAGGCACCTGGGCTAAATACCCGTCATTAATCACCACATAAAGCCTCCCCAGCGGGAGATGCCCCAGGTTAGAGCACATCAAGAAATAAATTGGCTGAAAAATGGCTCCGGACGAAGGCTCTATCCCTGGAGAGGAGAGGAGAGGAGAGGAGAGGAGAGGAGAGGAGAGGAGAGGAGAAAACAGCCTTCTCGATCCCACTAAGTGAACTGTCAGCGGGCTAAGCGACACCATCATTCACTCGGCCCCTATCGTGTTCCCGTGGTGCTGACAATCTCGGCTGTTTGCTTTCAGATTTGCACACATTCATCTTCTTTATTTGCCAAAGTGGCTTTATGCTTAGACAGAAGGCTTGAGCTTTAATGCTTCAAGTGTGGGGGGGCCTTAGGGTCCATCAGGCTTTAAATAAACATTTCTGGAAGATAAGGATTTAACAGAGGACACACAGAGAAAGTAAAGCAGGTTTTATGCTTCAAACTCACAGGTCAAAGCAGGATTCGTAGCTTATTCAATTCTTTTATTTATTCTCTGACATGGGAATCTCAACAACTTGTTGTTGTGCTGCACACTGAGTTTCAAACTCCCTCAAAATAATCCATAATCTTCCCATCGCCCACCTTGAGGTCATGACCCAGTCTTGAACAAACACTGCTGTAGGGCTCACACTTATTTAAGTGCCAATAATGAGCAGAAAGCTAAGTTAGGACACTTCCCTCTGCTCGTCACGATCCTATGAGCACTTAGTCAACCAATTAAAATATGCATATACAGCAATGCACTAAAATGGAAGAAAATACTTTTCAGGTGCGTTAAATACTAAGATGAGTTAAAAAATAATAATAAAATAAAGTTGATGAAAGCAGAGATAAGGTCAAGGACATGTTGGAGTCCAGTGGCCCAGACCTGCCCAGCTTAGAACAGCATGTCTGTGGCTGTCCACTCGTATGATTAATGACTGGATGGATTCCCCTGGTCAGTCACTCACTGCTCCATGACAGTGGTCCACCTTTCACTGTATCCTGCAGCCCTCAGGGCCTCACTACACCTTCAGTGGAGGACTTCACAATGCAAATACGATTATTCGTATTTATTCGCTTAAATTGAATAAATGACATGAAGTTTTTCTGTTATGTTTTTACCTGCATTTTTTTTCTTTCTTAAAATCTAAAATTCAAGCAGACTGAGATAAATATATTTGACAATAAAATAGAAAATTCCTCTATTTTATTTTATTTTTTAAATGGGAGCATTAGTTCAGTGAGGATATTTCAGTTTTGTTTTCAGTCTAGTGGCAGCTTTTGCAAAAAAACCAAACCAAAACAAATATAAAGAAAACATTTATGTATATATATATACATTTTTTTAAATAAAAAATGGCTTTTTAAAAACTTTTCGAAACTCTTTCATTAAGTCTTCATGTGTGCTGCTCCCACATTAATGATAAGGATGACATAATGCTTTGTGAAACACTTGCTGCAGTGCACTACAGCTCAAGTCTGTTCCTGACTGTTACACTGTGCCTGCCTGCTAGTCCTAATAGGAGAGGATCAGTAAAGGACAGCTTAAACTGTCTGATATCTATAATTCTGCATATTATGACAGCAGGAAATAGATGGATTTTGGAAAGTTGTGACTTTTATGCAAACATTTATCACTGCACTGTAGAAATATACCATTTGATAAATATTTGCATTATGTAAAAAAAAATTAAATAATGTCAAAATAATCACCGATATTACAGTTTATATTATACAATTTAAAGCCACCTGTTAATTTGCTCATTAACAAAAATATCTCATCAGCCAATCATGTGACAGTTACTTGCATTTGAGGACCAGAACAGGGAAGAAAGGTGATATAAATGTCTTTGAATGTGGCATGTGTTTGCTGAGAAACAGAGTATGAGCTGTTCAGGCTGCTGCAGTGTGAGGAGGATATTCCTTTGGGCAACTTAGTACAAATTGACCATTGTTTAAACATCACAGTCTGCCTGAGTATTGCTACTGACCACGTGCATCCCTTAATGCCCATCTTCTAATGGCTACTTCCAGTGAAAACTACAACATGTCACAAAGTCCAAATCATCTCAACTGGTTTCCTGAACCTGGCAGTGAGTTCACTGTACATAAATGACCAGATCTCAATTCAACAGAGCACCTTTGGGATGTGATGGAGCAAGAAATTCTCATCGTGGATGTGTAGCCATCCACATCCACATCCACGATGTGTATCAAATCTGCAGAAACTGCCATGGTTAGTTTTCATCAGTTTTTTTTATTTCGAGTGAGTTTTCTCATTTCAGTTTATTTCTATTAATGTTTAGTTTTTGTTTCATTTCTATTTGTTTTAGTCATTATTATTATTTATTACTATTGTATTATATTATTTACAAGATTTTGGTAAACACAGAACTTTTGGATATCACTTGACTCAGTCTTGTAGACATCTAGGTCTTAAAAAACAGCTATCAAAGATATGTTTTGGGAGGTTTTACCAACCGACAAACACTAAAACTACTGGATGTTTATTTTTAGTTGGTTTTACAGGTTCACAAAGGTTTTTCAGTCAGTTTTAAATTATTTCAAAGATCCAGATTTTATTAACTCAAACATTTTTTCACATCTGGCTTTAGTTTTTATGGATTATTGTCGCTTTTAACCTTGGAAACTGCCTGATGTTATCATGACATTATGAACCAAATATGTAAATAAAATGAAGGCATTGCCACCTTAAGTTGATGGGATCACTTAATAACATGAAATCCCACCATATGTCAGTGCTGACTTTGAGCTGAAACACGGTCTTTACCTCAGCATCTCTGTACATCCTTTCTTCACACTCACTTAAAAGGACCACAGGCCATTATGTATTTTAAAAAGAAGGGCATGGTGAGTGGCCAGGTTATGCTCCTCTATTCTTCTTATTCTTCCCTCACCAGAGCAGTCGATGTCAGTAGGAGATGGAGGGACAATGGAGGTGATCTCTCTGATCTCAGTGCTCCTATTGTGGCTTGTCATATTATTAATGTTCATATCTGAGAAAAGCCATGGCCTCTGCCTCGCTGCTCTGTCATGTTCTCTGCTGGACTTTCTTTCTTCACACTGTTGTGCTTTATCTCAGTGCGGCTCTGATGCTGTATTTGATCTCGGCAATATATGGAAATGTAAAGAGGAAGTGTAAGAATTTCTCACATTTTCTTTATCTGATTTGATTCCCTTTGAAAAATATGCTTTTGAAGCCTCATTTGTCCTTTGTAGCACAATCATTTTAAGAGCTGCGACGACAGATTTATATTCTCGCTCTTTCCTAAAGTTTTTGCCCCGTTGTGCAAAAAAAAAATTGCAAGACTGAAGGCATGTTGGCCACTCTCCTTTCAAAGATGTCATTCATTTATCAGCGGTGCCGTGGCTTGCTCATGCCTTGCTGTGCTGTGCTTGGGGTCAGGGCTTCTTCACTGTGCACTCAGAGTAATTATTAACCCACTGGGATTGTCCAGCAGCCCTTTGGTCATCTGGGACTGAAGAGTGTCAATCGGCAAAGGTCACAACTAGGCAGCAGAGTAATGAGTAAGGAGACGGAGAAAGAACATAGTCAGAGGGAGACTAATTAATTAAACCTGAAAATGACAAGAACCTCCTTTTGCTGTGCAAACATTTGTAAGATATATTTGGTTATATTTTACTCCCGTGAAAAGAATAAAGACTATTGTTTTCAGCAAAGCATTACTAAGCAACATGAATGGCAGTGCAGTAATGAATGGCCTAACCTACTGGGGGACGCGGCCCCTTGGTGGGCTGTGAAGGTACTGCAAGTGAGCGGTGAAAATTAATTTACAATAAAAACGTTTTTTAAACTTTTTTTTATTTAGCTTGAAAAGAACTTATGAAACAAACAAAAGAATCTATAAGACGGCACATTATTTTCATTTTATGACCTATTTTTAAACTTATTTTTAAACTTAAACTCATCTTATGTCTTAGGTATTAATGGAAAGTCAACCAACAAGCAAATCATCAAAAGGTCAAAAACATCACTGAAAACACAAAGAAGGAAATGCTTCATCTTAGACTAGTCTCATGTTCACAGATGTGATTAAAGCATTGTGTGAGCTGCAGAAGAGTTTCAGAATTTAAAATGGGCTGTGGCAGTCAAAACGTTTGGGACTAGCTGGTCTAAAGGATTGTAACTCAAATACTACAGTTATGAATCCCAGTAAGACTTCATTCTGGAGTTTGGATGTTTGCTTCCTTTTTAGAATTTAGATTTTGGTAGATAACAGCTTTACCAAAACAGTCTGACATTAAAACAATACAGTGAGTCAAAGAGATGGTGGAGTAGGAAATATAACTGTCATTTTAGTGATGAAGAGAGGACCCAAACTCAAGAAAAAGAGAGAAACATAATAGACATCCTGATTAAGGTTACGGGGAAGACTGGACTGTACAAACGGTAGGGAGTGAGACACAGGTGAAAACAATCAAGACAGCGAAAAACAAGGCGGTCAAGCTGGAACAAAACATGACAGGAAACTTAATGAAGTGTTTCCCTTCACAGCACAGAATCTGGAATAGGTACCAAAGTCTATTGTTATCTAGATCAGGTAGCTAACTCTTGCTGAACTTCTTATCATTATTCAGTTTTTAATCAATTACATTCCTATACTATAATAATATAAGTGCCTGTTTCTGCTGGAGGTTTCTTCCTGTTAAATGGGAGTTTTTCCTCCCCACTGTCACCAAAGTGCTTGCTCATAGGGAGTCATATGATTGTTGGGGCTTTCTTACAATATAAAATTTTGTGATTAAAAACTATAAATAAAATTGAACTGAACTGAATTGAATAACTTCTATAATTTACTAAATCACAATTAATGCTAGTTCCTATTGGAACATTACATGTGTCTGTTTTGTAATGCGCTGCATTACTGTTGCTAATTTCAGTCACATTACAGTTATTGATGAAAGAATTACTGCACTGCATACATTTTACAAAGATTTGCAAATTCAGGGGGAAAATTCATCAAATGTGGCTTTTCATGCACACTTTGCACCAATGACCTGACCTCAGTTTGTACAGGACATAGAACAAAAATGGCAGAGTGGTACACTGCTCTTTAAAGGCGAGGATATCGACGTTATTTTTGGAATTTCCTTCACGAAATGCAAGAGCATGTGATGCGGAAGTGCAAATTGTATGCAGACAAGAAACCACTATCCACCTTAATAAAACAAAAACAAGTAGCAAAAGCCCTCCAGTACCAAAATCATGATCAAGATTAGTGTAACAAAATTAGAAACAAGTAGATTTGTCACCATACAGCAGCTACTAGGGAAAACATTCACCATATCTATAGTAGATTGGTACTGCCACAACATTTTTAAGGTTACTTCCCACTTTGTCGTGATATTTAAACACCAAGACAAAGACCTTGTTTATGTCCTTTGTATTAGGACAGAGGTTTATCCCAAAAGGTTGATCCATTTATCTCTGCACAGTTTTCTCAGTACGAGGGTGCTGAGCATGCATCAGAAGATAGAGGTTTGTGGTCATATGTGAGCTGTGGTTATTACATGACAAGGTGATCTCAGGTAATGTTGCAGAACTGAAAACGTAATGCAACAATCAGTGCAAGGAATGAAAGAGTGCAGTAATACTTAAAGTAAACCATCACTTTATACTTTTTAAAGTTATAAACATGTCGTTATGTTAGTAAATGGGTAAATACATTACATTTACAAAACTGGTCACTTTGTCACATAAATACTGATATTTATGATAATTATTCTTTAATGTTGCTTTCTGTCCTCAGTAACATGACATATTCAGATTTGTAATTATCAAAATATGTTAAAATATCAACTTGATGGCCAAATCCCAGATACAGATTCTGCCTTCCTCTGCTCGCTCAGCCAGACCCCTGCGTGTGACATAACCTGGGAAAAGTATTTTTTGCCATCATGGGAAGTGCAGAGTGTGAAGGTTCTCTACATAAAACCCACAACCTCAAACTGAAGGTTATTTATGCCACTGCTGTGGCATTGTGGCCTACAGAGTCTTTGTGATGCAGGGAACAACATCCTCTAAAGCTGCTTGGGTTTTGTGGGGAATAAATTGTGCGGTTCCTCTGGTCCAGCTCTATATCATATTCGGCTAGCTTGTGGGTGCCACTGAGGTGGTGAATGGGCCGCCAGAGGCCCAGCCACTGGCGGGTGGTCTGACACAGAAAGGTTAAATATGGTTCAGCCATGGACTCTCTCAAAGGGCCTGGTTGTTAAAAAAATAAGTTATGTGTGCTATACGTCTTCATGCAGTCAGAAAATTGACAATACTGGCGCACTGAGGCACAGGGCTGTCCGAGAGCTGAACTTCATGGTTGACCATCCCACTGAAGAAAAAGAGTCGCAACCTCACTTGTTTCCGGTGGATTTATTGACGGCTCATCAAAGACTCGGCTAGACGAGAGGTGTAAAATCAGCACAATGACCATAATGGTTATGCTCGGCTCTTTGCACTTAAAGCTATGAACTCTAAACTTGAACTCAGTGACAGAAAAATGGAAAAGCAAACAAAAATGTAGCCATTAAATAAAAGAAACAGTTCAAATGCTTAATATAGTACAAGCATTGAGTGATTAAATGAGACATTGCTCTTAAAGCCCAAGTGAGTTATTGTACTACTTGTATGGTCAACTGATAGGTCAGTTTTGCATGCCTTTATCCATTATCATCATCATCAGAGGATGATTACTGACTCTTCTCCTCCTTTTCTCCTCTAATACTACAACTATAACACTACAATCCATGTCTTTTTGTTAAAAATGTAATCAAATTAGGGATGATGCAGAAATAAAATGGGTCAACCGGTGTTATTTTCCCATCTACAGTGTGTCTGCCATCACTGTTTTGTGCAGTTAGACTGACAGAGTTGAGATCACTGTGAAAGCTCATCTCAGTTTAAAACATTTGATAACGGAGCGTTTTTCTACCTATTGTAGAACAATAGAAATTTCTAGTTATTTATAGATAGCTAAATAAACAGGAACTTGTTTATGTAGTTACTTAATTACTTTGGTGTAGTATGAATAGCCATGAGGGTGTCTTTATCAGTAGGAAACGTTGTAAAAGGTATTAAAAATACAGTTGAAAGTCCAAACTTTATATCCTATAAATTTTCTAATGCCATACAGTGGGCCAGATTGGAGTCTTTGCTGTCTTTGTGCTTGACACCACTGAATAGACAACAGGGTCCAGCTGATTTACCTGCAAAGAAGGTACAGGTATAACTGCTTTTTCTAGAAAAGGATTAGTATTGTACAGAGGGACTTGCACAAATTGATTCAACAACCCCAATTTTCTCCACACAGCTGTGTCAGCTTCTGAATTTCTGTGTAACTCAGTAATAAAAAAAAAAACTAAAAGTGCTTTATCCACAGAGAACAGGGGTGGGAGTGGGACATGGAGAGAGGGCGTGTGTTTTTGTGTGTGAGTGTATGTTGGGTTGGGGGGTCCGAAAAGCAGTGAACGGGATGGGAAGGATCTTCAAAGCCTGGGGAAGAGGTCCCTGGCCCCCCACTGCAGCCTTGTTCACATGAGAATCAATCTGGTTCCAGTGTTTGATGTGAACCACAGATAAAAGAAACAAAACAAAGAATGACAGCGGGGAGATATGGAAAGATGGGGCACAAACAGACAGGGAGATTAATGGGATAGGCAGATAAAAAAAAATGTAGAGGTATGAAGAAGTGCCAGAGGGCAATGTTTACCAAAGAGAGACAGGGCGACGGTATCGGGACAAGCAAATGCAAGGATATGGAAAAGGAGTCATGAAGATGGTGTGATTTTAGGAAAAATAATAATAAATAAGAGACAAAAAAAGAAAATCAAACCATCTGATTGACAGATGCATGTAAGCAGAAGGACAAAGTAAAAGACAAAATGTCTTTCAGTCAGACAGACACAATCCATCAGTCAGTCAGACATCGAAGGGCAAACGAAGGTTCAAAGCCAGCGTGGTGGACACCAGTGCAGTGTCTCCTCGCACAGTCTCCCCGTGACGCCAGGAACTCGAATTATCATCACAATGCAAACTGCATTATCATCATCACCATTACCATTATCATGAAAAATGAAAATCATATTGAGTTCGGAGTAAAGCCTTCAGCTGGACAGCTTTCACTAAAGGATTCACCCCAGTGGAATGTGGAGGTTACATCTCAGTGTGCCACAGCTTATCGAGAGCTTTATATTCACAGATAACACTGAAAATATCCTGTGACAAAGGAAAAAGTTGTAAAATTAGCATAAGAGTGTAAATCAGAAGCCTCCTTTTTTCCAAACCTCCTCTTTGAAACTCCCCCCTCACGGCTGGTCGTCATGCTCCTCATGGAACAAGGTAGGAATGCTGTTTTATTTGTACTACGTTGAACAGAAAAGTCACAGTTCTGTTATCATGGGCCGTATGGGAACAACGAGAGGTGGAGAGAGCAGCTTTTGGGTCTTTTCTTGTTTTCATTTCAGTTGAAACAGCCTTGGACATTGTTGTTCTTTCTGCTAATTAAGCTGTTAGAGAGAGGGGCTGGTCTGACAGGGCTCTGCCTGGCAGGGAGGTGAAGAGTCAATGGGCCGAAGCTGAACTGGAGACATTTATGGGCTGCCTTAAGCCATTGTTTCCCCCCACTGACGATCTTTTCAGGCCAGTCGCCTCTGTCTCGGTGACCTGTACAATGAGAAGAATGCCACTCTGAGAACCCAGAGCTGGCTACAAAGAGCAGTCCCGCAGAATGAGGATTTCACGGCACTGGGCCGAATCCGGACGCTGCCAAGATTCCGCGGATAGTTCTCACTTTTTCCGACCATGAGACACTCCGAGTAGCTCTGCATGCGTCTGTGGGTGCATGTCCAAGCAGGAAATATTTTAGACACGGATGTTTTGCATATATTCAGTAATACAGGTAAGTTTAATTATGTCGTAGACATTCTCCAAAGGTTAATTCAACAGAGCCATTAAAAAATAAACATTAAGAAATGTTATTTGTCATTTTAACATCAATTCCTATTTATTACCCAGGGGGAAAAAAAGAAAAATCAGATTGGGATTTAATCAACTTTTTCTCTAAGTTTGTCCAGCAGCAGTTGTTTCTGCCAACTGTTCCTGTTACAGAAGCTGTTGCCCAACCTTGCAGATTAAACAGGTGAGATTAAGGCAAAGCTTTGGGCAGCTTGCAGAACATCCCCTAACACAGGCTACAAACACCCCTTCTGTGAGTGTGTGGATGCATGTGTGTGTGTGTGTGTGTGTGTATGTGAGTGTGCTCTGGTCCATTTGATGGCCATCCAAGCGTCTCCGTGTGTTTACTTGGACTTCACGGCAGATCCGTCCTCTCTCGCCGAGTCACACAACTCTGTCGCTGGCCTGAAGACTAATTTGTGATCTGCTTAGTTGTCTCAGAAAACTTTTTTTTTTTCAAATTGTGGTTTTCTAGTGACTTAAAACAAACCATTTCTGTGTCAACACCACCTGCTTATGTCTTATCAGCGTGCCAGTTTCTGCTCCTTTAGCAACTGCCATGTGTTGTCGTAATGTAACTCCATTTACCACAAAGTGTTGAACAGCACTTTCAGACGAGTCTGCGCCTCGCACAACAAAGCGGCCCAATTATAGAGCCATTTATGTGTTTGTCAGGGGCTTCAAATCGGCACTGGTTTCTTGGGGTAGCCATATTGGCGAGGTCAGGCACAGCATCTAAAAAGGCAGCTTTATTACAGAACGACCCATCCCTCTCTTAGATGAACACCCAGGAAGAAAAAAAATGACAAAAAGGGAAGAAATAAAAAATGACAACTTTGTTCTTTACAACAGTTTGGCTCAGCCTGCCTGTCTGGCTGCTCTGTGGAGCGCAGCAGCATGTGTTTCAGGGATTGTTCTGGAAGGGGGAGTGCAGAAACAGCAGGGAGCAGAAGACAAACAGGCAATTCGTGACTCATTAAACACGGCCACGTTGGCCAGCACAGTGGAGGGGTGTGAGGACCCACGATCCAACCGGGCGATAAACCCCCCCTGTACCAGCTGGAGCAGGCATCTGTCAGCCGCGCGCCGCACCACGCCACGCCACGGATTATCAGCAACAAGCCATATCTGAGTGACCGGCCACCGCCATTTTCAAACACCTTACACTTACATAACCGCCCTGATTGGCTCTCAGGGGACCTTCAGGTCCACTAACAGGTTTCCTGTTGAAAAGTTGTTGCAGGTCAAGCTTTAGAGGGAGGCGAGCAAAACCTGTTTTTTTTTTTTTATCCACATGCCACTTTCTCATTTTGTTATGAGTAGCAGGTTGGCAGGTTTGTCTGGAAGCTTGTCTGCTAACAGTAGTCCATAACACCAAAGCAAAAAAAGGACACTGAACCCAGACTGACAACCTATTCTCAGGGCAAGAGCTGAAGGCTGAAGATAGTTTTAATTATAAATTGGTGGCACACACAAGTGAGGGCGGTACTTATAACAGCTTGTGTGCTTGTGTCTGTCCTTGAAGTATTACACAGGTGTGCAATACTTCAAGGACATCTATTTATGGACTAAGAACTAAAAAACGTCTGGAAAATACTTAATAATAGCAGTAAAACTATATATATTTTTAATATGAGCACAATTTCTTTAGTGCTAATCATGTAAAACAATGGATCCTTTAATGCAGGAAAGTTACATTTGCAGGCAAAAAGCAAAGCATCAGGTAACCAGGATGTCCAAGTACCTCTACTGCACTATTTGGCTTAACAGTACGGCAAGGAGTGACGTGAAGCTACAGGATTATATACTTCACATAACTGTAGATGAGAAACAAGTGTGCCTGTGAAATCTGAGCCAGCCACACCCACTTCTGAGAGGAGGCAAGATGAGTTAGTTGAGTCACGAGGAGAATCAGAAAGGGTGTGTCAGGGGACCATGACACCAGGCGTGGCTAATCAAATGCACTTTACTCATGATCAAGTGTGACAACCGCTATATATATTGGCAGTTGGAACAAATGTATATTAAGGTCAGACTCGGCAAGTAAATAGAAAAAAACCAAAAAGCCACATTTTAGACTCCTCAGTTAGTATGTTAAAGTTCACAAAAGTACAATTTATGAAAACAGCGAAGAAATATGTCTGTTTGAAAACGATGCCAGGAGAAAGAACATGGTGAAAAGAACATGGCAGGACAGTTGAGGTTTGCAAAGTTGCATCTGAACAAACTTCAACTCTTGTTGAACAACATCCATTCGACAGACAAGACCAAAGTAGAGATGAATGGCCACAATACACAATGCCACATATCAGCACAAATAACAACAAGAGGCATGGCATGGGAGGCGGCGATAAAGAGAGGGGACTGGAACTACTAACAGTCCCCTCTGTTATTTCTGCATCATCCCTAATTTGATTACATTTTTAACACAGTAATGATCCCAAGCATGACAGCAAATTTACAACAGAAGGGCTGAAAGAAAAAATAATCAAGGTGTTGCAAGTTGACACCTAAGCCTGATTGAAATGCTGCTGCAAGACCTTAAAACTGCCACCCAGGTAGAATATTTAATTCCATCGTATAATTAGAATACTTCTTTTCATACACCACAAAGGCAAAGACTGGGGCATTCAGCTGAATGTATAGAGCATTTCTATTTGAGCCAAATATTTGAAGTAGGACATGTAGCTATTACAAAGACGTATTTCCAGGAATAAGAAATACTGCATAGTTCTAGGTTGTGCTAATAGTTTAATAACTATAATGTACTGCTTGTTGTAAGCTGTGTCCAATGACATCAAATTGCAAAGTCACACCAATGAGGCTAAAAACTGACTTCTCTCAAAGCTTTTGTAATAAATCATTTTCTTTATGAACAATTTATTCCTACATATGTCTCAATATGAACAAAGAAATGTCAGAAGAGAATATTGTCCCTGAAAAAAATAACAGCATAACTTATTACGACAGTGTGGCTGCAAGGTAATCAAAAGCCTCCATCGCCTGGAAAAGCTCAACCTCAGCACAACTTTGCAACAGAGTAAAAGTTTGCTCCCAATAGAATTTAACGAGCTGCTAACTGCCTAATTAAATGCTGAGAGCAGATAAAAGCATGAAATATAGATAAGCTGGAAATGCTGCCTATAGCTCAGTGGTCCATGCAGAGGAAGACAGCGATGTCTCCTAAAGCCACAATCAGCAGAGGAGCTGAACGACATCTCATTCTCCACCCGGCCGTGAATGTTTAATAAGAAAGTGAAGCTAAACATGCTGCCTCACAAGCCGCGAATATGACTGAATCGCCTGCCAATGGATGTAAAACTAAAAAGTGTACATTTCACTGAAAAGCTGCCATTAATGTGGTGCTTCAGAAGCCCATGGCACTTTCTAGGACACAGGAATCAGAGCTTTAACGGTGCTCGTGGTGCGACAGAAGGGGCCTCTCCGTCTCCTCGCCAGTGGTAGTCAGGGTTGTAATTCTGACTTTAGCAGTCTTTACGACTCCCTCTCCTCATTTCTCTGGAATATGAAAACATCAGCATATGGCTGCTGACAGCACCGAGGCTAAGGAGTCAATTTCCCCTAAGTAACATTGGGACAGGGGTGACATTCACGTCAGTATTGTCCCCCTGATTAAAAAAGAGGACAGAAGAGAGACAAACAGAGAGACTCAGACAGACCCGCACTGTGAGAGGAGACAGATGGTGAGCCGCACAACGACAGAGAAATTCACAAGGAAAGGAAGACTAAGATGGTTTGTCTCTTATTTTCTTGCACCAGCAGGTCTTCAATGCCTTTCTGCCTCAGTGTGTTCAGCGTACAGTTCACAGAGTTTCATGTGGCTACCAGTAACTGAAAATCTGTCCGTCAGCTGCCAAAGGTTCCAGCTCTGCTCCGTTCCTCTGAGCGCTCTTAAAAACCCGCTGTTTCACACCCATGAATTACACTATTTATGGCCCTGGTTAAAATGGGCAGTTTCTGGGCACGCTGCATGTGTGTGCCTCTGTTCCTGTGTGAACGTGAGTGTGCCATGTGGCAGATGGGAAGCAATATGGCACACCTCTGCCCAGGCAGATGTGACACAGCACATCACAGTGAGCCGGGAGAGGGATAGTAAACCTCAGCAACATCTGGACCTGTGGCAACCTTCACCCTCAGCCAGCAAGCTAACTTTACCTAGCTGCTAAGGACCTGGGAGGACAGAGGAGGAAAAACTGGCTCGTAACATGTCTAGTCCCTGAGATCCTTTGCATGGCATCTTTATCTCCGGCGGCATTTTGACTGACAGATGAGGAATCCCACCTCCCTCAGTGAGAGCTGTCAATCAACTGCTCTGTGGAGTGGAGCGCTGAGGCCTGTCCCAACATGGGCCTGTCATGGCCTGCTGCACAGGACTACATTCCCACCACTCGGGGGGCAACCAGGCAGGAATTCAAACGAGGGCCAGCCAGGGGACAGAGTGATTACAGGAAGAGGGAGGGTGGTAAAAGGAAGCATGCTGATAGCAGTGTCAGACATTATAGACTCAAGTCTATTTATCAAAAAAAAATGTTTTCTGTGATAGCAGATGTTGGCACCAGTAGGGCTTTTTATTTTTTCTTGATACTGTATGTAAAAGATGGAGTCTGAAAAGCGAAGCCACTGCAAAAATGGCTTAAAACTGCAGTCTTTCTGATGGCCAGCAGGTGGAGACTCTTGTTGACTCCTTTAGACTCCAGTTGTTTAAAAGTCGTTTTGTAAAATAAATATATCATTATATCTATAAAAACTATAGTCTCAATGTTTCAAATCTTTCTTTATTAACACAGCACAATTTTTATTTTGTAAAGAGTTCCTTTCAGAATAAAACATGATAAATAAGGGTTTGAAATGATGGAGGGCTATGTGTATTTTTTTATTTACAGCCTATGTCCTCAAACTTTTTTGTCTCTTCCATAAAACTTCTCTAGTATCAGAATAATTGTGATTCTTTGAAAATTGCTGTTTAATTATACCAAAAATGCCAAAAAGCAATGTTTAAAAATCTACTGGATCTGAGACTAATTCTATGATTTAGAGACAAGAATATGTGGTTAAGACTTTTGAAAACAACTTTCCCTCCTGCCAGGGCGAAATGGGGAAAAAAAAAGTATTTCAATGCAGTTTCTTAGATAATATTCAACACTGGGTAGACCATAATAACACACTGGAACAGCCACTGAAGCTCAATTAAACAATCACCGAACAATTTCACAGTAGAGCAAACAACAGGTAATTAGTTGACTTTTCAGGGTGAGGCTGCAGCAAGCGGTTGCATTTTGCTCTAGTTTACACAAACAAACAGACATGGAGAAGCTGTGTGAGATTGTCTGAAAAAGAAACGCTGTTTGTTTTTCTCTATGTGATGCACAGAAAACATACATTTTATGCAGGGAAATCGTAATAAGGTTTATATCAAAGCAGCAGACCATATCATTCCTGTGAGGGTAAATACCAACCAACTACCTTTTGTGCATTTCGTCCTTTCTTCCTCATGCGCCTCCCTGAGCCTGAGTTTTTCATTCCCACTGTTGCCAAGTGCTTACTCGTAAAGGGTCATGTGATTGTCGGTTTTCTCTGTATTATTGTAGGGTCTTTACAATAAAAAGTGCCTTAAGTTGCTGTGATTTGACGCTATATAAATGAGATTGGATCAAATTGAATTAAACAACCAAAACTGGAAAATGTAGAAATGCCAAAAACATCAAATGCAGGCAGATGCCGACACATGCAGCTGTAGCTGGCACATCACCTCTGTCAATCTGAGTTGCTGAATTGAACCTCTTAATCGTGTTTGTGGTGTTGGTGTCATCTGGAGCATTTTTAACTACCTAAGAAATAATAGGGTTATAATAGGGTTGCAGTTGTAGGTCTACTAAAAGCCCATTTTTTGTGACTGAAATTCAAGTATTTCATTAGTCTGTTAGCCCTTTAAGACCTACCATAGAACCAGGTCCAACAGAGTTATCTTTATATTTTTACATGCTGTAGAGCCATTTTTGGGAACATTTCAAGTTGCTATACATCAATATAACCGTTATAGCCCATATTTTAATATTATGTATGTATTAAGACTATAATAACTACATAATATAATGAAAAATGCTCTATTGGTTGAAATTACGCAACTGACTTGCCTAGTGCAGAATTACTTTTTATTTTATTTTTTTTTGCCTTGCGAGCTTTTGGGCTGGTTTTTGCAGTATGCTTTGTGTCCTCATCTATTTGTATTGTGTAGCACTGCTTCTGTCAGCAGTCACATCACAATAAACACACACTCAATCACATCTTGATTGATTTACACCACTGTGATGGCGTATAAAGGCAAAACTACATAAAAAAAAGTGTCTTTCTCCAATAAATTATAGACCTGTGTCTCTTTGTTGTGCATACACAGTATAACTAAGCTTTCTATTAATTTGTTAATAACTTAGACTCCATGCTCTCTTCAAACATGGTCATCTCTGACTACATTAGTTCCATAAAATGATGGGTGATGTCTCCGTGTCCATTTTTTATATACAGTCTATAGCACCAAAGAAATTCTGCATCGTGGCTGAGTCCACAGATTCCATCATTAGATGATCCCGCCCCATGAGGAGGCTTCTGCGGGAAAGGGAGCAGACATGTGTTAGGCAGAGATGTCACAGATGCCTATAGACTGAAGCACAGATGTCCTCCTGTTCATACAAAACACAGGCAATATGGATCACATCCCCTCCATCTCACTGCTTCAGACCAAAACATCCGAAACTTTAAGAACATTTTGTTATTACCCAAAAGCAGCCGGTTACACGCTGTTTTATTTACATGAAAAATATCAGGTTATAAAACAACTTATTACCCTCTGGAGCAGAGATTTTTAATGTTATTTAGTCCAATAGTTAACAGTGTGTATTTAAGAATGTATAAGTTAAGTGATTTTAAAGGATTTTTACATCTATGTAGGCGTTTGTAATTTTTTTATGTGTCTATGCTAATTTTAAATTAAATATATGAGAAATGTTTGATTTAGTTCATGTGATATATAGATAATTTAAAGCATACTCAAAATCAACTCATTTAAAGTGTCTGTAATGTAACGCGGTAACGTGGTTTTGTTCTTGTATTATTATAATACACAGGAAACAAACTGGTAGATTCCTTTTTAGGGGTTCTCTCTCTCTCTCAGCTCTTTGAATAATTAGTGATGTGTGTCAATATTGTGGCCCATAGTAACCATATGGTGGGTGCAGGCAGACAGGCCATTGTTGGGAGCTGTGAAATATTGTGTATCCCTGCGAGGGCTGGAGCCAGCAGAGGCAGGAAGTGTTGTCAGGACTGACAGGGACATTGTGCGCTTGAATGGGCGAGTCCTCGGTGGCAGGGTGCACCGCGGACCCAGACAGAAAGTCTTGACCCTGGCGAGAAAGGCTGATTAGGCATGGTGCTGCAGGCTTCTCCTTCATCTACCCCCACCACCACCACCTCTGCCACCCCCTCTCATCCACACCCCCTTCTGGAAGCTGTTAGGGCCCAAGCAGAATACAACAAGGCCACTTAACTTAGTGACGCCTTTTCAGTGCGAACATAAAAACACTCATATATTCATGTCAGGGGTGGAGAGGAGAGGGACGGGGACTCGGGGCTGCACAGGCAGTGTGTGAACTCAGGAATGATTAGAGTGCGCGTGATTTGTGGGAATGACTGAGCTAATGCTTATTTAGTAGAACAAACTAGAGATTTTTGACCATTTCCCACTCACTTCTTAGCGTGCGTCAAAGCTAAATAATGTAATTAGTGGGTGGAGTAGAGAACAGATTGGAAATGATGCTAAGCTTTTGTTTTACATTCTGCATATAGCCACAGTAAAATCAGACAAACACATTAGTTCAGATACAATAGAAGGAGGACAACATTATCCTGTCACATTAACAATCTGTGGAGTGCATGAAAGCAACACAGCTAGTGTATCGTAAGCCTTAAAATACCACCTTAAGCTCCAGCAAATATCAGACTCTTAACTGTGCAAATATTTAAATTCAAGAAATTCTTCAAAATGTCGAGGGCACACATTTAACATCTGAGCTTTATGGCAAACACTTTATGTGGTAATTAACCGTTTAAGAAATTTAAATGCAGGGAAAAGGTTCACATCATTCACAAGCTTACTAAATAAATCAGTGCACTAACTCTGAAGTAGTGATGCATTCAGGTAGTTAAAACTGAGCTTTATGACAACATTTCTTCCACAATTTCTTCAGCTCAGTCTGACTTATGAATGATATCATGAATGGGTGGGCAACTAATTTTCCTTCCTGCAAAACAAGCAGGATATTTTCTTACCGACGGCTGAGTTTCACTTCACCATCCACTGTTCCTCTCTGTTGATCAAACATGCTTCCATCCGCGTCCCCTTTCCTCCTCATCTCTCCATCATTCTCCTCTTTCATCCCATCCTCCTTTCCCCTCACTGCCAATTATCTCTCCGTCAGTCTGTCACACTTTGTAGTCTCATAAAGGCCGCCTAAATTGCTGCCCATCCCGCCTTTATCCCCCTGATAAAGCACAACAATTAAGGCTCATGTCTCTTTGCTCAGGGCCTTTGATGGCGCACAAAGCTGCACCAAGAAAGAGGGAGAGGTGGTGGAGCTGCACTCAAGTTAGCAGACGTCTCTCTCTCTCTCTAAGTCAAACATAAATATAATGAAGGTATGAACAGATATAGACACACAGAAAAACAGGTGATTGCTTTACAGTCAAAGACCTAAAGTAGCTGTAGCCATTGAGTTTATTCCAACCCTTTGACTTGGAATACATGCTTATTCCACACTTGAAATAGCCAATCTTAAATTGATTTCTTTCTGCCAGAAAAAAGGAAAGAAAGAAGAAAGAAGCCTAAGATAATAATTTTTTTTCTAGGCACAAGGACTGGCTAAAGATTCATGCCTGATATCTATTATAAGAAATTTCACAGGTGTGGCAGCAGCCTGGGAAAAGAGCCTGTAGCAGTTTGAAAACATGTTTTATCTTATCACAAAGTCTTTAAACGCCTGTCCTCAATATGAAGACACCCTACTGCTGTCAAAGAGACTGGTTGAAAATTAAGGGTTTTTTGTAATGTAGAAGTAAACAGACTCATCCGTTTGTCTTGATGTGACAGAAGAAGCAGATAAAAAGTGCAGCAGATAGCATTCTGAAAACCAAACAAATAAAGGTGATATTTGGGGTCTTTGGGTCTCAATCAAATAAATGCCACAGTCTTTCTGAGGTTTATTGATGACACTGTCCATCCCTTTATGACCACAGTTTATTCATCTCCCACTTCCAGCCAGATGATGCACCATGTCACAAAGATCAAATCATCTCAAACTGGTTACTTAAACATGACAGTAGATTGACTGTACTAAAATGGCCTCAACAGTCACCAGATGTCAAGCCAACATAGCACCTTTGGGATGTGGTGGAATGGAAGAACCTCATCATGGATGTCCAGCCTGCAAATGTGCACCATCTGTGTGGTCTCAAAATGGACTGAAATCTCAGAGGAATGTTTCCAGGACCTCGTTGAATCTCTGCTAAGAAGAATTAAAGCAGCTCTGGAGGCAAAGAGGGTGCGATGGCAAGGTGTAGCTAATATAGTAGCCAGTGAGTGTATGCAAAATAGTTGATGAATATAATTTTTATAGTTTGTTGATATAACTAAACTTTGATTTTTTTTTTTTTATCAAGTAAAATTCAACTTTGATTATTTAATTTTTTTTAAAGTGCTTTGTGGAGCATGCCAGAGAAAGCGGGTTGGGATAGTGCTTGGGTTAAAATAATCTCTAACTGAAACAGTTAAATGGAAAAGCTTTTAACAGATAAACTCCATTGTCAAATTAATTTATGACAATTCATTTGGAAAGTTACATCTTCCATTTTAGATCTGGCTAAAAGAAAACACAACCCAAAGCCTAGACAGTCACAAAGAAAGTGGTTAAACCCATTCTTTGTAAATGACCTGTTTATAAAAGAAATATCCAACCAGATATGATGATCTGAGGATGACCTAGATCATCCTAAAAAACACTAGTGTCTTTTATAATCCTGGCAAAGCTGTGTAAAATAACGTCCAAGACCAATTTCATTAGAAAACATTTTAAAAGTCTTTCATAAAGAATGTTACTGCTGTAAATGGTCTCACTCTCCTCTTTATGACTCTCAGGTCATTGGTTATTGTACTATAAAATTATGTGAATACTGTAAAACTTTTATGTGACGTGTAGCTTGGCAGGCTTTTTGTCCAGGTCACTGTCATGAAAAAAGATAATGTATCTACTGACACTTCTTGGTTAAATAAAAATAAATCCCGCATGTCAAACAAGGGGAGGAAACGCTGAATGTGTCAACAACACAATAATAAAATGAATTGTGTTATTATACTCTGAGCTGTCTAACTCAAAGCTGTGAAGAAAAACTGTATTTCCTCTGAGAAAAGAACAAAAGTTTGTGTTTTTGAGGAAAGAGAAAATCGCTTGGAAATGATTGATGAGTCTTCAAAGAGCAAAATGTGGTAAACAATCATATTTACTGTGAGTATTTCAAATTTGGTAGATGAGAATTAAAACACAGATAATTACTAAGTAAATGCCAAAACATTTAGAAGGGAAAAAAAGGACATTTAAAAAACACAGCGTGATGCCTGCAAAAATGTTCAACATGCTACCTTTTCGTTTATTGATGTTTGTTTTTTCCCTATATGCCATGACTCCAGGGGGTAAGCTGTAAATTTGAATAGTCGGTGGAAGTAAATGAAAATGTGTGAAGGAAAGCAGAAGACACAACGTTGTTAAAATCCATCTTCGGTCTGTGGAGGATTCAGATGCATGAGAGCAGCGACGCCGCTGACAACTGAAATCAAATCTGCACCCTGTTATTATACTGCGTCTTTTCACCAGAGAGGAACTTTTCTACCTGAAGAGAGACAAAATGATGCAAGGCAAAATATTCTTTCTCAGAATTATTCAAATGATGAATGCAAACACAAAGTACGTGTACACGGAAAGTTTAAATTGCACGTCTGCCATTGTGTACAGCTTTAATATTTCACAAATTGACTCTGTGTTTTTACAGGAAAGTGAGGACATAAAGAATGTTTTACTTTTGTTGTGTGGATGTGGAGCTGATTTGCAGGTCAGAGTTTAATCCACACATGGCATAAGTCTGATATATGTAGATGTTGGATTAACTTTGCTTCCAGATGTGGAGTAATGAGTTTGTGGTTTGGTTGAGCAGTTAAACTTACTCTTTTTTTTTTCTGGCTATCATTCAGTCAGCCCACATTCTGTGAGGGTGGTGCTGAGTCTGTGCACCGTCTCTCCATGCAGCAGCACCAGTTCAGCAGGGTAGTTACCTGGGAGGCAGGGCCTCTTGAGTGAGTAATGCTGCTGAAACAAAAGCTCTGACAGCAGAAGTGTGGAGAGAGTGATGAGAGCCCCTGCTGCTGTGTTAGCTGGCCTGGCCTCGGAATCTCCTCTCTGGCTTTCCCTTTCAGACTCTTGCCCCTGAGGGCCAGGAGCCTTGGAGACGTCAGAGCTCCGGTTCAGCACTGGTCACCTATAATGCAAATGCCACAGCCCGCTCACACTCGATTCCAAAACATATTTCTGATCATAAAATGATGATATGGACTTTAAAACTGTAACACTTTATCAGCTATTCCAATCCTGCATTAAAGCCTGCACTAACCTACTGAAATGAAAAAGGGTAATCATCATTGCTGACATTATTATTACTTCACCAATAAAATAAAATAGCTTTGTTTTTAATTTGCTGCAGTCTTACACTCTAGTTGCTTGTTGAGTTTACATACAAAACAACATTAATCACGTCAGAATATAATGCTCTGTAAAGATTTAATATAAAACTCCTAAAATTTGTCTCTAACTCTTTACTGGCATGCCTTCTGTCTGCTTCACAGTTACTTGTAACCAGCACAAAATAAAGCAAACTCTTATTTACTTTGCCAGTAAATTATATCTGTTCAATTCAGTTTCAAACCATATTTTTCCCACAGTAATACACATCTCTCCACCTCTGTTACATGCCAGGGCATCAATAAAAATAAGCCACCAACACTTTACATATAAGTTTGCCTTTCTAATCATTTTACTCGAGTAAAAGTTTGGATCTGGTTTGTTTTTGTTAATGAATAAAAAGAAATGATGACCGCTTTTCTGGTTGCTCTGAATGAATCCAATAGTGCTGTCATCAACAACAATACATGAAATGTGACGTATTGTTAGGCTTCCAAAGAATCAAAGACTCATTAGTTGAAAATATATTCGTGTAGTGTTTTAAAAGCTTCAGCATGCAGAAGTTTTCATTTACACGACAACTAGATGAGGTGACACAACACCACCAACTTCTCCCAGCTTCCCCGTTTAGGCCAGCTTCATGCAGTCACCGTGGTATGGGCTGCAGAGGGGACGTCCGGCTGTGATGGGGCGCGTGACATGATACTCAACATTCAGACACCATGACAACCTGGCAGCAATGCTGTTGATTCAGCAACTTGACTGAACTGTATGAGGAGTTGGAGGGAGGGGGCAAAAACCTGTTGCTGAAGGGAGGAAACACAGGCTGCTGTTGCAGGATCAAAGGCTTGTGCTGGATACAGGCTGTTTTATGACACCCGCTGAGGAATAGCAGGTGATTCAAATGAGGAAAATATTATCCCAAAGTCTTCTAGTCCATGTCACCACTTCTCTTTTTTTTTTTTTTTTGTCTCTCATGCATAATCATGAAGGTGCCTGCTTGGAGTCAGAAATACAGTCTGCTGTTATTAATATTTTTAAATGATAGAGCAGATGATCTAATAAAGAAAATATATAAATATTATCCCCACTCTAGTGCAAATAGATCAGATTTTACTCTAATAACATTAGAAATTATAAATGTGATGTTTAGACCCAGAGACTGCTGGGTGGTGAGAAGTCTCTTAATAGCGTTTGGTTCCCAAAGTGGGATCTGCAAACCCCAAGGGGTCAGTCACCAATAGCCAGTGGCCCTGAAAATAATTTGTTGTAAATTATACAACTAAGCTGTATTATTAAAAAGTGCACAACTGCAGATGGGAACCATTTCCAACCTGAATCCAACCCACACCATCTTTGGGCCTGTTTAAATTCTGATATAACTGTGACCTTAGCATTGGGTTAAAACGTTTTTAAAAACATATTGTTTGAAGAATATTTATATTGTCTGATTGAGTCTAGCATTGACAATTTCATTGTCAGTCGCTCATCAATTAAATCGTTTTGGCATTTGGATTATTTATTTATTTTTGACGTGAAGTGGAAATGGTGATTCTCCTTTTGGAGTGTTTCATTAGTAAATTAATAAAAATAATGCTTTTTTGCTAAAAGCATTTATTTATATATTTATTTATTGTTAATTTTAAGCTCTGTTTTTTATATATGCATATAAAAGTTTGAATTTAAGTCAACATTAATATCAAATTGAATTTCACAATTTATTTGGAATTGGGTATGAATTGGGGAGTTAAGATGTTTTTAATTGCATTCTTCCCTGTTGCTCTAAGACTGTTTTGAAACATTGAGTACTTTCCATATAGAGCATTTAAAAGTGCATACAAAGAATAATAAATTAAGATGCACTAAAATGTGATTAAAAGTGATCAAATAAAATGAGCTACAGACAGATGACAAATCACAGTCTAGAAATAAGTTGTAAACAGCCTCAAAATTAATAAAACAAATAAAAGTTTGGTAGCGAAAACAGTTTTCTAAGTTATTGGAGAAGACCAGATTTTTTTGATGTGTCCATCTGTGCCGAGATTAAATTCTTCAAGCTGAGGTTTTTTTTATCCGTGGTTTCGATTTATCAGCAGACATCGCCATTAAAAAAATCTAAGATGTGCTAAACTGGAAGCCAGAGCAACAGTTTAGGACTAATAAAAACGTGATAGAAGTATTAAATAGATGCTCAAAAAAAATGCTCAAGTTATCTGATGTTATTGGGGGGGTGGGGGGGAGCTGGAGATGAAGACATGGATAGCCCTCGCATCTGACCTTCAGTTTTTTCTTTGATTTAGCTGACAAAAAGCTGATTTTGTCATGGCTGCTGAAGCGCCATACTTAATGTAAAATAGTTTATTATTCAACCTCCTTATTTAAAAGGAAAACTTTCCCACAAGATGCATTATAGGCCCTGATGAGCTAAAGCGCTGCAGGAGAAAGCAGCAAGGCAAATAACCATGCTTATACTGCCACCATGTGATGGGAGAAGAATATGGAGAACATTTTAAAACAACTTTGAAATTCTTTCTAGGTTCTGAATATATATAGCGCTCTCTATATAATATATATCTATCTGTATCTCAATAACCCTATATATTGATATCTAAATCTCCATATACCTTCATATATATATATATATATATATATATATATATATATATATATATATATATATATATATATATATATCCCTATATATCCATATATACTTATCCTAGTATCCAAGTGTATCCTTTTTGTTATAGCCAGTCACGTTTTTGATTATTAATTCCCATTTATAATAACAGGCTCATAATAATTATTGAGTAAACTTGTATTTTAAATCAGCTAAATGACTATTTTGTAATAATTAAGCTTAATTAAATCCATGTTTGCTTTATACAATAAACATATGTAGTGACTTTGAACATCTTTTGGAAATGTCATTGTAAAATAATGCTTGCAGTATAGGAATAGTTTCATTTTATGCAGTTATGAGCAGTAAATAGATCTGAGCAAATGTTTGTGACTTCAGAGAGAAGGACAATAAAATTATTTTTCTACCTTAGTCCAAATAATGTATGCTCATTTTATTCAATACATTTAGGAAAACGCACAGTAAATCTTTCTTCTTGATGCTCCAATCGCAAACAAGCTCTTCTTGTTTTTGGATTATTTCATCTGGGGCCTGATCTGCTTCTACAAAGAGAATATATTTGAACTCTTTAAAACTAGTGTATTAAATGTATTTTTTGGTTGTTTTAGCAGATTCTGATTGACGAGTGTGTGCTCACAGTGTTAGATGTCTTGCAGAGTTCCTCATTTTCCAGGGAATTGGACTCTGTCTGCCAATCATGACAAATCTGAGTACAAGATGGGAAGCCCTCAGCCACATATTCAGATAGTTCAGATGGAGGACCATAGAGATATCTGTGTCCAACAGTATTAAACCCATGATGCACATGAGGATTGAGGTAGTTGAAAGGAGTTCAAAGTGACCCAATGGAGAGTCTTCAATAACCTGCTACCTCATTACTTTAGCTCACATGAGGGGGGGCCTCAACACCACTCTTCGGTCTACACAAAGCCTTCACCAGGGGAAAAGAGTTGGCAGACCTGCTGACTGAGTCCCATGTGTATGGATTTCCTGGGGCTGGTGCAGATTTATCATATCCAGGTTTAATGAATGAATGAATAAAAAGTAAAAAATTGGTACAGAGAGTTAAAATAATTTTTTACAGTTGGGAAAACACCAAACACTAGACCTAAAAGATCTCACTAATGAATGTGATTACCCTCAGCGAGTTATCTCACAATATTATTGTTTCAAATGTATGAACACTGAAGTAGAGATTTATTATTCAAATCATTTTCTTTTTTGTAGAGTAATTAAACATGTCAAGCACTGCCAAAATACAGAGTCCCACCAATTATAAAGTGCAACTCAGTGAAAATACCCAATTACATGAATATTGTGCTTGAATAGGCCACAATATTTGAGAAAAAGGATTTAGCGTCAAAAGAACTGGGAAATGCCTTCATTACAGCAGCTGAAATTTAAGTTAAATACAGCATAAATAAAAAAATGACAAAATACAATGCATACAAACTCATTTTGGTTCCTTTCATGGTTGTCTGCTTCAATTAGTGAGGAATTTAGAGAAGTTAAGTGCTGTGACAGTGCAAGCTTGAAACAAATGGTTAAGAGAAGAGAAAAGATAAGACTAACTGGATGAAAGCTTTAGTCAGTCAGTACTAAATTAACATTAGTTTAGCAATATAACTTGAGAGATGTTAACTTACAAAAGTCGAGGGGGGAAAAGGTGTTGCTTTAGCGGAAATAGCAGCTATAGATTTTTATCGTGATCATTTATTTTTGAGTGAATTGTAAACTTTGTGCTGTAAAAGATGTCTGGTGTATGCTTATGTCCACATAAGCTTAGAGGCTGCTGGTTAATTTCTACTTTTTCACAAACTATTTTTGGACACTAGTGGGAGCCCTCCACTCAATGTCCACGCTTTCTTGAGCTCAGTTAAATGTAGGCTACATGTAATACAGTGCACACAGTATGTGGTTACGTGCATAGTCTCTAAAAAGACATTCTAAAATTACCGTGGTAGGACCAAAGGACAGCATCTGATTGACTCTGATGCTGTTCCAAACATGTAAACTGTTTATAAAAAAAGAAAAGGAAAAAAAGAAGAAAGAGTTATCATCAACCTCCAGATGATGACCTGTGGTAGACTGTATTCCCAGAAAGTCCCTTTACACAGTTTAGACTTTTCCACTGTAAATACACAGTAAACAGATCTGGAATTCAGTACTGGTCTGATTATTTTTGTGCCTCTATTCTGAACGCACATGAATAATTTTTGCAAGTACAAACATCGCATTTCGAGGAGAAAATTATTTTGAGCGAAGAAAAGCTTAATTTGAGCGAACAAAATTCATTGCTGTGTGCAAGTTCAATGTTTGCTATTATCCATACACACACAGACACACACAATAACAGCCCCTCACGCTCAGTTGTTGGCATTTGCTCTTGCTCAGACCTCTACTCCGTGTTCTGACAGACATCTGAAGACCTGCTGTCAGTGTGTCGCTCCCGCTCTCAACATATCTGCTCCCGCTCAACTCTGTACACTGTGCCACAAAACCAACCAATCACAGACTTGGATGCAAAAATTCTGATTGGCTGTCAGCTTGCTAGCTACTGCGTTCCAGAAACGTATGTTTAATAAGTTTATTTTAAGATATATAATTTTTTAAGATAATATTATTCGACTGCATGGCTAGATTGTCGTAGCAGTTCTGATAATTATTTTAAGGATAAAATACCTGAAATCCAAAATTAATTAAAATGTGTTTACAGAGTATACACATTTATATATGTGTGTGTATATATATATATATAAGTCACTCTTTTTTTCTTTTCTTTTTTTAAAGAAATTAATAAATAGCTGGAAAAGAAACGTGTAGTTGTAGCAGTAACCAGTGTGTTAAGTGGATGCGTTGTACAGGGAGATGGCCACAGGCAGGAAAGATTTCCTGTGTCGTTCAGTGGTGCTTTTCGGTAATCTCAGTCTCTCACTGAACGAGCTCCTGTGACTGACCAGCATGTCATGGAGTGGGTGGGAGGTGTTATCCAACATTCTCTTTATCTTGGACAGCATCCGCCTCTCCGACACCACCTTGGGGGAGTCCAGCTCCATCCCCACAACATTACTGGCCTTACGGATCAGTTTATTAAGTCTGTTGGCATCTGCTACCCTCAGCCTGCTCCCCCAGCATGCAACAGCATAGAGGATCGCACTGGCCACAACAGACTCATAGAAAATCCTCAGCATTTTCTGGCAGATGCTGAAGGACCTCAGTCGCCTCAAAAAATAGAGACGACTCTGGCCCTTCCTGTAAAGTGCTGTGGTGTTTTTAGCCCAGTCCAATTTATTGTCAATGTGAACTCCAAGGTATTTATAGTCCTCCACAATGTCAACACTGACCCCCTGGATTGAAACAGGGGTCAAGTGTTTCCTGGTCTTCCTGAAGTCCACGATCAGTTCCTTGGTCTTTGCCACGTTGAGCTGCAGATGATTCTGCTCACACCACGTGACAAAGGAGTCGACCACAGCCCGGTACTCTGTGGTCGAGTAGTTTTAAAAGGTTGACTTTCAGCAAGTCGTAAAGTTTGGGTTCAGACTGACAGTCAGCTTCAGAGAGAGCAAAGGCCAACATAACAAACAAAACATCCCTGATACGAAAAGTCACAGTACAAGTGCATGCACTCACAACTGGGTAACAAATGGAGTGATCTCCTAGACACTCCTTACATTCGTGGTCAAACTTGCATGTTATTTTGAATTCTTGTCTTTTTTCATCAGGATGGGAACATGGGATTGGCCGGTCTGCCATATCGCACCATCGGCCGCTCTGGCCATCACCAGTAGGCAGTAGGTGAAGTGTCTTGCCCAAGGACACAACAACCAAGACTGCGGGGCCGGGGCTCAAACCAGCAACCTTCCGGTTACAAGACGAACACCCAACTCTTTGAGCCATGATCACCCCAAAGATTCTTTGGAATCTTTGAAAAGTGCTCTGAGTCGGGAGCTTTGGAATCCTTGAAAATGAAGCAGTCGGGAGGTAGAGGAGATGTGTCTAATGATTCCTGAAGAGGTACAATGTAAAAAGTGACTTTGCCACCTCTTGACACAGCTTTCAGTGTTTTGACAGAATATCTCCAGTTCAGATGGAATTACAGTGAGCTTTCATCGACCACTGCCACCTTTATTAAGAGAAAGAGGATTGGGGAAAAAATAGCATGAACAATGAAGCAGCAAGTATCCACTACATAATCATAATGCAGAATAAGCATGCAACAATGCCTAAAACACACAAAAAAAATGCAATTAACAAAAAACCATTTGTTGTTAATTGCAACAAATGGTTGCAAAGATGTTCCATTTTTGGAAATGTTTCTTCCAGAGGTCTGGTTAAATGTGTCTGCAAATGACTGCTTTTAATACCGACTCTACAAACTTACCTCTGTTTGGTCACCAGCTTCTGGAAGAGACACTGTTTGTCTCCCCATGCCCCTCAGCTGGCAAAGGTGTGTGGGATGTGTTTTTTGACAGCAAATAAAAACTGAGGGCTGTGGTCTTCCTGTCTGCCTTAACAAGCTGCTTAGTAGATGTTAAACATCTCTTTTTACCAAGACTGAAATCTGATTTGAAATATCCTGGAAATGATCTGTGGGACAAAAATGTATGAGTTTAAAACAAGCATAAGAGTTATTGTTTATAAAGTTAAAGATGTCATCTGTTCTGAGTAGCATATTTTAATTTAAACATCTATGTTGTTAAATTGGCATCCATGAAGGATTTGTGCCATGTTGTTAAGCAAAAAAGATACCAGATTTCTGACTGCTGACTCAACTGCACCATTACCCTAAAAACAGATTTAAATGATTTAGTTAAAACTGCAACAATTCGTCATGAAAGTGGTCACATGGGAATACACATCCTCAGTAAGAAAACTATGCTGTTAATTAGCCATAAGGTTAGCTTAAACGCTACAACTGCACCCGTAACTACAATTTCACAACATATTTAATAAAAGGTACTGCAAATTACTTAATACACAGAACAAAAATCTGAACTCACCTGCTGCTGTGGTTTAGTATTATTAGAGCCATTGTTTGATTCTGTCATCTCTTCATTAGCTGCAGAGTAAATCAAAAATCCCTCCTTCTGGAAGAAGCTAAGCTGAGGAGGAAACATCCCTTCAGGACTGACTCTTTCCAAATCTGTTTCATAACAATGCGACAGCACTATGCTACACCAACAATGGTCTTAAAAAATTATATATTTAAAAATAAAATAATTAAACATACCAACAGAAAATGGGTTTTAATCTAGTTTAAACCACTGGATTTAGCTACATTTTGGACAGTGTTTCCGGAATGCAGTAGCTAGCGAGCTGATTGGAGAACAAAACAGCCAATTAGAATTTTTACATCCATGTCTGTGATTGGTTGGTTTTGCGGCACACTGTACAGAAAGAGTTGAGTGTGCAGGGAGCAGAGATGTTGAGAGCGGAAGACACACTGAGAGCAGGTCCTCAGATGTCTGTCATAACCAATTGGTCAGAACACGGAGTAGAGGTCTGAGCAAGAGCAAATGCCAACGACTGAGCGAGAGGGGCTGTTATTGTGTGTGTGTGTGTGTGTGTGTGTGTGTGTGTGTGTGTGTGTGTGTGTGTGTGTGTGTGTGTGTGTGTGTGTGTGGATAATGGCAAAGACTGAAATACATTTCTTGCTCACAGCAATGAATTTTGTTCGCTCAAATTAAGCTTTAAAATAATTTTCTCCTTAAAATGCAACGTTTGTACTTGTAAAAATTATTTACGTTCGTTCAGAACAGAGGCACAAAAATAACGCCATACTATGGCGGTCTGAAGGTTCTGTCACTGTTCTCTGACCCGCTTTCTAAACTTACCAATCGTTGTCATCATGTGCGTCTCTCATATTTCTGCTGGCTGATGGACCGGCTAATAATAGCACAGACACAGATTAACACGACTGCTTTCGCTCTCCCTTTCAAAAAAACCAATTACTTTCCACCTGTCAGTTTCACAGGCATTAACCTCCTTCTCCTTGTGTTCCTTGACCTTTTCCTATGTATAACTTTATCTTAGCCATTATAGTGTGAGGGAGAAGGGGTGGAAAGGAGCCTATTATACAGCTAGACATAATAATCCTAGCAAGCCAGATAATTTAATTAGTGTAGTTTTTGATCACCTTTGTGAAATATTTATTGATTATTATATTGATTGTGCTGCATGTAAATGTGCTCCCTCTCCTTTTTCGAAAGAAACAGCTACATCTTTGTCACCCCAGACAAATACAGTTTACAACTGCATGTAAAACACTCAAGATTAAAACTTGGACATTCTCCTGACACACTGAATGTGTATCGGATTAGTTGACTACAGGAAAGACAAGTGAGTCACCTCCAGCGACTCCTAAATGTCACATTTAATCCTGGGATGGAGTGGGATCTCCAGGATAAATGGGGGTTGTCCCTGAGAGAGAGGAGTGGTGATCCGGCATCTGTCAGACACTCGATCACAGTTAACCAACTTAAACCTGAGCAGCTGTTTAAGGTGAGCTTTGAAGCCACTTTACCATTTCTCTGTCGTCCCTTTAGCTCTGTGTGTACATTGACTCTATTCATCTGTGTCCAGTATAGTTTAGAGTGTTACAGTCTACAGGAACATTACAATGCCCTTGTTTACCTTCCCTAAACAGCTTTGTTAGATAACAGAACTTGAACAAGCATTTCCTAGATAAACAAAATGCCAGTGCAAACTCACCTCACTTGCTACCCTAGCTAATGCAAACAGTCCAAGCTATGGTTACACACCTGTCACCAAACCGCAACCTAAGAATGGCAGATGGCTGCTCCTCCCCACATCTTTTTTCTATTGGAGGTTTCTTCCTGTTAAAAGTGAGATCTTCCTCACCACCAAAACCAAGCGTTTGTGCACTAGGGACTGTGATCAGTGGAGTTCTTTTATTTTTTTTGTAGGGCCTTTCAGACAATATAAAGTTCACAGTTCAATTCAAAATCAAACTGAACTGAATTGGATGTGTCATCATGCCAATGAAAACTCACATCACTGACTTATCAGACATGTAATTAGAGGGTATGAAGAAAAGCTGCCCTCCTTTTTAGCAGAGAAACTTTACGGGATGTCAGTCCTGTATTTTGGATGTGGGCAAATACATGAACTGAGTTTATCACACTAAGAAGAGCTTTTATAGCTTTTTGTTTAGTAACCATCGTGACTGAGAGCAGTTAGAGCCATAAAGTTAGTAAGCAGAGTGCAGCTTTTCTCTAATGGCTTGAATATATGGCTAAACATGTGAGATAAGTGCTTATCTTTACTATGGGCAGTTTCCCTGTGTCAGCAAAATTAAGCTTTACTAAAGTAAGGAAGAGGAATATTTTGCTGAAATTGTTAAAAATGGCTGCTAGTGGCCACAATATGTAAATAAACAAATGGTGAGTTAGTGAACTTTTGAAGGAAATAAAACTGAAAGTTATGCTAGTGGGCTTGCGTGTGTGTGTTAATTGCTAATACTAGCATCCTTCTATGCTTGCAATGACAGTTTTGGCGTGTTAAGATTAGCTAATCAGTGCTAAACACAAAGGAGCTGATGGTACATATTGATGTGATACGGCGCAAATGAAAATGTATTAAATTTTCCTTTCTGATTTTTGTGTTGTTACATTTTGATTTGGGGGGACAGATGTCCTCACTACTTCCAAGATTAGGCCTCAAACTTTAATCTTGAACAAAGGTTATCATTAGGGCTGGATCAAGTGCAATCATTTCACACTGCTGCTGGACTTCCCATGATGTACAGAGCAGTTCTTGTACACTTTGCCCACGTATTTTACTACTGCATTCCATTAACATTTGTCTTCTCTCTACCCCAGTGTGTTTTTTCATCATCTCTTTATGTTCTCCTTGTCTCGCTTCTCTTTTCCCTGGCCCCCAAAGGTCACAGCACATGGCGGCCCCTCTCTGAGCCTGGTTCTGCTAGGTTTCTTCCCATTAAAAGGGAGTTGTTCCTTCCCACCATTGCCAAGTGCTGTTCTTAGGGGATTGTCAGATTGTGTGGGGTTATCTGTTTTGGTATTTAACCGTTTCCTCCCAATAGCGGTCAAATGTATAATGCCTCCAACCGTACCTAAGACTGTGTAATAAACCTCTAGCCCAAAAATCTATTACTATTACATAATCTCAGTGTTTTAGTTTTTGAAAATGTCCATAAAGATCAATTCTATTCTAATCTAGTGGTGGCAGATGATCATATACGTTACTGGAATTAATAACAATGACTGAAATATTGTGTGATCACAAAAAACTTAAAGTAAGATATACTCATTCAACATATGCCTCCAAAAGTCAAAGCAGTTCAGCAGAGGCCACCCAAGAGGCAGAGCTAAAAGGGAACAAACAACAGCCTCGATTGATCTCAGTGACCACAGTGTATAAATATACATCCCACACCCAAGTTTCAGTTTGCCAATAAGAATTGTCTTATTTAAACAAAAAAAAGAAAGCTGAAGGGTTGTAGGCAAAAAAAACCCTCCAAAAAACAATAACAACAGGTAAGCGGAGCCTAGACCAGCCCTAATTTAATACAAAAGAAAAGCTAAGAGCCTCTTTCTCAAAGGCAAGAAGGAAAAAAACGTAAAGCCTCACAAGAAACCAAAGGATGCTTTTAAATAGAGGACAGAGCAACCATTAATCACTCCCACCTAAGAGAGGGAGAGAAAGCAGAGCAAAAGAGAGAGAGAGAGGAAGAACACACAAGGAGTAGACATGTAACACATGAAAGCACTCAACTTTCATTGGCTTCATAACTGTTTAAGTATAATTTATTCTGCTCCTTTAAGTATGTCTGTATGTAAAGACATATTTCTGATTGTGATTATCAGATAAGAACAAGAGTAGTAGAGAAGAGAAGTGAAGCGCCCAAACAATAAAGAGTGCAGGCAGGATCCCACAAAAATGTTGAGGAAATAGATATAATTTCCTTCAAGATCCCTATCTCACCCTCTACAGATGGGAAGCAATGTTGTTAATGATGGTAGCATTGGTGAACCAATGAGACCTAGTCATGTTAACAACAGAAAAATAGAATAAGACGATAATGTTGTGGCTATCACGGCCAGGTTAAAGCAGCAGCTCTGAATGTGTGACATGTAGCTCTCATCACATTTCCTGACTCTTTGTATAACATTACAAAAAGAAACTATGCATGGACTCTAAAACAGTTTTTTTTATTAAGCTGTAAACATGTTTTTTTAAATTATGTGAAGTTGGGATTCTATTGGAACTAAGTCTAAAAAGAGACCCACAACCATCTTCTTTGGCTCTTCTGATGGGATGCTGAGGCATTCCCAAGCCAGTCTAGATGCTTAATCTGTCCAGTGTGCCTTGGGTCTAACCATGGCCTCCTCCCATGTCCAAAGAGGACATGCCCCAAAACTCCTTTGGGTTGTCCAACTATCTTAACTGGCTCCTTTTCAATAACGAGGAGTAGCAACTCTCTGAATTCCTCCTGAATGACCCAGTTCCTAATGCTATCTGAAAAGGAAAAGCACAGACACCATCAGGAGGAAGCTTATTTCCCTCACATGTATCTACCATCTCATTCTTTCAGTCCTCTATTGGCTTTGATTTCCACTGCTTGTCCCTCTGTGGTATCTTGCAGGATCCTGGTAGGTGAGGTTTATTGGTCAGTCTCCCTGGAGTATTTAAAAGCTGACTGTTTCAACTTTTGCAGCAGTTTTGGAATGGCCTGTCTACCAGCAGAGTTCTCTGTTGTATGATGGAAGCAATGTACAAAGCATTTGGTACAACTGGTCTGTTGGCTATTCTTGCTTATGCTGTTGCTGAGAAGAGCAAAATAATAATGTACAAAGAACTGAAAGAGTAACAAGTGTTAAAAGCAATGAAAAGTGTCCATTGCAGACCAGTACAGCATCCACACTGATGCTAATGATGCACCAGACAACAGCAAGACCATAAGGTATTTGAACTCCAGTTGAACTGCAGCAACTAATTGAGTCATGGCCTCTAACTTGGAGGTGCTAATCCCCCACAGAGGTCCTGATATCTTCAATAAATAAAGAATAACTATACTTTTTAAATTATATTTTTGTAGTAAACAAACCCTAGATGCCAGTAGAAGTGCTGTCAATGCCCACCAGGGGGCTGCAGCTCACACTTTGGGAATCACTGCAACAGGGGGTTGAGAGAACTCATTGGTACGCCCCTGAAATCAGACTTTATGCTGGTGTCAGGGGGACGAAATTTAAAGTTTGAATTGGTGCAATGATTAGTTGAACGTGTGCTGTAAACTAATTAAAGAAACACTTGTTTTGCCTCTGGGATATCTGTAAATAGTTTGCATTGCTGCGGCAGCAGCCACGGGGCGGGATATAACTTCAGCAGAGTGCGCGAGGAAAAAAAAAAAAAAAAAAAAGACGCTCCTTTGACGTCAGCAACGGTAGGTTTCAGTAGTCCAAGATGGCGGCGGAGAGCGGGTTGGTTAACAGAACTCACTTGGAGAACAACTACAGCCACGGACTCGATGGCAAAGGTAAAGTATTTTTATTTGTGCGAAAAGACGTGTGACAGCGAGCTGATGGGGAGAGTTAAGCCGGGGCAGCGTTTACGAGTTAAAGTGTTTATGTTTCGGTGGTCTTTGTCCCAGTCAGGGGGGTTTACCGTTAGCCAGACGTTTCTGTTTTCAGTTGGAGAGACCCGTGGTGTCCTGCCAAATGCCCCAGCCAGAATGTGTCTAGTGTAGCTCGCAAACAGAGGCAACTTGGTTTAAAGTCTGCGAATTTTACTTGAGTTGAAATGAGGGTTTGAGTCCTCACTGTTAAAGTGTGGGTTTTTTCTTAAGTAACTTGGGGAGAAAACGCAGCTGTAGAAAAGTGATTCCGACCCGGATACAAAATTCAAACGCGACACCTGTCTGCTCGTTTGTCCGGGCCGTCACTTTCACCTGGTTTCAGGAAGGACCCACGGCTTGTCCGCGCTTTTTTTTTTTTTAAACTTTCCACATCCTGCATGCTCACTATAAACTGCCTTAAAGTGCTTTCATTCTTAAGTTTGAAACCAATGTCCTTAAACCGGATTGTAGGCAATACAAATCGAGTAACGTCGCGCTAATCTCATCCCACTAATGACTGGGATATTTTTACATACCCTATAAGTAGTCTGCTCACTTTGTTAGCAGACCTAAACAAGGTAATTGCCAATCAGATCTGCATTTGCTTGTGTTTTTTAGCAGAAAATAAAAATATCATAGCCGTGAACCTATGAAGATAATGTACATCATTTGTCTCCTTTTTCATTTAGGTTTTTTGTATTGAATTTTATGTATTTTGTATATTCCTTGGCAGAGTTACATTAGCCTATTGCCATTGAGTGTAGTTGTGATGTAATACAAAGCTCTGACTTATTAACAATTTTAACACAAACGAGAGAATTTAACGTTTTCCAGATGATGATAACATGTCTTTGTGATAAAGCTTCTTAAGCCTTCTTTTCATCCCAGTGGGCAACTTCTATACCGTGCTGAGGAAAGTGGTTTTGCCATTTGTGTTTTTATTTTCCCTCCCCACACATTTGTCACACAGATAACCTGAGTAAATACAATATTCAGTTTTTAAATGAGGATGTAATTTATTAATGGAAAAAAGGTTAGCTACCTGGCCCTGTGTGGAAAAAGTAAGTAGCCTCCCTTATAAAATATGACTAAACACATTTTTGTGACCTTTCACTAATCACACCCAGCCCTGATTACTGCCAGACCTGTTGAATAAATAAATTATGCAAACTGAACCTGTCTGACAAAGTGAAGTCGGCTAAAACGTCTTAAAAAGTAACACATCAAGGAAAACTCTACTGAAACTCAACAAATGAGAAACAAAATCATTGACATCGATCAGTCTGAAAAGGATTACAAGGCTTTGAAACTCCAGTAATTCACTGTAAGAGCCATTATAAACAAATGGAGTAAACTTGGAGCAGTGGCGAGCTTTCCCAGGAGTGGCCTTTGGGAAAGTATTCTGTGTTCTGATGAAACAAAAATTTAAACTTTTTGGAAGTCAGGATCTGGCCTACTTGCTCTAATTGATGGAACCATAAATTCTATTCTCTACCACGAAATCCTGAAGGAGACTATGTGACTAGCAAGTTCAACCGCACTCACATTATGCAGCAGTACAATGATCTGAAACACACCAGAATAGTCCAATTCTGAATAGTTTAAAAATAATCATTTTGGAGTGACCTAGTCAAGTCCAGTCTTAAATCCAATTCAAAGGCTTTGGCATGACCTTAAACAGGTTGTTCAATCTCAAACCCTCCTGTGTGGCGGAATTAAAGCACTTGCGAAAAAAGAGTGGGCAAAAATTCCTCCACAGTGAAGTAAGACTCATTGTTATAAGCCCTGTGTGTGGCACAACCAGGTGTTAGGTTAGGGACCAGTTACTTTTTCACACATCAGGTGTTTTGGGGCTAATTTTCCCTTAATAAATTAAATCATTAAAAAAAAAGAATATCTTTGTCTAATATTAAAATTTGTTTGTTTTTAGTTATAAATCAGAAAGGGGAAAATACTTTTTCACAGTACAGTATATTTAATTGTCTGCTAAAACTACATAGGCTACTACCTCAATCTTTTATAGCATAACTTTTTAGTAGATTTCATTTTAGGGTACAAAAGTTTTTTGACACCCAGGAAAGGGATTGTGACCTTCCCATAAAAGGAAAAATCCACAGGACTATGATAAAAATACTTTTAATCAGTTTAGAATAGAATAGCCTTTTATTGTCATTGTACAGAGTACAACGAAATTGGAGTGCCACTCCCTTGGTGCAAGTTTCAATAATAAATATAAATGTAAAATATAAAAAGTACAAAAAAACAATCGTAAGTACTTTGGTCTTAAAAGTTGGGTTTAGTTTACTTAACCTTAAAATACACGTTTGGTTATCAAATAACCATAAATAACATGAAAAAACATTTTGTTAAGTAAGATAACTGTTTACATCAATAGATAACCCCTGAGAGAGCTAGATGTCATATAAATAGTCTAAACCTGCAAAAATAAATAAGGCAACTAAATCTATATTCCTTTACAGGTAGAAAGAGAGGTATGGAAGGATTGATTTCAACATGCAGCAAATTTTACAGGAAATCTGCCATTTTTTATAGATCGTGCCAGGCTAAACCAGCAGTTTGCATAGAGACAATTTTCATTTTACCTCATTAAGACTGTGGTCAGGCAACAAGATATCCTTTTCATGTTTAACCCTGTTAAACAGACGGTTTGATAAAAGATTGTAATGGCTTTTACCTGCAACAGTTCCTTCAGTAATACAGTGAACAGAAGTGGTGTGCTATATCTTTGCTACCAACTGTGTGTAACAGAAAGGAGAGGCTGCAGCTTCACCATAAACCATCATATAATAGCTATTGGTCTAAATTGGACTGTTAACTTGCCCATGATACTTTTCACTGTTTTACTGAGCTGTGGTCATAATGGTATGTTGAAATCTACAGTTAATGTTAAATGTTGTTAAAACCTGTCACATCTTTCCCGTCTATGTTGCCATAACTTCAACTTGTTTTACAAATGTAGAAAATGGTCTGTTGTCAGCAGTTTAATGCAGCGTACATTTGTTAAACCAATTCAAAATATTTGACTGAATACTAAAGAGTTGCTGCTGTGACAGTCAGGAATCCTTATCGTGATAACCCTTATGTCTAGTTTGGAACACACCAGCTGACTCTGTGGCAACAACAACATTCACTCCGGTTGCTCTTAATCTGCACTTTGTCCTCGCAGACTTCACATTGGTCTGCTTGCTGCAACTCAACATTTCCCCTTGTTGACTCGTGTCCAGAGAGGCCAAGTCAGGTTGTCTTTTAGTGTTGGAGTGCAGGGAATTTAGCATAGCTGCATCTTAATAGCCTACAGTGAACTCCTCCTTCTTTATGCATTGAATAAAAAAGTATCACCTAGTAGTTAACATGTATATTCTGGATGTGCTATGGCTGGAAGAAGGAGTTTTAACCAGGCTTGTGACTAGCTGGTGTTACTAATCTGTGGTTGCAACAGTAGATTTTTGCTTGAAATTTTCTCCTTTTTTTCCCCCCCAACACTTTAAATGCCATTTTTCTTTCTTGTGACTCAACTAGAAATGTTAATTGTTTAATCATGCTTGACTAACTGGATATGTTTTCTTTTTATAGTACAGTTTTACTCCCAAAGGCCAGTTTCTTTGTAATTTTTGCACTCCTACACAGATATTGCCTGTTTAAAGTAGGGAACATTCCATATTTAGACAGCTGCTTAAGTTACTGGACTGTAGCTTTATCAAAGTCTGCCTCAGATGTAGTGCAGGAGTCGAGGGGAGGGGGTGAGGGCAGGGAAGCTCATTTGGGATATGCTGCTGAGATGTAGGCTACCTTGCATACTATTCTTGCACTTGATAGTTAAAGATAACTGTGTAATGCTTCGGAAACCTTACTGCACTAACCTGATGTTCACTAGGGCTGGGTATCGTCACTGATTTCTAGAATCGATTCAATTCCGATTCACAAGGTCCCGATTCAATTTAAATCTGGGAAATTTTGACAGTCAGAAATATAATTCAGATCAGTACATTTACATATTTTTGTATCTATAAAAAGGAAGCTGACACTCGCAAGACTTTATCCAAGCTGTGAGCATCACAGCAGATGCCTTTGTGTCAAAGTAGCTGAAGATAAAACACAGAAAAACATGAAGGTGATTTTCCTGGCCTGGGATTTTATAAAAAATATTCTGCAGTACATCAAAAACGAAAGAAAACCATTAATTAATGAACATTACCTCTGACGTTACAGCGGTTTTATTAGAGACACGGCTAAGCATTTTGCATTTTGAATAATTTTAAAAAGTTTAAATTTGTTCAGTATTGAACAGCAGAAATGAGGTTTTCGTTTCGGAAGAATGTAAAAGGGAAAAAAACAGCGGCCGACAGCGCTGTAAGCAACAGTAGACTTGTGCGTAACAAGCAAGCGAATAATGAAGAAAGCAAAACTGTTTGAGAGAGAGAGAGAAAGGGAGAGGGAGAGAGGGGGAGAGAGAGAGCTGCGCATCGCAATGGAAGCAAAACAGTAAAAGAGTGAATTCATGACGATGTTTATGTGAAGCGTTTGGATCTTCTTTTGCTGCTGGTTCGGTCAATATTGTTTGGAGAGAGATCAAACTAACAGCCTTAGAATCAGCGCATAAAGGGCGTGAACACAAAGCGCGGACCCGGATCAGCGAGCTGTCGGCTTTCACTTTCAGCCCCGACTGTGAGAAAGGCGACATCTAACTGATTCTGATCCGCGGGTCACGCCCTGTGTTTAAGTCTATGTGAAGAATCCCTGTACCTGCTCTCATTTACTGTTTGGTGGTTCTTGAAATTTTGTGAGATGTCACCAGAGATTCTGGCATTTCGGACAAAATAAATTTATATTAAAAAATCGATTCAGGATTTTAATGAATCGATTTTACGTTATCCAAGCCAGAATCGATTTTAATCGATGAATCGATTATAAAAACCCACCCCTAATGTTCACCTCTACAAATGACAACATCTTGTACTATACTATTGTTTCCTTTACATTTCTTGTTAATCTTTCCGCCATTATTCAGATTTCGACGGCATAACTACAGATCACTGCAGGCACACAATGCACAAGTATTAGTTCTAGCAGCAGTATTGGTCAGTTGCAGACTTGCATTCTGTACATAGATTGATCACAGAGGAATAAATTGCCCTTTAGTGTCCTGATTGTGTTTACATATTGCTCCAGTGCCGATTAGAGCTGACTACACCACAAGCAGCACTGGTTTGCATGGTTGTTTTACACTTTGCTTGTTTACATCTTTCTGTCACAGAAATTGAGATGTTTCAATCCATCCCGAGTAGCATTGGAGCATTTCAAACAATAGTTAACTGATGGGGATTGTTTCACATTAACACTAGGGCTGCCACAAACGATTATTTTGATAGTCGACTAGTCACCGATTATTTTTGCGATTAGTCGACTAATCAGATCATCATCCATTGGACGTACAGCGTACAGCTTATTGCACCAGCAGCATCTGGTCTTATATAACTATCATTAGCTTACAGCTTGAAGTGTTTGTGCTAACTAAAAATAAAGACAAGATGGTAGTTTATTAATTTTTAATGAAATTTGCAGATTGTTTCGGTGAAGTTTAATAAACTCCTTGCTTTCTAAAATATAACAGGACACCGGAGTATATTCTCCAGCGTCTCACACTTCTGATAATCAGCTGTCTGCTTGACAGTTTTAGCTGTGCAAAAACTATAACTTTAATCTCAGCCAAACTGATTTACTCAGGAACAAATAAAATACTAAAGAAAGCCAAACAATAACATTTTTAAGTTATCTAAGTGACTTATATATATGTTTAACCTGACTAGCGAAAGACGGCAGTGGGTTTGAAAACGATTTGCCGGGAGTCCAGTGTTCTCACGGCTCTAGTTAGCCTTGCCCCCGCCTAGCTAACGAGCTAGTGGGTAACAGACGTCTCCGAAAACGTCGGAGCGCTTTTGAAAATATGTGGTGTCTTGATAAACTGAGCAGATATTTGAGGTTTACACAGCTACATTCTCGCCTGAAAATATGTTAAACGTTTATTTTGTGACCCAGAAAGAATAATAAGAGTAAAGTTAAAACTAACTAGCTGCCGCCATTGTTGACAGCTGCGCTATGAATTCTGGGACACAGCTTCTTCTTCTTCTTCGGGGTTTAACGGCAGCTGGCATCCTTGTACATGCAGTGCTGCCATCTTCTGTTTCAGTCCGTTATTACACTCTTAAATCCTACTACTCATTCCTGCGTCCTTTGTGATCTTACAAAGCTTCAAACGATGCGTCGACTATTAAATTAGTCGTCGACGATTTTAATAGTCGACATAATCGTGACTAGTCGACTAATCGTGGCAGCCCTAATTAACACTTACACTTATTAAGAAAATAAGAAGAATTTGTCTTCTAACGTCATCTAATGAGGGATCTAGTGTTTAAATGGCTTGTCAACTAGTCATGCATATCTCTAGGATTTGTGTGCTGCTTTATGCTTGTGTGATGCAAATTCCTCATCATCAATTGTGTGTCAGGGAATCGTGTAAGCCAGTTAACATCTGCTCTGTGCCATCATAAGATAACAAGTTAAGGAGGCTAATTTTAGGCCTGTCCTCATTTTCTGGAAGCGGAGGAGCAGGGCAGTGCATTTGCTAATATATCATGAAGTGTTGTAGTGAGTGCACATATCAGCAGAGCTAATGGGGTTTTACTGTCTGTGATGCTTTCTTGCATACTCGGCCTGTATTGTTTTTGTTTTGCAACATAGGCCCCTCACAGTCCTAGCAGAATAGTGTCTTTGTGTAGGTCTCTGCAGTCTGTGCCACTTCATTCTGCTAAGTGTTGCTTTGGTCTTGATGGAAACCTGCAGTGCCACAGACTAAGGAAATGCTCAGGGCTAATTTGTGTGCAGAGGAGATTACTGTAACTGCCCTGTGCTTACAACACTGCTGTGGCCCGTTTGCAGCTCCAAGAGGGTCTTTGGGTGTCCTATTTACAGTTGTTCTCTTAAGAAATATCACCTGATGTTCTCAAAAGCTTAAACTGTTAGACAGCTGTAATTAATCTTCAGGTTATTTAAAAAAAAAAAAATTGATTGTTTGCTTCTCCTTTGTGAGAAAACATTGAAAAACAGTGTTGTTGAACCCTGAAAACCTAGCGTAAGGTTCCAAAATATTAGACTAATGGTAAAGTCCAAAGATCCACATTATTAGTAGAAGTAGAATATTACAGAAAGAAAAGAAGCAAGACATCATAGATGAGGAGCTTAGAAGTCCAAGTATCACACCATTAGAAAAGTTTGACCCATCACCACAGAACTTTCTACAACCTTATATATTTCAGAAATTTTCCCTTTCCTTTACTTTGGTACAAATAGAAATTTATTATAGAAGTAAAGAATTAGGTAGACAAATATAACAGGAAAAAGGTTCAGTTAAGTAAGGCAGGACACATTCTTTGCTTCAACGATATTTAGTCAATCACGCTTGCATGCAAAGCCACTCCCAAATCCAATTTTGAGCTAGGAAAAACTTGGTTATAAAACTTAATTTGAACATTTAAAATGTATATGAAGTTAAGCTTAAACCCTAAGTCCACACTTAATGGGTGTCTCTCACAGGAAATACTGCTCCTTAGTTGCTTTAAAAGTTCTGCAAGAAGTTGAGGCGTTATTTCTATTATTTGTGTATTTCACAATCAAACATAACTGCCCAAATGGCTGCCGATCTGAGCTAGTTTTTAGTATGCTCTTAAACAAAGAATAATCACCTTTGTTACTTTCCACCATTGCTTTCCTTGCTGCAGCTGCTTATATTCTCTAAAGCACGCCAACTGTTCTGTGCTGGCTGTGTTCACTGCTGTGCTGCCAGCAGTGAACACAACTGTCACAACTGAAGCCCTCTGTTAGCTGATGTTCTGGTCATGTGCTCTGAATATTTCCTGATTGGCTTTGTTTCCCTGAGAAAAGACCTGTAACCAAAGTCATTTTCAAAAATATTTATTTCCTTTTTTAAAAAAAATTAAATTAAATTAAATTTAAAATCTGTGTATTCTCACATTTGAAGAACAGCAAATAATTCAATTTTGGCATTTTTCTTGATTTAAAAAAAAAAAATCTTTTGTGTACATGCTCTACCGGTACTTGCACAACTTTTTTTTTTTTTTTTTTTTTTCCTTCTTCTTTAGGATTTCCACTTTATCTAAAAACATGCTCAATTTCTGTAAGAGGCCACGGACTCGCAAAACAGACTATTAATTTCAAGACTTGACTTTCTTGTTTAGTTAAAATGTTCGACTGAAATTTGTGTTATACATAAGTGATAGCGCTTTTTAAAATAACTTTCTTGTAAAATGACTAATGGCACAGCTTGTGGTCATGAATAGAAGAAGTTGTGTATAATTGCTCCATTTGTTTTTCAGTTAAACACACAAGTAATGCATAACCTTCCACTTTCATAATTGTGATGTCTTATCTTGTATTGTCAGTTTTGTTACTCCTGATAAATGCTTAGTATCTTGATGGTGTTTATGAAGCAGGAGCTCATAGTTATACATTTTTTTTGTAAATATCAGGACTTCGATGGAGGTCATGTACTTATCAAGAATGCCAAGCAAATTAGAAGAGACTGGTCACGTTGCTTTCCAGACAGCCCATTTGAATCTTGTGACAGACGTGACTGAGACAACTTGGTATGAATGGCTTGTAACCCAACCTGTTTCATAGGCTGTCAATAATTTATATTTAAGTACACAGTGAACTGTATATTTAAATAGTGTCATTTTAGCCTTTACCTGTGAATATTCTGAATCTTTAAAAGAAAAAATGATACAATGTTTTTGTTTTAAAAGATGATTTTGTATGTCATTCAAAGATGCAAGAAGCCATTCATCTGTAAATAATAGATTTTGGAGTTCATCAAACTCATGTTTACTGCCTTTATGCCAATGATACAGGAAGAAGTCAGTTTTTAAGGAAAGGGATTTAAGAGTTAGTAAATATTTACAGGACATTTTGGGGAAAAGGCTGAGAACAACACTAAAAGCACTGTCCTGCTGACTTACTTTACTTGTCCTTTTTTCCTGGCCCTTTGTGATTTTTCAACACATAGCTATTTTAGAGCTTGACCTAGTTGAAGGGAACCAGAGTGGATAGCAGTATTTAGCCCAATACACAAAGCTGGAAAGAGTCCCGTCTTTAGTTTGATCCATGTGGCATTTCTTTTTTTTCTCTCTCTAGCTTTACAGAACAGTAGTCTAAAGGAAGTTATTTTCCTTAGAAATAAGGAAGTAAGCTTTTCCTTAGAAAATAAGCTGGTCGCAAAAGTCCCGTTTCTCACTTTATCTTTTATCATCTAGCATGGTGTTATGTAACCACTTTCATTTTAGCTTTTTATCTCCATTTGGTCTTAGGCTCTAAAGGTGTCAATGGATTCAAAGATTGCACCATTTCCCAACGCAAGGCTCCAAAACCTGAAGCGAAATCTGAAGATGACAATGATTTGTTTCCCAGAACCATGGATTTGGGCAAAAATATCAGTCCCACCCCCCAACCAAAGGAAGGGAGTCAAGAAAAAGATGTGAAGGTTTGATGTGTTTTCTACCATATTAGTCTATTAATGAGATTTAGGATATGTAAATATAACAATACTTTTATAAATGTTTGAAGTAAGCAACACTTAGGAGAATAATGTGACCAACTGAATTCTTTGAGGGTCACTACAAAAATCACCTGAACCTCCCCGACAAACCTGACTGTTTGCAAACTTGTGTCTTCAGCCTGTGGAAGAGAAAAAAGTGGCCGGGCCCATCCAGATTGTCCAGGCAAATGAGCACAACTTTGAGCTGAACGCCACGGCACTGGAGGAAGTCTTGCTGCAGAAACATGTGAAGGACCTGAACGTGGTTGTTGTGTCTGTGGCTGGAGCCTTTAGGAAGGGAAAGTCCTTCCTGCTGGATTTCATGCTGCGCTACATGCACAACCGGGTGAGACGACTGTTGTATTTACACTTTCTGTAGTAGGGATTTAAAAAATAAAATAAAATAAAATTTTAAAGGTACACATATTAGTTGCATTACATTTTCCAAATATTTAAAGAAATGTCAACCAACATGCATTTCTGAGCTGTCTCTTTCTGTCTGAGGTTTGCATCTTTTTCTCTCAGCCCGTGTGGCTGTTCTGGCTTCCTCCTACAGTCCAAAGACATGGAAGTAATTCTAAGCTGGCCATAGAGTATGGGAACATGAATGAATGTGTCTTTCTGTATTAGTCCTGGACATACACTAGAGACCTGTTCAGGCTGTAATCCACTACTTTCCCTATGACTTCTGGGATAAGCTCATTAAATTACACTGTGTCAGACCTGTTGTTGTTGTTGTTGTTGTTAAAGAGTCATTATTTAATCATATTGGTACAACAACCCGGAGCATTAAAGATATTCTTTAGATATAAATAAAGACAGTCAAATTGATGTCTCCTCATATATAAAATTTACTACTTTCATTTGTACACAGTTTCACTGAGCTGAGATATAGATTAGTGCTAATTTTGAACCCAAGATGTGTTTACATGAGCTAAGTAAACATAAGAGTTTATCCTTGCTCAAAGGGTGACTATTGAGTAACATTTTCAGTCAGTAGAGATTGTGAAATTGGGTAGAAATGAACAAGGACAGCAGAGGACACTTCAACTAGTACTTGCATGCACAGGTGACGTGCAAAGACGAGTGCTTCCAGTTTTGATTTTGTACTGAGATACTTGCTGAACCAGGAGAGTAAGATTTTGAGTGTGGTCCACGTGAGCACAGTATCTTGTTTATTTCCTATAGAAGTGTAAACGGTGAGTCTTTGAGCCCCTCTAACAGCAGTTGGACACACAGAAGCAGTCAGGATCACCTTACACTCATTTTCAAATAACACACACGTGAACACATACCAGGAAATACAAAAGGGTGTTGCAAGTATGGTATTTCTCAAAGTTGTTGGGCATGAACATGGGCATTCATGAAGTTATTGATAATTAATTCAAGTTTATTCATGACTTAATGGTACCACTAGACTTAATAAGTGTGTGCAGCTTTTTTTTGTTTTTTTCCTTTTTATTACAGGGAGTATTGTCTGCAGGTATTTATTATCTGTCATCACATCACACTTGGACACTGCACAGATATGTACTAATGGGGAATCAGTACTCTGATGTACTCTGACCTTTAAATCACACATTTGCTTTGAAGCTGCATTTCCTATTTGTGGTCAGTGGGATAAACATTCATTGTCACAAAGAGTTACCATTAATTGACGTTTGTGCTCGCAATCACAGCAGTTGACTGGCAAAAATATACTATATTATGTGAAATTCTACATTAAGAAATCATTTTTTTATTCTACATTAAGAAATCATTTTTTTATTCTACATTAAGAAATCATTTTTTTATTCTACATTAAGAAATCATTTTTTTATTCATCTGTTTGTTCAGCTTGTGTTGATATCTCTTTGAACAATGTTTAGTTGAAACGTGTTGCTGTAATCATCATAGATGCTATAAAACATGTTGATGGTGATTAACCTTTGGTTGCTTTTCCTTCATTTGGCATACTGCATTAGTCTTACATGCACCATTCCAGAAACGTTACAACACACTGCACTGACAAAAGACCTCGGGTTTGGCCCCATTGGGCAGTGTACCTGTGCAATTTTCACTTTTATCTTTCATCCTCTCCCAGTCTTAGACAGGAATTCACATGGATCTAGATGACAAACAACCTTGGTTTTCATCTCCCTCTGTTCCCTTCTCTGTCTCATCTTGAATCTTTCCTTTTCAGGATAAAGACTCATGGATAGGAGGTAATGATGAGCCCCTGACTGGGTTCACCTGGAGAGGAGGGTGTGAGAGGGAAACCACAGGAATTCAGGTCTGGAGTGAAGTGTTTGTGGTGGAGAAGCCTGATGGCGACAAGGTAGATACAACACCTCCACTCATTGCCAGACATATTTATCATGAACAGTTATTTTAATATTTTGTTAATGAATTTTCAAGCATTTCAACACAAACTTGTGCTGAATGTGTTTTGAACTCGTTTAATCTCATCCCGACAGGTTGCTGTGCTCCTTGTTGACACACAAGGAGCATTTGACAGTCAGTCTACCATAAAGGACAGTGCTACAGTTTTTGCCCTCAGCACAATGACCAGCTCTGTTCAGGTGATATTCAAAGCATGTCTTTTCTTTAAATATAATATATTTACATATTTATTTTAACATATTAAGATGCAAGCCTTGCATTACATTTAAGTTCTGTTTTTTGTTTTTGGTTCTTTCAGGTGTACAATCTCTCTTCAAACATACAAGAGGATGACCTGCAGCACCTCCAGGTTTGTGTCATTTTGTTTCTTCTCTCACCAAAAAGTACCATCAGAATATTCAGTTCTTTCATCGTCATTTATTTTTCCTTTCATATGAAGCTCTTCACTGAATATGGCCGTCTTGCAATGGAAGAGGTGTCCGAGAAACCTTTCCAGGTACTGGCTTTTTCTTTTCGCTGTGTTTGTTGCAATTCACAGTGTACATTGTTTGAGGTTTGAGTCAGCCCTTTTACTGAAAACAAATGTAGTGTGGACAAGTAAAAAACTAAAAAAAGAAGAGAAATAGCCTCATTTATTTCAGTTACAATGTTGTTGTTTTGTTTTTGTTTTTTTTCATAAAATGAAAGATATTCTCTGAGTTTCTGTACTGTTGGTTTTCTCTTTTAGTCTCTAATGTTCCTCATTCGGGATTGGTGTTTTCCTTACGAATTCTGTTATGGAATGAAAGGAGGCAATGAATTTCTGGATAAAAGATTGCAGGTGAGAATTATATTTCAACGCAGATTCAGAAAATAAAAGGGGGGAAAAGTGTCGGAGGTTACAGGCTTCTAGACAGAAGAAAGATACCATACCATACCCTGATGTTCACACAATGATTATTGCTTCCTGCAGCACAAATAATTTTAACAATGTTCCTGTTATGGATGGCGCATCTCTTCTTGAAAAACACAAAGTCAGTAACAAGCTCACATTTTCACTGTGTGTCGATGCAGGTTAAACATAATCAACATGAAGAGTTGCAGAATGTGAGAAATCATATCCAGCACTGTTTCTCCAACATCAACTGCTTCCTGCTGCCACATCCTGGCCTGAAGGTGGCTACTAACCCAAAATTTGACGGCAGGCTGAGAGGTGAGAACAAGGCACAGTAGTAATGTAGACTAATGGCTAAAGACGTGGTAGGTGCTGGTTGTACACGGAGCCTGCTCAAAACATTGCAGATTGGCGCCTATATGTTGTAGCTGTTACCTCAGCCAGTTTCAACTCTGCTGTCACTCCCTTTCCTGTTCATGGCAGTTTTTCAACCAGTCAACTGCCATGGATTTATGCATGGCGTATGCATGACATTGTCCCTGTCAGGCTTAAAACCAGAAACCTGAGAGAGAGAGAGAGAGAGAGAGAGAAAATTGTTTGAGTGGTATTTCTAACTTCAAAAATGATAGCTGTCCTAACCCTTGCTAATACTGATAAAAAGAGAATTACAATGTGTCTTCAGAGTGCCAAGTTTTACTTCTAGGATTATGTTGCCATAGCTCTTTGGACTGAAATTACACAACTTTCCATGTTTTAGACATTGATGAAGACTTCAAAAAAGAGTTGGCCCAGCTCGTGCCTCTTCTTCTGGCGCCGAGTCAGCTGGTAGAGAAAGAGATCGGAGGCAACAAGGTCACCTGCAAAGATCTTCTGGAGTACTTCAAGGTGGTGCATAATTTTAAATAAATACCAGTCTATGACCAAAATATGACCTATTGTTGTTAAGATAAAATTACATTTAAAAAGCGACAGAGGTCTCAGTGTATACAGGATTACAGCTGCTTGCACAAATGATTCCAGTGCTTTTCATACTGACCTCCTGCACTACAAATACAAAGCTTCAAATTGTACACCCTTCTGCCTTTTTTTTTTTTTTTTTTTTTTGATAAATCACAAAAGCTTGAGAGTGAATAAACGACACAGCAATCCAGAGCTTTTGGTAAACTGTGGTCTCACTGACAAAAGTATTCAGTTCTTTGTCATCAGATTTCATTTCTCCAACTTTCCAAAATAAGTGTGCCCAGTCATACTTGCATTAAATTTTATTTAGGGGTTTTTGCAGTATTAAGTCATTTTTAAAGATAACATCAGCCTTTTACTTGGAGTACTTGTTAAGTCACCTACCTGCCAGAGTGTTAACTAAAGAAACACTTTGGTGATGCTGAGACTCATTTTTCTTTCCTGCAGGCTTACATAAAGATCTACCAGGGAGAGGAGCTGCCTCACCCAAAGACCATGCTGCAGGTCAGTAATTGGGAATCTTTTAAGTCATCTCATTTTGATTAGGGTTGTGTTCAATCTTTTTGTCTTTCATTTTTTTTTGATAGGCAACAGCAGAGGCCAACAACCTGACAGCTGTGGCAGGAGCCAAAGACCTGTACAGCAAGAAAATGGAGCAGGTAAGGACCGGTTTATCCCTGATATTCATCGTGAATGAAGTCTAAAAGGTGCCCAAGTCCAGGGAGCAAATATGGGAATATCACTGCCTGATTAATTGACCTGCGCTTCCTACCTGATAATCACCTGGCATTTTGGGCAATAAGTTTCAGGCTACATTTTCCAGCCTGACAATAATCCCTGAGACATTGCCAGTGCAGTAAGAGTGTACCTGGATAGAAAAAATCCTCACAGTGAATAATAAAGTGAAAAGAAAAGAAAGAAAGAAAGTGTACTTTATTGGTCCCTGTGGGGAAAATCCCTCTCTGCATTTAACCCATTCACTCAGTGAACCAGTGGGCAGCCATTGGGCGCCCGGGGAGCAGTGTGTAGGGACGGTACCTTGCTCAGGGGTACCTCAGGGTAGCTGTTCAGGGGAATCGAACCCCCGACCTTCCGATCATGGGGCCACGACTCTACCTACTGAGCTATCCCTGCCCTTAAGTTCATTAGAATTGTACAAACTCTGCCTTTGCCTTATCAGTGCATTTCTATGTACGTTCGACCATGTTTCAGTAAATCACTGCAGCGTCCTTCCTTTTTTCTTTTTCTTTTCACAGTGCTGTACTTTGAGTGCTGGTAATTCTGATCGATCTAATTTTCATAGTATCGCAGTCAAGTATTTGCATGGATGCATTAAGTATATGAAAACTATCTTGCTGACTAGTTTTACATGACTGACTCAGGAAAATACAGTAAATATTTTCCTGTGTAAATGTAATAAGGTACCAACAAACAAACAGAATGACTTAGAATTTCATACTACTTAGAAATAAAAATTTAGAAGGAAAGACTTTCTCCTGATATCATCTCCTCCTCCCTACAGGTCTGCGGTGGGGACAAGCCTTACGTCGCCCCGGCTGATCTGAAGCGCTGCCACGAGGAGATCCGCGATTACTCTGTGTCTTACTTCCGCTCTGTGAAGAAAATGGGGGGCAAGGAGTTTTGCCAGCGCTACCAGAATCAGCTGGAGTCAGAGCTGGAGGAAACCTACACCAACCTCTCCAAGCAGAACGAAGGCAAAAACATCTTCTACGCAGCACGCACCCCTGCCACGCTTTTCGCTCTCATGTTCATCACCTATGTGGTGTCTGGAGTGACGGGTTTCATCGGCCTGAGCACCTTAGCCACACTGGCTAACCTGGTCATGGGCGTGGCGCTGCTGTCGCTCTGTGCCTGGGGTTACGTGAAGTACTCAGGAGAGTTTCGGGAGGTGGGAACGATTATTGATGAGGTGGCAGAAGCACTCTGGGTGCAGGTGGGTAGACAGTGTGAGAGGAGGGAGAAAAGTGTGTGTGTCTCTGTGTGTGTGCACAGACTTCAATCGACTGGCTTGGTTTTCATTTTTTATGGTGGTTTTTTGTTTGTTTGTTTTATTTTTTTGTTGATATTGTGGCATTCCTTTTTTTTTTTTTTTTAAGTCCAAAAATCAGTAATAGTTCAGTGCCTTTATATACTGAAAGCTAGCCAATAAGAAGGAAATCATAGTGCAGAAGCACCAAAGATCAGTTTGCAATAGAGGTTTGTCCTTTTTACATTTAAACCGAAACGTACAATTATGAACCTTATCGATGCATGAGTGTTCATCAAGCATAATGATCAGCCAGTTGTAACTCAAAAGAGACAGATTGACAACCATTTGATCTATTAAACTGTATCTCTGTTCACTGCGTCATACAGCAGCAGCAAAGCAACGGTTACTAATGGGAGAAAGAACAAGGCTAACAGCAAAGAGTCAGTAGTTTGTTTTTCACAAATAAAGACAACATTTTTGATTTGAGCATCTTGTTAGACACTTGTCAAAGCGCTATTTGCTTGTAAAGTAGCCAAAAAAAACCTTGCAAACTCCAAGAAGGGCTTTTGTGAGGCACTACACTAAAGCAGGGACACATATATATTCTGCGTTCACAAACTTAATCATCAGACGGTTAGCACGAGGGTCCGTGCTGACATCTGCGTGCCTGCTGGTTTTTGACCATACGAAGCAGGGGCTCTCCCATTGAGAATTTACATATCATCACATTACATTTACATTCTGTCAACCAGGAATGACAAGTATAATCTAGACTTAAATGTGAGAAACTAGTGAAGAGAAATTACAGTAGCTTGCAGCCCAATCTGATGCTGAGATGAAGTGAGAGTAGTTTGAATAATTCAGGTGAATAATTGGTTATGTGGTCCATCTTGGGCCAGTTAATTATTATCCTTCTAATAATATCCACAGAGTATAAATCTGATGGATTTGTGTATTTGTTCTTACTGTTTTGTGTATTTAGTTTAAGTTGAAGCTTAATGTAAAAGTCATTATGTTAACAGCTTATTTTTCTCCAGGTTCATTATATCTGTGCACATCTGGTTTATTTTCTTCCTTACATGCTTCTCTTCCTCTTTGTCTTCTAGCCTTTTTTTCTGTCCTCTTATCCTGTTATCCTTATATTCACTTCACCTTACAGAGCTCCAGTGAAACCCAGCCAGCACATCCTTCATCCTCGTTTGTTTGCCTTCCCTATTTTTTTTTTTTTTTTTTTTTAATATGTTTTATCACTCAACCTTCCTGTCTCTGTTTGTGCCTCTCCTGCTGTTTAGAGGATGGTAAGAAAGGTGAGCGATGTTGATTCCAGTTTTTGTCTGCCTGCATCATATCATTTCCTTCTCTGTTCTGATTTTATTTATCATTTTATTTATTTTTCCATCACTTCTTTCCCACGGCCTCTTCCAGTATCAGTGCCTGGTTCCCCTCTGTTTAACTCCCCCGTTCCTCCCTGCTTTCCTCTCAGGTCATTTCCAAACTTTTGGAGCCCGTCAGGAGCTGCCTGGCGTGGCCTATTTCTCTCCTCCCTTCCCTCCCGTCAGGAGCAACACTGGAATTGAAAGCTCTGTCTCCTCTCAACGACAACTACAAGAAGACCAACTAACTGCTGGTCAGCTGGTGGATTTGCAGACTCGTAAACGTGTATATCTTGTATCAAAACCTTCAGTTTGCTGGCCTCTTGATTTTTAATTTTCAGTCTGTTGATGCTGGATTTTTGTACTGGGTGTGAGCACGGAGCACGTCTGGGACACGGAGGCTGCACAAACGGTTTATAATTTTATTCTGTGTGGATAGAAACAAAGGTTTTCTTTTTCCTTGGCTTTGTTGTGAATCACGCGTCTTAAGAGTTTTCAGTTGTTTCCCTGGTCAGCACTTTGAAAAATACATCCTTTTTTTGTTTTCATTCCTTTTAAGTGCTTTTCTTCCCTAACCTACTTTCTTTTAGTTTCTGTCTCCTTTATCGACTATTTGTAACTGATAATCAGTTTGATCATCCGTTCATGCAGATCCTTTTTTTTTTTTTCTCCTCCTGCAGGTTCTGAAGCCAGTTACTGAGCAATACATGGGGGATAACATGAGACAGACAGTGATGAACTCTATTAGAGCCAGCTTGACAGAACAAGGCTCGCAGCAAACAAGGTTAAAGAGTGATTGATGCTCTTCCTCCTCAACTCTACCTGTTATCTTCATTATCATCATCCTCCACTGACTCGGCGTGTTCAGTCCTAGAACTGTGAAACTAGTTCAACACCAAAGCTGACCCACTTTTTTTGTTTTTCCTGCCAAATGTCCTTCATCACATAGCTGCCCCCCTCTTTATTTGCCTGTCGAGGACTTGAGGCCCTCTGCCTGCTCTGCTCTTCATCGCCCCCCAGTGCCTCAGCTCTGATATTGCATGTTGACTGAGCAGAGTCCAACCTCCTGCCAAAACACCTGACAAATCTTCTCCAGTGTGCCATGCTGCATTGTGATGCATACTGAAGGCTGGCACACACGCGCACACAGATTGATGCTGGTAGTGAACTGCACTCGTATCATGATTAAGCTGTAATTCAGGGAAAACTGACACAGCTGTGGGCAGCTGTTATCAGCATTGGATGCAAACTGAATTCATTTCGTCTTACAGGCCAGCTCAGTTTACTTCCTCTTCTGCCTGGTGATAGCTTGTCCTGCAAGAACAGACAACTAATCGACTTAAAAAGCTCATGAAGATGTGACACCCAAGTTTCTCTTGATTCTACTGAAGTGAAAGTAAATTAAAATCTGAGTCGGAGGCAATTTAAAGACATTTATCTACCACTGAAAATGTGACTTCTGGATAAAAATCAAAGCTGTAATTCTTTTTTTCTCTCTCTTCTGTCTGCCTCCTTTATTAGTTTTCTGCACTACATTTGGAAGACAAGTTAATCAGGTAACATTTGTATAATCCACATCTGGGCTCCCATCTTTGCGCTTGTTTCATATTCCATTATTATCTCTTGAGTCTCAATCCTCTTGTTCTTTACGCGTTATATCTGGACTTCTTGTAACAGACCTGACAGATTTTGGCCCACTGCATGCTGTTAAGAGGAGCTGTGTTATATCATGAGGAGCTTTTAGAGTCCAGCTATAGTGAGGTAGTTCAGTTTAAGTCACACTAGTGCTGATTGTTTGCAGTTTTAGGACCTACAGGCTGTAAGTTTGACTGTTGCTTTGGGAGCCCCAGCTCAGATGTTTTGTACATTATTTATGGTAAATTTGATGCTTTTGTTTTTTTATAAACCTTATTAAAGGATTAAGTTTGAGGAGCTATGTTTGTCCACTTTCTTGCTGAAAGTTGGATGAGAAGCAACACTCAGCTGCTGGTTAGTTTAGCACAAAGACATGATTCAAATGAAACCAGTGTCGGTGAAGTTAAGCTGATCAGCTTTTACTTTAACTGACACAAGTGAGTACTGTAGGTCTCGTCTTCTCAGCTCGCTCCCCAAACCCCTTACCTGACACTTTACCTGCCTTTTTGTTGAGGCAGCTGTCAGAGCTTCAATCTCCAGAATGAAATGAATAAAATGTGCTTGACTGTTAAATGATCTAAATAAATCTACCCTGTCGGTTTAACTCGTCACACCTGTCTTTTTCACATCGATTCCATCCACTGCTCACCTTAAGCACCAGTCTTGTACTGTACAGTCTTTTGTTTTTTGGGGGTTTTTTTTTTATGTGTTCATACTACAAATCGGGCATGTACGTTGGATTAAATATTTAAATAAACTTTGTGTACATTTTATAGCGAATCAGTTAAATGGTTATTTTTTTTGTTTTCCTCTCTTGTTGATCAACTTACCAGTCTGTGGTTTAAGAATAAGTTGCTGCTGTAGGTTTAGTTTCTCCACGTGAGGATTGACGTTAGCGGAAACGCGTGAATAAATCTGACAGGAAAAGCATAGATTGTGATGCGCGGGCAGGAGAAGGTGTCTGTCTCTTTTAAAGATATCTCTGGTAATTTATTTTTGAATAAGATGTTTACCTTAAGAATAAATCATCAACACAACTCTTTCGGCTCCTTTGTCTTTTATTCCTTGATGGAAGCATCTAAAAGGACCAGCAAGCAACACATGTATGTCGTGTATATGAAGAGTTGTCTTAACTGGGAAATGTGAATAATTTCTGCAGACTAACCAAACCTTTAATCCAAAATCTGATCATCACACAAGTGTAACAAAAAGAAACCACACTTTTCTTTGCATTCATTTAATTTGTGTTTCAAACACAAATTAAATGAATGCAATAGGTTTGGATTCATTCATTTTGCCAAAGGGATTAAAAAGATTCCACTGTGTTTATATATGTAAATATCTGTATTTACATATAAACATACAGGGTTTAACAAATGTGTAAGACCTGTTCAAAAACATTTTCGGAATCTGTCAAAACCCTGTTTAACCTGAAATCATGTTTTTATATACTCGAGCTGGCACACTGGAAATCTGAGGTCAGATTAATAAACTAAACAGTTCAACTGTTCAGGAATGCAAGTAAACTAATTTGGCATCTTAAAAAAATACTTTAGCCTTTTTGTGGATGCAAATTTGAACATTTGAATAACAATTATATTTTAGGGATAAAAATATCAGTTTGATCAAAGGGCTTGTGCATACTGGTGGATAAAACAGGATTCTAGTAATTAACAGTGCTGTTGATTTAGGGCACCTGTGACATAAACCTGGTGGACTAATAAAGCACATGGTATACATAGTAATAGTTCATGTGTTTCTTTCCTGATTGATAATGTGGAAAATGTTTGGGGAGGGGGTTGTTTGTTTGTTTGTTTTTGGTAACACTGCTTTTGATACTAGTGATTTAGAATTGTAAATCTCCAGAGTTTGAAAAGAATACATTCATTTTCTCTCCTAAATAATACACTTAAAATAGTTTTTATCCTGTAGGATTATCGTATATTCCTACATATCTAAACACATTTAATGTTGCAAAAATTGAGAATTCTGGTTAAGAGATGAGGCGTCTGTTAATGTATTGTAAATGACTTATGGCTCATGTGCAGCACCAAGGAGCTGAGGCTCACATTTACTGTTATTTACAGGTTTTATCTTGATGTGAAGCATGCTGTCTTCCTATATTTAGAGAAGGTGAAATCAAAGATGGAATAAATGTTTACATTTTACTCCCTCCCACTGTAATCTGTAATGTAATGACTAAACTCAGTGAAGATGGAAAAAGATCTATTGAAGAAATCTTTTTTTTCTTTTTAAGGGTGAAAGGTTTCAGCCTGGTTTTACTGGAGGTCTCTTCCAGTTGAAAGGAAGTTCTTCCTCCCCACCGTCACCGAGTGCTTGCTCACTGGAGACCTTTCTGCTTTAATTTTGCAGGGTCCTTACCTTACAATATAAATCCTGTCTGTGAATCCCCGGAAGAAAAGCTAAAACTAACAGGGATCTGACTAAAGACTGAAAAATATAAATCACCCTGAGACAGCTGCTGGTGTGAACTGGCATTACATGAATAAGACTGAACTGAATGGGCTTGGCATCACTTATATTTGGAAAGCAATTACACCACAGTCCCCAGGTTTGTTGTTTTTGTTTGAATTTACATAGAGTATTTTTATAGTATGGATTTCTTTTCTTTTCTTCAACAGTTTCTTCAGCACTGAAATGTCCCGAGACGTGAAGTGCTGCATTTCCAAAACTGACCAACAAGAGGAGCCAAAGTCTTAAAAATACACAGAATGACTTTATAGTGAAATACATTTTAATGGCCTGTGACAGATTCCTACCCACATTCAAACAGACTATAGAAGCCCAGACCAGAGTGCTTATAAACAAGCAGGCTGTTAGTATTCATAAGAATCCTGTGTACAATTAAAGCAGACTTCTTAGAAAATAAAGCCCTACAAGGCCACCAAAATGCAACAAATGACCAATTTTTATCTCCTATTGAGATACGAACGGCTCCCCAAAATAAGCTAAAAACTACATTTGCTATAAAACGTACAGAACATTTAAAAGAGAAAATACGCCATTTTTAAAGTCCCAATCTCACTCACATTGCCATGTAACGTGACTGACGGCTGCACGTTTTGCATGTTCATGATGCATTTATTCACAAAGTCTCATTTTTATCAGGTAGACGCAGCAATTTAAGAAAAAAACAAAACGTGTGACATCTGGATGAGTCAAACTGAAGCAAGAGAGACAATAATAATAATAATAACAATAATCTGAAACTACAAATGCTCGCTAAAACAAAGAAGATTCAGCAGGAGAAAAAAAAAGTTATTTATAACCTCCGCTTTAGGATTCAGTCCATCTTTACATTCTTTGAGTTTTGACGTCTTTGTTGAGTAAAAAAAACTGAGCAGAGAGGAGTGAAGCAGTTCCTTAACCGAGTGATGGGTCAAGATTTCCCTTCAGAGTTCAAGATTTTCCCATGTTGTCTTCATTTATTTGGCTTGATCCGCGTTAAAGACTGCAACGGTCTGGAGTGATTAACAGTTGCGTTTCATGTCTGATGTGTAAACGTTTTCAATTTACTGAATGAGCCACCGAGCACCATCTAAAAACCTCATTAACGACAGATTTGTTCTTTAAAAATGATTCCTTGAAGTAACTTATTTTAAAACATTTTAATCCTGTTTTGTTTTTTTAAATAACAGTTGATCAATGAGTCTGTGCTGTAAAGACTTTGTGCTCTTCTATAACAAGTACACTAAAACTAAAAGTTTTGGTTTTGATTTCCACTCCAAATATTGATCTGATCAGTGGTTACCAATTAGAAAATGTCCTCAAAAACAGGAGAAACAAAGGTTTGCACACTGTGCTGCTGAAAAAAAAAAAATCCCATTTCAGCTCTTGTTGAATGGATGAGTCTCAACTGTACACATGTCGAAAACTGAGGTCCTCTAGCCTGCTGTGCAGTCTCCTCTCTGTTACTGAAAGCTGCTCCCATACAGGATCATGACAGGGAAGATGTTGGAGGAAAGGATGGTCCACCTAAATCTACTTGAGGTTCTACTGCAGGTTTTAGATCGCAGCCCGGAAACCGAAGGAGACAGCAGCTCCCAGTGCCAAGCCGAGGGACAAGAAGAAGGCCATGATGGCCCCCGCCGTCTCTGCCTCGTGCTGCGACACCTTCCTGTAAGGTGACAGAGGGATAAAATCCGTTAAGAATGAGTCGTTAAGGAACACAAAGTGGAATGTCAGTTCTGCTTTGGTGCTTTTTGAGAAATGGTTCACAAGCTGGGAGTACCATCCTCATTCAGGTTTGACAGGGTTTCTAGTAGCTGATGGCTTGGGCAAAACTTGAAGATTGAATCAGGTAGCTGGGCTCTGATGAACACTGGCACTGAAGCATTCTGGGATTTTGAGGTTGGAGATAATGACTCAACAGCTGGTGAAGTCTTAACGGTGAGTTTATCTTATAGATAGAATATGGAGAGGGGATTGTCTGGCTGGTTAGACTACCTTCAATGAAAACTTTCGTTTCATAAAAAACAAAAGGTACTGTTTGAATTCGGAAGGCCTATTAGCAAACAGCTTATAGTGCAGGGGCGTAATATATAGACAAAGAAGAAGAAGGGGCATGTATGGAGGCACGGTCCCACGCCTGAAATTCAGATTATTATCTCCACAAACACATTTGAGAACTGAAAGTTATGTAGTGTTGGAGAGAAACAATCCACAGAGGCCAAATGTTGTTTGTTTTCCAGTCTATTCATATCCCAAATTAACATGCGAGTCTATGGGGATGGGTTAGGTTTATGAAGCCGGCCTCAAATGGTCACCAGAGGAAATGCAGATTTGGAAACTTGAGCACTGGCATCATTTTCAGCCCTGCTCACAGCCACTGATGTCTGATGTGGTGCCAGATTTGTTGCTACTTTAGGTAGAAACACATACGACCGGTTCTACGTTAGGCATCAATTTTTAATATTTTCTCTCTGCTATTACATGTTATGTTTGTTTTGGGGATATCATTAAAGTAAAAGCATGCTGCAGTTACCTCAGTGTGGACACAGAGTTAAAACAACCAGCAGCTTTCAATGGAATTCATTTGATTTTTACATTTGATCAAATTTGTATGTGGTTCGCAGTTTTAACTGAAGTTAGAAATGGGAACTATTTAATGATTTATTCACCGACTTGGCTTCTGTAGCTCTCAAAAGCCAAGTCAGCAGATGTGTACGAATTAATAGTTTTCATATTGTTTTGATTTCATTTAGCCTTTAGAGGTCCTGTTAGGAACAAGGTTTTAGGACAGGCAGGAAATATTTCTCCCCCCCGCCCCGATGGGTTTGTGATTTGTAGGTGAGCAGTCCTTACTTGGGTCCAAAGCACATGCAGAGGCTGGCCAGGTATCCGTTGGAAAAGGAGAAAAAAATCATGAAGATGATGTACCAGGCATCATGGCTGAACCACACGGTTTGGGAAATCACACGAGGCTGGACATTACAGAGCATGAAGAGGGGGATGAAGACGACCCGCAGGCCCACGAGGATAGGAAGCCAGATGCTGTCCTTGCCCGGCTGGAGAGAGAGAAACACAAAGAGTATTGATTGTTTGTCAGACAAAAAAAATATTTGAAGAGATCTGTTTGGTATCCAGAAACTAGCATTAGATAAGATACAATGCAAAAGAAGGCATGAATGCAATAAGTAATGAGATATAGATAAGATTAAAAACTTTCGTTGATTAAACACAGCACATAACAAAACAACTTAAATATTGTGAAATAGCTCAAAAGATAATGTGAAATATGACAAAATGTCTCAATAACATGAAGAAAACAAAAAAATTACACCGACCAGAAAAAATGAAGGTAAAAATAAACTCAGTTCAGGCCTTCTCTCACAGCCCAAAGATTTTTCTTTTGAATGAATATAAATCCAAAATAAAATAATGTGTTTATCATGTATTAACTCAATATATAGTAAAGCCCTTCAACAGAAGAGCATTTTCCCCTAAAAGATGTAATATGTTAAATATAGAAATCTTCTAGAGCAGTGGTTCCTAAACGTTTTTGTTATGAGCCCAAAAACACAGAATCAGCATTCTAGAGAAATTAGTGTGATTTTTTCCCCCTATGTCAGCTATATAAAATAATATCATGCAACGTCAACGTGCTCTCGATTTTTTTGACTTTCCAAAAGGCTCGAGCAGCATTAACTCCACAGGACAAACACAGTCGCCAATCTTTCATCTGACGATTTAAAAAACACATCACATGGTGCTGAATCAGCTGACAAGCGTTATCTGCAGCGAGAAGCTGCATTCCTGCCAGGTCAGAGGACGTCAACAGATTGTACTGGGCTTGATGATTAAATTAGAGGAGTTCCTCTGCCGCACAGGAAATCTGACCTTCTTGGTAATTTGTTTTTTCTGGACGAGGTTTCAAAAGGTTTGAATAAATGTTTTTACCAGAAAGGAAGCGATGATTCGAAAAACAAACATCAGCATGACGCTGAGAAGTGGTGAACAGGATGAACTTCTTTCTTTTTGTTGTTGTTGTTTTTTTAAATATGCAAGTGCCAGTGTGTAGGATTTTCATCATTATCAAATGACTGGATTATGTGTTTAATATCTTAATCTTTTTATATATGTTTTGCCTTCCTTAGTAAAATCATCCGTTTGGATGGCCCTGTCACACGTTTGTGATTGGTTATCAGCTGCAAACACCGCCTCCTTCAAGTCAATGCACTTGTAGCTACGCTGGGCTGACTGGGCCTAGAGACTGGTTAGCAACCCCCTGGCAACCAGCGGTCGCTTGGGAAAAACGTGTATTGTCTGACCAGTTGGCAAGAGGTTACTAGAGATTGATGATGTATTTATAACATAGGATTGATAAATGACAACAGCATAAAGAAGTGATGGAAGAAACACCCATCAACCATGGCGCGCATATTGATATAGCATGGTTTGTTCACCAGAGGGCGCTCTGCAGCTTCCCCGTTTGCAACACAAAAATGCCACAAACAGGCGATCCAAGCAGAGCTGGTAACACCACATGAGGAAAACAAGATAGTTTCCAAGTATATTATCATGTCATCTGCATAAGTTTTCAGAAATAACTACATAACAAATGGGAAATCACTTAATGTTTTGTGTATTTGAAAGAAAAGAAAGAATATCGGATTTTTAAATCACCAAATATCAGTATCGATCCTAAAAGTCTTAAAAGGCTCTAGTTGGCAGGTGAAATGGGTTGCAAAGAGGCTGCTGCACCAAAGGCTTCCTTGTAATCGCTTTGATTGCTAGCAGATTGCAGCGGCTGCCAATAGTTTGCATGGAAGACACCGACTGTTAATCTCTGAGCTGCAGTGAAACTTGCAGAGAACATCTGCCTTTAGAGTAAAAGTTGTGCCTTACCACTGCAACCAACATAATTGGTCAGTGGGATATAATCAAGCTGATAAAAACCCTGTCAGACTGAACACTGAAGTTGGAGTAAGAGAAGCCAGAGACAGAGATCCTGGGCGTGCTTAACTTGCTTTGTAGTGCCGGCCTTAGATTAGGAGGAGACTCCCCAGCCTGGGCGAGGCACACTGGGGCCTAATAGGATCGAGGTAACCATCTCCAGACTCAAGAACATTTAAAAAAAAAAACAGCTCAGGATGAATCAATTGTGAAATTCTCAGCAGATACTCAGATTTTAAACTTTGAATTACGAGTTTGACGACACTAAGCTTTTTGTTTTGTTGTGAAGTCTTCTGCATAAAAATGTCTTTATTACATACTTTTGGAATATTTAGCAGAACTGATGTAACAAACCAGATAAATATTGATGACTGCCACTTGATTTTCAGTTTAATATCAGCTAAAATATTTATGCATCTCTGTTGCAAACCTAAAACAGTCTATTAAAGCTTGTAGGAGAATAAAAGTTCTCCAAAAATTATTTCACAATGGAAACAGACACCCGAGGGCTTTCTGCCTTTCTACCCAGGACCCATTGTTCATCCAGATGTGAGGGAAAGATTAGCAAACCCTGAAAAACACCAGTCACTTTTTTTTGACCCCTAAAATCCCTTTACACGCACAACACGTATGTGCGCGCACACGCACACGCACACACGCACACGCACACACACACACACTCTTTCCTCCAATACAAACCTCTGATCTCAGCAGAAAAGCTCGTCCCTGAACGTCTTTTGTTTTTCCATCGTTCCCTTCATGACTCAGTTATTCATACAAGGGCAAACATTTTATGCAGCCAGAGGCTTTCTTTAATGTTGTTTGTAAATGCATTTAAAGGAGTTAATAATCAAGAATACTTGATCATCTGGTTCAAGCACTGGTCACTGTCATCGCTGCATATTTGTACAGGTTAAAACACACTTAAGTAGTGTATTATATACTTTCAATGTGTGAGTTTTTGATGGATAAAGGCTTGTTAACTTGGCCGTGCAGCTATTTGGACCGAGCTCACAAACAAACAAAGCCAGCTCTGCACTCACCTGAAACCTGAAAAATTGGCTCCACAGCAAACAAGTTTCAACTAACTGTGGCTTTTTTTTTTTTTTAGCTTCGTGATGTGGCCTCACTGGTAATTTTGGTAAGAAATCTCATTTGTGATTTACTGACCCACATACAGATGGCCGTCAGACTCCTGCCAGCCCAGTCCATCACGTTGAAAAGGAGGAAACACGACACGGGGATGAAGTACTTTTCTGAAAAGAGATCAAAACAAACCGACTGTAGTCAAGAGCAACAAGACTGCAGAGATGCTTTCCTCAAATAAAAATACACAGGAATCCATTAAACCTCTGCTGGTTTAAGAGGAGGAGGTGAAGTTTGCTTTCACTTTTACGGAGGGATCCAGAGAACACCAAAGTAATTTCTAAAACTGATCTGGTGACACTTTAAACCTTATAGAAAAATGATGTTTAAATGGAAATAATTTCTAGAATTTTACAGGCTGCTCTGAAGTTCATAAATGAAGTCTCGCCCATAATATTTTCAAATGAAACTATGCAGATGAGCACAAATGTCAGGTTTAGTGACTCTACAACACTTAAGTCTGAATTCTGGATATTTTCCACAGCACTGCTGGAAACACTGTGATTTCTAAAAACACAGCTCGTGTGTGAAAACAGAGAAAATGAGCAGCAATTTCATAGCACGTTGAACTAAAAGCCTTTCAAAAAACAGACATTTGGAATCCACGTCAACCAGCAGGCACCCCCTAGGAGATAGGATCTGATCAGTTTTTGTAATCTTCTTGTCATGATTATTTCGTTTTTATAAGAACTGGAAGGCGAATGAAATTCAATAACTTGTCCAGGCCTTAAAAATTCCCCATATCATGATTGGAGGTTAATGGGTAAGCAAATGATTCCCAGTTCAATCCTGGAAGGAGACAAATCCTTCTGGGGAAGAGTGTCCAACAAAAAACCCACTGTAACGACCACTTTCAGAGAAGAAGTTGAGAGCAGTTTCCATTACTGCTGGAGTTTAGGAGTTAAAGATTCTTAGCAGTCATCCAACTCCAATATCAGATTTTCAGAATTCCTGGCTCACTGATTACTGTAACAGTAACTGTTTGTATGAAAGGGACCTGCAGACTCACCCCAGGCACTTTCACCAGCAACTGTCGACTTGACATCGACAGTCACGGCTGGAAAAACTCCAATGGTGACAGTGAAGATGAAGCACACAGACAGAGCCATCACCCAAATCTGATTAGAGAGAACAAGAAGAGCTTTATCAATATTATGTAACCAGTCTGTCACACAGGTAGAAAATGCTTGCATGGAACAGATAATGTCCGACTTGTAATGAGATTGCTGGCTGCACAGCTTCAGTAGTAACTAGTTAATGTGATAGAAGCTTCTGCAACTCAATACACGATATTTATGATTTGAAAAAAAGACTCAAAAGTTTTGCCGGTAACAAAACCGGAGTTTCTGCCTTATAAGTTCTCATCTCACCTGCTTGAAGATGTTAAACACAGACGAGGTGGGTTTGGTCTCATCTTCCATGAGATTCACCACCGGCCGCTTTTCAGCTTCACGTTCTCAGGGGAAAAAAAACCCAAACTATTTATTGGTCAAGCAGCACCTGGAGTTTAGAGCATCATTACTATATTTGAGTGGGTGTACACACAAGATCCCCATTGTTACATCTTATATGTCAAAAGGGTTCCCATTAGGTACTCCTACTCCCTATAAAATTACACTGACTCAAGAAAATAACCTTTCATATCAAAGGAAACATGGTAAGAACTCCCGAAACAAGATGACTTCCCATTTATTTTCTCTAAAACCTCCAGAGCTGCAGGAATCCACCTCCACCCTGGATTCCTGCAGCTCTGTTCACCCGCTTTAATGCTAATCGTGCAGCCTCATCATCATATGTGCAGCTGTGCAGAAGTGAGGAGGGGGTTTATTTTCACTTCTAGCATTAAAAAAGTGGGCAAAGGTAGGCACACATCAGCTGAATGTTTAAAGGTTTTAAAGGTTTTCAGCTGATAAGCATCATTTGCCTGGCTCTTTATAAAGAAGCGAAAAAAGAGCAGTTTTCTAAACTGTCTTTGTGTGTTTAAACAGTTAACAGGAAGTTGGGGTGGGGGGTGAGGGGGTTCTTAGGAATAGTGGCTGCCACGCCTGTAATTACACTGGCAGAAAGACTTGTATGAAGCAAGCAGATTGAAGCCTTGGATGGAGATAAAGCCCTGCAGTCTGAATCCCATTTACCAGTCACATGCAATCTTTTTAAATCATGTCTTTGTCTAATCTAACAAGAGAAACAAAAGTACAATTTCCAAAGTGTTTCATCGTAGGAAACAGGCGAGGATGGAGCTTACTGAGTGCTGCCAACAGCACATGTGAGCTACAGATTGCACTTAATAGAAAACAGGTTTGTGGAATCTGCAGGTTTTGAGATTCTGGATCAGTTTAGATTTCAGCAGAATGTTGTTAAAACTACCGTTTAGATCAACCCCCGGGCTTTGGACCGGTACTGGTCCGTGAGTCGTTTGGTACCGGGCCGCGAGAGTTGAGGCTCAGGTGTGAAATGTATGGTTTTATTTTGTTATCGTTTTTATCGTTTACTCGGTTTTCCTGGGTCTTTTCACGTGTGTTATGAATAAATCTTTTTTTTCGGTACCGGTACTAGTTTTATTTTGTTGTATTTATCCGCGACACCTTAAAGGCCGGTCCGTGAAAATATTGTCGGGCATAAACCGGTCCGTGGTGCAAAAAAGGTTGGGGACCGCTGGTTAAGATGGAAAAATACAAAACAGATGACAGAATTTCGAGAATCTGATCTAGCGGGGTACACATGTTGAACTTTATTGCTCTCCATGTGATGTCAGTTCTTGAGAATTTGCACAGCCAGAATCAAAGTCTGAGTTACAACAGCGTTATGCTTTTTTGCATCTGTAACATCCAAGAGGCAGAAATTTGTGACAGCACAGCCTCTACGGTACAAGCGGACTATAACGTAGCATAACATGAAAAGCTGTGTCCTAGCTTTAACCCCCTGACTAAAACATCTGCATTAGCTTCATTGCTGCTTCTTTTTTGCACACATCTAAAAGTTTCACACTGTTGTCCTTTTTTATAATGAGCAGGCCGGTAAGCACCTTTTTTGAGCAAGTCCATCTTGTTCTCCTCATCGGCTGATGGTGCAGATCTACTGCTCTCCATGTAGTACTGGAAGAACTCCTGTTAACAAAAACCATAATTAACTGATTCCACTAAACCAGCAGGACAAAGATGAGCAGCTTGTTCACAGAGAAACTGAATTTTATTCGCCATCAATCAAAACGTCCTTTTCAAACAAATACCTTGTGAATAAAAAGCACTAGAAAGGAAGAAAACCAGGAAAAAATGTAAGTTCTATTTATAGATTGAGGCCTTACCATCTTGGGAAGAATGAGGTAGGACATTATAGCCAGAAGAATCACAATACAAGCTATGATGAAGTAACCAAAAGCACTGTCCTGCAGTTCTGACCCACCTGAAGACAATCACACAGAGTCATTAGTGTGTTTTGTTATTATTGGATAATTTCATGAAAAATGAATCAGTTCCTCCCAAGTCCCTCAGAATCAGCTGATTTATTTCTCTAATAACTTAAGAACACTTAATAAAGCCACAGAAACTTTTACATTCTCGTTATGAACATTGTCAGAGTTACAGACCCCTGAAGTCCACAAGGGCTGAAATCTTGTGCCTTTAATTTCACATCATTTTTCCAGCCCTCATACCTTCTAAAGGACAGGACAGACTCAGGGGACATTAATAGGGCTGAAGAACACATTTACTCACTCAAGCATCACAGACTGAAGCCACTGGCACCGTGGCTTCACAAGTGCTTTACTCTGTGAATCACCATGTTGGGGGAGGAGCATGAACTGTGGGGTAAATTGACCCTTGATAGGGTAACCCAAAGCAAACTGGTTTTGGGTGAAGACAAAATGTGGTGATCCTGTATAAACTAAGTTACCTCACTTGGAGAAGGGATAAGGGGGAAACCACTCTGCAACCCTGGCCTTGTTGGCAAGTGCCTGCTCAAATAAACCACATGGGTTCACCACCTGAAAGAGGAGCTGTGGTGGTCTGGTGTTTTGTGGCAGTGACCTTGTCTGTTTGTTTTTTGGGGGCAATTCAGTGTAGTAGACATCTTGGGGTAAGTTACAGAAGCTAAAGTTTTTCATGGCTTCATTTAAAGTTGATGAACATAAAAAGTAAGCCGACTCAGAGGAGGGTCAGAACTTTTTCAGAATATAAGAAATGACCCCCGTATATTGTTTAATCCCAGACTTACTGGCCAGAGCGCAGATCATGGAGAAGGCAGCGAAGGTGCCGGCCAGCCCCTGTCCGCTCATGATGGGAGTGGTGTAAGAGGCAGGTAGAATCCCAGCCAGCCCGAACAGACTGCTCTGAAAAATCGCCCCAAACGCTGGAGAGGGATGAAAAAAGAGAAAAACACATTTGAGGAATTACAGAGTGACTGTGACACAGAAACACAAAAAAATGATCCACATCTACACAGTTATAGCCAACAAGCATGTCAGAGAGAAACAACATCCTTCTGATCAAAGTATTCAAGTTAAGTGTTGCATAACACTTCTATCATTTTAATTGTCTCCCCTAAAAAAGGTTTTTTGTCAGTACAGACTTTCCAGACAAATTCCTTCCGCATTACAAACGAGTTAGTAGCTGCAGAAATCTCGAAACGTGTGAAACTGAGAGGAATGTGCCAACGCAGATATCAAAGCCTCAAAGTCACCGTGTCCTCCGCTCTAAAGCAAACACGATGGGCTGTTCCACATGCGAATCTGGGGGTCAGGACTGGCCCACTGGGGATAAGGAGGGGGGTAAGTTCATTCCTGCTGCTCTGTGGCTTATTGTAAACAAGCAAACACTGTGAGAGCGCAGCTTGTGTATCTTTGTCTGTGTGAATTTTCCCAACATGTTCAGGGGACGATTTTTATCAAAGAAAGATCCACAGAAATAATCAGTTATACGACTTCAACATGGAAATAAGGCCATGAATTAAATTCTTATTCTAATACAGATATCTTCATGAAGCTTATAATTGTTAGTTTTCTGTTTCTGGGCTCTTAAATTTATGATTATGTTGCTAATGCAGGATAATTCTTTGCAGATGTGCAGCAAGCTGTGTATCTTCATTTGCCTTTGGCACGTGCAGAAATCAGAAAACTCTCTGAGGCCTTTTCCCCACATTTTCTGTTTAACTGAACTACTTCTGTGTCATTTTTCCCCTTTTTGTACCCCTGGTGTGTGATTTTAAATGAATTTGTTGGTCACATCCTCATGTTTTGGCTGCTGTACCCCCCTTACCCCCAGATCCCCGTTCTTGCTGTTGCCATTTAGATGTACTGTAGTTTGAATCAACATACAGTTTTCAACCCTCCATCATCTGACAAAGAGGTCATCTAAATCAGCGGTCCCCAACCTTTTTTCCGCCACGGACCGGTTTATGCCCGACAATATTTTCACAAACCGGCCTTTAAGGTGTCGCGGATAAATACAACAAAAATAAAATTAGTACCGGTACCGAAAAAATGAGGATTTATTCATAACACACGTGAAAAGTCCCAGGAAAACTGAGTTAACGATAAAAACGATAACAAAATGACGCTAAAAACCCTGAAAACCATACATTTCACACCTGAGCCTCAACTCTCATGGCTCGGTACCAAACGACTCCAGTCCATGGCCCGGGGGTTGGGGACCGCTGATCTAAATAACTGTGGCTGTGGATAATTAATGAAATTTGATTGTCCTCTGTACCAACGTTTAAATTTTAATCAGTTTGTCACCTGAAAAAGTTGATTTTCTGGCTCATTTTGATTTGAGTGATAGTGAAATGGCTAATTTTTTTCTTTTTAAATTCTACTTGCTGTTTTTGGTTTTTCCTTGTATTACATTATTGACAAAGACGAATCTTCACCAGTAGTTCTATGGCCTCGAGCAAGCCTTAGAGCGTTGCATTGAGACTGACACAAATCAGGGATTTTGGGGTTGAACAGGGACACTAATCTGAGCGGACAGACGAAATGTTTTGGGACTGAAAGGTGGTGTGATCCCAGAAGTGATGCTTTGTGACCCGGATTCTGAACTGCTAGCTGCTGGAATCTGTTTCGCTTGCTGAGGTAATTCGTCCTTGTTTTGTCTTTTGAATCTAGATTGAATCAATATATGCTTTTTTTATTCCTCCATCAGCTGGCAAAGAGGTCATGTAATTGATTGGATGTGGACATTTAATGGATCCTGACTGTCCTCTGCACCACTTACAGGACACGAAGCTGAACACTTATCCAACATCCATTTCAACTCCACTGCCCCAAGCAGAGATGTAGAAAAACTTCATAAAAACCTCCTCCCACACTACCTGCACTCATTTTAAGCTCTCTATTGTTTCTTTTCATCTAGTATTATTTAAATTTAGATTTACTGAATTACGTTTTTCACTTTATTCTTCTTCAACAAAGTCATTTAACATTTTCTCCACATTGTACAAACAAAGGGTTTACATGGCCTACAGGTGAATGCACATAATCAAAGTACCAACACTGCTCTTGTTATCAAGTAGGCTAGTTTAGCCTACTTTTTCTGAAGAACTGTGCATTTTTTTAAGCACTAGACACTCACAGTTGATGCAGACAATTTTGACCATGGTCAGGACAAAGAAGGGAAGAGGAGCCAGTTCTACTTTAACAACCACCGCTGTCACCAGAAAAACCACCAGGATGACAGTCAAGCTGCCCGAGATTCTCAATTTCTGAGGAATCCTGAAACAAAGAAAAACCACATTTAAAAACGCCCATACTGAAAGCACACAAGCATCACTCAGTTACTGCTCTTCAAAGAAATGCAAATTTCAAGAAAGCGGAAGTGCTTGAGTCAGTTGCAGTGACTAAGCCCTTTTTTCCCCCATCTTAAGCTCATTTTTATGTCTTTCTGAAAGAACAGCAGTACATAGAAATGGCACATAAAGCAAAAACTAAGTGGTAAAAATGCTGAGAAATGAAACCAAGGAAGAGAGGGAGACAGAGGGAAACCAAAGTACAGCAAACCAGGAAGAGGTAAAGAAGATACATGAAGTAGGGAACATAAATAACATTCCTGAGTAAGCAGTGCAGGAGAAGGGTTCATTGTGGTTGAGGGCCACCCGGGATTGTTCTCAATCCTACTCTAATTAAACCAAACACACTAAACATAAGCTCATACAACAGGATCACGTTACTCACAGTGGCACGGGGTGACTGAAGGTTAAGGGCAGGAAAAGTTTACACTGTGCGTGTTAAGTCTTGTGTACACAATCTTCTCCGAATTAATTAAAAAAAAACAGCTATGGTAAAATTACTTCATAGTACAGAAAACAGTTATAACTGAGTTATTACACCAGGGGATTTATATTACACTGAACTTGTGTAAGTAATGAAGATGATTAGAAATTCGAGCAATTAAAAGTTTGAGCCTGATGGATGAATGTGGAGGTCTCCTAATATACTAGCTCCATTGAGGCTAACTGTTTAGACAGCTTGCCTTGTGAGTGATTGGTTACTGTCGTTATGACGATTGTATCAGCAGAGATACCTCCCCAGAGATTAGACATAAGCGCTGTGAACCACTGAAGAAAAATCTAAATGTAAATTCTGCCTCAGAAAAATGCTGTATTAATAAATATTAGCTACTGGTGTACTCTCTGGAGACTGTCGATATTTATAACAATTAAAAACATTTTTTTTTAAAAGGGTTAATCACAATTAAAACAAAAGGGCAAAAATGTTTGAAAAACATGAAATATACTAATTAAAAATGTCTCAGTGCCATAAAATGAGAAAAGATACTAAACTGAAACCGAAAGCTAGTGCTGTTATTTCATTATAATGCAATACTGTGGCCACTAAACCCCAACTCGTGTTCCCTCAGATCTTTTCTCACTTCTAGCTTCATTAGAAATATTTACAGTTTGCCTCTTAATGAGTCGAGCTTTTTATTTAGACTGACGGTAGTTCGATACCTTTGGTGTATGAAGGAGTTGAGACAGGTGAAGATGAGCAGAGGCACCATGGCGCACAGCGTCATCACGTTGTTGAACTTGGACTCCAGCACATTGCGAGAGTCTCCGGCCGTCACGTTGGCTGTCTGATTGGAGGAGTGCACAGTGGGCACGTCCTTCAGTCTGCTGGTGAAGTACTGAAGATAACAGAGGGAAGAACACACATTTACCACAAGGGTTCTCCTGCAATTCATCACTAATATGGAGTCACAGGTTTATGTCACATGAATGTAATTTACAGAAAAAACTGAACTATGGGTGCAGTGTTTATTGTAGGACTCCTGCAACAGACTGAGGGTAAAATTTTGAGTCAAACTAAGCTGAATGAACATGATTTTTACACTCAAACAGTTTCCTGATGGTGTCAAGCAGAGCTGAGCAATCTCATTTTAATTTCAACTGAAACTTTGATGTGTGACAGCCACTAACATTAAGTGTATTAAAAAAAGAAAGGTACACCAGCCTTTGTTTTGCCAACCTTCCCATTAGTGAAGCCTAACCTTTCAAAGAACTACTTGTTAACCACAAAAGGCACCACCAGGGCTCTTCCTTTTATTTCCATCTGTCTCCTGATCTAGAGATAAACCACATTGGCCTGCAGACGCTCTCGCAATTACAAGATTAAAATTGTACTTTACCATTGTTGCCGTCATGAAGAAATTCCATGGCAAGAGGGTTCCCAAGCCCAGGATAAAGAAAATGAGCCATACTGAATTGTATCTGGGAAAGAAGCAAAAGGAAGTTCGCATGAAGGCACATCAATCAAGTCATTCATGTTAGTATCAACAAACAAATCGCAACAATATATACACTGGGACTCAACCAAATTTCAGTCAGAGAATATTAATGCCAAGATAAAACCCAACAAAGGCACAGCTTAAATCGTTTAAAAATTCTCCTCTTACTTGTCCCGAGGCGCATTGATGGCCGTCATGGTTCTCGATGGACAATCTTGGGGTCCGTGTTCAGTGTTGGATTAGTGCAGCACCAGGTCTGCAATGTGCAGATGACAAATGGAAGGTTACACAAGTAAAAATCTCCGACGTGTTATTATCAGCAGCCATTTGTTTCTTTCTGTATTTACATATTCACATGTAATAGAGTGAGCACCGAGTCTTGTGGATGCCTCAATATCCTCCACTTTCTTTCACACGATGCATTGTTTAACCTGGTTAAAATGTATACATTTCTCACCTCTCCTCTCAGCTGCGCTTGCAGCTTTGTTATACATTTTAAAAGCAATGCATAGCCTGTGATATCAAGTATTTACACGTGTTTTTTTTCCACTGGTAACTTTATTTATATACTGGTTAAACTCGTCCTGTAAATGAATCGCCTTACAAACTCGGAGTAGGATGAGCTATTTCTAAAAGAAACAATTGGAGCTTCTGCCAGGAGGAGGTCAGAACAAGCTGGCACGAGCAGGCCAACAGCTACTCACTCCCAACTAGGGCACTAACTAAAAGAGCAACTGAGCTTATTACGCTGCATTTTTTGGATTCTCCACCTACTCCACATGACGACCTTTTTATAGTTCAGAAACCCCCCGTTTTTGGTTTCCAAACAACCTCAGATTGAAAATCTAATTAATACACAAATTTCAATAAAAGCTTAATTTCATTTTCTAATTTATGCAACGTGAACAACCCCTCAGTCATTCCATTGTGTTTACAACACAAACTAACCGCAGCAACAAAGAGCAGCTTGACACTTCAGCAACAATAAGCCAGAGGCATCTTCCCACAAAGTTTTGAAATTCAAAAGTTCACAGCACAACTCCTCTTAAACACAACAAGTACAGGAACAAACAGCAAATAAACTTACTCTGAGAGGCGTTCAAACACAGACGGAGGCTCTCGCTTTCCACTGATCAGATCAGGGCTGAATAAGCTCTGCCTCGCTTATACTATACAGATGTTTCGTAGGCTGACACCCAACTGTCTTGTGACCAGCCCCCTTTGCATCTAAGTGCCCATCCCTCCTTCTTCCCTTTACCTCGAACATCTTGTTCTCCTCGAGCCCTTCCAGCCCTTCCTACACATTTTTACATTTGGAGCACACAATACTCTTGTCATACAGACTACTACGTTACATAGTTGAGCAAAACCAAAAAAACCAAAAAGAGAAGAGTGATTAATTAAATCCACCAAGCGTGCGTGATCCTATTTTTCCAATCTATCCATCCGCATGTTCCCTTTCATCCCCATGTGTCCTACTGTCTGGTAATTTCTCATCTCATTTCATCCACTTTTCCTCCTCAGCAGTTCTTTTATTATCAAGTTCACACTTTCTTGACCTGCTCCATCTATCACTTCCCCATCCACTTTGCTCTCACTGCCTCTTATTGACTTATCCAGAACTATTTGTGCTTCCCCAACTCCTTTCAAACCTTGAATCTGATGGAAGACATGTGCTCAGATATCTGTGTGACACACATCCAAACAGAAAATCTTCACTAGAAAACACTTACCCCTTTAAAAAAAAAACAAAGCAATTTGGCATCAAGTCAATCCAAACAACATAAAGCAAAGTTTAAGCTAACAAACTGCACTATTCAACTTTAATGGGCTGAATTTAAAACGGTATCCTGTGGACTTGACGTATTCACAGTGGGTGCACTTCTTTGCCTCTAACATGGAGGGGAAACCTTTTTCGGTGAGAGGAAGAGTTACCCTAATCTGTCAGGGTGATCAGTGTTTATGGTGAAATTAAACACTGATATGGTGGTATGGTTCACGGCCGCACTCTCTTGTATCAAAAAGTCACTTTGTTTTGTTTGCATGAAATAGTGATTGGCTGATATGGCATTTTTATTATTAGTAGCAATCAGAAAGATTGATGACCAATATTTGAAGCAGATACAGTTTTGTAGTTTTGATTAAAAAGCCACACTAAAAATGAAACAAAACTTTCCTTCAAACACTCGTGAAGGATCACACACACCAAAAGTGCAGTCGGACCTGCTTGCACAAGCCGTGCTTGGGTGTAGCTCCGGCTTGTCGTGCACCTCTCCTATTGGACGCAGATGGGTCAGCTGTGACAGCGGGGAAAAAAAAAAAAAAAAAAAAAAGGAAATGTTTAAAATACTTCAAATTTAACCAAAATCATCAACAGAATGTGAAGTTAATCACATCAAGGAAACATATGTATACAATTTGACTTAGCTACAGTTGAATTAACTGCCTTTCCAAAGTGTGATAGAAGCTCTGTAGTGCTGCTGAGAGAACTTATGAATCCATGACCAGCCAGATCTAACTGGCTGGTCATGAGCGAGCTATGAGTGAGGACAGAGGGTCCTCTATATGCACACACAGGTTAGCTAATCGTACAAACATGGGACTGAACAAGCAGAATCCATCTGTGAGAAACCCCTGTCAGTGAGACGGGTCTATATGGATTGTTAGAGGGGCAGAGGACCAACAGACAAATACTGCAACAACGTCCCCTCACACTAGAAACAACCTTTGTTACATTTGTTACACTGTGCGCAAAGTTAAGGTTACAATATGCAAACTGAACGATGTGATTAAGAGTTTCAGCTTTCCTTTAAACACAGACACTATTCTTTTAAAAAATAGAGTTTGTCCTTGCCCACTAAAGGTTTTCACCATCTTCTGAATATTTCCCTACTTCCTTTTTCTTCCTCCCATTTAATCAACTAGGAAATTATGTATCAAAGCACGATTCCTGTTATGAAGGTCTTTGGCAGCTAAGTTTGACCTTTCGGGAAATTATCTTCGTGTTTCTGTTCACATGTGCCCATCCTGTCTCTGTGCTGCCTTCCTCCAGGTACTCAGGCTTCCTCCCACAATCAGAAGAGATGTTTGTTAGCTTAATTGATGAAAGTGAGTGTGTGTTTCGGTGTGTCTCAGTGTGATGGGTCTTACAACCTTTAATGGGATGAGCAGCTAAGAAAACAGATGTATGGATCCACAGGAGCACATATTGTCTGAGCTTTATTTAACCCCGTTTCCCCACACCTTTTCAATGTCAAAACTGAGAGAACTGTGACTCAACATTTTGTAACTTTCCAAAACCACTAATCTGACATTGACGCTCTTTTCACACAGTGACTAACTGGCTGCAGCCGTGCAGAAGTAAGAAAGGACCAGGATTAAACTTCTTTCTCCTGAAAAGCCTTTTGAGAATCACACCACTAAATCAGTATTTTAAACATCTCTCTTCTCTAGATAGACTGATAAATGTCAGTCTATCAGAGCAGCTTATTGAGGCTTGACATTGACCATAGCCATACACTACAGTGTGCTTAAAATTCACCAGCTTTGCCTTGTCCCAGATTCCTGTAAAGTATGCCTCTCTCAACCTAACATGCCATCAAAACGAGCCAGTTGGCATAAGCTGCCTGGTGCTGAAATGGTGCCCAGCAAACACACACTCACTCACACAGGCACTTTGCAGTCTGTAGAGTGGTGCACTTTAACACTTTCAATGGCTAGCCTCTCAACGATGTCCAAGTCCAACAATCAGCACTTCAGTTAACAAAGACTTAACAGCACTGGTGGTAATTTATTGTTTCCCCCTCTAGGAGAACTAGGGCAATTCAGACCAGCCCAAAAATGTATGTGAAAAATCTGGTCTGGTCACGCCACAATGATGCTACAATAAAGTGGGCTTCTCATCCCGTATTCACCTCATTTTATACTTGATAAAATTGAAAAGTCATTTTTGTTCTTCTCACATTTGTGTCATTAATCCAACTATAAAGATTTTACACAGTGTAAAAATGATCTTCAAACTTAAATATTGCAAGACCCATGTTGTTTTTGTGTTGGAGCACAAACATAAATCCACATCCTCATCACAACCTCAACCAAATCTGAGCCAAAGCTCATTTACAGGAACGAATGAGAAAGCCCTCACAGACTTCTACACAAATCAGGCTATCTAAAACCACAGGGCTCTTTCTCCTGGTGGACGTTACAAAGAATGCATGTTTCAAGCATGTCTTTTATTCTGATTACAATTAAATCTTGAAAAGTTCTCATTACTAAGGTAAAAATGAATTTGAAATTATTAATGTATGTACTCAGAACATAAAACTTGTGACTATGTACCTATGTGTATACTGCATCAAAGCAGAGACAAAGAAACTCTATTGGCATCCTTTTTTATAGCAAGTCAAAGCTTGCTGTAAAATAACCTATATTGTGTAGGCTTAAAAGTTAAAGAGGTTCTGAATGCAGTTTCCTCATTAAGTTAAAACCAAGCAAAACAGCACACATAAGGAGTCATGTGCTCTGGGCATGATCTAAACTTTACCATCCACACTGAGAAGTTTAACCCTCTCAAGGCAGGCGTTGCTGATTTGCAACAGTTAAAAACTAACAACCTGATTACCCCACATACATATTTTATGAGGTTTTTTTACTCAGAAGTACCACTGCAGGACTTGGTTGTGCATTAGCAACAAAAAGTTTAATTTGAGCCTGAGAGGGTTAAAAAGCAGTCGTTGAACGCAACATTCTCCATACAAATGTGTGTCCTGCGGGTATAGGTGGAACAATAGAGGCTGATTCCGAGAGCACAGATAGTATGACCATCTTCCTCATTGTGATCTCTCAGCAGTTATTGCTGGCATGTGAAAAAGAGTGGCACGTGTTATGGAAGTAATGCATGTCTATGTGGCGTGTTGGCCTGAATTTAGAGACAAGGACAGTGACAAGGGGTTTGGTGTATGGGGAAGTGAGCTTTTCAAAGTGGGATACAGTGGAGGGTAAGAAGTTAGAGTTAAAATGCCACTTAAATCAGAGCTAAACATGGATGGAAAAGGTTAGAAGTTCCTCTTTCTCACCTCTATAACAGAGACGCCTTTATCCCCAGGCTGAGTTACAGAATAGTTTGATGCTGGTCATATGATGAGGTGTGTGAAGAATAAACTCTCTCCTCGAGGTCATGTCCCAGTGCTAATGGGAGCCAAACCCTTTTCAAGTCACAGCATATTGACTTAGTAATATTAAACTGCAACTAGACTGGAACTGGATTGTTTTTCTAGGAATTAACCAGAGGAAATGGATATGGTGGTGCTGTTTATTTTAGCATGACTGCTGAAGACTGGATAGTTTTATACTGAGAATCTTGAAGAGACATGTCATGCTCAAGTTTGTGAACCCTCCCAACCCTGTGAATTAAATAACAGTCTGAGCAATAAGCTATCAGAACTTTTTCTGCAATTTGTACTGTTGAAATTAGACTTCTCTTTCTTAAATTGAGCTATTTTAGGGATTCAATAGTAGTTAAACTTCTTAACACTCACAGACAATGGAGCTTCATTGGTCAGGCCCACTTAAGATCAAAGTGGGCTGTATGTGGCCCACGATGTAAAATGATTTTGATATCAGTAGCATTAGCGTGTGCCATTAAATGATCAGTGTGTGCAACCAGTAGGACGGGGGGTGTTGTTAAAAAAAAAAACAAGCAATATGTAGCTGTGATTGGATAGCTTTTCAGGTCCGAAATTTCTCGAAGACAGAGCATGGAAACTACCACAATAGTGGTTTTGATCTACAGCACTTATCATCAAGCTTTCCAATACATCCCCTCCTACAGCGTGGGATTCCCCATCAGTATGTATTTACAACTCTCTATTCTAGCTCCACAACTGCATCCCACCACCGCAACACAAATAAACTTCCCACTAAATAAAGCCCTAAAAATATTAACCTACAAATCTGAATGTTTTTGGAATCCTCTCTAAGAAAAAAAAAAGGAATTTCTGCAATATTAACCCTCTGAGTCGTCATTGTGACTCGCTCCAAACTAGCTCTGAACCTGAACCTGAACATTCCAAGAAAGTAAGTTGGAATGATTTCCACAGGAGAACTTTTCTGAACTTCAATATGAGCAATTAAGGCAACAACAATAACAGTAAAGGATAGTGTTGATTGGCATATGACGGGGTGGCAAATACAACAGTTACCTAGGCAACTGTTACCTGCAACACCCACTAGCAATTGACCGTCAGCTACAAAGGGATGTATGCTGAGTGAATCAGTTCCTGTGTGAACACTCCTTTAACTTTAACTGGCACTTCCAGTCTCCTGTTTTTGCTACCGGCTGGCTTTTGGCCCAGGTTGCTCCTTTGGCCGCCCTTTAGGCCATTCAGCACCTTCCCAGAAAGAATCTCACACAGTTGGATGTACTCCAATTCAACCTCAGGGACTGCTTGCTCTGCTCTGGTAATCTGCTGTGCACTTGAGGGCCAAATTAACCACAACCTGCAGGAGGTGAAAAGCTGGTTCATGTGCCGCTACGCTGAGCTCACCGAGGCAGCAGAGCAGAACAAAGACTACAAGCCGGCTGCTCCAGAGTTGGAGTTCATAAGCACTCACACAAGAGGCACATGGATATACAGCTGTTATTTTCACAATTTAGTTAGCAAATATAATGTTTGCAAAGTAAAACTTCGGTGTTTATTTGTGATTAATTGAAATCTGCACCTGACATCTTCATGTCTTTGACTGTAATATTTAACATAGAGAGGGAGAGAAAGGGCGAGAGCAGGATGAAGACGGCAAAGAGACGGAGCAAAAATAAACAGGTAAGACAGGACGTGTAGTAAAATTCACTAAAAATTATAAAGCTGTGTTGTCCCGTTATCGATTGTGGATCCCCCACTTGCTCTTATAAATTATTATAAGGTTATATTTTTGCCATTTTTTAATTTCTAGTTGAGTGCGGAGGATAGAGAGAGGACAAAGGAGAAAGAAGGAGGCAGCAGATGGTGAAGTTAGCTGGAAAAACAATACTTGGGTTTCACAAAGTAGTTTTTCATTTATTTCATGGATGCTTTGTGTGCTTTCCAGCAGCACACTTAAAAAATGCCAGTGGATATTCTAAACAACGCATATTAATATGAATGGTAGTTTATTCAGGATTCATACCACTCTAAACATGGCTCAAACAGGATGACTGCCACTACACTGACGAAGAGACTTCAGATCTATTCTCTAGTCATAAAATTGGGATATACGACGATACTTCTTTCCTGACTGAGCCTTTGCCTCGGGTTTGATAACTAAAGCCTCCACCCTAAAATGCCTGGATTAGACTGAGATCTCCGACTATTCACTCGGCTTATTCTTAAACACTACAATAGGTCATCCAACCAATTAGGTTGCTTTTGAAGGTAACATGGTAAAGCGACTCCAACTGAATTGAAGTTTGCAAATGTGAAAAGGGCTGATGACATTTGCAAACGGCATATTTTTTTTAATTAATTAGAAGGCACTGTATGGATAATGTTATGATTGGGAGCTGAAACCCTCTAGAAGTTTGAACTAGAATCGCCCTGGGTTCAAGTATGACACACAAACTGAGGCACACACAGAAATTTCTGTTTGCTCCACAGCTCAGACTGAGGACACCCAGGAATACTTTATAGCTACGTTGTAGTATGTTGACTTTTACAGTCTTGATTTCAATTTCACGCAGTCTCTCCTCCAGTTTGTGTCATGGACAGTTTCACTATCTTGATTCTGTCTAAAGAGAACAACAAACTGAACGACTGAAAAAAAAGGAGGAAGACATGGGTGAAGCAAAAAATTCCATTTAAAAAAAAAAAAAAGGGCCAGAAAAAATTTTCAACATGTTTGAGCTCATTTTTGAACAAAGAAGAGAGAATAAGAGAGGAGTTCTGGGTTGAATAAGGTTTACAGCTCAGTTTCTCAAAGCTTAAAGTGTGAAGCTGCGTTATTGACCATCACTTTATTGGCAGACTACATAAGGAAGTGGTTTACTCTGGTTGCCAATTCTCGTAGAGAGCGAGCAACCACTCACCCTGACTTTTATGCAAGTTAAGAGCAATGAACAGCAAAAAACTGCAACACTTTCATTTGAGATACAAGTTATATGCTGTCAAAGTATATATGTTGCTACAGTGATGTGCAAAGATCTTGAGCCACCCCTCATTTCTTTACATTGCGCTATCAAGGAGCTAGAAATGTGTCATTCATTTAGTCCAGTCCTGTACTTGACCGTTTTCAGACCAACCTGTTTTTGTGTGTGTGTGTGTCAAAAGAATTATTCAAGCATAAAAAAGGCACCTAATTAGAGGTGTGTCTACACATGTGACAAAACCTAGTTTAAACTATATGTCTAGTCACTTTGTTACACATTTCAATAAATCCAATGCATCCATTTCTCATGTTTCTATTCCTAATAGGATAAAGAACTGAATAAAGATTTGAGGGATGGTACAAGACTTTTACATGTACTTTATCTCTTAACGTATTTTAGGTTCACATGCTCATACATGTTCTTGCACACCCTCCTGCCTCACTGCAAACTAAGTACAGTAAACAGTAACACAATATCTTCACACTGCTTTCCAATTTTCACTGGGCCATGCATCAGTATAGCAACCACCTGCCCTGGCAGCAAATTTATGCTGCATAAAAGTTCAGTTTTTCATCACCTCAAAGCTGCTATTTGGTGTCAACGTCACAGTCAGTGGACATCACCAAACGCCGTGCCTGTACAGGCCTTTTATTCAGTCAGTGATAAAAAAAATAAATAAATACAAACAATGACTGTGACAGCTCATATTCAAGGAATATCCTGAGACGTTGGCAAATACCTTAATCTCATCACGTATACAAAAAAGGGATTTGAGTTGTCACGTTCACAGCAAGCAGACCTGCACAACAACCCAATACACAATGAAAGCAGATCAATGAAGGTAATTCAACAAAACTCTAACATCACTGGAGCTGGGAGTGGAAATACAATTGAAACACAATATCTGGCTTATTACTCATAACTCCATCTATTTATAAGAAGTGAAAAACAACAGGAAGCACTCTCTACTGCAATCTTTATTTAGAAACAAACTACTACCTACTGCAACCATGCTGTCTAGGTTTTTCCCCTTTTTAGATTTTACCTACAAAAGCAATCCAGTGACTTACATAGATTGCTGTCTCAAACTGGGAATAATTATTTGCATGGGCAAATAAGAGCAGGAATCAATAACACAGGGAGATAAGGGAGACTTCAGTGAGGTACTGAGAGTATCAGGATTATAAATCCTTAGAATTTACAAAGAAATCCAATTCACACCAGAAGAAAGGGTGTTAAAAGGTCTCCAGATCTGTTGTCTTCACTGTGACCTGCTGTCTTTACACTCATTTTCCTTTCCCGCCACTCTAGCGGGAGCAGGAACAAAGCCTTTCTCCAGCTGCCCGTCTTTTCAGTTGGTTCAGGTGGTTTGGATGAATAGCAGACTGGCAACAGCAGCTCCATGACTGCACTACAGTCGGCACAGTTGAGTTGAAATACAAGGCAGTGAGTCAGTTTAGCCTAATCATTTCCTTCACATTAGCCAAAAATGATCTATGCTATATTCTGTAACCAAGAAGACTGGTTAAAGCTCAGGAAACAGGTGAAAACTTAACTCCCACTCTTACTAGTCACCCTGTGGTGGTCACAGCACCATCAGCTGTTCACTGGGGGGGGGGGGAAGTTGCCATTCTGGCGCACTCTTCTCTCTGTTCAGGGGTCACAGAGTCACAAATAGACACAGATTCATGTGACCTGAAGCCAGGCCAGGAAAGACACTCAGTAAGGGAGAGAGCCTGCAACAGAACTACCCCCTATAAATCATCTAAGCATCACAAAACCACAAGAGAAAGAACCCCACAGGATGCCCACTCCCCTGTTCCAACCACACTTATGGTTTCAGATTACAACTGGCACGCTTAAGCGGTGAATGCATTCATTTCACCTGCTCATCAATTCATTTCATTAGCTCCTGTGTGATACCATCACGCACGTTGAAGAGCCCATTACAGCTGCCAACACACACACACACACACACACACACACACACACACACACACACACACACACAACCAACCACGTGTCCAACGACTGATCACAAGGTTATCTAAAAATGTAGCACTGCTATATGCAATTCTTTCATTCGACAAGAGTTTCATTAGAGTCTTTTGTTTTTTAATCACAAAATTCGGGAAGAAGCTGCAGCAGTGGTTTAGATGTGTCACTCTCGTGCTGAGAGAAACAAAAACCGGCGAAATGCGAAGCGCAGGAATGAAAAAATGCGTTAAGAAACAGCGTTTTTTTGCACCACAATGTTTCCATTAGTCAGCCCTCTTCTCTAGCCGGACCGTCTGTGTCTAATTGCCGGGATAGAGCGCGAAAACGTGGCGCTAAATTTAATTTAAATCAACAAAGGACACACGCGGCCACGGAGTAACGAAAGCCCCGGTCAGTCTGCCTGTTTTTCTACCTCTTTAGATTATTTTAGGTATAAAAACGAACCACGGCCTCGTAACTTTAACATAACAGCACAAATCAGCATCCGATACAACAGCAACGTTATTTTTACGCTTAATCTGAAGGCGGTTTCAAACTACCGCGCATTTATGTGGCGATCCTTGATGATAAAGGTAAAATAAGCGTCTGTGAGTACAGACTAGCGCTCATTGACTGCAGTGTGATGTCTTACCTTACCGGAGTTGGTGGAGTTTCTTGTCCCCATCCACTCGTCTACTCAAATGAACAGACAGACACGCCTTCGTGGCATGATCATCACCCAATCATTTATCGCAAGTTTAGAACAACAAAAGGCGCACAGGGGACGAAAATAAGCCTGTTATTGGGTGGTAGCCCGCCAGGGTATAAAAACAAATATCTAAAATTAATAAATGAGCCCAAACACAACACGAAAGGATCCTTTTGTCACAGTCTGTGAGTTTTGCTCCGAGCCTTTAAGTTTTCTGCATTGTTTTTAATTTGTAGTTCAGGCTTATTCGTTTCAGACAGTGTTTCATCGAGCTTTTTCGTTTCAGCACTATCCGCAGGGGCGGATCTAGAAGGGTGGCACGGGGTGGCATGGGGTGGCACCCCATGCCACCCCATGCCACGTTTTTTGTGTGATTTCAAATCCGTTTTGTTAATACAGTATGTCAGTGAAAAATAACTGACATAACTAAGGTTATTTTTTTCCTATTTTTTTGTTAAACACTTCCCATTTACACTTACTACAATGATTTGACATGCTCAACTACAACTACTAGATACAACCTTGCAGCTCAAGATTATTAATATATAACATAATAAACAAACAAACTGCTGTGTAGTAGAAGGCTGTTATATTAGCTTTTCCTCAATAAGCATATTTTGACACTAGTCAGGTGTACTTTTTTCATAAACAATGAATAAAAAAATTACTCATAAGAAAGTGTTTCTACACTGTAATTCTATTTAAAAGGAAAAAACGGAAAGAATACAATTTATGGAAACACACTATAAAATGTTATGGCTCGGCAAGTCAACTGCACTTTCAAAATCATCCCTGAATGGCACGCCGTGAAGCCTAACCAGTGACGAGGCGGAGGAAGCTTGAGTATTCGATGTGGGACGACAATAAAATGTCATCTGCCACCCAAGACTTTCTGGATGTGTAATGCCAATGTCTGTGACTGTTTTTGAAACATCTCTGATGAGTAATCATATCACTACTGATGTGACCAGCACAACCATAAATGTGGCAATTATATCACTCTAAAGAAGCAGCTTGTGGTACAAATGAAACCAAGTAATGCAAAAGTACTTGCCACAGCACAGCATGGTTTTTCTTTGTTTTTGCTACAAGAATTCAGAACTTCAAAATAACAACGAAAAAAACAAAGTAAGCAAAAATACCACCAACTAAATATATTCTATAACAAAGCAACCACCTTTTGCTTTGATAACACCTTTGCACAGTCAGCATCATAAGCAAGTCTTGAGGGAGTTTCCACATTTGCTGAGCAAGAAGCACGAAACAAAGTTTCTGCAAGGCACCATTACATAGATTGGAAGTGATGCAAACAGAGATAAATCCATGTTTGAGTGATGTTTCAACTTTGGTCATGAAAACCCATCAGCTGCGATTCTCCCATAGAGGAAGAAAAGGAATTTAATGTGTCTTCTACTTGAAGCCTGAGAAGCAATGATTCAGAATTCAATCACAAAGTTCGACAATCCTAATGAATGTATTCTTTGATCCTATTCTCTGATGTAGACAGAAATCAGTACATAAGGCAAAAACAGAGTTTGTACAGTTATAATTTTTGAAAGAGTTTGAAAGTCAATATTTGGTATGAGCACCTTTACTCTTCAGCACTGCCATTCTCTTAGACAAGCTTTCTAGTAATTTCTTAAAGTAGTCTTCGGGAATACTTCTCCAGGCTTCTTGAAAGACAATTAAAGCTTTTCTTTGAATGCTGGCTGCTTTTTGCTCCGTTTTCTATCAAGATGATCCCACACTGCTTCAGTAATGTCAAGTTTTGAGCTCTGCCAATCCATGACATGACATGCAGAAAAATAAACCTGTTGCCAAAAAGACATTTTTCAGATGGTATCAGTGGTTTAAAATCAAACCCTTCTTTCTGCATTCCCAGCTCCATCAGTTTTGACAAGATCCCCAACACAACAGGCTGAAATGCAGCCCCACACCATGACAGAGCCTCCATCATATTTTACAGATGCTATAAACACTCATTGTTGCACCTCTCCTCACCTCCTCCAGGTGAGGAGAGGTGAGGTCAGTTCCTTGATCATTAATATGCAAATATTCATGACTACTGATCAACAACCACTGATCTTTTGGGATTTCCTTACCTGGATGATTGAGCTTGCATCAAAATGGTTTTCTCAAATGTTTTAAGGATAGATGTTACTGAGAAATATCTAGTTTTAGCTAATATAGCTCCTTGGGAATCACCTTGTTGGGGCAACCACTTTTTAAAATCAGATTTTGCCATGTGCCATGAGTTCGGCACATTTTATGCTTGAGTGATTCATAGGTCTGTGTTAAGTGGTTTAACAAACAAAACAACATTCTGGTCAGATACAAAGACTGGACTGACAGTGAGTAAAAAAGCAGCCAATATCCAAAGACAAAGATCTTCAGAGAGCCTGGATAACTATTGCCCAAGACCCCTTCAGAAAATTACAAGAAAAGTCTGGCTCCTTGGAAACAAAATAAAGAAATAAGAGGTATCTCAAGAGTTTTGCACAGTACTGTATTTCCAAAGCAGCACAATACAGATAGTTACCAGTAATTAATTCGGTGTTAAATATGGAGGGAGTTGTTTTAATTAAAAATGTACAATCAATTATTTACCATGCATTACTAATATTCACACTAACCTACAGTATTTTCGAATGCAAAGACATTAGGCACAGGAATTTGCCCTGAAGGCCAAAGCTGACTAAGTTTAACAGTCTGAGGCATATAGAGAAGGGCAAATCACCCACAGACAAGATTAGAAAGCCTATTTAGTATTCCTAAAGAGCTGTATTTGTGTAAAACAAAAAAAAATGCCGAAAACATTTTTTTTCCCTTGTACTAGAAGAACTGAGTCCAGTTTTTGTCGTGATCAAAAGCTGGAAACAGATGGAATCGGTTGTTGCTGTTGTGCAACACTTTGGCCTGCTGTATCTCTAAATAAAATACAAACATCTTACAGAATCTTTTAGAGTACAGCTTGTCTCAAGAGTGTGCAAAAAGAGACACCAGCATATAATTTCATCATAAAACGTGGGCCGTTGTTTGTGGACATTTTTGTGTCGAGTCTGGATACACTTAACCCTGTTTACTCATATAGTTGTGGTAGGTACACAGTCATCCACACCCTGTCTCCCCTCCGTCTAAAAAAAGCTTGCGGCGGTTTCGGACAGAAACCATCTGTGACGGAGAACAAGTCTGTCTGCTTCCCTGCAAACCCAAACCCAGTGAACGACGAGCTGAGCAAAGAGGACTGAGGGTCCACTGTCTCTCTCTCTCTCTGCTGGTGTGAAGACACAAAACTGCACAGCATTTCCATCACTGGCCTTTCAAATGTATTTTTGTAACTATATATGTCTGTGGCTTGTTTATTGGCTTGTGTAGCCAAAGAGGAAAGTCGGTTAGCAGCTTGTCAGTGCTGTAAGGCACAAACTTAACTGGGTTTTTCCATGAAGAGGACTGAGACTGCCAGGGAGAAGGAAAATAAAAGAAAGGAAATGTGGGTTCTATGAGAGACTTCTTTCATGAGGCAATGTTGAGCATGAACGCAGAGATATCTGACGGGTAATGTGGGAAAGATAAATGCAGGTGACGACCAGAAAATTGGGGCAGAGAAAACAGCAGCAACTGTAACCCAACGGGTGTGCGTGTTTGTGGTCTTTGGCGAAAACTGACTCCTTTGGAGCGCCTGTGTGACATCTGGCAGAGGCGGTTTTAGCCTGCACAAGCTGAACATGCAGCCAAAGCAACCTTTCATATTGTCAATGAGAGCCTGAAAAAACAATCAATGGCCTTCTTCTTTTTGTTGTGTCGCTGTCAGATGAAATGCTTAACCCCTTCGCTTCCCGCTGACCCACGAACAGCTTCCTTGTTTTGCCATTTTTAGAACAAAAGTTAAGCAAATAAACATCACACGTCTAATTCGAGAACATCTTGTGAAGTTTGTGGCATAAGAGGTGCACGCAGAGAGAGGAGGAGGGCATGACGTGAATAGGCTGGAAGTGGCTTTCTGACCACATACTGAGATTTAAGAAGACAGTGGTAAAGAAAGGAATCCCAACGGATGGCCTCTAAACCCCCGAATGGCTTAGGAAGCAGGGTGAAGTAAGCTCTCTACTGGAGGATGAGGATTTTAAGACCTGGCTCCATTTTTAGGGTTTAAAACTTGGACTGAAGTGATAAAGACAAACAAACAAAGAAAAACTCCTCACAAAGATATGTGAGAGTGGAATCCCTGTTTTCATTACCTCAGAAGCCCCTTCAAACTCCCAACTGAGTGCGAGTCGTTGCAAGGGTCACGCGGTACTATGAAATCCCTGTCACAATGGACCATCAGCAAATCTGCTACTGCACAGACAAGGAATTCCCCTCAATCTGGAGGTGCGTTGAGGGACAGGATTTTGAAACAGTCCATTATGGGATTTACATCCAAATCCAGAAAATTTAAAACTGGCATTAGTCCCAAATTGTGCAACTTGAAGAGTTGCTGCTCACATTCTTCTGTGTGACCATGAAATAAAACAGAAACCATCAGACTTTAATTTGCTGAATTCCCTTAAATCACTTCTTCATATATCACTAACTTGGTATGTATAAGTGTTGATAAAAGCTTATCTAAGCGTATCTGAAAAATGAATCGCTCCTGCACATAAAAATGATCTTTTCCATCAATCACTGAGCTCATTTTTCATTTCAGGATGGACAAACAGGTGTGCACATATATACGAAACTGGAGACAGAGAACAGAAGTTATTTATGTCAGTTTGAGCAGGTTTTAACCTTCCACTGAATGCTGTTAAAATGTATGAATTACATGATGTTAAAACAAAGAAATGCTTCATTTTACAAGGTGTGTTTGTTCTGTACACAGAAATTTTGAGTCCATCCATGTGCAATGAACACACACGGAGAAGGCAGCGGGGAGAAGTCGGGGGGTTAGGTGCCTTACTTAAGAGCACTTGACACGTAGATCTTCTGAGATAGCGGGAACCCACCCACAAATTTCTCACACCACTCTCAGTCACAGTTGCCCTCAAAAAAACAGTTGCGAACAGTTGCGAGTCTGTTCTGCACATGCGGAGGCGGAGGCTGTGTGAGTGTGCATTCTTGTCATTTCTACATTTCTATTATCCTTAAAATTAATTTGTGTTGTAGCAGATTTGTTCTGACGACAGGACAGAGACCAGTTCTCTGGAAAGAGCTGCTGTTATCCCAGGAAATAAAGTGGTACTAAAAAAAGCCCAGAAATATGGAAACTGGAACCAACAAACAATTAATTGCTTTATTCCACAGTTCATAACAAATGGCAAGTGCTTCTCAGGCATAAAAGGTCAACATTTAATACATTGAAATGTTTGCAGTGCATTTCAATCTAGGGTTTTAATCCCAATGTGGTGTAAGGAAGGTGTCAGCAACCTGCAGCTCTGAACCCAGATTCTTAACGTGGCTTTATCTGATTTCATCCTTAAGACTGCTGGCTTACAGGCATGGTTAATATGCAGCTGGAGTTAATTCTAAATTAACTGAAGAAATCCTTCATTTTACAAGGGGTTGGGGGTCTAGGTGCCTTACTTGAGAGAAATTGGCCCTTTATTTTAGACTCTTAACCAGTCTGTTGTAGGGCTAACACACCATTGAGTCTCACACCTACATCCAATTTAGAATCACCACGTAACCTAACATCTAACATCTAACATCCATATCACTGGACTTCTGTAGGAAGCCAGAGTAAGATGCAAACTCTGCAGGGTCCAGGACCTTCTTGCAATGAAGCAGCAGGGCTAACCAGTGCACCACCATGCAGCCCCTAAGCACAAACCAACATTCAAGAATATTAAACAGGAACTAAAATCTCAAAGCATCACGAGTCCCAGGTACCAAGACTTCAAGCCATGAGTTACATTCACGTATCATCATCATCGTTCAGATGAGAATTGCAGAAAGATAGAAAGGTATAATCGGTGACCAACCGAACACAAAGCAAGAACTGCGTGACACACAAACCAACCTAAAAAAACATCCACGTTTTCCCTCACTCATTCTAGAACTGAATCCATCCAAGCACTATCATAAAAAGCCTTCCCACAAAGCTCTATATTGGCTAATAAGAAGCACTAAAAACATGCTCTGTGCATCCCTGATTAAAGCTCCTCCAGCAAGTCTCCTCTGTCCTTCTGATGCAATCTAGGAACTGATTGCATTCAACATGACACACTGAAATTGCTTTACGTGTCACAGGCAAGTAGACAGAGGGAACGAGGAGGCACAAATTAGAGATGACGAAAGCGCTCTGCCTCTATGTCAAAACTATGCAAACAGTGTCTGAATATCTATCTATCTATAAGGTCAGTCAATTGTAAGTGAGCTAAAAGTGTGTTTTCATGTAGAGAAAAGCAGAAACTGCACAGAAAAAACCCCACTTAAAAACATAAAATCCCTGTTTTTATGTGGGCACTAGCTATCTCAATCTGTGATGTCACAACATGTGTTTTTCATAACTGCTTAACAAGGTTAGTGTCTTTGAAATTGTTGAATCCAAAGTCTCCATGCCCAGTTTTACTATGAACTAACCGCACAGACATTCACCGCGACACACACAACAAATATTAAACTGCAGTAAATGTGAGAAATCTCGCGATTCTGCACATGATCTGAACTGCAGCTGAAGTCCATGACTGCATGCGTGTAAACGTATACGTGTTTGCATGCAGCCGCCTGTGTTTTCTTTGAGTATCTACTTACATAACATCATCTGTGAAAACAGCTCAGGAAATCTGAATTCCCCACTGACAGACAGCTGTTACAAGACTTTAGGTCCGGAGTACATTTGGCTATCAGATCATGACCATCTATAGATCTACTCTTCTCCTTGATGTTGTTTGCCACTCTTCTTAATGCCATCAGTTTTCGCCCAGGCCCTGCTTTACATCTTATCAGGAGCTTACAGCCATCCTGTTGGTCTGTCCCCATAAGGGAAAATAATCAAGCAGAGGTAACCAGATGCAAAGGCTTTATTTTTTTAACATTTTGGAGGTCTGTTTTCTGTGGTGTGGTTGCCCATTTGAAACCCAGTACTCAATTGTTCTTGATTTCCCAGTCTTATTTAACCTTGACTGTTTTCATCTCCCTCCACTTCACACACAGGCCATCTGTTGAAACCATAATGGAAACAAAGGCACACTTGAGGCTGTAATTGCTTAAGAAATGTGTTTAGTGAAATTATATTTTCACAGTGGCACAGCACATAATTTCAGACTGTCAGAGTCAGGTGATGAGGCTCTCTACAGTCACTTTAAAAAAAAAATTGCAGTTCTTCAGTTTCACCCTGGATTTCAAAGGATTAGTAATGGAGTCAGATATTTATTTAAACTATGGAAATTTTCTGCATAGTTTATCCAGAACATTAACAATGAATTGCAGTTCATGTTCTGCATGAAAATACAGAGTTTTTTCTGTGCTTGGTCTTAGGAATTCATATAAAAATGTTGTTTTCACTCGCTGGGCCCATGTCCTCATTTTCGGTTTGTCAGCGTCTTAGTAGGTAAAGGTGAATGGCTTGGACATGAATTGAGCTGCGGTTTGGGGAAAGCCTCGAAGGGGAATGGCTCCCGGGCCTGGCAGATCCCCATGTGCCAAAGAGAATTGAAGAAGTTAAAGAATTGAAAAGGGGAGGGAGGGTGGGGCACGTAAATGAGAATGAACAGCTTGTAGAACTGGGGGAACTTATATAGATGAGAACTGGAAGGAGGGTGTTGGAGGCAGCTGCTAAAGTTCATTTTTAATTGTCAAAAAAGTAAAATTAAAATTGCTGGTTACAATAAGCCTGTGTGTGTACGCAATGACTGCAGAGCTCCAGTTAGTTAAAAAACTGGATGCACTTCCAAAAGTATGAGTATTTTCCTCAGTCTCCTGACTAGTCGTGGTGTTGTAGAGCTTTATATTCTACTTCCATCTGAGAATAGTTTGAAGCATCTACAAGGATGTCCAAACAGAGTGGAAGTGTGTAGGATGTGTGGGCAGGATTGGTAGAAAAGTAAAGGGACACCTTTGTGGTCAGGCTTTATTCTACGTGGCCATCCTTCCACCTTTCCCAACCTCTCGGTCCTTACCAACTATATCCAGCATAGAGACAGTTACAACCGTGGGCCTAAAGAACCGTATCGCTGGTTGCTTTCTTTCAAAATTTTATGTCATAATCACTGATCACATGAGTGCTCCTTGATGGCAAGAAGAGTCTGGATGGTCAGAGGAGTCATCAAAAAAGCAAAGCTATACAACGGCGCAGTATAAAGTGATAAAAACAGATTTATTCTGTTTTATGGAGAAAAAAAAAACAAGACTTTGGTGATATTGTTCAAGGTTCAAGGTTCTTTATTTGTCACATACATAGTTATACAAGTATAACACACAGGTAGAGGAAGAACATTATATATATATATATATATATATATATATATATATATATATATATATATATATCACTGACCCTTTTTGAAATAAGTTTAAACTTGAAATTTTATTTATGATAAAATAAATGATAAATGATTATTAAAAAAATTACAGAGTTTTGGGCACAAGCTTTTCAACTTTTGAACGGCGGCATTTAAGAAAGACAGCCACTAGCTTAAAGAGAGGTAGAAGGACACTGTAACAGCTTGTTTCACACTGAGGATGAACTGTAGGCTGGCCTTTATTTGCTCGTTAAGCTGACACCAGATCCCTCAGCTGCGTGTGGACCACATGGCAGTGTGACACTTGATGATTAAGTGTGAGGCATCTGCCACATGCATGGCCAAACAGTGACTGTGAGACGTGTCATGGGCACCATCATCAATGCATCTCAAACAGAGATGTGGGAAAGGTTCAGTTCTACAGTTTTTCATTTATTATTAATAGATAATGAACAAAGGAAGCATGTTTATCATATATTATATTGTGTTTGTTTACATGACACCTCTACTCTCTTTTAGCCTCAAGTTGCACTGCTGAGACTTTGACCACAAGTGGCATGACATCATCACACAGACGATCATGCAACAGACCCCGACATCTGTCAACAATATCATTATTTGGAGGCGGAGTTAGCATTTTGCAAAAGCATTGTTTGATAAAGGTGTGATATGCTTTTAAATGTTTAAGGAGGATTTAAGATCTCAGTAAATCAGAGATAAAAGACTAAATGATGCCTCAAGGATTTTAATTTTTTCCAAAAGGTTTTTTAAAAAAAACTGAATATGAAACAAACAAAAACAAACAAACAACGCACCAGTATCTAGAATCTAACAACATTCATTTTTGTAAAGAAAATAAAGATAAACATTCTCTTTTTATACTGACCTTGGATTTATCTATTGTTTAGGATGTTTTAATAGACGGACTTATAGACATTACCCAAAGGAGGTGAAAGTCTTTTACCTGCCAGCTCCCAGCTAAAAAACTATGTCATGTCTGATTGCACTGACGTGAGAACACTCCAAGTAATGGGGCACAGAATTCCTACCTTGCAGATATGCTGCCTCCAGCATGCTCACTCTAAACCAGGGAATACACGCAAGAGTGAGAATACTACTGATGCAGCTAGTCTCCTGCTGTGTGCTACATATGAGGAAGGACGAAAAAGGACACTGACTCTTCAAACATATTTAAACAGCTACAGACTGGAGAACACTCTTTATATGATGTAAAGATACCAAAACACAGGAAAGCCTGCTTTGCCCTCTTATGCATGCAACCTTGTCGCACTGGTGTGCAATGAGCTTGTGGTTGTCTTGCAGTCTAGCCTGGTTGCAAAATGTTTTCAGAATTAAGGAAACCATAAACCTCAAAAGACGTATACTGTGTGCTGTATGCGTGTATCACAAAATGGCATGCATATATCAGTCTGCAGATTTAGATATGTTGGGCAACAACATTATTCACATGACTTGAATGTTTTTTGAGTAGACCCAAGTCATCTAGTAAGTCATACATTTCTATCAATAGCCTCAGAATTGTTTCTCTTTCTTCTAAATCTTAAACTTAGTATTTCCCAGATCTTAGTTGACAAAAACCAAACTGACCTCAGTTTGCTCAACTAAACTCAACAAACTTCTGTGTTTGTGTAAAATATGCCTTATTCGACTTCTGAAAACAAACCTGAGATTATTTACTGATGAAACTTAATCAGACCACATTCCTGGGTATTTTCTGCAGAAATACGCTCAGGTTATTTGTAATCTCAGACTTCTTTATTTTTAGTGACTGTAGAAGCCTTCTCAGTTTAGTTCAGACACCCTCCTTTTGTCCCTTTTGTTTCTATAGTAAGTTAATCATAATATCCATCATGGAAGTCTGTATACATACTAACAGCTTTGTGAAGTTGTAGTTACATGTTAACCAGTACTTAACTAGTGATACACTGTTATCAATGCAGATGTTTAAAATAACTAGCTGACTGCAGTTTCACTTTTTCTGTTTCTTGCTTTTGTTTTTGTTGGTATTTACTTTGTGATAATGAACTAAATAAACCTTCTTTAGATGAGCACAACTAATTGTTTAAAGTCTTTCAGCACTTAATCATGCTTATTTTGAACATTTCACAAAGACAAAACTGCCCTAAAACATTTCAACAAACAACTGCTCTTGCTAATGGTAAAACAACACTGCAGAAAGCAGTGTCACCTGAGTATGTTAGCACACAAACTAGCACTACTTACAGTAGACTGTAAGTGAGATGCACAAGGTCAGCAACAATACTGAGGTTTTGGGTGTTTAAATGATCCACGGGTTCAAAGTGCGCAAAGAAAATATGCCCCACACCCTTACACTACAGGCACTAGCCTGAACCTTTGTTACATGCCAAGATGGATCCATACTTTCATGTTGCTTACACTAAATTCTGACTCAGCCGAATGTCGCAGCAGAAACTGGGACTCATTAGATCAACATCCTATTGTCTAATTTGTCTAATCTGTTTCAGAGATGCTCTTCTGCAGATCAGCAGCTTCTACAATACTCAGACCAACAACCATGCTACATTCACAGTCACTTAAATCCCCATTCTTGCTCATTCAGCAGATCATCTTGACCATGTCTACATGCCTAAATGCATTAAGTTGAACAAGTGTCCCTAACAAAATGACCATAAAGTGTACATTAAACAATAAGTAGACATCTGAAGCGGTTTGTGCCACCAAAGATGAAGAAAGGTTTGGAGGTAACCAAAGACACTGGGATCCTCCTCTGGGCCATGTCAAAGCAGGACAGGATTTCCTTTCCTTTGCATTTATTTCAACTGTTGTTTTCATGAAACTGTGAAGGACATTTCCTTCTATTTCACCAGTTAAATACATAAACAGATTGGTTTGTCTCTACAAAATAAAGTCAGTTGTGTTTAAGACCTTGATTCAGTTTTGGTTAGTCCACTGCATCATGTTACCCTGCTGCACACTCACACTACGTGCTGTTCCACCCCCGTCTGATTTTCAGATTGGACTTTCTAATTATAGCTGCATAATTGTCTCAGGGCATAACGTCCTGGTAGGAGATCAAAAAGAGAGAGCTGCAGAAAAGGACAGTAAACTGGGCTCAGTTAATAAGGTGCTGAAGGCCGGTTACAGAGCTAGTAGGGAGTTCAGCATCTTGCTCAAACTCACAATGATCCTCGGCTTCTGCAGTCTGTAATCTAATCACTTCTATCTATGTGCCTCTGTTACAAGAACAAGAGAAAACAATCAGGATGTCACATAGTTTTATTGTTTTCCTAATGAATAGGAAACTTAACAGATTTTGCAAACAAAGGCCCATTAACTAGTAAAGTGCTACTCACTGGGGTGTTGCTAAAGTGGGGACATGGGGTGGGGGTGGTTTCTTTTCCCCCTGGAATTTGATTGACATCCCCTCCCAGTTTCCCCCAGAATTGTTTTATCAAATCAGTGCAAGTGGGAAAAACTACAGGAGGGACGAGGAGGTCTGGATCCAGTGATCGGGTTCACTGCTTAAAGTACCACTCCCTAAACTCCATTACATTTCAGATGTCAGCCTAAAACTCTGTTCTACAACTGAGCAGAACAAAACATGCTTACAGTTGCAACCAGACTGCACTTTGTTGAATCTTGGCTGCTATGTTCTTATAGGTCAGCTGCATCTCCGAATGCATGGCTAAATTATGGAAACCGGTAATGTTTTTAAACCTCCGAAGGAGGAGGAGCAGGAATAGCTGACACCCGATGATGTTTTAGTGATGTTTATGGTTTTGTATGGTTTGGGGTTTTTAATAATCAGCATATAGGAAATGTAGTTCTCCTTTAATTGGCAAGTCTATAAAATAACTGAACATTAGGAGCGGCATGAGTTCACAAAGCTCTGCGGTCATCTTGCCTTTATCTTTTGTCAAGTTCAAATCCAAATATTTTCAGTTTCAGTGAGATAAGACTGAGAACAAATTCTTCTAATGATCAACTACATTTTTGATGACTGTTTTCGAACTGAGAACATCAGCTCCAGTGAGGATGTAACCTGCTCCTCTTTACATGCACAGCTGTGTTCACTGCAGGAGAAAACCAACAGACCATATTATCACTGAGAGAATAGCAGCTTTCTCAAAGCCACAGGAGCGCTGATATGCAAGCAGCTTTAAAGGTGCAACACACTCCACCAACATTATAGCAAGCACACAGAGGACAGGGAGAGAGAGAGTCTGAAATGGTGTGTGAGCACTGAAAACACCAGCCAAATGTTCACATGATACAGTAGTGTTTTTAGATCAGTGGGGTCTATTCTCGGAGCTCTTTCATGTTATCTCCTGCTGCATAGAGTGTGTGTGTGAGTATTTGAAAGGAGGGATCTCCATTCTCACACTGCCACCTGCTGTGGCACCTCAACTCAAACCGTGCACAAGTCTCAACCTCTGGCCTGCACCAACGTTGAGTCCAAACGAGTCATCTTTCAACTTCCTCTGCAGCTATCACAACAAAAACGCGGGGTTTGTGTGGACTGTTCCACAGCTATTCCGCCTCACATCAAAATTCGAGTACAGCTCTCTGCCCTCAGTCACGCGTCATCTGGCGCACTTTCAGCACCATGCGCAGCATTTGACCTTGTCACCGGTTCTGCTGGAGTTTCACCAGCTCGTCCCAAACAGACAGGAACACAGACTTACCTAATGCAACCAGCCTGCGATAACCTCACATTCGAGCAGCACGGAGCTTTATGGGGAACAGCGTTGACGCGTTCATTCGTCTGTTTTCTCTCGTCTCATTCAGCCGCGAAATTAGACCCTGTTCGTGCAGCTGGCACACATAGATGGGCTACTGACTGCAGGGTGGGGGTGGCAGGCGAAAGGGATTTCTGTGACTGGTCTAGATTTCGTCAAATAGCGGGCCAGGGTTTTTACAAATAAGCCACCAGATTATAATCCTTTTAAAACTACAACCAGAGCTTGATACTGGGTCAGAGAGAGAGAGGACACAGTTATCTAAGTATTCGTCCATGCATTTTGTCACCACAGTCTGTCTCACACTGTTGTGGACCAGCAGCCACCTACTCTTAACCATAAGAGTCTCATAAGAGTGTTAATTTATGCACTATTAATTGTATGCATCCTCCCAGGTCCCATGTATATCTTCTACATATACTGCAGCTGTCTGTGTTTAAAAGTAAACATGGCTCAAATCGTTGTAAAGACTTGGAAACAAATTAGATACACTATCAGTGAATATTTCGCAGGCATGTTCTGGATGAACATTTCGTGACTTTTTCATCGGGGAGTGCTGATAAGAAAATGCAACCCATATGGCATTATTTTCATTAAAAACACGGAGAGGTATTTATTGTTACAGAGTAGATGTTGCGAATCTGTAAGAAGTGAGAAATGTTTTAAGTAAATATTTTTTCAAAAAATAGCTTAAACCTGATATTTATGAGCGAAGTCCGGCGCAGAGATACGATTTCCCTTTCGGGATTAACTTGGTGATCGAGAAAGGAGGGTGTAATTTGAGAAATGTTTGCTTGAATTAGTGATGGTATATTCTGAAACTCACCAATAAATTAGAAGGAAATCATATTTATGGTTGGGGTTTTTTTCTCACTTAATGTTGGATAAGAAATGTGCGCGCCTTCTGTGGATGCTTTACAGCACAGATGGTTTATTTTGTAACCCCGAATTCCATTTTTTATTCATGTTGCTGGTTTGTTATAAATAAAGTTACAGATGACAAACGAGGCTTTGCTTGATCCAGCTCTGTGCAGAGAGCTGGGACATGTGAGGAAACAGCTTCTACCCCCAGCTGCAGCATCATCATCAGTTATTCTTTCTTCTTTGGAATTTGTAAAATTCCTGATCATGGCTGAATCCCAGCTCAATTCAAAGTCTTATTACTATACTCAGTGCACAATACTACTTCTCAGATACCCTGCAGACACACACACAAACACACACACTGAGAAAAGCATAACCCTTCTTCTCATGAGCTCAACTGTGAGACACGTCCTGACCCACATAAGGAAAATTCCTCCAATTCCCTTGCGTAAGTTTCACATAATTTAAATCGCAGGAGATTAACCACTTGACTGTTTTTTTTTCTCAACAAGGTATGGGAGGATTATATCAAATAACCTTAGTTAGGATCAAACACTGCTGCTATATAGAGACTATACACTCTTACTTACTGTAGCTCAGACTGTCTATAATGAAGTAGTGGTTGAAGCACATCAAGCCACGTCAGGGAACTGTAAACAAATTATCTGGTGAGGTTTGAGCCACTGAGTCCCCATTTGGGCTGGACATGAACAGACATGTGGGAAATAGTGTCCAAGGATCCAGTGGTGTCTGCTGATGATCCCGTGTCTTTGTGGGTGGTTGCATAACCAGATTAGGGCAGTTAGTTTTAGGCTCTGGGGTCACTGGGGCCTGATTATGCTCTTTAGCTTTTTCAATCTGAATCGCCTGAAGCAGCTTCCCAAACACTGAGATTCCTGAATGTGCTGCTGTTCTGTGTGAAACTTTTAGGCCACATGGAAGAGATTCTCGGGAAAGGCCTAAAAAAAGGCTTAACAAGTTCCTGAACAAGTCATAGATGATGGCGAATGTAGCTTTCCAGCTGCTGTTCTCAAGAGTGAGTGATTAAAATTGAAAAATGAAAGCTCTAGAAAAAATATAAACCATGACAGAAAAAACATTTGAGGAGTAAATACCAAGTTTAATAAAGGTTTTGAAATCAATGCATGAACAGAGTTCATTTAGTTGACTAAGATGTGCTGCATGTCATGATTAAGCAGGATTGTGAGGCAAGCTTAAATACAACAATTGAAATGTTCAAAAATCAACTACTGGAGGTGGGAAAATATATTTTCTTACACCGACTGAGACGTTGGATAGATAAATAAAGGTTCTTGCAGTACCACCTAGTGGTGAATTATTTTCTTCTCAGGCTGGACAGAGGTATGCAAAAAGTAAAGTGGGTAAACGCTTCAGGGTAAACTCCATTATTAACCAATCAAAACACACACAAGACACTGCACAGCACACTCTCTGTGTTGTAAACTGGAGGTCATATATATCACTCAGTCTAAAAAATAAAGGACTTTTTCTTTGCAACTGAACTGAATTATTTTGTCAGTTTGCACTATGCATGTGCACATCCTGAATTAATCAGTGATAACTTCTCTTGTAAATGTAAAACTAGTTAGCCTAGAAAAATGAGAGCACATGAGTACTAGCTACACTCATGGCTCACTGGATATTTTTTGCGTTTTGTTGCAGTTTCAGCCAGTCTGGCGCCTTGGTCACTTAAACCAACTTTGTTCCTCAGCTTTAACTTCAACAGGTTGTTTTGATTATATCTTCATGTCTAAATGCATTGAGTTGCTGCCATGTGGCTGATTAGATATTTGTGTTAATGAGCAGCTGAACAGGTGTACCTATTGCACAATGATATAATTCACTCCCAAATTTCCCAACCTGCGCTCAGTGTACAAACATTCACTCGTGTGCAGACTGTTTCGATGGTTTTGGATCTATTCCCTGGGTCCTTGTGTTTATCTTCTGATTTCTGTTTACTTTGTTCTGGACTTTGTTATTTTATTGGACTTATTTCAGCATTAATGCTTGTTTTTTTCATCAATCATTCTATCTCTGGTGTCCTGCTTTTGGCTTCTCTTGTCCACATAATTGATGATAATTCCAGCTCTTCTTTTACTTTTTAAAATCTGTTTTTAAAACTGTGTTTTGTCACGTTGACCTCTGTGCATATTTGAATGAATGGTGCTGTAAAAATGACAATGTAGTTTCCCACCGTAAGCAAACACACTTCTAGAGAGAAGCAATCATCTTGAAAATAAACACTCTTATTCATTAGACTGTAGTAGTCCATGATAATTCACCACTACAGCACACTGTGGAGGTTATATTTCCAAACTGACATCTGAAGATTGTTCACTTTCAGAGTTACATTCAGATACTCTTGAACTCATCTACAGCATGAAGGCAAAACATGTCTGGATGGAGAAACAACCAGTGAACTTTTACATCCAGAGATTCTCTGCAGGTACATGAGGTCATGTGACCAGAGCCTGCTGGCTGTGCATCACACAGACTCCCCAAGAGCTCTCGCCCAGTGTGAAGTTAGTGACAAACTTGTGATGAATGTAAAACATCTAGCTGGTAAAGAAAAGTGTCCTTTTGACACCAAAAAAAGAACTGAAAAAGAAACAGAGGAACAGAAACCAAAAAAAGAAAAGATTTGCTATGTAGATGTTTTTTAAACTTTTAAGCTGATTCTGAATTTCTTCCGTTAGTAGAAAAAAAAACAATTCAGCACTCGTGGTCCATCTTTACATAGAAATATAGCTCAGCGTACGCACTAATGCACTAATCAAGTATAACCAAACCCTCATTATTATTTTTTTTAGTGATGGGAAGCACAGAAAAATATGACTCTGCATGTATGCAAATCTTCATTTCTAGAAAAATAAATCAGTAGTGATGAACGAATGCTTGAAACTGAGCTACTTTCATCTGTAATAAGAACCTACTGCTTTGAATTAGTTGAAATGTGACCAACTGTGGTCTTTGCAGACCACAGAAGAACATTATACAGACACAAATCATTTTCATTCCATCATTTCTATCTATTTGTTCCTAATGACGTGACAATGCAGCTTTGTTGTGTGTTATTGCTTTTTAAAAATATAAATGTTTTGGGGTTGCAGGTGAATCGTGTCTGCAGTGGTGAAGAGAGAGCTCACTATGAAGCTGTCCATTTATAGGCTCATATATATTCTGACCCTCAGCTTTGGCGATGAGCTCTGGGTTGTGACTGAAAAATTAAATTGTTGATGTATGCAGACATGAGCTCATTGTCAAGAATGTCTAGGCTCTCCCTTACAGATAGAGATGTCTTCACATTGTTTGGGTATCCAACCAGAAGGCCTCCTGGACAGCCCTTAAATATGGGCAAGTTCTAGGAGGACTGAACCTGATAGGTTATCACACAAACATGTCATATATGTTTACTGGAGTTTGCATGTTCTCCCAGTGTTTGTGCTGGGATAGGCTCCCGCCTCCCCACGACCTTGAATTGGATAAGTGGAAGAGAACGGACGAATGGATATTATTTGGCTATTATAATTGCTCTTAACAGTAAATTATTCTTGGTGTACCCAAAGATCACAGGAAGTACATATGTGAAAAAATGTCAGTGGGATGATTAGTAGGAAAATTACTTTTAATAATAAAGGTTATAATTAATGAATCACAGAGCAGAAGAGATCTGGTTGATGAAGAGGTCGGCACACGGCTCTGAAAGTGTGACAGTGTTTTAAGTTTGCATGACCAGGCGAGCTGCAGCTGTACCAGAGAGCACATCTGCTGAACATCTGCTTACTTGAAAAATAAGAGTGGAAAAGGGCACTGTGTCCCACTTTGCTCTTTCTGAGTAAAATAAACTGATGATTTAACACCAATCAGATTCTGTTGTATAAAAGCAATCATTACAAGCTGGACGTTATCGGCAATGTTATTGCTCAAAGTGGGGATCAGAGGTCATGTCAACAGTAAAGAGAAACATAGTGTGAAGCTCAGAGCCTGCGCTCATCAAACTGTTAAAATACTTTTCCTTCACTTTACTTTTTAGCTGGTTACACTGCTTAAATTTAAAAGAGGTTTGCAGCTTTCTTTAGCACTTTTCATGCATCTTATAACGATGTTATAAACAAACACTTTTATTTAAAACCCAAGTTAAGAATTCATTTTCTGCTCCACTTTGGTTTTCTATAACACATCTTTCAGTGACATGTGATTTTTATTAAAGAAAATGAATCAGATACATCAGAACATACAGACGATTAATCACAGTGTCACCTGATAGCAGCTATTAAAGAGAAACTACAAAACAACAAAGTGTTAACTTCCAGAGGAAAACCTTCCTTAAAAATGTATTTTAGGGGAAGTCATCGGACATTTTAAAGTGCTTTATTTAGTTTTGAGATTTAACTGGTGATTCTATACATGCAGCATCAAATTTCAAGTTAATTTAGTTCATGCTTCAATTGATTTCTCAAAATAATAACCTGCTGCTGAGTGCAGAGACTTGTTTTTACAAGGGTGCTGCTCAGAGGACCTAAAAACATGTTTTTCAGGCAGTGGATGAACTGGAGGGCTGCACCGAGGCCCAGAATAGAATAAATAAGGATTATTTTGAACTGTGAATCATGCAATGCCCAAGAACAAAAACATGGAGCTAAAAATAATTGAATTAGACCCACTTTAAATGTTACTGACATTTTGCTTTAAGCATCTTTATAATGGGTCTTCTTGCTCTTTACAGCAAAGTTTGGCGTCTCTGTTGAACATTTTTCATTATTAAATATGAGCCCAGGGGGATGAATGAGTCAATATTTCTGAGTGTGAGTCCCCAGGTGATATTTCAAGTGTGCACTCTGTAGAAACCCTCTGCCACAGATACCACAGCGGTGAGGCCTCTCGCCTGTGTGGCTTCTCATGTGCTTCCTCAGGTGTCCGCTGTGGGTGAAACTTTTGCAACAAAAGGAGCAGCAGAAAGGCTTCTCGCCCGTGTGAATCCTCATATGTATCTTTAAATCCCCTTTGCGGCTGCACTCTTTCCCACACACGTGGCAACGATGCAGTTTCACCCCGGCGTGGCTCGCCATGTGCTCGGTCAGTGCGGTCGTGCTGTTGCACTGCTTACCGCACATGTGGCAACATTTTGAGCCCTTGTGCGATTTGAGGTGCATGTTAAGGCTTTCGGTGGATTCAAACATCTTTCCACACACGGCACAGATGGCACCTGCGTCTGCTGAATGCACGTGGAAAGCATGATTTATCAGGTGATGGCTGGAGGAAAATGATTTATTGCACAAATGGCAATGATAGTCAGGTGCAGCAGAGTTAAAATGAGGTAACTCAGTGGATTCTCTGAAAGTGCTAAAGGGCGCCTGGGTTTGTTCTGATGAAAAACTAGCAGCAGGTCTTTCGCTTTCCCTTCCGTCCTGGACGCTTTCACTTTGGGCTAGAGTTTGTGAAGAAGATGTCAATGTGAGAGGCAAAATGAACTGCACAGTTCTGGTTTCCTGCTCCTCCAGAAACTCCTCATCACGTTCACAGTTTTGCACTTCAGGCTGCAGAGACGGTTTCGTGTCCTCTAGCTCATTTTCCTCCCAAACAGAAGAGTGAGGTGGATATGAGGCATCAGCATCATGAAACTCTTCGGCCTGTTTTTCATCTTGCTCCTGACCAGCCCAGAGTTCGCTGTCTTCCTCTTTAATATGTTGAGGCTCTGCATTGCCCTTATGGACGCTGATGCTCGGTGTGCGCTCACATGGCTCCTGCTCAGGCGGTGACTCCTCTTTACAAACAGACAACTGAAGAACATCTGAAAAAGAAAATGTAATCTTTCTTTTACTACTTTATTACTATAAACAAGGATTAACAATCATGTTTGTTACTCTCAAAAGGTCCTTTAAAAGCTTTCAGATGATCAAATACAAATGAATTAAAACCTTATCATTTACTGATAAAAAGCAGATATCAGCAGTTTGCTGGTCTGGAGCATTCAGGTGTGTGTTAACACAATACTACAATCTTCCCAGGAGTGGACGTTCACCCCAACTCACCCCCTGAAGCTGAAAGAAACCCAAGAGCTACATCTCAGGCTCTATAGGAGAAAGCCTCAGCAGAGCTTAGAGCAAACCCCACGACTTCTGACACAATGTCATGCCGACTGTTGGTGGTGGAGGGGTAATGATTTAAAGCTTGTTTTGCATCCACAGGTCCTGGGCACCTTGCAAACGAACACTTCTTTGTCCTAAAGTATCCTAGAGACAAATGTGTGGCCATCTGTTTGACAGCTGAAGCTTGGCTGAAAATGGGTCATGTAACAGAACGCATTGCCAAGCACAGCAGCAAATCTCCACCAGAAGGGCTGAAAAAGAAAAGATTCAAGATGTTGCAGTGGCGCAATCAAAGTCCAGACTTCATCTGACTGAAATGCTGTGGTGGAACCTTAAGAGAACTGTGTGTAAACAAATGCCCAGAAACCTCAATGAACTGAAGCAATGTTGGACAGTGGGACAAAATTTCTCTACAATGATGAGAGAGATGTATAGTTGTACAGAAAGCGATTATTTCAAGTCACTGCAGCTAAAAATGGTTCCATAACCTACTGAATGATGTGGGTGCAGTGAATCAACTTTTTCACATGAGAGTATGAGGTCTTGAATAATCAGGCCCCAACACAGTGACCACAACAACACCTCATAGTATCTTATTATTCAAACAGTGTTATTCTCAGACTGCAGGCTTACTTGCACTTCCTAGAGTTTTTAAAAGTAGAATGGGAGGCTGGGCCTTCAACTATCAGGACCATCTGCTGTGGACCCAGCTCCCACTTTGGCTTCAGGAGACCGATACCCTCTCTACTTTTAAGATCACAATAGAAACTTGACATTTTGATAAAGTTCATAGTTAGTGCTGGATCAGGTGGCCCCAAACCATACCTTAGTTACTACTAAGTAAATACTTAATGCTTGACTATTATTTTTTCACAACATTTCAAAATTCCTCATTCAGGAAAATCAGAAATAATATGAGTTTTAGACTGTCTTCCAGTCAGTTGCTGGAGCGCAAATTAAAGTGTTAAATAAAATTAAACACACTTCACAAATTACGTTGCAGAAAATAAACTTCGTCTGCAAGGTTACATTTTAGGTTAATAATTCCAGTCTAGTCGGACACCCACAGATAAGTAAAAAATAAGACCCCACAGACCTCTTTTCTGGTTTGTCATGAACTCCAGCAGCAGACCTCTGAGTCGCTCGATCTCCTGCTGGGAGCTGCTCGCTTCTTCCTCATATTTTTCTATCGTCCTCTCAAACACCTGAAATATTTCCTCCGCGGCGGCTGTCAGGCGCTCGGTCACGAAGGCCCTGAGAAGAAGCGGTGAAGACATTTTAGAATACGTGTTACTCTAGAAGCACGGGAAGAGGTTTAAAAGACAGCGGGGGTTGCGCTAGCTAGAAGCTACGGAAGCAGAAGTAAACAAAGTACCGAGAGGAAGAGCGCTGACAGCACCCACAAATCAGACAGGTGCTGCCCTCTGGTGGACACCAGCGAAACTGCTCGGAAACCTTTAACTGGGCATGTTCTATGCAAGGTGATTAGACTTGATGATTTTATAAAAATTATAGTTAACTCAATTAACTACCCTCTGCACCATAAAATAAATATTTAGCTTTCAGTTGCAGGAAGTCTTCATTCTCCTGTTGCTGCTTAACTGCTCACCTCAGCATCCTGTGCTTGGCCTGTCTCCTCCAGCACATTTTAGTGCATCATTTGTATTTGTATTCTGCTATTTTATGTTATTATTATTATTATTATTATTATTATTATTATTATTATTATTATGATTATTATTATTATTATTATTATTATTATTATTATTTTGTTGTTTTATTTTACTTCACAAATGTGTTTGATTTGTTGTGTATTTTTTACTTTTAAGCTCCTTTATTTACTTTATTTATTATAAACATAGCTCTTTCATAGTGAGTATTTGTTTTTTTCTTTTTAAGCTATTTTGATTGACTATATTGTATTTAACTGTGGAACTTAATTGGCACTAACACAGACATCTCACATTTTTTAATAAATTAAGTATATCTTTATAAAACTAAAAGAATCAAATAAAAATGTAAGCATGTCTTTAATATTATTTTTTGTTATTTTCACATTGAACACAAACCCTCATTCTCATTTACTCAGAAATTGTTGAAAACTCCTGCTAAAACCGGGCAAAGACCCTGTATACCCCTTAAGCTATCGTCCAATATCCCTTATAAATGTAAACCTTAAAATAATCTGCAAAGTGCTTTTAAAGAGATTAGAGAAAATAACCCCCCTCTTAATTCATCCTGACCAAACTGGTTTCATAAAGGCACTCATCTCATGAGTAGGCACTCATCTACAAATACACGTAGATTACTTAATTTGATTGACTACTCATGCAGTAAAAACATCGAAACTACAATATTATCTCTAGATGCAGGAAAGGCGTTTGACAGAGTTAACTGGAAATTTTTATTTGCAACTTTACACAAATTTGGTAATCAGTCTTTATGCAGTTGATGTGTTACTTTTTCTGGGGTATTTGCATTGATAAACTCTTTTGCAAGAGTATCAGATTATTCAATTAACTGGTCAAAATCTTCAGTCCTTCCGATTAATTGCTCCTTCCTAAATTCTTCTTCTACACCACTGCAATCGGGAAATATAAAATATTTAGGTCATAATGTTTCTCCCAAGCTTGCAGATTTAACTAAATTAAACCATATCCCACTTTTAAAGTAAGTTGCTGGATGGAAATGTCTACCCATATCACTCAGGGGAAGGGTTGCCGCTATAAAAATGATGGTCTTACCAAAAATAAATTATTTATTCTCAATGATCCCAACTAAACCACCACAAGATTGGTTCAGATCTCTAGATTTGTATATGTCTAAATTCCTTTGGGAAGATAAACCACCACATATAAGCTTAAAAACACTACAAAAGACCAACAATAAAGGAGGATTCGATCTACCTAACTTTCAGGCTTCAATTTATCTCAGGATGGCTAAAACATACCTTCTTAGACGACCTTGGCTAGATGTAGAACAAGCACTTATAATAATCTAGAGATTTCAGACCTACCATTTATCAGCTCAAACATCCAACGACATGAATGCTTTAAAAGCGTCAACATCAGCTCTTCTCTGACAGCATGGTGGGAGTTTCTAAAATTGATGGAGTCTTTATTAATCCCATGCAAACGTACACCTATCTGGAACAACCCTGACATATTACAAAACAATAATATGATAAACTTGTCAGATTGGAGTGGTAAAGGACTCAAATACTTAGAACATATATTAGAGGAACAGAATTTATTCCATTTGACAGACTAGTTACACAATATGGGATCAACAAGAAAAGATTTTTAGAATATCAACAAATTAAATCCATAGTAAAAAAGAAATTTAAACCGGGTCAAGTTGAACTACAAATACCATCAAGTGTGGTTCAATTTCTTACTTATAAAACCCCCAAATTACTTTCCAAAATATACAGATTGCTTTCTGTAACACTTTGTATTCAATTAATTCAATACAAAATATTACATAGAGTACACTATACAGGTCATCGGATGATTTCTGTGGGTGCTCCGTCTCCAGGCTGGGGCTCTGGCTGGACCTTGGGGGCTTGGGTCCTGGTTGGTGTGTCACCGAGGTTGTGTGCGGGTGGGTGCATGGGGGCTCGGCCCTGGTGCGGGGTGCCTCTGGTGCATCAAAGTTGAAAAGCATGAAGCAATAAAATGAAAATGTATAAAATCAAATGTTTAGTTAGGGAAATATGCTAAAATATAAATCAAATGCATGTAAGTCAAGTAAATTTCATGTCCCCAGATTCTATTAATTTAGATTTATTGTATCACTTCTTTGTATTTTTGACTACCACATCATCCTATTTGTTGCTGGTATTTGTCAGCAGGTAGGAACTTGAAAGATTTATGCCAGCCTGACTAGAGGACTCATCCAGTGAGTCTCGATTAATAAATTAATAAATCCATATTGTTGTTTCATTTCATAAACCAAGGTCAGAGTGAAAAACCTTTGTAGCATTAATTTATAACTGACTCCACAGAGTCTGAGTCGTGACCTGGGCCCACTGCTCCCACACTGTGCTCTCCTGTCTACCCACTTGACCATCTGTCCCACGCTGAGCTCAAAGGAAACAAAAGGGACATGATGTAAGCTGTACCTGGCACCGCTGATGTCCATCTGCAGCAGGTAAACAGTTAGACTTTGTATGTAACACTTGTCTAAAAATACTAGGCAAATTGCAGACATACTTTTATATTGTTTTATTTTAGGTTTCTTTTCACTGCTGAGCCTTTGTCAAGGAAACAGTTTCAACCAATCCAGTAATGCTCCAGGGATATTGGCCTTGCATGCATTATGATCACCAGCAGAGGGAGCTGAATAATAAGAAATATATCTCATATGCAGTACAACAAGACTGCGCGTAAGTATGTTTTAACTTGGTTTTAATGAAAAGCTTGCTCCTGTTTCTGTTCATTTCACTCCTTGACTAGCAGGACTGTAGTCTGCAGAATATTTGCTTACAGTCAGATTCTGAAAACTTTAAAGGCTCAATACTGCACATGCTTTTATTCGACTTATTCCACTGTGGTTTGAAGCTGCAGCTGCAGAGGTCCTTGTGGGTTTTCAATCCAAACTTCTGTATCTTAATTGCGATTTCAGACTCATGCACAGAGTGTACCGCTAACTCAAACAGCCTTCATGTCTAATATGTAAGTTCATGTATTCGATCACAGATTAAAGACGAGAGGTTATCAGCTCACTGACTTGCACTCTCTGGTGTAATGTGATCTGTCATGATTTATTTGATGGCCACTGTGGCATAATGTGGAGTAACCTGCAAATAAAGCTGTTATGTTATTACAATTAAACACCAACAATGATAATAATAAGTTTAATAAAGTGCTTCCCATTAAACTCATAATTATTTAGACACGTACTTTATGCATCCAGCGCAAGTATTTCTCCAGCTTTTATTGAGAAAATGAAATTAGTCTTTACCAAAATAGTAATAAGTGTGTTATTAACTGTTAAACTCCCTCATATATTAGCCTCCAGGCAATCAAAACATGCATATATTTATTAAGAGGAAACATTTAATCTTTTCTAAATCTAAGAATCTACTGGAATTTTTGAAATTACTTAAAGAACATATTTTTTCTTTATTTTTCCTTTCTTTCTTTCTTTCTTTCTTTCTTTCTTTCTTTCTTTCTTTCTTTCTTTCTTTCTTTCTTTCTTTCTTTCTGTTTAAACTTCCATCAAGCAGACAAACAAATATAGGAATATTAACATTGTGCAAGCTCAGAAAGTTTGCTATAGGAAAGAATAATAAAGTACTAAATTTAACCATCTCCTAGTATAATAGTACCAATAAGTAATTTCAATTGTTTGTTTGTTCTTTTTAAATCAAAGTGTGATAATAATGAGTCGTACTTAGGTAGAACAAACATAAAAACAAATAAATAATTAAAATACGATAAAACGGGGAACATTATTATCTCAGAAGAATGTTTGAATTTTATTGTGAAAGGACTGGGAAGAAGAATTTTTCGCACATGCGTAGAATAAGCCAGGTTTCCGGTTCGGCTCAGTTGCTGGTAGTTCCTCCAGTCTAGGTCGGTGAGGAGTGGAGACAGCCAGGTACCGAGCTGAAATGTCGGACAGCGGGAGTCAGGAAGCCCCGAAAACACGGATACCCAGGCCGACGGTTGGCAACAAAGTGACCGTGGTACTCGGCGCTCAGTGGGGCGATGAGGGGAAGGGGAAAGTTGTGGATCTGCTGGCACAGGACGCGGACATGGTGTGCAGATGCCAGGTACGTTAGGTGAGCTCTGTCGTCAGGAGAGAGTCCGCAGGTAACTGCTGCTCGTTAGCTGAAACACCCGCCTCTCTGATGTTCTGCCGCATTCTTTATGAAAACCTACTGTCAGCTTCCGACTTCCAGCCACTCAGTGGGAGCTGTCACGCCACGGAAATATTGCGCGAATCATGCAAATACAAATCTGCACGAACTCGACAGCAATACATTCAGCTCCTTTTATACAGCACCTCTGTTTCGTGCCGGGCTTCACCCGTACTGTCCCGAACTACCAATACCCAACATAACAGGTGCGATTTCACCAATTTCACACCTCGTGAAAGTGGTTAGCACCGGAAAAAGCGAGGTCTTCCTCCCCCTTTTTTCTGTCATCCTCACAAGACCGTGTGAATTGAATCCAACAAGCCAGCGACTATTTCCTGGCTGACGAACATCCCAGGCAGGCTGGCTCTCTGTGTTTTTGCTAAAGTCACCTTGAATTCCTGCTAGCTGCCTAGCTCCCCAAACACCTGTAAAGCTGTGGTGACTTCATGTGCACACGTAAAACAGATACCTAGAGCTGGTTATTTAAAGAGAGAAGGCGCAAAACAGCGGCTATCCTCGGTTTGTGTTTATTCTCGCCGAGCTCTTCATTAATGCTTGTGTCTTGGCGGTATTGGCACAATTAAAGTTATCTTAAGGCATTTTCTTCTTCTTTCTTTTCTTCTTTTAAATCTTAATTGCTGTTGGCCTCAAAATTGACCCGTGTTGACATTTGACAGCGTTTCAAACGTCACCCAAAATACACAAAAATATAAACTTTAAAAATGTGCAGGTACTACAAACTAACACACTGATGCTGTTGGAGTCAAACTAGAGACTCTTGAAACTCTGAAGTTGTACATGCCATGTCTCTGTGTATGTTTTTATGGGACAGTGGTGACATGCGATCTATCTGTGCACCTGCTGGTCTCTAAAGTGTCATGGGAGGAATTGCTAAACAGTGCAATAGTAAAACAGCACAGGAGGGATGTGTATGGGGGCACAAAAGGAATAGAGGTCATACAGAGGTCAAAGGTTTCCTTGAGAGAGGGTACCTCAGTGCCACGGTGGAAAAGTGGGTAATGGTGTTGCTTCACATAAAGAAGGTTCCTGGTACCAAGCCTGTCTGCGTGCAGTTTGCCTATATGAGTACTCCTTTTCCTTGTACAATCCTACGACACACATTGGTGAATTGATCATAGATGTGAGTTGCAAAAAGTGCTTGAAGTTTACAGTACTGTATGAATATGTGGTTACAGTGTAACTTGCAATTAAAGGCACTTTGAGTGGTCAGTAAGGTTATTTTTCCTCCAAAAACAAGTGTTGTAAAACCTAAAGAATGCCCTCTTCCTGCTTTCTGAAGCATTAATTAAGGATTACTAATTGATTACTAATAATCAGCATTTGTTGTAGACACTTACTTTACCTCATAATAAGTGACGCACTTCAATTCTTTTTATATGAGGACTTTATATACACTCCACAATGCTTTTGTATGTTTTATACAAAAGCATTTTAGAGCCATGTTTATACAAATTCAAAAGTAGATGGAGAGACTGGCATAAGGACTGTTTTCAATACTTGGATAAAAATCCTTTGCGGTCAATGACTGCCTGAAGTGTAGAAACCACGGACGTCACCAAATGCTGCGTGTCCTCCCCTGAGATGCTCTGCCAGACCTTAACTGCAGCCAGCTTCAGCTGCTGCTTGTTTGTTTGCTCTCTTGGGTTGAGATCAAGTGACTGACTATGCCATTGAAGAATATCCCCTTTCTTTGCCTTGTACGGTTTCTTTTAAAGCATGCTTTATTTACATTGTTCATTTGCTCTGTGAAGCGTTGCCTGGTCAGTTTTGCAACATGGAGATTTGGGTGAATCTCCATGTTATAAGGAATATTGACGTGACACTTATGGTCCTCTGTAAGCATTACCACGATGGTCACAGAGTGGCACAGCTTGCTTTTAGAGAGATTTTAGTGTTTTAGCTTTTTTAAAACCTGTTAACTGCATAGACAATGGCTAGAGCCACTCATTGGTTCTTTTGACCATCTTTTGAAGCCAGACATGACAATTGAGGCCTGTCGGTGACACAGAGGACACTAATTTCAAAATTCAAATTCAAATTTTTATTTGTCACGTGCACAGTCATACACAGTACGATATGTAGTGAAATGCTTGGACAACTGCTCGTGACCTAAAGAAAACAAAAAAGGAAAAGGCTATGAATAAGATAGGAAATAAATATGAAAAATTAAAAAGGGTAAATTTAACTAGGAAGGAATAAAATATAAATTAAGGTTAAAAATGAAATAACTGTACAACACACTGGGAAAGAATAAGATAAAATATATAAATTAAATTGAAAATAAAATAACTGTACAACAAAATACACAATATAGAACTATATAACTACACACTCATTGGCTAACAACTTGTAGTTGACAAAATCACGAGCCAGTGAGCATACCCTAAGTAGTCCTCCAGACTCTAATAATGACCACAATCTACAAAATGAATTTCACCTTTTTAATTTAGCAAGACTAAAGACCGAGCCCATAATCTCACATAGAGTAAAATTAAGCTTGCTAGTGAAATGGTGACAGTACAAAGACTGCAAGGACTTTTGAATTGCATCCACTGTGGTTTCCTCATGCAAAATGAGTGGATTCAACTTTAAAATACCCGGATATGTTATCCCTGGGCTTTTAATATGCCTCTCCTCTTTTTGTCCAGCCTGTATCTGCCCTTGATCTGCTTAAATAAAAAGGTTTAAAACCCTCAGTTAAAAAGAAATTCTTAAAACCCTGCTGTTATTGTGGAAAGCAACAGAAAGAAGACTGCTGACGTCTGGCAAGGCTGCATCAGACTGCTTATATTAGGGCTGTGATGTATGTTGTTACGCATCATACAGTGTCTGGATTTGAAATGCAGCAACCTTATGTTTTGGACTGGTTTAGGTATTGCCTTAGCAACAAAACATGCAAACTAGTCAGCTGAGTGTGTTGTGTTTGCAGAACAATGCGCAGGACTTCCTATTTTGGAAGAAAAGGCATCAAAGCTTTGCAGATCGCAAACAGGCAGTTTGTCAGCCTGAATCTGTGCATGTAATGCAGTGAGGAGTGGGGAAGCAAACTAATCACAGTATGTTTTACAAGCCTGCCAGGCTTATGCACCAGGTTTATTATTTTCTTTTCTAGGCAAAAGCTTCAACGGTTAAGTCTGTCTCTGTTAACTGTTTTTGTATGCATTTAAACAAAAAGCAGGTGAAATTAAATACTTTATCGCTCTGTCACAATGAGGTAAAATGTGATTTTTGGTACTTCCTCTTCATGCTGTAAGAGGGAAACAAATAAAAACCCCAGTGCCTGCCTCCCTCTTTCCAGTAATCCGGCTGTGCCTACGCACAATTAATAACAGCGTCAGGATAGTCCACATCAATTCACTGCAATGTTAATTTATCCTCCGTATACCCACTTCTTGGTTGCAGCAACTGCGATGACAGATTTTCCAACATGTCCCTGTAGTAATTGCACAGATTGGCTCAGAAACACACTGGTTTAAATTCTTCTTGGCAAGGTGTGAAAATCTGATTCAGAGGTTTGAAACTTGCTTGAGAGAAGTGCCTTAAAAAGAGAAAAGCATCACACCGTTTCACCTTAAAGATCTGATCACTAACATATGGTGAATGCATTTATGATGTGTTGTTCTGGCCTCCAGCACTGTAACTTTTTTGAAAATTAGACTCAAGATAGTCCTTTCAGCTCACCTAGCTCATGGGTGTCAAACATAAGAACCGGGGGCCAGCATCGGCCCGTTAAAGACCCCGATCTGGCCGGTTGGATGGTTATGGAAAATGTGAAGGAGGGCATAGCAAAGCAGTATTTCTTTACCATGTAGACAAAGTGAGGCAAAATGTTGAAATATCTCTTCTTTGTCTTATATTAAAGTATCTAATTGATTAAATATGCATTTAAACTTTTTACACTGTCAGAAATTGGAGTTTCAGCAGTCCATCCCACATAAGATCAAAGTAAGCTGTTTGTGGCCCTCGATATAAAATAAGTTTGACATCCCTGCTCTAACTCAAGCTCAAACCTGCACTCTTCCACTAAGTAGACTCACAAAGCTCCTACCAAGTGAACCGGCAAAATATTAACCATATCCTCTAATCAGGCAGCGATACCAAAGCAGTTAAAATGCATAATAAACATCTCAAAATTATGATTTAAATCTGTTTGACAGCAGATGGGGAGGATTTCCTGTTAAACTGATAAGCACTATAAGCAAACCTTGTTCCTAATAAAAAAGCAAAGCTTAATAACACCTTGTGATGTGCACTTGGTTCAATTTTTAATTAAAATTTTAATGTTGGCTTCCAAAATTATAAAACAAGATACTGAGATAAAACAATTACTGCACCATATTTATTGCTCTCCACTCAAAAAAGTCCAAATTAACCCACAACAGTCTGTGGCTTCTTTCTTTTTTTCAGCTGAAATATAATTAATGTAATATAATTAATGTCGATGTAATTATACAGAATTGCTCGATAAGCCTAGAATTACTTTTGGAAAGTGCGTGTATAAACCTGTCAGATAATTTCAACAGGAGCCAAAATAATTGTGGTTTATAATTCTGCTGTAATCAAACAGCCTCTTTCACTAACGCAGACGGTCCAGTGAATCTGCCGAGTGCTCGTGAAAACTGGTTGTTCAGGAAACTCCCTTTTCCGTCCAGTTGTCTGTCAGGCGACCCTGCACAGACGTGCTTCCCCTCACTGCATTATGATGTTATGACATGTGTGCTTGATGTGTAAGTGAGCGGTGAAGTGCTGCAGCAGGCACCCTTAGTCTTTTTATAAAATCAGCTTTGCCAAGCAGTCCTGCTCGGTGTCCCTTACAGCCCAGACCTCTAAGATGCTGTTGGTGACAGTTGGGTGTGTGAGTCAGAGGTGTGTAGCAGACAGGGCGTGATACCAGCAAAACACATTTACAGTAATATATTTCTGTACAAGCTGCTCACACCTTTTAAACGTTTAAACATTCGTTGAATGCACAATGCGAAGACAATTCAATCAGTGATTAAAGTAAACTGTGACTGCGTGCTTTTAACAAAAGGAAAACATACAAACTGTAAAGTGTTATAGCTGAGTACATTGATGCCTATGTGGGATTGAAATTACTCAACACGTACTTTAATAGCTGATTATTTAAGTAGTTTTCTAAACAACAGCTCCAGATTGTCATATTTTTACTTTTTTATTTATCATTTTGGACAAAGTGTTTTTCACTATTCAGACATTTTACAGTTAAAAGTTTAGAGTGGCTCGATCACCTGATCGGAGATGGGAAACGTACCTGATGCAGAACAAAGGGCTGTGAAGCAAGGTTATCTGGTGAAACTGATAATACTTCCTCTCAAGTTTTAAAGCCCATTTTGTCCAGTTTTGTTTACAGTGTAGGTTTAGCTTACAATGGTTTGTATTATAATGGTGTACGAGTTTAGCTGGAGACGTGGTTGCCGCACGTCGACTCAGTTTCTATAGAGATGTTTGCAAAAGGAAAAGAAAACAGAGACTGTTGCCCTGTTAGCCCTTCGACTTTGATGCATTTGGTCTTTCAAGACTTAAAGGGATCCGATAAAAATCGTATAAATCATCTGTAATGAACTGAAGTCAGACCTTCCTACCAGAAAAAGAGGGGAAATATCAAACCACGGCAGGATTTTTCCTGGCTCACAACAGGGATTCACATAAGGAGAACTAATCATTAGTTTTTATATGCAGGAAAGCTTCTGCACAGTGACCAGTTAGAGGCAGATGCTGGCGGTCAATTTTAAGTTAAAGACCCCTGGGCACAACTATGTGGTGGGACCAGAGCAACTTGGTTTGATTCAGCTAATCTCATCAATAACACAGTCAGATCTACTGCTCACGGATTAATGTTGAAAGAGTAATAAAGTATAGAGCTCAGAGAGCTTCTCGGGTAAAATACTCTTGCCCAATTAGAAAAGGAACTTTCTTTGTTGAACAAAACATAAATAATAATGCAGGTAAAATATTCTCTCGATATTCACTGCTTTGGTCGAGAGCTGCAGCAACCCCTGCACTGGTCAGGGCAGCCTGGCTCCTTCATTTAGATTGGACCAAAGTTTCACGTCATAAATTCACTGCATTGCTAGTTTTTCCATTTTCCTCCATCACTTCTGTTTCATTCGTTTTTGTAGTACTGTATCATTTAGCCAGCTGACTCTGAGAGTTACTACTAGCCTCACCAGTGTCTATGATGAACTACTGTGTTCTACCAATTATATCATTTAAATAGATCTGCGTTTTGGTAATATATAGATTGAGGAAACATTTAAACAAATACAGTTATATATTTTTTTTTCATTTGCCCGTTGGATGGGCTCCTAACTGTACATGGGCACGAACCCAGAATGGAGTGGAACAAAGCCTAGGTTTAGCTCATCTGGCCAAAGGATATCTCAGTCTCCTTCTGTGCTTCTTTTTTGGGCCTTTTATTTATTCATTTATTCATTTATTTTCGAGTGGAAGGCCAAAACTTTTTAGAGGAGGCTTCTAAATCTTTTTGAAAAACCCCAATCTGTTAAGGTTGCTCGGGGTGTGATCACATCCAGCCTTAGCTTAAACTACCTGCCTGTTTTATGTTTTTTTGCTTGCATCACAAAGAAGAAAAGTAACTGTGAGCATCCCCAACGGCTAGTTAATATCTTATAAATATACATACACGCTCCAAGTTCTGGAGTATGGTATTTGATTTTATTTAATGATTGATTCGTAAGATGTAGTTAATCTTTTGCAGCATTGTAAGGTAGTACAGAAAATGACAGTGACCTGCAATTTAGTGTCAGAGTACACTTGAGTAAGGCAAATGGTTGCCAACAAAACATGAGCCTGTTTAGGAGGAAGATCCTGTCCTCACTATGACTCCCTGGTTCTCAGAGACAAAGTGTCAGGTACAACTGATCTGTTTAGCAAAGTTGTTATCTGGCATTAAATGACTGAACAGAACGGAGTTGGTGCTGAACGGTTTTGACTGTTTTGCACATTACTTGATTCAGATGAAAAGCGGCAGCGCTAAAAAAAAGTCCCTGTTTTTGTGCTAACACATGGGATTCAGTGTGGTAACGTGAACACAGTTTGGTGAGGCGTCAAAGCTTTTTTAAAATAAGTCAAATGTAATAACTATATTTAGTTTAAAAAGCAGGATTTGTGGTTGAAGTAGTCCAGTGTTCTCCCAAACTCTCAAAACGTCTATGAAAAGTGTTTCTTTCTCCAACTGCAGATACTGTGTCCCATCAAGCATCACTTTTCCTGCTGTGGTATATCACAGTATCTTCTGTGAAAAAAACAATATTTATCTGACAGCGATCTGAGATATAAATACTGAGTCGTACCCAGCCTCTGAAAATGTAAATGTCTTTGAATCTACTGAACCCACTGCTGTCTCTGTGTAAAACTCTGTGGGTGACATTTGTAAAAATCAGGTTTATCTTGCAGGTAGGATCTAATAATGAGTCTGATGAAAAGCATCATGTTCATCATCAAGGCTGAGTGTTATTCATAGCAACCTAAATCCAATTATCATGATCATACTCAAAAAGTCATTCAGACTCTAAGTTTTTATTGAGTTTTTGGCCACCTGCTGAATGTAAGTTGAATACTTTCTATCAGTTCTAGCGATGTGTGCCTGCTGTTCGCTGTTTGGTATGCCCAGTGGGTTTGAGCAGTTTGGGTTTTCTTTTCAGTGCTATTAGTTGTAAAAGTAAAAAAAGAAGAGAAAATATAAGTGTGAACATCAAAACCGCTGAACTGAGCTCATTTTGGAAATCGATGCTACCTAAAAGATCAGATGCGCCAGCAAGACATCGACTTACCCAACTTACCATTCTGACATAGCAGTAAAAACAGAGGCGTTGAGACATTAAAATCTTATACAATGAGTAGAAGTTTCTGCTTGCTCTTTTCTAAGCTGCTTATTTTTGCAAAATAAATGAAATCTGAGACCAACGAGTGCTTTTCAAAAGTACCGTACTTGCATCACAACATTAATGAGAGGATGGGGCAAAAAATGCATTTTAAACACATTAACCAAATAAAGATCCAAAGATTGGATCAGCTTAAGATCTCTTAAAGCTGAAGCCAAATAATCTGTAAATTAATCTTATGTAATTATGTCTTTCAGAAGAAACTACCAGTAGCGCCTGATGACGTAGGGATTGACTAATTGTCCAGTTAATTCCAATGGCTAAGAGATGCATAGCTGCAAGATGAACTCATGTTTTTCCTTTCACATCAAAGCATTTATCCCAGGTTAGAGTCGCATGATTCATTATTACCAACAGCAAGGTCAGATTTTTCCTCAGGTCCTTTATCTATTGTCAAAAAGCTTCTACAGCTTTAGTTTTGTCTCTTTTTTAATAATAGTAATCATTTCTGTTATTGTTGAAGTATGTTTGCATAGCAGAGACCTTCTATTGTACCCTTAGAGCAGTAATCACACTGCCCCTGCAGTTCCCAAACTAAAGGGCAGTAGGTGACCATTGTAAAAATTTGTGTCTTGTGATGGGTACGAGAAGCCGATCATGGGACTGCTGGAAGACCGGAGTTCTTCGGTTCTTTGGGGGGATGGGGTGAATCGTAAAAGTCATATCTAAAAAGGAGAGGCATCTGCCCCCCATCTGTTTCCCCTCTCCACCTTCAGGGTGCTGCTGTAGCCAGGAATAACTCCATGTGACCAAAGCACATGCTGAGCCTGATTTATGTCCACAGGCATAAGTTGAATAGGCACCGTGGGTTGTGGGTAGTGACGCAAGCTGCAGCAGAAAAAATGGATCAGCAGTTTAATTTTTCATCACAGCAAAAGAAAAAGAAATTTAAAAAATGAAGTACTTGCTTAAGTATCTGTTTGTTTCTCCCCTTCTTTTCCGTGTACCTCGTGTTCTTTTTTACCTTAACATCTGACTGATAAACATGAAGAAGAGAGGAGTAAAGCAGGTCAGATTGTGATGTTCTAGTCCAAGAACTCACCGTTCCTTTTCTGGGTCCCCCCATTTTTATATCTAAAGTCAGATGTGCTAAATCATCTGCAGGCGTCTGTGCTACATCCTATCAGATTAACTCACAGAAGCATGATTAAATACAACAAGATTAAATGGTCTCTGCTTGTCTGAAATTGTAGTTTCCTTTAGCCAGTGGATGTCTTGTGCTGCAAACAAATTGGTGTACAGATATAGTTCAGTACTGAGCGTCTACACACCGATAGTGATACTGCTTTCGCTTCTCAGAACCTGCACTTCCAAGAGTCCACAGTCTGAATGATTAGCTGATTTTGTTCTTGTCATAAATTTGTCATCACTATTGTGATTTATCATCACTATTATCATAAAAAAAACTGATGAGGTTCTGTTTTCTCACCGACTTAGCTGTCAGGCAGATAGCGTCGTCTTGTTAAGTGTGAGGAGTTGGCCTTTTATACATGTCAAAGTCAGTTTAAGTGTTGGCGAGCGTTGCTGCAAATGTGAACAGTGTTTGTATAAAGTTGCACAGAGTCTGATGAGCTATTATAAGTGTCGTTGCTTTGCCTCACTGGTTAAATACTTAAAAATTAGAAATCTGAGTGTGGAGTTGGAAAGAAGTAGCATTACCATATCCTTTTTTCTTGCTAGTAATCTCTTCTCAACTGTAGAAGATTATTGAGGCCATATAAGCTGCTAATAAGGCTCAATAAACAAAAAAGACAGATTATGGTTAATATAGGCACCAATTTTGACAAGAAAAGGACTGAAGAGCTTGTAAAGCCCTATATAAATCTAAATTCTGAGTATTAGAACCTGTAGACAAATTGCATATTGTTACGCAAATATTATAAACTTCAGTCTAGCTTTTACTTTTGTAATCACAGCTTGTTGTAAGGAGGGGCGCAAGAACTCGTTATTCCTCCAGCTTCATTTCCTTTCTTGGAGTACCATGTCCTTCAGGCGTAACTACGAATATTTCTTTATTATATATTCTTAAAGTGTACGTTTGTAGTTGTAGAGTCTTGACAGAACATGTCGCTGTGTTTGGGTGTGCAGACTAGAGGATTATGAACGCGTTCTTAACACACATTACCAACAGTTCGTTTGACATGCCCTTCCATGCATCTGTCAGTAGGTTTAAACTGGGTTGATACCTCTGCTTTCTGACCTCAAAGTAAGCAGAAGTTTCTAAGCAACAGCGCAGAGCAACACATACCCTAACAGGCAGCGCTTCGTGGTTTGTGTATGATGCTTGTTGCTTCTCGCCAAACTATTTGGCTTTTCAAAACAAAGTTGGAGAGCCTCCTCTAGTTTCTGTTTGGCTTTAGTCATCAGTTTCTGTTTTTTCCCCCCTCTCTCCCTGCAGGGCGGCAACAACGCAGGACACACAGTGGTGGTCGACTCAGTCGAGTACGACTTTCACCTCCTACCCAGCGGCATCATCAACCCCAAGGTCACCGCTTTCATTGGTGTGTATTGCATGCAGAAATACACTTACATTGCTGCACGATACAAACACAGTTCCTCGCTATTTTCTTCTTGAACTGATCGCGATCCCTTTTAGTTGGCTGTTCGTCATCGCTCATATAGCCTCCATCCTGACGACTCTTACAGCGAGTGCGATCGGCTTGACTCGGAGCCAGACTGCAGGCTACATCGTATCCACCCATCTGCAGTAATTTCATTAGCTAATGGATCCAACTTTTCCTTTAAGGCTTCCAGTCCCTGTACACATCTGCAGTTGACCACGTACAGTCTATCAATACTTAATACTGTTTCTGCTTTGTTTTTGCTTACGACTGTGGCACTCATGTGTAGAGGCTTATTTCTGTTTGTTGTGACATAACTTTGCCTCCTGTGTAGATTTTGAGAACGTCTCATTTAGTGAGCACATTCATTCTGACAGTGTCATTAAAAGAGCTTTTTTAATGCTTTTATAGCTAATTTCCTTGTTTCCTATATTTAATTTGGTTAAAGTAATTACCTCATTGCCTCCACGTAATGAAGCTCCAGTTAAAAGCTAATTAGAGCCAGCTGTTTGAATACTCCAGTGAGTAAAGAAAGCTCTGCTCTGTCTCTTGGCATTACATTCAGGCACACCTAAGACTGCTTTCACAATGACGGGCGCTGACTTTGGTTTAGATGCAACTTACACACAGTCGAATGAAGCGACTCTGCCCACAAATGGGAATGATAAGCTTATCTTCCAACTAAGTTAAAACATTTCCAGATGCAGGCTATCCTGTTTGGCCAGTTCCGCATTCAGGTTTGCTTCCACTGTGGTCTGAACAGCAGACAGTATAGAACAAACAACAGACAAGGCAAATTTAGCGTCACCTATATGTATTTTGAACCATGATGCGAGGAGTAATGGGTAGATCTGACTGAAACGAACACTGGTTGGTGCTCATGAAACAACTGTAACTGTACAAAAGTCTTGATTAGCCAGGATGAGTGTGTTCAAGGTCACAGAAACTTTCGATGCGACTATTCGCTGGAAACAAAATCACTTATCTGTGAAAGTAACTGTCAGCTCTGGCCAGAAATGATAGGCTGGTATCTAAACGCTTTGTGCCCTGGTCAGAGGAGAGATTTAAGATTCAGTAACACATCTGTTAGTGTCTGGGTTTCAGAGGTCACACTCTCTCTCCTCATTTGCCCTTAATTTTCACTCTCTCAGAGCACAAAGCTGCTTGATAGAGGCTGACTGCACAGTAACACCAGCAGGCTGAAGTTAATACAGTGGAGTGCTATAAAGACAGGGTTTAAATTTGATCAGGTTTATTTTAGTTCATCCAGAGTAATAAGCCTGGATTGGCCTCGATATCACTCCATAGAGCTACTCAGGACATCTCCGATCGACAGCATCACAAATGACAGCCCCCAACAGAGCTGCATCATCAACAGTGTGTGAAGCATAACATGTCAGAAAGTTTGACTTGTCTTTGTAATAAGTTTTGTTTCTAATATCATTAATGAAGCCTCCGTTCTGTTCAAACATCCCAAAGTGTGACATTGTGGTGATGATAGAATTTTATACTACCTGTAATTTCTCTGTTGTAGGACAATCTGAACCTTCACTGTGGCATTGAAACATTTTACTTTCGTATCAAAAGTCACTCTTCTTTCTTTAAACATAATTTTGTGTATTCTTTAAGGGATCATAAACCAAAATAGGGCATATACTGATAGTTTACAGAGAAATAAACTCAGCTTTGACTCTTTTGATTTGAAACCAAGAACTGTAATGTCACATAGCTTTGTTTTTACATCAGGCAATGGTGTGGTGATCCATCTTCCAGGCCTGTTCGAAGAAGCAGAAAAAAATGAACGCAAAGGAAAAAGTGAGTGCTGTACTTACTTTTTTTTTCTTTTTCTGAGCAAAACATGGTGTTAGTTATCTGTGTGGAACTCACAGCATATATGCGTGTGTAGGTCTAAAAGGCTGGGAGAAACGGTTGATCATCTCGGACAGAGCACACATTGGTAAGTCCTCACAGATCTGCCCCTGCACTCGTTTACTTTAGAGAGTGTGCGACAGTTTGAATGCATGCAAGAAGAAGTGTGTGTGTGTGTGCGCGCGCGTGTATATGTGTGTGAATGCGGGAGCTCTGCTTTCTTTGAGGTGTGTGAGTGTGTGTGTGTCCTCTCTCCCTCCTTCGCAGTGTTTGACTTCCACCAAGCGGTTGATGGCGTTCAGGAACAGCAGAGACAAGAGCAAGCAGGCCAGAAGTAAGAAACCTGTTGCTTACAAATGGCTGCAATGTACACACAGCGTGCACACACTTTAAGTTTCAGGTACTCCGTATATTAGCAAACACAGCTTCAAACACTAAAGTTAGTCGTTGATTGAATAAATGCCACTCCTTGTGTTCCTTACTTGGATTGCGTTCTGTTTTCGGTATTCATCTTTGCACTGAGTCAAGCTTTTCTTTCTTTTTGTCATGTGAATCTTAGTCAGGCCTCTGGATAGTTTTGCAGTTTGCTGTCACAGGGTCAGGGTACTATTCCACATGTTACACACTAACAGCTGCCAGCTGTAGCTGCTAGTGGTGCACCGGATCACGGTTGAGCCGAAATCCGAACCATTCCCGCTCCACGGTTCGGTATGCGCGTGATCCGAAGATTCGAGAAAGGGGAAAAAAAAGTATGTGTATGGTGCGCGTGGTGGGTCTGTCAAGCGGTGGTTATGGCCAGCGCTAGCGGTCCAAGTGGCGGAGCAGAGGAGTTTGCGGCATTTAAGCAGCTCTTTGCTGCCCAATCCAACCGGGCTAAAGATATTACAAAAGCTACTGGGGTGTTTAGCTGCAGACGGGAGGCCGTATTCCGTTGTGCAAAACAAGGGGTTTAAACTGTGATAAACGTGCTTGAGCCACGCTATGATATCTCGTTGCGCGTCCACTTCAGTGACAAGATCGTTCCAAGCAAGTATGCGCAGGAGAAGTTTAAAGTTATGGCTGAACTGTCCCAGGCATCTTCTGTTGCCTTAACTACAAATGGGTGGACCTCCAGGTCAACGGAAAGCCACGTGACCGTGACCGCTTGTTATATCACAGCGGAGTGGTAGATACAAAGCCCTGTACTGCCCTATAGATCACATTAGATTAGATGAAACTTTATTTATCCCTCGGGTGGGTTCCTCCGGGAAATTCAGTTTCCAGTAGCACAGCACCGACAGAAGTTGCAGAATCTGAGCAGAAATATACCATATATACACATATATAAATACAGAGTATACAAAGGGGATAAATAGAATAATTAGGAATAAGAATACAAGGAATGGCACATTTCAAGTATTGTGAGTCTATTATACCGTTGGATATTAACAAAAACTATTGCACAGTGAAAAGGCACTACAGCTTATTTGTTGCCCCTCCTTTGTCCCCGTTTCCCCTCCCTCTCCCCTCCAGCGAGGAGTTAAACAGTTTGATGGCGTGTGGGACAAAGGACTTTTTAAGTCTGCTGGTCCTTGACTTTGGGAGAAGCAACCTGTCACTGAACAGACTCCTGGTTGTTTATGGCCGTATGCAGAGGATGCCCAGCATGGTCCATAATGTCCATATTGCACCTTAATTTGTTTTTATATAAGTGCGTGGAATGAATCTTCAGTTGAATGTTTTTTAATAGGCAAAAAATACTTAAATAAGTAAATGGCGAGTCTAATTTTTGTCTTTTTTTTTCTATTTTTGCTGATCCGAAAATTGATCCGTTGCACCATTAGTAGCTGCTGAATGCGGTTAACAACAGTATGACTGTAAATCCAGGTAGAAGAATGTTACGGCACCTTTGAACACGATCCCAGCATGTTGGATTTCTTCTATAAACATCTTAGTTTCCTTTCTATAAATAAACACGACATTGATCCTCACATACAAACTTGAAGCACTGACATTTTTTGTAATAACACCTAAAACTGCTCCCACCCTCGGCTTTGCAGAGCATCGTGGTGACTCTCGGCTCCATGCACACCTTTCATTTTCTGTGTTCTCATAGTGTAATTTTACACAAGGATCTCTGAACATCCACTCTGTGCACTCATCGCTAAACAGCTGAAAGGCAAAGAGACTAGATGGTGAACATCGTGGAGGATTTAGCAGCCAAAATGCCAGATATTTCCACGAGGAGTTAAAAGCGGATTATTGGACTTAATGTCATCCTGTTGCTGCTCGATGTGTAAATATTCAGCTGTTAAACAAAACAGCTTAAAACATAATATGTTAATGTTGTTTGTAGTCCGTCGGGAGGTTTAAACTGGGTAATTGCTGCCAAAGAGTGTTATAGTACTTTGGAAGATAAACCTCATTCACACAGACCTAGAGACCGGTCGACAACGTCCTCTGGCAAATTCCAGCCGCTAGGGAAAAATTTTCATCGACAACTCGGTCGATCACATCTGCTTTTGTGTGATTTGGTTGCAGAGAAGGAACACACAAAAATCGCCTTGTGATTGCTTTATTCTCCCTGCAGATGCAGTTTTCATTTTAATCTAATTTAATTTAATTTAATTTCTGGCTTGCAGTGAAACTTGAAAAAGTTCTGAGCAACACTGAAATGTTGACCAGCCACCTTGAAAGTCAAAAGTTTGCCACACTTCGCATCTTAAAAGGTCTAACTTTTTGAAGGTGAATGTTTGTGTTGAATTTTTCACACTTTCCACACTGTTTGGTGAGTAGTTAGTGTTTCCGGTCAAGTTGACATCTTCCATACAAACTACTGGTGTCTGTGGCAACCTGCCTGTGACCATCAGCAACCACTCGTTGGCTTGCTAATCTCAGAATACACATTTTCCTCTAGACCGGTGGTTACCAGGAGGTCACTAACCGGTCTCTAGGCCTGCATGAATGGAGTTTAGCAGTCGATTTCACAGCAGCTGCCAGCAGCCTGTTGGGGAATGCATGATTTTCATTTGTGACCAGAGACCACCAGATGATTTCCCACAGGTCTCTAGGCTTGTGCAGGTGAGGCCTTAATAAAAGCATTTTTAATATCTCTTGCTGATGGTTTCAATAATAGGTTTACCTGCCATCAGACAGAGTAAGAGGGCCTTTGCACTCTACTATTAATTAAATCCTCACAACAAATGGGAGTCTGTCTAGTCTAGTGTCGTTAGTTTGTGTCATTGTGTGACTTTGGCCATTTCATGGGTCAGTACAGACCGAAAGTAGTTTGTTAAATTGTAAAAGTCTCAGAAAATAAACCAGGATTTATTTGCATGAACAAATCTACAGACTCTTCTGTGTGCTCCCTCACCTGCACAGTTAATTTATTTTGTATGAATACCTTTAAACTTTGAGTTATTTTCCAATTTTGGGGACAGAATTAGCTAGATCCTGTAAAATGTAACAGAACTATATTCATATATACAATACTGTTTTATTCTGTATCTGAAACCATATGGATACATATCACAGAGCCCATTATATTATATATAGTAACTTAAAAAGATATAGCATTTTCTCCTTTACTTATTCACACATAGGCTTATCTTTACTTTGCATGTGTGCACGAACGTCTCTCCACAGTGACACTGTGCGTGTAACCTACGCGTTCCTCTGCCTGGAGGCGTCCTCGGAGAAGTTGGAGGGCAGGCAGAGAGTAGCAGCCCTGCAGCAGGTGTTGTTTCTGTAGCGCGAGACAGAGTAGCACAGCTTCAACAAGTGACTAAGTAAAGCAGCAGGCTCCTGCTGACGGTCTGCCTTCTAAACTCTCCACAAGGACACAAGCAATAAAATAGGTAGTAAAACGAGATATTAAATCATCTAATTCAGTACTCGCCCGGGCACTGCGTCATACTGATATGTGTGAGGAATGTTATGCTAAGCCCGAGGAACATTCAGAATGCTAATCTAAATTCAGACCCAGCATACTCCTGTTAAAAGCAGCCACGGTCCCAAACTCACAGCCGGCTCACGTGTTTCTGAGAGCGACAGAGTGCATGTGCTTTAATGGCCGAGTCATTATAAGCTTTCAGCAGATTGCGATGTCAGGCTGGTGGATTTCCAGCATCTGCAGGCACGCTGTAGTGTAAGGTCTGCTGAAAGTCAGAGCAGAATACGATCACAGAACCAGGCAACACAATTCAGAGTGCTGGAATATCACAGCAGCCGGTGTTATACTGCTGATCTAACCTCACACATTTAAGTTAGTAACTCTCAATTCCATGTTATAATCAAGATTCATAATCAAGATTATTCTACCATAAAATTAAAAGTGTCTGTAAAACAGTTCAAGGCTGGGATCTCTGTGCGACTGTCATAAATTTCATCTCTGACAAATTTACCAGCATTCCAAGTAAAAAAGAAACAAAAACTTTAATATATAAATTAATATTTAAAGTTTTCTACAAATATTTGAAAAAAGATGATGCGTCACTCATTCCCAGCTTTGCACTGCTGTAAGATCACTCATTTGCCAGTGAAATGGACATTAAGTTGCACACATTTAATTTTCCACTTGTCTAATATTTCTTTTCAACTTTTGTTGCCTCACTTTAAATGTAAAGTCTACTATTCCGTACTGTATTCAAACTTTGGGGGTAAAGCTCAAATTAAATCCAATTTAATTCCACTGAAATATCATGCTTTATATTGCACAGTTTTTTTTATCACAGCTATTGTAGATTGGGCTCCCCTTTGCGTCAGAAGTGACTTAATTGTTGTCGCACAGATTCCACAAGGAACTAGAAACACTCCTGCTGCTCTGTTTGAACTTCAGCAGGACATCTTGACCATGTCTGCTTGCTGAATTGCACCGAGTTGCTGCCATATAATTGGCTGATTAGATATTTGCATCAGTGAGCGGTTGAACAGAAGTACATAACAGAATAGCCAGTGAGTGTAGTGTTTCTGAGTTTGTTCCCAGTTGTACTTAAGAGTTCATCCCTTTTCAAACATCTCTGACAGTTGTATTTAAATAAGTGTTATTAAGATGTCAAATGATGCAATATTTCAGATAAAGCAAAAATGTGTTTAAAAATAAATCAAAGGTTTGTACGACTGGACTTTCCTTCTTACTTTCTTACTTCTCTGGCAGAAACAGCTGACTTTTCACTCATGCACATTGGCACATATGGTTACTGGATACTACATGAGTTATATTGGCTGCACTGATGATGAAGTGCAATAACTGTAGGGCATATTTATCTATTTCTGTTCTGTAGTTGCATGTATGGTGTAAATATTCTGCTGTGCCAAGACTTCCTTTTAATAGGGCGTCTTATTAGAGGTACATGATGACATGGTAAGCTTTTGTATGTAGATGTGTATTTAGGTGGGCATGCTGTCTCTGTAGTAATTCTGTGGTGATAGCACGTCAGACTGTAATACTCTAGTGTGAGAAGATGCTTCCTGTCTGAGTTTATAATATTTTGGAGTCTGTAGAGAAGAAGCAAATGGCTCAGTGACAGTTAAACATCTGCATTTTGTCATTTTTCAGAGAATAAAAGTTTCCACATCACGAGTTCGGACTTGCTAGTCTGTGACTATAACTTGAAACCGTTTTAGTGATATTAAATGAGAGGTGGCAGGTCAAATGTTTTTTATGTTGTATTGTTTTAGAAACAGCGTAATGAACTTTTGTTCTTGTGAGAACCACTGAGCTGCTCCTTTTTCATTTGTGTGCAACTGTGCATAGCATGAAATGATTTTACAGTTTCAGAGTTCATGTTGCGGAGTAAGACTGCATGTAAATGCTGTTTTTCTTTTCTCTGTGTTTCCTTCCCTCCTCTCTTGGCCTTGCTCAGCCTCGGGACGACAAAGAAGGGGATTGGTCCGGTGTACTCGGCTAAGGCGGCACGCTCCGGGCTCAGGATATGTGACTTGCTGGCAGACTTCACACAGTTCTCTGAAAGGTCAGTCTCACCAACAACATTATATATGTCACATCTACCTTTCAGAATACAGGTTTGGACACTGGAAAGGCCCACAGTCTATAAACACTCAACATGCAGTGCTCGTTCACCCTGATCACTTTTGCATATCAGCAGCAGGAGTCTGGTTGTCTGGTAACTGTTGCTGTTGTGCCAGTATCACAAAAAAAGCTTTAGACCATAGTTTAGACCATAAATGATATAAAACTTGGATGCAACCACCGTGTTACCCATTGGTTAGTAAAATAGTGTTTCCACCATCGCCATCTAGTGTTTTGAAACGGCATGTGACCAACCAGTGGGTGAATCTGGCTGTGAAACCGCAAGCCTGTGAAAGTTGCTAGCTAATGAGCGTACCCTGGAGAATCCTCCTGACTTCTACTTTCCAAAATGAACTCCAGGTTTTATTCAGTGTAATCTTAAACTAGTGATCGAGTCCGTAAAGTTATCAGGAAAGCGTTCACAGAGCTCACAGAGGAAGGCAGCTGAGGGTCACTTCCCCACAGACTTCCACCAGTGGATTTGCCCCATTAATAAGTAAATGTAAATGAGACATTGAGTCTCAACGGGACTGTCTCTGTAAGTAAGGGTTAAATAAAATATCTTATCTTTACTTTTCAGAAGCTGAAGTTGGTGTGAAGCTGGTTGTTTAGTTTAGTTTCAGGTGGACTGGTTTGCAATTTAAATATGCTGCATTAATAAACAACTGTAGAAGTGAAACAAAAATAAAGTTGAACTGTTTAAACACATTTCATTTCTGCAGTCACCGCTCAGCCTACCCTGACAGCGACACTGTCACTATGCAAAGGTTTAAGATTACTAATTAATTAAAGGCTGAGTAGTATTTTATATCTTTTGAACCACCGAGCTCAGAAATTTTAACTGGCTGACGAGCCTTTTTTCGGTGCCATAAACTCAGGCGCTTTTACTGGAAGCAGATCTAAGCAGGTGTTCAGATGAAATCCAGCTCTGTAAGTTGCTTCACTTACTCAGAGTTGAAATTCAAGATGGTTCAGCTGTTATGGTCATCTCAAGGTGGTTTTGAATACTTACAGGGAGGATTTTACAACTTAGGTGACGGTTATGCAAAGTGATTAATTAAAATAAAGTTTCCAACCAGTTGCTACCTGCTGTAGTAACTCATTGTGATTAAGGAAGCAACCCCAAAGTATTCACACAGACCAACAGAAATCTGCTAGTGTTATTTAACTATAATCATCAAGTGAAAAGCACAAGTGGACATGTCACAGTATGGGAGGGGAGTTTTATGGAGGGTAATGTAAAAGGAAAATAAGAAATATAAAAAAATATCTTTATCTCATATGTATTCTTTTAATAATCATTGGAGGTAGAAAAAATGAGTTTGATCGCACAGGCCTAGTAGGTAACACCATGATAGACATTTGAATTTCTATGCTAAACCCTTCTACTTTCACTGACCTCCTTCAAAGGGTTGATCTCTTTCTGAATGTGGCCATTCCTGGTTGTTCCTACTTCCCTGCCAGAAAAGGAGGGGGGAAATAGTCCAACCGATAGTTATTTTCTGTGCTGCTATTTTTCATTTGTGTTAAAATGCAAACAAAAATGAAAAGTGTGACCAAGGTGCATGAATGATTGAAATAAATCAGAATCATTCTTTGTTGCAGGTATAAAGCTTTGGCCCAGCAGTACCAGTCTATGTACCCCACTCTAAAGATCGACATAGACGGAGAGCTGCTCAAGTTAAAGGTAATAAAACTAAAAGGAAATCTGAAAACATTTAGCTGTGCTCTTTGCAGATCTCCCTGTATTTTATTTATTATTTATGTTGGGTTTTTTGCGAGTTTTTTTTTATTTTTTATTTTAGGACTATGTTGAGCAGATCAAGCCCATGGTAAGAGATGGTGTGCACTACATGTACGAGGCACTTCATGGTCCTCCTAAGAAAATCCTGGTGGAAGGAGCCAATGCAGCGCTGCTGGACATCGACTTTGGTCAGTAAATCAGTGTTTACTTCACTTCTTTGTTTCTTTGTGTTAACCTGTAGTGTCAGTATAAATCTTGTTTCTGATTGCAAAGTGCTGTTTAGTGCACCCACGGTGAGCTGATGACGTTGTCCAAGAAACACTTAAAGCTTTGTGATGCTCTTTGCAAAAGCCTGCATGGAGCTCAGGGTAGGGACGATGGTAAGTTTAAGCGTTATTATTGCGCTTTGTGCATCTGGGCTTGGCGTGCACAATCACAAGTTCAAACCACTCACCTGTGCATGAGCACGGAGGCACCCTGAGTCTATCGGTCAGTTGATCAGAATTAGAGGGCCTCTTTAACTGTTCTCATAATACTTTAAAGTATGACAATTTGATTGTTCCTTTCATTAAATGATACGGTAGACTTAACCATAATATCTCTCTGTAAGAGCATAAACCTGTCATTGAGAGCAGATTAAATTACAGTCAAAGTTCAACATGATCCAGAGACGATGCCTGTAGTTTCTGTGGTGTCAGAGCGAAACACATCCCCTCTTTCTGACAGGCTGGATCTACACATGATCAGAACATGTCACATGGGAGCATGCAGGGTGTCGGCGTTTACATAAAGAGCACTTTGACAGGACACGCTTGATGGTTTAGACACCAAAACTGCTGTTTGATTACACAACAGTCTCTCCTCACAATGGGTTTACCTCCATGTCAGCAGCCTCCAGCAACTGGTTTTGTGATCCCAGCACTTATTTGCTTTTAAAAATTTCCAAGCATGTCATTTTTCTGATTGATTGTTCTGTTTGTGTCGGTCTGTCTGTATGTTTCCTAAGGTGCAACCGCAGGTCTAATCAGACAACAGGACAGACTAGGAAAATTACTTTAAATTTAACTGAGTGTCACGTAGAAGCCATCTGGTTTCTAGTCCAGTCACAGCTTGTTTTGCAGGTTTTGTCACAAATCTCTGGACAAATATGAAAGCCTTTGTACAAATCAGTACAAATCAGGACACTTGCTAAAACAAGCCTGCGATGACATCACCTTTTCAGAGCTCACACCAGTAAAGGAGATGTGACATGAGAAAGTATGACCCGACTTCACCTCTGGTGTCGTTGCAGGAACGTACCCGTTTGTGACGTCGTCCAACTGCACGGTGGGCGGGGTGTGCACGGGCCTCGGGATGCCGCCTCAGAACGTCGGCGAGGTTTATGGGGTCGTCAAGGCGTACACCACAAGAGTGGGCATCGGTGCTTTCCCCTCAGAGCAGAAGAATGTACGAGCACACACCGATACGAAATATAAACACGATAAAAGTTTGGTTCAGATCGGGTTTTATTTTTAATAAGCACGACTTCATATTTCACATGGAGAATTAAAAGCTGCACGTTACATACACATTAACTGTTTCGTACATACAGTATCTACTGTGTCTGCATGGTTAAAACATGGCCTAATCACTTAATTTGTCTGTGTGAAATATGAGTAGATTTTCAAATAGCACCACCTGGAGGAGTTTTGCCACACTGCCAGCAGTAAACCAGCTGTAGCTTAGAATTCGTTTCAAAGATTTAGAGACAAATTTAGAGTATTTTTGTTTTCTGCGATTGCAAACATTTACAGAAAACCTACATAAGAACTGATGTTCAAGTTTAGACTCTTGTTTTCATTAGGAGATCGGAGACCTGCTGCAGACTCGAGGGAAGGAGGTCGGCGTGACCACAGGCAGAAAACGACGGTGCGGTTGGCTGGATCTGGTGCTCATCAAATATGCACATATGATTAATGGCTTCACTGCGTGAGTTTTAAATCATTTTTTTGTATATTTTAAGAGAAAAGAAAGTATTTTAGAGTAGAGTCACAACTCCAGTTAGGATGCTTGGGCACCTTAGGGCACAGTCGCAACACTTTGGCGAGATTATGTCACTAAGTTGGTTTTGTGTCCCTACAGAAGGAAGTTTCTGTATCTTTGATTATTGTATCTAAACACTTCAGGACATCATGTAACCTGTTTATATGTTATATGAAGTATTTAGAGGAAGAGAAGAAGAGAGGGAACTGCTCTGTTAAAAGCTTACATGGATATAAGGGAGTTTTTCCTTCCCACTGTCGCCAAAACACTTGGTCATATGGTTGGGGATTTCTCTGTTATCTCTGTATTATTGCAGGATCTTGACCTTACTATACAAAGCACCTTGAGGCAACTGTTTTGTGAATTGAATTGAATATTGTGATGTGACGCTAATAGGTTTTAGGACCGCTAATAGGTTTTGCCGGTGACTATTATTCATTTTTAAAAAGTCTTGTTTTTCTTGTTTTCTGACAGTTTTTCATCCCTTTTGTCACATTTTGTTTAAAGCAGATTTGTTTTATCTGTTTACTGATTTACTGTAAAAATATATAAAGTATCTTTATCCAGTTGTTGTAAAGCTGTCCGTCTTCTCTTTCAGTTTAGCTCTCACCAAACTCGACATACTTGACGTTTTCACCGAGATCAAAGTGGGCATAGGGTACAAAGTCGACAACCAAACTATACCTCACTTTCCAGGTGAGGAAAAATTTGAACATGTGAGCTATGTTAATGAATTTTGTTTTGCTTGGTAGTCTTAAACTGGATCTTGGTAGGTGGAGAATCTTCTGCCTTCATGGGAGATCATCGGGCAGCCTTTTCTCTTCTTCCAGTCTATTTGATCATTTACAGAGAGCTCCGTTTTCAGAGAGAACACATCGATCTGTTGCTGTTGCCCTTCGAGTGATTCCTACTGTCAAGTTAATGGTGTGATGCTGTTATTGATTTGTGCCAGCCAATCAGGAGGTGCTGCAGCGTGTGGAGGTTCAGTACGAGACCCTGCCCGGCTGGGACAGCGACACTTCGGCCGCTAGAAGCTTCGAGGAGCTGCCCGAGAACGCACAGAAATACGTTCGCTTCATTGAGGAGCATGTGGGAGTGCCTGGTAAGAAGTCACGCATGGAAGTGCAAGAACTGATGAGCAGCTTTTTAAATTGATAGATTTTCAGTATTTCCCCTAAGATGATTGCTTCTTCTGCTTCTCACCTCATCAGTCAAATGGATCGGAGTAGGGAAGTCCCGGGAGTCCATGATCCAGCTCTTCTAGACAAATGGAAAGAAACACAGCCTACCTACCTGTTTTAAACCTCCAAACAAAGACGCCACCGTCATCAGACTGTGCCGGACTGGACTTCTCCAGTCTGTTTGGATTTTTAACAGTTTTAAACTTTATTAAAACAGCATCACAAGGCGCTCTGCTAACATTGCAGCGTTTTGTTTCATATACAACACACTGGGCAACGCCAGCTGCCATCAGGTGAGGGCGTGAAGGAACGGCCACGAGACACGCAGGCACCGGATCGCTCGTTTGGTTGAACACATTGTTTGACTGTATTTTGGTTGATCTATGCTGTGATTTTAACGCGCTGTGTTTTCCCCCTCAGCACTTTAGATGCTTTGGACTGTATGTGCTTTATGTTTTATTCTTCCAGGTGTACGGCGCATCCTCACACGATAAAGGGATCGGTTTATATTTTAAATGTGTCGTTCTGTGTTCTCAGTGTTAAAACTTGCCTTGTCATTCAACTCCAAAAAAACAAAAACAAAAAAAAAAACTAGCTTTTAAATTTTTTCCGTAGCTAGCGGTTGCTTCCACTGATCGCTGTGGGAACGCTTGAGTTTTAAGGATTAATCTCAGCAGGTGAGCTCTCCTCTAACCACTAACAGGCACAGAAATGTTAATGTAACTTAGATTTTCGAAGTAAACAAATCAAATTAGTCTGTCAGCACTTTTCCACGCCTCACATTCTTGTGATTAATGTTGTTTTGTCTTTGCACTGTCAGCACATTGTTCTGGTAACATGGGATGAAGGCAATGATTCGATGTATGCTGTTTTTTTTTTTTTTTTTTTGCCCAGTTTTCTGCAAGACTGTAATTCCACAGTCTTGATTTAGAGTACTGCATTGAATCCCCACCTTAGTGGATGACGACATTGTTTGCATTTACAGTTCTGTGCAATGAAGACATTTTGTGTGTTGGATCAAAAGGTGATCATGAGAAGAGACACAAAAAAGTTTCAGCTTTTATTCAGTATACATTAAATAAACTTTAGATTTCCTGTTTCTTCACTGGTCATGCCTTTACAGGATTTTACTGCACCATCATGTAGTTGTCAGATTTGTTGGGGTTTTCAGGTTTTTAAGTGCATGGTCATTATGTATCCTGCTGAAGTCCTTTGTTGAGGTGGTGGTGTGCTTTGGATTATTATCTTGCCACATAATAAAGATCCTCCTGATTATTTTGGATGAATTTCTTTGTAAATTGTCAGAGTATGTTTTTGGAGACTTCTTCATTCATTTTGCTACTGCAGTCATGATCAATGAAAGCGACGGAGCCCAAGCCATGACAGCACCTCCACCGTGCTTTATAAATGAGCTTGTATGTTTAGGATCATGAGCAGATCCATGCTTTTCTGCAGACACTGGTCTTTCCATCTATATGGTAGTAGTTAAGCTTTGTCCCATCAGGCCATAAAGCTGTTCCCTAACTGATGGAGCTCATATCTGTACAGTTTTGTAAATTGCAATCCTGTTTTTTGATTTTTGCTGCTGGTGAGTGGTTGGCATCTTGCAGTGTGGCCTCTGCATTGCTGTTCTCAAAGTCTCATTAGTGTTTTGGGGGTTTCCTTGCTGCTTTCACCATTTGTGTTTTATCAGCTCTTGTTTTTTGTTTTGTTTTTTTTTTAGCTTGGAGAGCCATTTAGATGCCTGTTGCTCTGTACATCATTTCTTTTTCAGGACAATCCAGATACTTTTACTGGCTTTGCTCAGCTTCTTCCAGTTTCTCAGCTTCAGAATAACATGCTTTTCTCACTGGTCTTCATGTTGGTCTACCCAGAGGTGAAAGCTTAAACTGAGAGGAGATATCCATGATTAAACAATGGACCTTGTGGAACAACACTGTACCACAAACTCACCCATGGTTAGCTGTGGGGAAAAAAAACTACAACTTTAGAAAAAAGTGAAGAAAAATGCAGCTGTGAAATGAGTGTGAGCAACAGGAAACATGCTGTATGAATGTGTGAGCAGTTTAAACATTTTGGTCAGTCCAGCTCAAAAACATCTGTGCCTATTTGAAGTATGGAAGAAAAGCTGCGACTGTGTAAGTTTAGAGACTTAAGTGTCACAGAATCTGAGCAAGCTTCACCATTAAATTCATGTTTAAATATGTACAAACCCAGTGGTGTTTAAAATTCTCAGTAAAGAGTGAATATAAAATTAGATTTGAACGTGGGCTTACTATCTGTGCAAACTTGCACAAGGGGAGTCGAGGAATCTGTGTTGGGCTACTGATGTAAGATATCACTGACATCCGCACACAGAGGTTGGTTTGATCTTCCAAGAATTGTGACGACATTTTCTGGAGAATTAATTGATCAGTGTGCTGCGATTTTGTAAAAGTTAAACTTAACCTGTTCCTGGTTATAGAGTCTAACCCAGCTGTCATGACGCAAGAGGCAGGATGCACCCTGGACAAGTCGCCAGTCCATCACAGTCAATACTTAGAGACAGACAGCCGCTCACACTCACATTCATACATATGATCAATTTAGAATCACCCATTAGCCTAACCCCATGCGTGCCTTTGGACTACAGAGAACCCAAATGGACGGTGTGAGGCCCAGACTGTGCCGCTCATCTAGATGTAAATACCAGGAAATAAAAGCTGAAACTCTGATCTCTCTTCTCATGTTCATCATTCAATCTCACACACAAATGTCTTCAGTGCACAGCAAAAACAAGTTAATGCTGTATGCTTTTAAACTTGTGTGTCTCCACTGATCAAGAGGGAAACTGGGCTGCTCTTGTTGGACTTGGAGCTAATAATGAATAACATTACTTTTACTGAGACAAAACTGAGTCGGCGTGCATACAATGAATGTCAGAGCAATGAAAATCAGAAAAATGGTATACGTGCCCACACAGTACTAGCAAGCTGGGTACAACTGCAACAGTTTCTGAAAGGTATTATCTCTGTGCTATTTAATATACTGTGTCTACATGGTGTATTATTACTTACGATAGCTACGTGTGGTTACATATTTGGGAATGTTCACGTTCTGCCATGAGTTGGATTTAATACAGTACTGTAAATGATGCAGAAACAGCTCTGATTTTGTTTGTAAACCTAAATTTGAACACTGTTTCTTTTTTAAAGGTGTTGTTAAAGAAAACAGTCCAGCATGAACTGATACAGTGACTTCAATGGGTCTTCTTTTAAACTGAATAAAAAAAATAAAATAAAGGGGTCTGTAAATTAAAAAAACAACAACTATATAGTTTGTCTACAAGGTGATTTGGCTTTTGAGGCAAAAAAGGGTGAATGAAACCAGAATCTGGATCTGGCAACCAGACCTCAGAGGAGATGTGAGGTCACCGCAGGAAAAATGGTAACGTGTCTAATCCTGCGTTCATATTTCTTACTCCAACGTGGGCGTGCTCACAGACCAATGCAGCAAGGCCGCCACGACAGCTGCTTTAGTAGCCGCATTGTTTGAATTGCGTTAATCAGGTGGAGATTCCACGTATGGGTATAAATGAACAGTTTAGATCGGTTTGCTTTGTGCCATCATCAGAGTGTATTTAATATCATCTGCAGCCATTCTGTCGAAGGTTTAAAGGAAGCAGCTGATGCAACATTTTCCCACTTGGTTCAAATGTTGCAGCATGAACATGGTGGTAGTCTTCCACTTTGTTGTGTAAATCGGCTTTATTTATTGTTTGATCTCATCTTAAGATGTCTGGATTTGAATGTTGAAAGAGTTTTCATGTTACTAAGTAAAGCTCTTCCATAACGTTGTGGCTCAGACATACTTTTAAAACAAGTGTGACACCTCGTACCTCCCTCCACATCGTGTGTGAATCGAGTCTCTGGATGTAAAAATATTTCAGGACACTGGGATAATATTTTCTGGAAAACATGATGACGTTGTGTGGCAGTACTTCATGTTTCAGTTTGTATGCATATGTGATGATATGATGAGAAATGTTCAATCTTCCTTAATCTCGCAATAGCCAAAAACAAAAACCCCAAATACTAAGAGTTCTTGGATCCAGATCTGGACCTACTGCAGAAGTTAATCACTTTTAATATTTTGAGCAATCCTGCTAACAAACTGAACCCATTGCATAACCTTCTTGGCAATCACAGGAAAAAAGAGAAAGCAGAGGTCTGAATTATCCCCAATTTTTATCCTAATGAGGTGTCGATTCATGGAAGGATGGTGCAGACGGAGTTTAATCATTTTCGCAGCAGCAGCAGCTTTAAAGCTGAGCTGTTTTAAAGCTTCCAGGGTTGAGTTTTGATGTTATTTACAAGCTGGACGAGGTGCTTCGACATGAATGAATCGACTTGACATGAATGTAGCATTTAATCAGACCTCAGAAAGCTCACAGAGCAAATAACGCCTGTGTTTACAGGCTACACATGCCATGTAAACAAAACTTTAGGAGTACAATTCAGTTGAATCTTCCTTTAATGAGCTGCAGGCGGCTGCTCTGATCCAAGGTGAACGTTGGAAATTTCACACAGACAAATAAAATTTACCATCACGAAGAATACTCTGCTCTGTATTTTTAAAACCACCTTTTCCAAAGCAAAATAATTAAACTGGTGATGGAAGTTATATGATACTGTATATGATCTGCCTCTCATCTGGTGTCCTAGACATCGCACTTATACAGTGAGGACATTAAAAAAAAAAAAAAAAATTGTATTTTTTGTGTTTCTGTTGTTTGTGACTCACTCAACGAAAGTTGGTTTTTCCTCATATACTCTTATAAGCAGAAAAATGGTGTTTTCTGATTTCCTGATTGTCTCCTGCTTCTGTCTGTCCACAGCAGATGTTGGCACGTTTGCTCTCATGAACTCTCTGAGCCTTTATTTCCTTTTTCTTAACAGCAGCTCTGACTTTTTTTTTTCTTCCAGCTGCTGTTTCGAGCGAACTTTTATCCCTTTACTTGTCCAAACTGCCTGAATCATAAACAGACTAAATGGCTGCATGCGCACAATGTTCACACGAAACCTTACCATGTTACACTGCCTCTTTTTGTCCTTAACACTTTTAAACACAGTTTTCCTTTTCAGGTTATAAAAAAAGTCTCCACATCTTGATATTCCTCCTGTACTGCTCGTGTATTTTGTGACTTTGGGATCTTGACTGGAATTTCAAATAAAGTTCTTCGGGTTTAAACAACATTTCGCTGCAGAGTATTTCTTCAGATCTGAGGAATGTCTGGCACCGATGAAAACCAGATTTTATCAGACCTCTCCGTCAGTGTGATCTTATAAACTTTAAATCTTGAAGTTTTGCTTTTAACCTTGATGGACTCTTGCATGCTTATAAGACACCTTGGCCTGGAAACTTTCCTTAATTTTGATTGCTGTCAGGTGAATTTCTTTGGGGGGGGGCTGATGTGGGGATACATCTCTTGTATCACTTTACTTTGCGTGTGTGTGTGTGTGTGTGTGTGTGTGTGTGTGTGTGTGTCTGTACATGTTTACATATCCTTGTGGGGACCAAACATTGGAAGATTACTTGTGGGGACCAACAGCCCTTATGGGGACAAAGTCCCCGTTCCCATGAGTTTGAATTTTTAAGACTCAAAACATAGTTTTAGTGTCAGGATTACAATTAGCTTAGATACAGTTATCATAGTGTTTCCAATTATCAAGAACTGGAGTGACAAATTCAAAGAAGACACTCTGTACAGAAACAACATTGGGAGAGGTAGAAAGTGAAAGATTTCAAAGACTCTGGACAGAAAACTAGTGAGAGATTTGTCTAAAGACCCCAGAACAGCTGAAAAGATACTCGTTAATGTTTTGCCAACTCAAGAATGTAGTCTCAAAAAGGCAACAGGAGTGGACTGTGAGGTTGCAGATCAGTAAAACCTTCACACCTTGAAGTAGGACAACCTGGACAAAACTCATGTACTGGAACGTATTGGAAGCACGTTCTTAATTAAGTTAGGTGAGGTGAAATTACAGTTCTTTGGATACAGAGATGCTGCTTATGCTTGGAGAACAAAGAACACCATCCCCACATTTAAACACGGTGGTTGGAGTATTTTGAGAACTGAAGACCGAGGTCCACCCGAGAAGACTATTGATTAAGAGAGATTTGCCAAAGAAGAATGGGATTGCTCAGGAGATGTGTGCGAGACTTCTACAAACATGTGTGAAAGAATGGGTTGTTCCCAGGAGCTCAGTGAATTCCAGTGTGGTAGTGTGATCAGCTGCAACCTGTGCAACTACTAAATATTGCACAATATTGAAAGACGTGAGACTTGAAAACTAAACGACTACAGGCTGTTCCAGTATACAATTATCTATTAGCATAGGGGGATAATCATTTTAACCCTTGTAGTAAAAAAAAAAAAAAAAAAGCTGCATTTAACTTTTGTCTTAAACACCAGGTGACTATTGGAAGAAAGACTTTTATAAAACCTTTAATTTCAACCAGAATCTCTTCAGCATGAAAAGAGTTTTTAATTTGTTTTTTAAGGTCTTTTGCAAAGGAGATCAGGGCTTTACTGTTCCATATTTATGAAACAAGCAAAGCATTCACATCAAGACCTTTTCATAACTTTTAAATCAAATATTGCTTTTTAGTTGCTGTTACGTCACTTTATTTTAATCTCTTAGCTGCGCAGCGCTTCAATAAACACCTGGTGCTTTTAAATGTCCTTACAAACACATTGACTTACCTATTTTCCTTTTTGTTGCTGATCCTTGCACAATAATTTCGCAGCATGTGGCAGATACAGAGCAACAGTAAATTTGCAGACCAGAGGACAACTTGTTTTGATCAAATCTAGGTTGCAGCTTATTGTCTACCTTATCACAGCTGGAAATAACAGTTTTAAATTGCTTTTGGGAGAGTGGATGGTTTAGATTTCCTGATATACATGCTCTTATATGCATAAATGACAACTGCAATCGCATTTTGCCCAGTTTTTATTTTCTTGTCTCTCACTCTGGTTTAATGCCTGGGATCAACTGCAGGCTAAATCCAAACTCATTTTATTTTTCTTTCTTTTAACCTATTGTTTCTGCAACAGTAACTAGCTTCATTTCTAAAACTGCAAAAAGCATGCTAAAGTTCTTTTTATGGAGAAAATTTAATGTCACTATTTTTTTTTGAAAATATGGGTTTTGACGTGAAACCCATATTGACCTGCCTGGGTCCATAATATAGGCTACCTCAAATAGAGTGTGCAGTGTTGTTAGTTATTCATGAATGTATCTGCTTCTCATTAATAGGAGTTTGACAACACATCTTTACAGCACACATGCTGGCCTGTCATAGCAGGAATTTCACAGTTATTAATGGTTCTCTATTGATACAGTAACTCTGAAGGCAGCAGTTAAATCTAGTCACACTAGCAAGGTGAAACAGAATCTTGCTAGTATTCCTGTATTCATTACACTTCCAGCACTTTGAGTGATTAGATATCCCATTTACAGTGGCTTGCAAAGGTATTCAGCCCTCTTGAACTTTTCCACATTTTGTCACATTACAACCACAAACATGTATCAATTTTTTTGGAATTCCACGTGAAAGACCAACACAAAGTGGTGTACACGTGAGAAGTGGAACAAAAATCATACATGATTCCAAACATTTTTTACAAATAAATAACTGAAAAGTGGGGTGTGCATAATTATTCAGCCCCTTGAGTCAATACTTTGTAGAACCACCTCTTGCTGCAATTACAGCTGCCAGTCTTTTAGGGCAGCGGTCCCCAACCCCCGGGCCTCGGACCGGTACCGGTCCATGAGTCGTTTGGTACCAGGCCGCGAGAGTTGAGGCTCAGGTATGAAATGTATGGTTTTCAGGGTTTTTATCGGTTTTCAGCGTTATTTTGTTATTGTTTTTATCGTTAACTCGGTTTTCCTGGGTCTTTTCACGTGTGTTATGAATAAATCTTCTTTTTTCGGTACCGGTACTAGTTTTATTTTGTTGTATTTACCCGCGACACCTTAAAGGCCGGTCCGTGAAAATATTGTCGGGCATAATCCGGTCCGTGGCGCAAAAACGGTTGGGGACCGCTGTTTTAGGGTATGTCTCTACCAGCTTTGCACATCTAGAGACTGAAATCCTTGCCCATTCTTATTTGCAAAACAGCTTCAGCTCAGTCAGATTAGATGGATAGTGTTTGTGAACAGCAGTTTTCAGATCTTGCCACCGATTCTCGATTGGATTTAGATCTGGACTTTGGGCCATTCTAACACATGGATATGTTTTGTTTTAAACCATTCCATTGTTGCCCTGGCTTTATGTTTAGGATCGTTGTCCTGCTGGAAGGTGAACCTCCGCCCCAGTCTCAAGTCTTTTGCAGACTCCAAGAGGTTTTCTTCCGAGAGTGCCCTGTATTTGGCTCCATCCATCTTCCCATCAACTCTGACCAGCTTCCCTGTCCCCGCTGAAGAGAAGCACCCCCAGAGTATGATGCTGCCACCACCATATTTGACAGTGGGGACGGTGTGTTCAGAGTGATGTGCAGTGTTAGTTTTCCGCCACACATAGCGTTTTGCATTTTGGCCAAAAAGTTCCATTTTGGTCTCATCTGACCAGAGCACCTTCTTCCACATGTTTGCTGTGTCCCCCACGTGGCTTGTGGCAAACTGCAAACGGGACTTCTTATGGTTTTCTGTTAACAATGGCTTTCTTCTTGCCACTCTTCCATAAAGGCCAACTTTGTGCAGTTCACGACTAATAGTTGTCCTATGGACAGATTCCCCCACCTGAGCTGTAGATCTCTGCAGCTCGTCCAGAGTCACCATGGGCCTCTTGGCTGCATTTCTGATCAGCGCTCTCCTTGTTCGGCCTGTGAGTTTAGGTGGACAGCCTTGTCTTGGTAGGTTTACAGTTGTGCCATACTACTTCCATTTCTGAATGATCGCTTGAACAGTGCTCCGTGGGATGTTCAAAGCTTGGGAAATCCTTTTGTAGCCTAAGCCTGCTTTAAATTTCTCAATAACTTTATCCCTGAGCTGTGTGGTGTGCTCTTTGGACTTCACAGTGTTGTTGCTCCCAATATTCTCTTAGACAACCTCTGAGGCCGTCACAGAGCAGCTGTGCTGTGAGAGACTGGCAGCTGGAATTGCAGCAAAAGGTGGTTCTACAAAGTATTGACTCAGGGGGCTGAATAACAACGCACACACCCCACTTTTCAGTTATTTATTTGCAAAAATGTTTGGAATCATGTATGATTTTCACTCCACTTCTCACATGTACAGCACTTTGTATTGGTTGATTGTGGCTGTAATGTGACAAAATGTGGAAAAGTTCAAGGGGGCCGAATACTTTTGCAAGCCCCTGTAGTTTAACATATTTAAATATGTCTGGTCGATGCACAAAATTATAGTTAAACTCAGAAACGTGAGGGATTGTCACTTATAATAATAATAATTTTATCTATTCATTATTTATATTTAATAATAATTTATCTTTATGTTTATTTAGTTCATTTATCACATGAAAATTTCACTCCTTCTTTCTTTTTTCTTTTAAATAAATCAAACAACTAACCAGAGAGACATAGGTTAAAGTCACAGCTTATATAACATTTAAGGAAGTTTAAATTAACTACAACTGATGCAAATTAACAACTAATATATTGTACAACCTTGCGAAAAAACATTTTTTTCAGTATAGTTACCAGTTTATTGCATGCAATGCACCACCTAGTGGCAGGTTAATGAGAGAATATGCCCCCCTGAGTTTATTCCAAACAGGTCCTGGATGATTTAGAAAATGACAAATTTAAATAAATATTCAAAACAACATTTTAAATACAAGTAAAAAGCTGCAGATGAAATTGGATTCAGCTGAATAAAGTTACAGAAACAAAGCTTTGGTTTCCAAAAATACCAGAAGATTAAAGATTTAGATTCAGAGGGAAACAGAGCCCAGATGTGGCACAGACAGAAGCACGAGACTTTAAAAAGTGTTACACAGGTGTGCAGAGTTAGGGAGTATTGAGCTGCATCTGACTGAACCGACTGAAGTCGTATTAGATTTTGGAGAAGCTTTCAGGCAGTTCAGCTGCATTAATATTTGTTAATTAATACTGTGGTGACTCCCAACGAAAACATGAGCTTCTCCACTTCCAGCCTGGCCTCCTGTGTTTTTATTAGTGCCAGACTAGACATCACTGCAGTCTTGGAAACCCAGCAGGCGTTCCTGCACATTCCTGTTAATACTGTTAAGTTTATGGATGATCTTTAAAAATTTGAAAACAATTTACAATAAAATCAGTTTAGTATCTTTTTTTTCCCTAAAATCAACATGTGGCTCTTTGTTGTATTTTTTATACATTATCAAAAACCTTCCTGGGCCTGTGTGGAAAAAGTAACTGCCCTTTTTGATAAAAACATGAATTAAATGATTAACTGAGTTTTTTTGGAAAGCTGAGTTAAATTGATTTAGCCACACCCAGGCCTGAACAAAATCACCGACATCTGTCAGTGCAGAAAGCTTTGATTCTATAAACATGAACTCATTTCAACCATAGGGTTTAATATGATGTCGGCCCACTCTTTGCAGATATAACACCACCAACTTTCCTGGAAATACTTTCCACAAGGTTCAGGAGTGTGTTTATAGGAATTTTTGACCATTATTCCAGTAGAGGGTTTGTGACGTCAGACACTAATGTTGGATAAGAAGGCCTGGCTTGGACTCTTCGCTCCAGTTCATTCTAAAAGTGTTCTGTTGGGTTGAGGTCAGGACTCTGCAAGCCAGGCGAGTTCTTCCTACAGTGAGTGTGGTGGAAACTCGCTGATCCATGTTTTAATTAGCCTTGCGTTGTGTAGTTGTGTTTGCTCATGTTGGAACAGGAAGGGGCCATCCCCAAAATGTTCCCACAAAGTTGGGAGCATGAAATTGTCCAAAGGGCCACAGTTCAGTCAGACAAAGGTTGTTCTCCTGGCAAATCCAGACTCATCCATCAGACTGACAGATAAAAAAAAAAAGATGGAGTTGTCATTCTAGAGAACACTTCGCCACTTCTCTAGAGTCCAGCGGCGGTGTGCTTTACAGCACTGCATCCAGTGCTTTGCATTGCACTTGGTGATGCAAGGCTTGGATGCAGCTGCTTGGCTGTGGAAACCAATTCCTTGAAGCTCTCTCTGAATCCGAAGCACTGTGTTGCTGAATTGGTGTTGTTCCAAATGGCTTTCACTATGTGATAATACCATTAACAGCTTATAACCTTACTTTATCCTTATAAATGATTGACCCAATCGTTTTTTAATCTGCTTCTGTGGTCTTTGCCAAATGTAAAAAATAGTTTTCTACATAAGCACTAGAGGGAGCCATTTGACTGCAAATGAGTGCAAAACAAATGACCAGCGAGGTCATTTTCTCTCCTCGGGATTTTTTCCCCCTGTGCAGATATATATAATTCCACAGAAAACCAAATAAACCACACAAAACTAAACTCAAATCTCAAATAAAGGGGTTTGCATTAGCCTCTCTGCCCCCTTTATTTGTATTGACTTTTGCTGTGACCGCAGATTGGCTTTAACCACAGCCTCACCTGCAACTCATTTCCCTGCTTTTGCCAAGCTTCCTCTCCTTATTTGACTGCATCTGAATGCCCCAACAACCTCTAAAAACTCACAAAAACTCACAGAGGAATCGTCCAGATGCGCCTCGCTTTCATGACGAGTACAAAAACACCTCGCCTGCATGTTTATTCATCACCGAGCTCACAAAACTCCTCGGCTGCCCAGAGTGAGGCCATCCTGTTTAATAAAGTGTGTCACCTTGAAGCGCACAGAAACACACGCAGTGGCATCTGGCATGAAGCCTGGCCTTTTTATGTATTGTGTGACTATGTTGATGAGAGGTTGGGAGGCATCTCAGCAGGCTGGAAGGCACCACTGCCCCACAGTTTGGTCTGGAGGTGCACAAACACCTCTCCGCCTTCCTCTTCCTCACCCCTCAACATCTCTCACCTCTCTTCTTCATGCACAGCTCATTCAATGCTGTCTACATAACTCAACCTCCATACTCCACCAATAACCCCTTCAACCTCCCTGCCCCCTCCTCCCCCTTCATTTGAATCCCACAGTGAGGCCTCTTTGTCCAGCATTGTGCTGCGAAGGGAAGCTCAGTAAATGGACAAGCAAATGAGTTTTCAGTCGACTGTGGTGTTTGGACACACACTCAGCCTCATGTGCACAAACATATAAGCAAATCACCCATTCAGGAAGCTTTCAGTGTCTTATTGAGCTGAATATCTGTTTGTTGCTTGTCTCTAATCTTGGACCTGGAAACAGAGGCCTCTATAAGAAAGGGAAGACAGTGGCTAGTACACTTTTGACCATATTCACTGTGATCTCCATCTTTGAGGCTTGATCCTTTTCATTTAATATTTTGTTAAATCTTCATTTCTCTGTTAAATGCTGGGACTTGTGGTCACCAGCTTCTTCTGTCAGCCATTTGGCTCCTGGCAGGTAGTGCAAAACTGTGTTTATCTTATCCTTTTATTTGAAACAGCTGCCTGCTGCAGCTGGAAAAGTAACGAGAGCAGAATGAGAGCGAACCAAAACAGGAAACTGTGGGCTGTGAGGCCAAAACATGGAGCTGAAAGATGGTAAAATGTTCCACATAGCAGATCTGGGCTCCTCTCTGCAAGCAGCTTGCTTCACCTTGCGCATACGATTTATTCATTTAAAGAAATAAAAATGTCAACTGGCTGTAACCTTTCTGGAACTCTGAACTGAGATTTAACAAACTCAAAAAAGAAAATTGTCTTAAAATTATCTTAAATATATTATTTTGTTTTCGATTAAAAAAAATTGGAAAACTGACACAGTTAAGTAAATAAGTTATTTCTTTTTAACACCTAGCATACAGAGGAGGAAGTAAATTTTTTCTATCATCTCTTATAGTTAAAGGAATAGTTCAGTAAGTACACATATTCACTTTCTTGCATCTACAGCACTTTTTTAGAAGTATTAATCCAACACTGAATTTGGAGAAAGTGAGCTTAAGCTTAATATGAAAGGCTTGAAACATAAGAAACAGCTGGCCCGCACTGGCACCTAACCCTGAAAAACCCTGCAAAAAAAAATTGTCATTTTTACACTTGAGCTCCTGTTAAGGTAAAAATAAACGTGTTAATTAACCTAAAAGGTGCTGGTTATATTTGTACAGGCTGCAATAACTTATTGTTCTAAAGTTTGCAGCCATAGACTGAGATCTGAAAATGCACCATGCTCATCATTTCAGCCGTTGCTAAGCTGGTGTTTTGAAAGTGGTTGTGATGAACGAGGTGCAGATCTCACTTAGAACCTTAAAGCTCGCTGCTTTCGCCTCCTCTTTGGTTCTCAGTGTGACCAGAATTGAGTAAATAAAGTTAATGTTCCTAATGTTCTAAGACCATAAAGCCATCAGGAAAGTATTTAAGGAGGTTACAGAGGTCAACTGTGCTCGTTTTTAGAAGCAGACAACTTGCTCCCCTAGTTGCTGCTAAAAAGAAAAGAAGTTTAAGAAGCTTCTCAGTTATCATTGCTTTTCAGAGTCAGGTGCTATATACATCTTTTATATACAGTCTTGCAGATCTTGCATTTATCTTCTAACTCAAAAAGATTCCTAACGCCACAAACTATCTCTTTAAGTAACAGATGTGATATATTGCTGAGGTGTAAGGTGGAAACGTACGCTTGCCTGATGGTGTTTGCCCACAGCTCGTGCTATCTCTTAAGGTGGTCTGACGTGTGTGCAAAGGTCAACAGCTATAGTGGCGTTTAGGTCACACGTGTGCTTTTGTTCAGGCCGAGCTGACCGCATTTTAATGCATTCCCACATTTTAAAGGGACTTTTGACCCCCAAAATAAGTTAAAAATTAAAGATGAATAAAAACATTTTGTTCTTTTCTGGGAGTTTTGTCTTTGAGAATGTAATATCAACCACGCATGGGTAAAGTCATGCTGATGTCAGGTCTTCTATCTGAAGTTTGTAGGTTATTATTCATTTATCTACGAAATCCAGCACACAGTCTTTTATTTGCCTTTTCATTTTATCAAGCGCTACCATTTATTTGATCGCTCTGCACCACTTCTTGAGCAACCCAATGACCCTCCACCCGTGACTCTGACCCCTCTGAGGAATGCGTGGCTGTAAAAAGCCTGTAAAGTTGTTTTTATTCACCAGCTTCTTTGACCCTCCTTCACCTGCTTCAGTTTTTCTCTCCTCCTGTTTTCCAGCCCCTCCCTCCCCTCTCAGCTCCTGAACTGTGGCCGCTCTGTAAAACAGCCCGATCACAGCAGATGTGTGACGACCGGCGCTGCTAACAGCTGTCAGCTCTTATATCAGCTCCTGTTCAGCCTCTCAACCGCCCCCAGCACACACCAGCCCTCAGTTTACGGTTTCCGAACAACAATCTCGAGCAGTTGCGGTGCAAACTTCAAGGGTGTCTGCTTTTTCTTCATGTCTCTTACATATCTGTAACATCTTGCTTTTTCCTTATTCACCTAAACAAAGTAGCAAGACCAGATCAACTGTATGCTTCTATTCAAAAACAGGCAGGTGAAGAGCACAAGAGCTGCCCTTTAATTTTCAGAGGGAAAAAAGTTCTGATTGTTCTTATTATCCTATTGCATGCATGCGGGGATCTCTTTAACTTGGATGTCTTCATTTTATCCATATTTTTTGCTCTATCCCCTAATTATTCACTCAGTCTATAAAAAATCAACAAACTTCATCTGAGTTTGAAGTTTGGTTTATTTCATTTGCTCAGGACGACAATCAAAAACACACTAATGTCCTGTTTCATTTGTACTATAACACATAGGTTATGTTAATGCTTTAGTTTTGTTGTCTTATTCTAGATGTTTGCCCATGTTTTGTACTGCAGAATGTTTTTTTTTTTGCTTCTTCATAGACGCCAAGAGTTTGTCTAACTTTCAGAAATCCAGACAATGCTGCATTCATGCCCGCCTCACTCCGTGATTGGTCAGGTGTGTGGAGGTGTGACGGTAGGCTGGATTTGTAGCTTCTCCAGATCTCACGCTCTTCTTTTATTTCACAATGTGGTAAGTAAATCTGAGGAGTGACTGTCAGTAAACCGCATTTATGTTTCACCTACTTTTAGTAAGCCAGCGGGTTTTCTTTTAGATTCAGAAGTGGACTGCATAGTTTGTTTCAAGCGCACCCCGGCTCAAACTCTACTTGATCCAACCTCATTGTTTCTTTCTGGCATCCATCCCCTGCTCAGCATCTGGCTGCTGTCCAAGGGGCTCGCTGCTCATCTCTGGCAGCTCTGTCCCTAGCCTGTTACCCCTACTGATCCCCTCCCCTCAGCTGAAAACTCACTCCTGTCTGGCCTTTAATGTGCCCCCAGCTTCAACTCTGTTCCTACTTCCAGCCTGTAAGCTTCAACCCCCTAGCCCCGACCTCGACTCCAACCTCAGGGTCCCAGCTTCTGGCCCTGAGCTTTTACCTTCTCTCCAGCCCAGCTGCTGTCGCCTTCCCAGCCGTCCAGCCCAGCATGAGAAGCCTAGCAGCTGTTGATCAATGGGCAGCCGGGGCCAACGCCTGCCTGTCCCCTCCCCTGACCTCCTACCCTTACACACACATACACACACATGCAAGCACATCCACACACGCGCGCGCACAGAGAGATACACACACACTCACACGCTCCCTCGGGATGCAGCAGATGGGGGTCAGCCAGAGGAAAGGGTTATGGTGCGCTACAAAGGGTTGGATTAGGTGTGTTTTCTGTGTGTCTTGGTTGTGTATGTGTCTCTTTTATGTATGTGTGTTTGTGTGTCACACAGCTTATTCCACAGTTTGTGATAAATTTGTGCGTGTGTGTGTGTGTGTGTGTGTGTGTGTGTGTGTGTGTGTGTGTGTGTGTGTGTGTGTGTGTGTGTGTGTGTGTGAGGGGCTGTGGTTGGACATTTGCTAGCCGCGTGTCCCCAGTATGGACAGGTGTTGGCGTCAGCAGTGTCCAGACTCGTTTCGGCAGCTGCTGCCACCCCGCTTCTCCACCCAGCTCTCCCCTCTCATCTCTCCCCCTCCGACAGATGTATCCACACCACCACCACCTCTCAGCTTTTTATGGGCCCAGCCTGTTTTGACTTTAAATATTTGCCCAGGAGGCGCTTGTTCTCTATGGGCAAAGAGGGATTGAAGAAGAGTGGGGTATGCGCATGAAATGACACACACGCCCATAAACAGGAGTACAGTAAAACTCCAACAGGTACAATCTACGCAAAGCAGTTATGTGTCAGAAATGTGCATATTTGCACCATTTCTTCTAGATTTCAAAGTGCAATATTAGGATGTATGCTCATTTTATTCTTAGATTATAAAGTTTTGCTGTTTCCTTACCTTTGTATTCAGATAAAAGCCTTTAATACAACCTGAAATGTTTAATTTAATCTAATGCACGGTGGTTTAACTCTTCGCTGGGGCCTTTGTGGACATTAGGTAAATTTAGTGGTTTTCCTCTGGCATGCCTAACTCCAAAAGACAAAACATTATCACAGCCCACAATTTGAGAATAAGAATGAAAGGGAGTCAGAACTGCATTTAAGATGAATAAAAGTTAGAACAATAAGATTAATCTCTTCTCACATTTTCCTAAAAGCAACAGACAAAAAGCCCCACTGGATTAATTCATTTGATTTTGCCTAAAAGTGCAGGTATACGATATGAGAGAGCTAGAAAAAGCTTTGAGTTGGTAAAACCAGAAAAATGTTCTCTAAATGTCACTCAGTTTCAATGTGTGCAAATCAATAAACATGAATTAATGTGTTGCACTTTTGTGTTTTTTAAAGGTCAGTTTTTGTATCATCTTAGAGGCTGACAGCAGGTCTTCATGTGACATAAACCATAAAGAGCCAAATAAGTATGCTTTGTCTAGGGCAGTTATTGTCCTAGTAAGAAGTCATTGTGCCCCTAAAGGTACAATCAGGTACTTTATTTTCTGAGAGTGTGCTCACACAAACACAGTCATTGTGCGTTGAATGTGAGCCCCTCCTTTTCATGTATACACACCTGGATGGGCAGTGACTGGGGGCTGATTTTTCCTGTTTTGACTCAGCAGAATAAAAGCCTGGTAGCAGCCACACATGGCAAATAAAACTGTTCATCCAGTGATGTGCACCCCTGCAAAGATCAGCTGGCACCTGTGTGTGTGTGTGTGTGTGTGTGTGTGTGTGTGTGTGTGTGTGTGTGTGTGTGTGTGTGTGTGTGTGTGTGTGTGTGTGTGTGTGTGTATCTTTACTGCATGGTTACTCTATACCATGGGTCAGTGATATTCATAGTAAACCTCAGTCTTCGCCTACATTGCATGTTGTATTCTCAGGTCAGATGGTCCTCCCGTGGGCTCAGCCGCTGGTATATTTTTACTTATAAAGCTATTCTCAGTCTGCTTTCATCTTACCTGTGCTATTTCATGCAACGCAGCCCTGAATTTTTCTGCCTCACAGAGGTGCATATGAGAACAAAAATGTGAGAAGCAATCAGATCAAACAATGGACAGTCTTTAACGACTGAGCTCCCCTCTAAATATCCTATGTGTTGTCCAGTTTTTCCCGAAGTGTGAACACAGCAGCTAATGTTCGGGCACGTTCACCACTGGGAAGTGGGCAAACTGCTTTATATAGAAGGCTGTCTCACCTCAACCAAACAGAGTATTTCCAGGAGTCCAAAGGTGTTTGAATTGAACTACTTCCTGTTATGTGCCCTCTTTAGGTACATACAGTATGTCCCTAAAGGCCAAGAGGGACCTGGTGGAAAAGTTGCCTGCTGTTGAAAGCCAGGGAAAAATGGTAAGTGGATGCTTGGACATAGCATGTTTTAGATAAAGTATGCCTATTTCTTCCCTTGTGTTATCATAGTTTGCTCACGTCTTTGTGTGTATATTGTGTATTTTACCATAAAAACCAAATTGAGTCGAGTCGAGCTGAGCTGAGTAGGCACTAGTGGAAAAGGGAAATCTTTTCTCCAAAAGGAACATTGTTTGCAAAGTTGCATCTGAACAAACAACGAGACTGCTGGAACAATGTAGACCAAAGTGGAAGTGTTTGGTCATGATATACAGCAGCAGGTGTGTTAAAAACCAAACGCAGCGTGTCAGTTCAAAGGTCTCAGTGCAACTGTCAAGCACGGTGATGGGGGGGTGTAATGATTTTGGCTTGTTTTGTAGCCACAGGATCTGGACATCTTGCAGTCATTGAGTCGACCATGAAATCATCTCTCTACTAATGAATTCTAGAATCAAACATGAGACCATCTGCCTGACAGCTAAAGCTTGGCCAAAAACGGGTCATGCAATAGGACAATGATCCCAAGCGCAGCAGCAAAAGAAAAGAATGAAGGTGTTGCAATGACCCAGTCAAAGTGAAGACTTCAGACTTGATTGAAATGCTGCAGCAGGACCCTAAGAGAGGCCACAAATCTCAATCAACTGAAGCAACGTTATAGAGAAATGTGGGAAAAAATGTCTCTGCAATGATGTCAGACACTGATAAAGTCATATAGTAAACAGTGGAAGTTATTGCTGCTAAAAGTAGTTCTACAAGCTGTTGACTCATGTCGTGTACTTACCTTTTTCTTCATGGCATCTTGTGAAAATCTTTTTTGTGACTGTTCACAAATCAGGACCCTAAAATGTGTCTCCAAATAAAGATTGCTGTTTGGGTAAATTATTGTCAGATCAAATTCATTAAGTGATTTTATGCCGTGCTGAGTTTACAGTTACAGTATCAAACACTGAGCTTCAGATTAAGAAAAAAAAATTCCACCTATATCACTGTGTAAATATTGAAATAATATGCAAGCTTTTGGGCACATTCTTACCTTTTCTGCATCCAGTCAAAGTGAATTTATGATCCCCTTTGATCCTGCACAGTAGCCAAATAATTCCTCCTCCTATAAGGAACCGCCGAGCAGACGTTCAGAGAAGAAAAACCACTGCTGCTCAACCTTTTCCATGTTTTATACAGAAACAAAGGCAGATAAAGTGATGGAGTAAAACTCTACATCAACAAATGCTAATCACAAGGTGACACATGGGCGGCGAAATGTTGTGCTTTTCCAAAAATCTCTAAACACTGACTGAAGCTTCTGCTTGTGATCCCAGAGAGAGGGAGAAAGAGGAGTTAGAGAGGAATGTGGATATAAAAGAATGATATACAGTTGGGGTTTGGAGTTGAAAGATAATTAGAACAGCAGTGAAGGATTCTGCTGCTGATCCCAGAAAAAACACCTCCGCCAGCTGGGTTCAAAGTCCAGGAGGGAGAAAAGACAAGAGGAGGGGAAGACAGAGAGAGGGCCACAGGAAGGGAGAGATTTGGGGATCTAGCAGAAGAGTGGTGGAGCGCACCTTGTTGTGCCATCTGGGCCGACTCCCCCACTACAATCACACACACATATATCTCGTTCCCCTTCTCCTCCTCCTCCTCCCAGCCCATTAGGATGGAGGATTAAGGTGGTGGAAATTACAAGATGCAGCAGACAGGAGCGTACCTGGCAATACATTTAACTGTCCAGGGGAGGAAAATGAGAAGGTGAGAGAGGGGAGAAACCGAGGAAGGCTGCAAAGGAGGAGGAACAAATGAGATGGGTGGGGGGGGGAGATAATTAGGGAAAAAGAGGACAACACGCTCACATCAGGACTGCAGAAAAAAGAAACTTTCTTCATCGCACGCTCAGCCGACTCATCTTCAAAAGTGGCAGTGTGAGCAAGAGGGTGCCAAACAGATGCTGGTACAATTGCTGCCATGCCCCCCACTCCCTACAACCACCACCACCAACAACTCTGCTCCTCACCCATTCCATCCACCTAGCCAGCCAGGGGGGCGGGGGAGGTGGGGGACTACGGCTATGGATGGCGCCCATATGGCCGCAGCTGATGGGGGTGATTGTCGGTATTGTTCACTTTGTCAGCGATCCTGGGGATGCGGGAGAGAGCTAATGATAATGCAGAGTGCAGATGTGCTCCGGAGCAGCCCAGTCGTTAAGCAACAACAGCTTGTGTTTTGTGTGTGCGTGTGTGTGTGTGTGTGTGTGTGTGTGTGTGTGTGTGTGTGTGTGTGTGTGTGTGTGTGAGGAAAAAAGAGAGTTACAACCACAGCTGCTTGCCAGCCTGTCTGCCTTCTTGTGAAGACCTTCTGGAAAGCCCACTATATGAACACACACAACCTTACATGTCACGTTGACGCACACAGACACACACACACACACACACACACAGCTGTTTGGTTCTTTAATGTTGATCTGCACGTTTACTCATCCAAAATGTTTCCTGTGCACAACATACAGAGCTCGAGCTTTGAGGTGTTTTATAGAAATAAAATCTTTCCAAAGTGAGTTATTTTTGGACTTTTTTAAAGCGTGTTTGCTTTGTCCACTCACTGAAAAAGTGATGCATCGATGGCATTTGGACTGATACTGACCTGCATCCAGAAACAGCCGTGAATAAATCACAGCACAGTAAGTGCTGTGTCCTTATCGAAGGAACATAGTTCCTCCTTTTATTTTTGAGTATTTACTACTTTCTCTTGTTCTGTTTATTTCCTCACATTTCCATTTACCAGACATCACCATACTGGATTGATGATCTTTTCAGCCCCTTCCCTCAAGCCAATCAGTCTTTGGATGCTTTTCTTTGGATATGATTGCAATTCTGTCAGTCTCCAGAAGTCCCGAACTAAAGGTTTCCATCAACCACATGCTGGCTTTACTCCACTACAACCAACATCTGGACTCCAGGGGATCTTATGAAGATGTATCACGCATCAAACTGCCAAAATCCTTCTCTGCTGTAACCTCAAAAATATTCTTTAATACTACTGATCTCTGATTGAGCTGCCAGTTGTTGTTTTTGTTTTTTGTTTTTATAAAAAGTCAAGAGGACTACCAACTTAATTTTTAGTGACACAACACTCACTGGTCTTGTGCTGCTTTTCATAAAACACACTGGAATCTAAACTGGGGAAGTAAAAACTGCGGTCCAAGACAAATTTAGTGATCAGGTTGCATGCGACATTTCTTTGCATACTTGTTCCCATCATCACTCATCATTTGGTAAATGGTAAATGGTCTGTATTTGTATAGCGCTTTACTCAGTCCCTAAGGACCCCAAAGCGCTTTACACTACATTCAGTCATTCACCCATTCACACACACATTCACACACTGGCAATGCCAAGCTACATTGTAGCCACAGCTGCCCTGGGGCGCACTGACAGAGGCTTTGTGTGAACCAGTGTCTGTAAATAGTTTGCAGGGGTACACAAGTTAGTCCGTGGATTATTTCCTCATGTTGTTACACTATCCAATAAATTATATAAGCTTTGGTCTGAAGAAGCTTCTCAGATGAGAGGTGAAACGTCTTCAAGCAACTTAAAGAAGTCCAGACGCTTTTCTTTGCAAGCTCCTTTGACTACGTTGACCTGGATGACTGAGAACCTTCACAGACAAGCTTTGGTCTTGAATCTCTCCTGGTCATTTTAATGCAGAAGGTTCCGTTAACACCACTGTTAGCGACACTTCCTGACACATGGTGAAGGTTTAGGGTCAATTTTCAACATGATTAGGAAGAAAAACATACATACATCCAAGTCAGGAGGTAGTGTGGCTGGCAGATGGCACAATCACATGAATCACATCTTCAGTGTTTGAGGTCTGGGAGGGGATCATGGTTTGTTTTCAGTACATCCTTTCACATCCTAAAGCACACGTTAAAAGGCAAATTTCCCTTTTCAACCAGTCTTTTCCTTAGCTTCTTTAGCTATCCCAGTTATGCCTCCTATGAATGTGACAATACCAGCTGAGCATTTTTGCCCCTAAATTCATGACATCAATGTCCAGTGACTCCTATTGAACAATATTTGACTAATCTGCACATTAAAACCACTATGGTCCTAAGTATCAATATGTAAAGTCTTAGAAGTGAGAAGTGGTGGTGATAATGCACACTCATCCTCAGTTTTGGCCAAGCTTCAGCTTTTGGAGAGATAGCCTCATATTTGATTCTGAAATACGATTCAGAGGAGTTCATGGTTAACTCACTGACTGCAAGGTGCTCGGGTCCTGTGACTGCAAAACAAGCCCAAATCATTGCTCCTCTACCACCGTGTTTGACATTAGGTGTGAGGTGTTTGTGCTGATGAGCTGCGTTTGGTTTTCTCAAAACATGGTGCTCCATTTTCCCAACTTTGGTCTTTGTGAAGTTTTGTGGTTGCACCTCATTCATTTGTCTCTATTATCAAGTTTAGTGTTAGCCTTCAGCTTTCAGTGTCAGTTAACTGTCCTTTGGTTACTTCCTGTTTTACTTTGAAGATCTCTTGTGTCATGTTTGGTTTTACTTCCTGTAATTGTTTCCCTCCGTCCATTGTAATTGCATGTCTTGCCCTAATTCGTCTCACATGTGTTGCATTTCAAAAAAAAAATTTTTTTTCCCATTTTATCCTTTTCAGTTCATGTTTTTGCACCATGTGTTTCATTTATGTTCATGTGTTTTTGTCTTTCTGTGTTTTTATCACCCTCTCTCCACCACTCCAACAGCCGCATTCTGGTAGTAAAGTTTGCTGCCATCTCCCAAAAAAATCTGATTTCATATTTGGAAACCACTTATTTTATGCAATGAGATGACCTGACAATAAATTCTGTATTCATGATCATGAAGCTGAGGCAGGTGAATTCACCTGTGTTGGATTAGTTTGCACAGAAGCAGTGTAAGAACAAATCAAAGATGCATACACAAAGAAGGAAAACATCTCTTTTATAGCTCACTTTCACTCCTTTGGTTCTTTTCTGTTCTCCTCTCCTCCTTCTCTACTTCTTCCCTACCAACATACAGATGGTCCCAAGCTGCCTTCAATAATCCAATGCACAGCCATGCCAGTACACCCCAGGCTACACCCCTGATGCTACACTACTCACACACACATACACAGACAGTGCCAGTTCCCTAGGCAGGACCCCTGTCTCTCTAGCCCAGATTGGATCACTTTGGTTCAGCATGGAGCAGTAACACTGGGCCTTAGGGTTCTACATGGGCCTGCAGGGCCCCACGTTGGCCCCGACTACCTTGGGCTGCAATGGAAAAAAGCTCTGAGGCTTGGTTGTGTTATCTTTTGATGATTACTATTATTATTGCTACACAAGCTGGAGTGGCCACATGTTTTGTTTTGTTTTCTAATCAGTTTAAGCCTGTGCAGGCACTCGAGAGCTGACAAAGACAATAAAGATAGAGTGGTGGAAGAAAAGCAGTGAAGGAGAGATGAGCAAACACTGAAAAGGAACTTCTGAGGAGAAAAACAGAGGACTTTCCAGAGAGGACTGATAAAGTAGGAGAAGAGCGATGGTGATGGAAGGATGGAGGTAAATAAAGAAACAGGGGGGATGGAAAAGGAGGATGGATACGCAGAGGGAGGGATGGACAGAGTGTGGTGGATGGGGGAGGGATGGAAGAAGGGATGGAAGGAAGAATGTGACAGATGGGTCGTGCCTGGCCAGAGCTGGGAGGGTGCGGAGAGGTTGGCATCACAGGGTGAGAGAACACACACAAACACACACAATACACACACTAACTGCACGCATACACGCATGTGCGCTGTTTAACTCATCTCACGCACATTCTCTGCTGTCAGGAGTGTTTTCAATGTCTTTCCTCGTGTCAAGAAAACGTCGGCCATATGATAAATAGACAAATAAATGACGCAGCGGACATGTTTCGACATATTGCTTGCATAAATTTATTTTCTGCTCCTGCAATCAATTTCCCCGTTGGCAGGCTGAGATAATAGTTCAATATGTTGGGTCTAATTTATGCTTTCACATCAGAATTGCCCAAAGTTGTCTATGAAATCAAGATTATCTTAAGGCAGTAGGAGCAAAAGATTACACATTTAAGTTGCTGAAAACAGACGCAACAGATATGTGCTGTTTTATACCTTAAACAAAACCGGGCTTGTTTATGATTGATTTCAGTGGATAAAGTATGTTAAGAAAACTACAGAGATCTTTATCTGAATAGTAAGCAGAGTCAATATGTTTCAGTGTGTCTGTCCCTCCTTCGTGTAGCACGAAGAATAAATAATCCCAATACACTGTATAGTATTAGATATTATGTGCGCCGCATCAAAAGATGGCAGAAAGTGGATTCTTATTTTAATGCTAAGTGTTTAGAAAACTACTCATATATGATGTTACTTTGACAGTGCAACAAAACTTCATTGAAAGAAGTGTAATTTGATTATTTTTACCCTGTGCAACTTTGTGGCTTGTAACCTAGTTCATTCTCTATAGGAACACTTCTTTCTTCGATGGCTGTATTTGTGTTTAGCATGCCTCTCCTGTCTCAGTGATCTATGACAGACATCTAAATCATCAGTGTAATTAATTTATACAATTATTATGCAAAACCAGTTAGAATGAGGATGCAAGCTTCTGCAGCAGTAAATCTTTGTGTCTGTTAACCATTGGTGCACTGCAAAATGTAATGATTAGCAAGTGGAAAATTACAATAAAATCTTCCATCCGTCCATTCAAACATGCAACCAACCCACCCTATAATGTCAGAATATATATACATATATTTTCAGGGTCATAAATGACTTTACACAGCCGTCCATTATTCTCAAATAGCAGACAAATTCAATGTAGGTAACATTTTCACAGTTAAAAATATAAGCGCAGTGCATATATAGCTTTACATTAAATTCATTCAGTTCAATTCAGTTTTATTCATATAGCACCAAATCACAACAACGGTTGCCTCAAAGCCCTTAATATGTAAAGAGCCTACTCTAATAGAGTGAAAACCCCCAACAATCAAACCTATGACCAGCACATGGCGACAGTGGGAAGGAAAAACTCCCTTTTAACAGGAAGAAACCTTCAGCAGGGGTGGCCGCATGTTTTAGGGGTGGCTGTAGCTCAGGTAGCAGAGCGGATCAGCCACTAACCAGAAGGTCAGTGGTTCGATCCCAGGCTGCTCCAGTCTGCATGCCAAATATCCTTGGGCAAGATAATAACCCCATGTTGCTCTCCGATGCATCCATCGGAGTGTGAATGTGTATGAATGTTAAATACTTAGCACTTAAGCTTAGAAGTGCTGGTGTGATTGGGTGAATGAATTAGCTGTATAAAGCGTGCTCGGACAGAGTAGAAAAGCGCTATATAAGAACCAGTCCATTTACCATTCAGCAGAACCAGGCTCAGGGAGGGCAGCCATCTGCCTCATCTGATCTCCTGTTGGCCGTGTGTTTTAAAGTGAGTACATTATGTGTTAATATTTCTCTGTGTGAATGTGCAACATGAACATGTTCAAAAACATGAAGGAACAACGATGTTTAATAACGCATTTTTTTATTTAAATTATTGTTTAAATAACGTGCCTAGTTTCTCCTTTTTTAACCTTTACTAAGCTTGTTTTGTTGAATCTGTGTTTTGTTTTGTTTTTTCATTTTTTGCAGTCATCGAGTCAATAAACTGTTATCTTCTTATATAGGAGCTGTGAACGAACAATATTGTTGTATCTGTAACACTTAATATTTTTTTTAAACACAAGTATGGCTTATTGCATATACGTGATGCATCCATGTAAAGTGCTACCTTCTACCTTCCTCTTTGTTAGAATAGATTTCAGACTGAACCTGTGCTTTGTTTTGCTGTTTCCTCTTGTGTGAATATTTGGACAGGTGTGTTGTGTGTACGCTTCTCATAACAAAACTAAATCAACTTAGTCACTGCACATTTTGTTCGAATTCTATTGAACCACTGAGCTGAGATGGGCTGATGCCTTCTTTTGACAGCACGTCTCTGTAGCTTCAAACCCTAAACATTTAGCTATTATTATAAACTGACAGTTGGATGTGAGACACACACTGTGCCTTATTCCTACTGATTTGAAAATGTACCGCATCCTGACAGCGCTGAGACACATCAAACTGGACTGTGAGTTTTGGGATCTGCTAGATAAGAAGCTGCACACACAACTGCAGGGATTTACGCTATTACCCAGACTGCAGTTTGTCTCTTTTATCACGTCTCCACTGCGTTACAGCAGGAGGAAAGACACGACAGGGAGAATGAACTTGACTCTTCCGCAACACCGCCACAGCTGGCTAACTGCTGCTCGCTCGTCGCCCGTGTGTGTATGTGTGTGTTTATACATGTGTACAGCTCAGCAGGTACGTGCAGCAGATGTCCACAAACACACACACACACCCGGTAAAGTAACAGCGTTACCACAGAAGACAGCAGCAGCCCGACAGGCTGAGTTAGTGACACTAAAGGTCCTCTCCCTGCGTGACCTCATCAGGTCACCATGGCGGTGATAAAGTGCTGAGTTGCGCACATGTGTACCGGTGCCAGCAGTTCACAACAACACCCCGAACACACCCTGTTAATGCCCCTTATCTACCACACACACACTCGCGCACACACATGCACGCACAGCTGGGAGAGGATGGCAGAAGTGTGGAGGGTGATGAATGAAAGAGAAGCTTTCATTTCTGCCTGTGGGGCTTCATTGTTGCTTTAACCTTAAATCCAATTAATCTGGCTCTTTATCGCAAACGCCTCGTCTTCAAATAAGTCCTTGTGATTCAAAGATTTGTCTCTCCATCTCCTTCTCTCTCTTTCTCTCCTTTTTCATTACCATTCTGTCTCTGTTGAGAGTTCATGGCTGCTCTCCTTCCATACAAGAATTACACAAAGGACAAGTACTGTTTAATCCCATCGTAGCCCAGCCCTGAAGACATACCAGCTGGAGGCCTTTGTGTTTGTGCTTGTGCGTGTGTGTGTGTGTGTGCTAGATGACAGGTTATATAAACCTGTGTTACTAATGTGTGTTTCTTGCAAACGTGTGAAAATTGCTCATCAATAAGTCTCTTATGTGAGGTAGCTGTATGTGTGGAGGATGTGCATGGGGGTTGCCGTGGTTTTGGGGGGGGTTATGTGTAAGTGGTATTTGGGGCCCCTTCTCACAGAGACACACAGATATTCAAGTTCGAGTTGCATCGCCTTTTGTTTTCAGGAAGGCAGAGGAGGGGGACGAGAGTGCGGTGGGCGGCTGGATGGATGGATGGCTTGCTGGGACACTGTGCCCCCTGATTTTCCCAAAAATCCTCCCCCCTCACATCCACTACCTCCCCCATTTCAGCCACCCCACCCCAGCCAGTGTAGTGCCACTGTATTGTCTGCTGCAGGCAGGCCGCTTGTTGCTTGCCTTCTGTCCTGCTGTGCTGAGTGCCTGACAAAGGCGCTCTTTTAAATATGTAGACAATCCTAGATCACTTGCACACACACACACACACACACACACACACACACACACACACAAAGGTTTGTCCCAGCTTTCCTCTTTCGCTCCCTTGCCATCGGTTCTTCTGTGCTTCGACCTGTCCTGGGAATATTTCCTTTTTCATGGCAAATCAACAAGTCCCCGACATGAGAAGGAATACAGGAAGCTTTTCTCCCGTCATTGCGCTATAAGCTCTGAATGAATGCGTGAATAGCGTTGCCGTCTCGTCAAGGCTAAAAGCTTGAATCCTGTTTGTTATGGAGCTTTCGTTTTACTGTACATTTAAACAGATTCATTTTTATGCACAGGAAGAGAATCCATTTTTTTAATGGATTGAACATAAATACATGAATAATCTTTTTACACTGCTACACAAAGCAAAAACATAACAGTCTGGTATTTGCATGCTATGGAGTTTTAAGACGTAAACATCTGTCTCGAGCTGAGTTTTAGAAGTTCCAAAGTTAAAGAATCCTTTTTTTTCTCTGTTCAACCTGCAGATGTCATTTTAGAGACAAACCAAGACACAACAGCCAAACATCAGGACGTTTCCACATGTCCACATGACACTCTTCTCTTTATCTCTTCCTCCCTCCTCCCTCCCTTGGTACGAGAGTCCTCCCTGGCAGCTTGGCAGAGTCCGCTCCCTCACGCAAACCAGCAGAGTGCAGGGGCCCGGGCCCCAGACAGGAGCCCAAGCTGGTCTCAGCCTCCCAACATGTTGAGCTGGCCCGCCTTGGGCACAGCCAAATGGTTCTGCAGCTGCCCCTTTGTCCCCCCTTCCTTAAGTAAACAAAGGACAGAAACAAATTAATGACCTACATTCACAGCAAACCTCGCACGGCCTCCTCATACAGAGAGAGAGAGAGAGCGCGCAGTTGTCTACAAGCAGATGTTCACTTACAACGCTGCAGATTGCAATTAATGATCACCAAGTAGCGCAGGAGCAAAGGAGAGGGTTAATGTATTTTCTGCCTCTGAAGATTTAAAGAAGGTATCTCAAAGAGACTTTTTTACATTGTCTCGATATCTCAACTGAGAAAAAAAGGGTGTTTTTTCTTTTAAAATGAAATGTCTCCTACTGTTTTTTGACAAGTTTTATAATAAAATAAATATATTCCAAATAATGGCCAGCCACTGTGAGTAACCTCACCTAGTAAAATAGCTGCAAAGTTGAAATATTGAACTTTCCTTGAAGTGGACGCCACACTGAAATCTTTTTAACACTTCCAAGTTTCTTAAACTGACATTAGGCATTCATCAGACAGGGGACAATGTCATAAAGATTAGGAGTGAGCTTATCACGTGAGTGTGCATTGGGGGCTTATCGAAGTGGCCATCTGTGGCCTAATGAACGCTGCTCCTTGGCCTCCGAGTGCAGGGGCTTTTAATGCATCTGTAAGAGCCGGTTTACTGAGCAGCAAGACATTAGCTAAAGCTGATTTCTTTACTGGAAACCTGTGCCTGAGAACCTTTAGGAAGAGGCTGTGTGCGTGTGGTGCAGGGGATTGGATCTCAACAAGCTGCTGCACATTTTCTTCTCAAATGCAGCCTACACTTCAGCCAGTGCTGCAGATATATATCAGGAGCTGTGTGAGTACACACACAGCGAGTGTGCAGGCCACCACGCTGTGTCCAGGCACGGCTCGCTGTAGAGCTTCTCAGACACACACACACACACGTGCACAGCTTCCACCCACATGACAAGTCATTGCAGAGCAGGATGCCAAGACCTCCCAACTGGCCCTCATGCAACCTGTAACTCGTGAGCGCGCACACACAGAGTTAAATGTCGCTAATCTTCGTTATTTTAATGGCAGCGAGGAAACTGTGACTTTTATGAGTAAAGTTAAACACAAAAAAGAAAAAAGCTTCACACACACATGGGTTGAATTTCAAGATTCTTATAATTTATTGCAGTTTGCACACAATTTAAAAATGTCAACAACAGCACACCAAAAAATTACAAAACTAAACACAATTAGAATTTACTCCCCTTGAGAGAAAAAAAAATCAACCCAACTATGATTGTCAAAGCTAAAATGACTAAATCTGAAAAAAGGAACATAAAAGAAAAGCAAAGGAAAAAAATTGTAATCTCAACAGGGAGTAAATAGATCTCAATTGAAATCTGCTTGTCCCCCCCCCCCCCCCCCCCCCCCCCCAGACAGTGATTGTCCTTTTTCAAAACAGACTCAGTCATTTCATGCCCTCTCCCCACCCTCCAACCCTTCATGTTCTTTACCATAAACTGTCCATGACATTTGATTTTTTTTTTAAATTTTATTTATTTTTATACCTTACTTAAAAAAAACCCAACAAACCCCCCCCCCCCAATCTATCCCCTTTTGTTTTCAAGTAAGCACAGCAAAAAGATGGAGATGTCCAGTCGGGGTGGTTTACTTCACAGCGTCTTGAGTGGTTAACATCACTCCCGCCACTCCACCCCACACACTCACACTTTTAAAAATAAAATAACAGCCCGGACTACAGCAGTTTAAGGCGGTCAAGTAAAACCAGAGGAACAGAACGGGGAGGGAAAAAAATGAGAAAAAACCCCCAGCAGTAATGATGAAAACAACAGCAGGATGGAGGGAGCCCATATGCAGAGACGCTGCCAGTGAAGAAATAACATTTCGGGACAAAAATGAGACGATGTGGTGCAAACTGTCGCAATGTCACCCACACTGTTGCATTGGCAGAGCCTGTAGGTGCCACCAGATGACGGGGCGGCATGTACATATACCCCACCCACCACATGCACATCTGCGGGGACACACACACTAACACACACACACACATACATATTTGAGTGAGTGAGTGAGAGAGGGGGGGGGGGGGGTAATGTGGAGTGTCAGTATCTTTCTGAAAAATGTTTTTGGATTGTATAAACGCTCGACCAATTATTTTGAAATTTCAATAAAAACAAGAAAAAAAGAAGAAGAAACTGATGTAGCCCTGACCCAAACGCAACATTTACATACAAGAGTTTTCTAATCACATGATCAAAATAGATAAATTCAATAAATTCCAAGAATTTACACAAAATTTTCAACAGCCATTTCTCAATGCTTTACAGTATCAAATACATCACAGCATCAGAAATGTAATTTTATTTTTATTTTTTTTAAATAAAGGCATCTTTTCAGCAAAAAATCTGATTTCATGTCTTTAAGCTTAAAAAGGTGCATTCAGGCATGCCAATTCTCTCCCATCCATCTCAAAGTAAGGATTATGCTTTAAAAGGAAACACACAAACAGACACGCACGCACACACACACAGACGTGACATCCGCTGCACCTAATGTGAAATGCACACTGCACTGAGCTGAGTGAGTTTAACGGCCCCGCTCAGCTCAGCACAGCTCGGCTCAGCGTGAAGCAACAGTGTGGCAGAGATATCTGACCCTTCAACTTTCAGCAGGACAGCTCAGGTTCAGCCTCGCTCCTTCCTTACTCCCTCCCTCCGTATCCTTCACACTTCAGCCAAGCCACAATTTAATAAAAAATGTTTTAAAAAAACTGCACTCAACAGACCTGAAACGAGAGCCCAAATCTGCAGAAATAATTAAGAAATGGCTCGACCGCGTTTAGAACTGGTGAGGACGGACACAAAAGTTATAGCAGTAGAGACATTTAACGCCTGAGGAGGAGCAAGAGGAGGAAGTGCTGGGTGGACGTAGATCTTCAGTAGGTTAAATTGACTGGTGCTAACCGAGTCACACGCTCGTAAACACACACGCGCACGCACGCATTAACACACACACACACGCGTGCAGCAGAAAGATCAGTGCATATAGACACAGGCTTAAAATGCTTCATCATATCGCGTCAACATCCGACGGAAACACATTCGGTAACGTTCTTCTAGGATCCCAGCGAGTACAAAATATCCGACTTTTCACTGTCAAAAGTGTACGGTTCAAACATTCCCCCTCCCCGATGCAAAAACCACAACTTAAAGGTTTAAGACAAAATCAAAATTTCATGCATTTTTTTTTCCATAGTCGTGAGAATAATATTCAGTTTTTCAACAGACCGCACCCTGGATAGTATTCACAAAGAAAAGAAAAGAAAAAAAAAGGAAAGCCCGTTGTCAAATATTTGATCAATTACAATGTGTACAGTAATACAGCAAATTCACATTTTTTATTTTAAAATATACAGGTTTGGACGTCATGCAACAACAGCAGGTCCCATTACAAAAAAAGTAACAAAATAATAATAATAATAATCATTAATTTAAAAAAATGCAAAGAATTAAAGTTTTTAAACTATATCAGAACAATATACAACAACCTTAAATTAAATAACTTTTCAACAAGAGATGTTTTAAAGACTGCCAGCTAGATTTAAGAAAAAAATTCTATCGATAACAATAATAATTAATAATTATTTGTAAAGGTCTTTTCATTTTTAGAAAATACTTCAAATTGACTGGAAGTGAAAAAAGGAGGCTGTGCATTGCATGAGTGCCATCAGTTTATCTGTCAGTCAGTCAGCTTTCCCCTGAACACACAACACCAAAGAGCTTAACAAGAGAAGCGGGGAGCGCTTCGCCAACGACACCTCCGTGCCAGTAGAAAATAAAATCAATACACACAAAACACACTCATACACACTCACGCACGTTAGGTGAAATTTTTGCCAGAGTAGTGCAGTACCACACACACACACACACTCGCGTGTGCGCACGCTAATTCAAACTGTGTGTTTGGTGGCGTCGACTTGTGGTGATCACAGTACCCGTTTAGTGTATTGTAATGCTTTTTCACTTCAGTGTGTTCGACCTGAACTCCTGCAGTGGTGTTTTGCTGTCTGTGGAACTGGGACCGATACGCTGGCCAGCATCGGAGCGTTGTGTCTGGGATGAAACACAAACAGAGTGAAATCTCTTCAAAAAGGCGAGACTTTCTCACTGGGACCCGTGTCCAGAGACGCAATTAAAACCACCAACAGGAGAGAACTTGCGCGAAATAAAAATGAGGATTCAGAATAAAATAGAATAAAACAAAAATTACCCCAAATAGGAACAAAAAGAAAAGAAAAACAACTCAGTAGTAACATTTTCATGTGCTATTAAAGTGCTATTGAATGAGATGTTGCAACAAACAAGAACGTGACTCACTTAAACCCCGAATATCAAACTCTCCCGCCTCCCTCTAACCTCCCCACGCCTCTCTGCCTTTCTTTCACTCTCCGTCTTTTTCCCTTTACCAAACCTAGAAGTCTGTTTCTACTTCCACAGTTCCTGGGAGCTGTCCTCGATCGCCCAATCCCTGACATTTGGGAGCGCCAGAGGTTCGCTCTTCACTGACAGCGAGTTGACCAGTTCGCAATGGAACTTGCGGATGTGTCGGTAGAGGTCCCCGGATTGCGTGAAGCGCCGCTCGCACCACTTGCAAGCATGAGGCTTCTCACGCGTGTGCACCACTGCGTGGCGGCTGAGGTTGTGTGAGTACTGGAAGCTCTTGCCGCAGGTGGTGCAGGTGTAGGGTTTTTCACCGGAGTGTGTCCGCTCGTGGCGCTTCAGCGTGTACATGCAGGAGAAGGTCTTGCTGCAGATGTTGCAGGTGGGCACGTTGACGTCTCCGGCGGGCTTGGCGCGGATGCCCTCCTGCTCCCTGAAGTGGGAGCTGAGGTGAAGCTGGAGGATGTGGGGTGAGGGGAAAACCTTGTTACACAGCGGGCACATGAAGATCTGTGTGTGTTGAGCCGACAGCATGTTGGAGACGTAAGGCAGCAGCGAGCTATCCATGCTGGCCGCCTCAGCCTGAGCGCGCTCGTTTTCGCCCCCCAGGATGTCCTCATCGTCTGCTGTGGCTGGAGGCTTCTCCTCCCGCTCCAGCTCTGAGGCCAGGGAGGCTTCTCGCAGAGCAGACAGGTGTGCTTCCAGGCCGAGCCTCCGCTGGGCCGACAAGGGCCCTCCGACCCCGTGGTGGGCCAGGCCCCCATTGGTGTTAGGAACCGTGGCCTTGGTGAGGCCGCTATGCTCCATGTCATAGTCCCCACCTCCCAGTTCCTCTTCCTCATCTGAAGCCACGCCCCTTTCTACCTTTACCCTAACAGCCAATGGGCTTTGGAGGCTGTCTGGTGTAGCTGCTCCGCTGAAAAAGGATTGGTGGTGGTTAGTGTGGTTGCTACCTGCAATTGGCTTGACTGACAGGTCCAGGACGCAGTCAGCTGCATCATTTGACACCCTCCTACCCCTGTGGCCCCCACGAGAGCTCACGGAGCGGTGGGACCTCTGGGAGAGAGATCCAGTGGAGCTGGTGGGGCTGCCGGCCGGAGAAAGGAGCTTTCCTCCCTCTCCCAGGCCTTCCCCTGCTTGCGTCTCCGTCTCACCCTGCCCTGGACTGGTTGTAGCCATAGCTGGTGTCCCTGGTCTGTCTGCAGACGGCAGCCTCAGCCACAGCGGCCCTCCCTCTGCCTTTCCCTCCTCCTCTTCATCGCTGTGCAGCAGGTCGGCAGTAGCAGGCCGGCCTGTGGAACTGTCTGATAGACTATCGGCTTTATCAGAGCAGCTGGACCCACCGTCATCCTCTCTGCGCGTGCTGTCTGCCTCCGCTGTGGCCTTCTGCTTCAAACGTTTCTTACACACCTTGACAATGTCATACATGTGCAAGTAGCTGGCTGCTGCCAGCACATCCTCCACGGGAAGGTCCTGGAACTGCAGTTTGCCCTCATACATGAACTCCAGGAGCAGGGAAAAGGCCGGAGCTGTGACAATGTCACTGTTGAGGTGCACCACGTCTCTCTTGTCCAGCTGGTCCTTGTAGAAAAGGTGAAAGTACATGCTGCAGGAGGCCAACACAGCACGATGGGCACGGAACTGGGCATCGCCCACCAGCACCGTGGAGTCACACAGGAAGCCCTGATGCCGCTGTTCGCTCAGACACTGGAGTAAATGTCTGCTGTGGTCTGGGAACTCCATCCTGCCGTCCTCATAACCTGAAGCCACACACACAGACACAGCGTCAAAGTTAATTACATCTCGTAAAGTATCAAAGATGTCTTTCATTTTAAACCTACAGTTTTTATTTTTTGTTATTTTAATGATTTCATTTAGGGGGTGTAATTAAAAAAAACAACCTTTCCATGAGCATAAATATGCAAAATATAAAGAATTAAAAGGTAAACAAGAGGCAACCAAGATTACATGAAATGAGGAGCAATAGAAAACTATGGAATCTAAAAAGGTGGAAAACAAGTTAAAAACGTAAGCTAAATAGAGAGACCATGATTTAGTTTTTATCACCACTAAGACGTTTCTTTTAACGCCACAATTTCTGTGAACAAAATTTGTATTAAATCTGGTAAAAAACACAAAAAGATTAAAAATTAAGAGACACAAGGACAGAGAGAATCAGTAAAAAAACATATCTGATATAACGACGGTGACAACAAAACAAGAAAAAGACAAGAAAACACGAAAGGCACAAACAGGAAGAGTAACACATGAAATAATAATTTTAAAACACATAAAAAGTTAACTAAAATAAGCCATGACCTACACACAACCCGGATTTTTTTACTCCTCATCCCAACATCGACAGAAACAATTCTCGTAAAGTCGTGCACACATTCCTTCATACATCAAACCAAATGTTCATTTTCTGCTCCAATTACTTGCTTAATTTAAAATAAATAAAAAGTAGACAAGAAAAATAGAAAGAAAATACAATTTATGGTTTCATTTAAGAAAAACCACTAACTCAGTTTTGTACCAAGACAAAGACTCAATCTCAGGTAAACCACCAGCGACCGATTCTTCTACTCGGTCTCTCCGCTCTCACTCTCTGTATCTCTCCAACTCCTCTGCCTGCACTCCTGGATTGTCGCTGCTCCTACGCTGGTTATTTTTATTAACCCACTTTGGCCTGGCCTGGCACAGCCCTTTTAGGTAACCGGCTTTCAGCTGCACACGCTGTCCTCACATATAAAACACAACACACACACACTTAGTACCAGCCTACCTACCAACCACCTCCACAGGCTAAGTCGAGCAGCAAAACTGGCCAATTGAAACAGCACTGTCAAAAACAAAACAGCTTGTCCCTTGTTTAACCTGCGAGCTTCGGCTTTAGGTGTGAGATTAGACATGGAGGGAAAAAAAGGGAGGAAATTTGCATCAATGCTCTGCAGGTGTTCTTAGAGAAGATTTGCTGGAAATTATCGAATTAATAAAATTAATTACCAACTAATTGTGCAAAAAACCTTTGATTCCAGAAGACAATAAGAAAAAAGAAATGTGTAAAAGGTCCCACCTGTTAGCCAAGTCGATTTGTCCTGCCTGAGAAAATACATTGGTCCCGCTCTGCACTGTGTTAACCAAAGCAGTTAAATCACCTCATTTGAATGAAGCTAAACCAAGAATGTCAGTGTGTTAGACTGTGTGTGCGTCCGTGTGATGTGCATGTGTGTGTGTGCTCGCCCTCCGGCTTGTTCAGACTGCTTTTAATGAGGGGGACTTACAGGGACAAGGGTGTACCACCTCCCACCTCCCCCCCACCCCACTGTCCAGCCAAACCCCTCTACCACCTCCTCCTTCCACACACACACACACTCGCACACACATATAAACCAGCCGTCACTCATGCACTCCTTTCCATCTGAATCTTACAAGAAAAACCCCGCACATCCGCCCCATAGTAGAAACTGCCCTCTTCCTCAACCCCCTCCACCCACCACCACCCAGAAGAGAAGATTTACAATACAATCACTGTAAGTGCCCTGCTCGTCACAGCATCAATCCTAATCCTTAAAGATGGCTAAAAATAAAGACGACGGTGGCGACGGTGGGGAGGGAGCCGCCGGCGGAGACTCAGGAGGGCAGCAGCCCAGTCACCCAGCCCACCCGGCCCCGGCCAGCCAGCTCAGGCAGGGGTCTGAGAGAGACACACACAGAGGGGCAGGCAGGGAGGGAGAGGGTGAGGGAGAGGCTGGGACGGCCGAGGAGGGAGGCTTACCCACATCTGATCCAGCTGACGGGGGCCATATGGCAGCTGCTAGCCAGATAAAGAGATTAAGACTAGGAGGGAGTGCGATTACAGCTGTCTAGCCAATTCAGGCAGCTCAAATCTGCAACTTCTAAATTAGTCTCCTCTACTCCAGCCGACAGGAGGGGGAAAATGGGTAGAGCGCACCGCACATGCTTTCAAGTAATTTTTACAGCGAGCTAGAATTAACAGGAAAAAAGTAAAGTAGATAATACAGATTAAATAACTGCTCAGTTTATTCTAGGGTTTTTTAAGCCTATTTATTAGCTAAAATGTGTGTTTATTGTCTTCTCTTAAAATGTCTAAATACTATATTTCAAAGGAGACTTACTTTTATGATTTATGATCACGATTAAACTGCAAAAAACTACACTTCCCTTTCAATTAACAAGTGTCCCGACAAAACGTCTGACAGCTCAAACAGGAAGCAGCAGCTTAAGTTTTAAATGCACCCCTCTCGACTGCAAGCTAAAAACAAGCAGACTGCTCCCGGGCTGCAATTACCCCTCAGACAGGCAGCACCGGCTACCTTTGCCGTTTACTTCTGAAGCACTCGCCAGCAGTTTCACGCAGTTCTCACACTGGTTTGACACACCGGAGATCCCCCACAACAAAACAAAACTCCACCATCCCGGACTCTCCTACTGTAAACACACGCACGCACACACATACACACACAAAACGATACCTGCAGCAGTATGCATCAACTTGATTAACTCCACTGTAGCAGAATAGCCGGGCTCTCTGGCTGGGAATGGCTGTGTATCGCCCTCTCCCTCTCTCTCTTTCTTTCTTGCTCTTTCTCTTGCTCGCTCGCTCTCTCTGAATCAATGAGTGGGTAGAAGAGGAGAGAAGAAGAAGAGGGAGGCAGGCAGGCAGGCAGGCAAGCAAAAAAAAAAAAAACACGCTGTTCAAACTGCGAGGGACAGATGCAAAGTGGAGGAGATGTTGGAGGGGGAACGAGATACCACCTCCCTCCTCCTCCTCTTCCTCCTCCTCCTCCTAACTGGCGCTGATCAGCAGCCACAAACACACACACACACAGCGTGCGCACACTGCACACACACACGCACAGCACTGACTCTCCCAGGCTGCCGCTGAGACTCACAATAAAGGACTGGGGAGGGGTGGAGGCAGTGGAGGGATGGAGGAGGAGGAGGTGGGGTGGATGGCAGCCTGTCAGCTGCTCTGACATCATCCTCAGATGGAGATGCTACCTCCAGCTGTGCTCTTTCTACAGCCATATGCTGCCTCCTCTACACTCCTGCCACCAGACTCCTCTTTCATTCTACCAACACCGCACAACTTTGTCTCTCTTCTCCCCCTCCTTTTTTTCTCTCTCTGGGAAATAAAACACAAGTCGGCTAAAATATTCTGGGATTTGGTGTTTGGAGTTTACACATCAAAATCACTAAGCTGCAACTGCCACCAAAACTATTAAGGAAATGCAAAGTTAACGCACTAAAAAACACACATACACACACACAAACAACTTTTCTTTTACCTGGTGTCTAAAATCATTTGAAATGCACTTCTCTGTCCTTCTCCTTCTGTCTTTTTCTCCTTCCAGTTACCATAAACAAAAGCCAACACGGCACATTTGCAACTGACAGACGCACGCAGCTGATATTGTTTTCCACTCTTTTACGGTTCAGCGCCGCTACCTCGTCTTGTATTCACTCATTCATCCGCTCATCCATCCATCCATCCATATATCCATGTATCCAGCAACCACCACCCCCTACACACCACCACCACCACTGCCCGGACCCTTCGAACGACTCACTGGGTGACAAAAATGAGCCGAAAGAGTCCAGTGAGGGCAAAACAAAAGGTGTGCAGGGTGTTTAATAGCCGGGGAGAAACTTATTACACTTATTATAACGGCTGTATTTCGCTTTCGTTTTGGGCAAACTTTCTGTAACGTTTACAACTCTGCAACTTTTATTTTCTATTTTATTTTGGCTGTAAATAAAGTTGTGTTTTTTTTTTTAAATAAAATAATAGCAACACCGCCCACTGAGTTTCCACAATAAAATGTGATCACAGCTGCACACAAATGTGGAAATAAATTACATTTATATTATTTTTTCTTTGTTTCATAATCACCCATTTCAACATTTTGTAAGTTAATTAGAAATATTTGCCGTGTAATCTCCTGTAATGAAAAATTTCACTGTGTCAATAAAACAGAAATAAAGTGCGGGAAACATCACATTAATCAACTTAAACTTCTAATTAACTTCACCACCGGAGTTCTTTTAATTACACGGTTTGGAAGTCGCTTTAAAAAAAATCAATTTCACCTCACTTTGACGCGTTTTTATCACCTCTAAAGTGCTATCAAATTTAGGAGAAAGTCTGCTGGAGTTTGTTTTAATTTAAGACTCAATTTTCAAGCTGCCTGCCCACGACGGTCCGGAGAAAAAATTAGCATAAAAGTCCAACTCCTGCTACCGCTTACAGGCTGTTCAGAGACAAGTCTCCGAGCGAGAAAAGGAGTATTGTAATTAATTTCTTACCAGAAGACACAACAAACACAGAAAAACAGGGAGAGACACACACGGAGACACACTGACCCACGCAGCTAGCTATAGCCCGATCGCGGCTAACAAAAGTAAGGCGGACGGGCTGCAATATTGAGCTATTTACAGTTGTTCGGGAGGCCCAGGTGCTATGACAACAGCCCCTAAAACACCGCGGAGAGACGGCTAACATAGCAACTATTAGTGCGTGGAGACAACACAGTCATGCTAAGGAAGGTTTAGCTACTTTTTCCCCTCCGTAACCCACCCTCTCTCTCTCTCTCCTGAGCCTCCTTTAATCGGACTCCGGTATTAGAAGCAGCACTTACAGACAAGAAGGTCCACCGTCTTCCCCGCTTCCTCCGTCAAAATCCCCTCTTTTTTCCTTCGGAGACAAAACTAGATTGACTTTGGACTAATTTCCATAACAGGCTGCCGAGGCGAGCAGGCGCAGGGACGGGGAGTCTAGCACTCTGCGGCGGCCAGATGTTTCCGAGCTGTTGCTGCTCAACTCGGGCTGGGGAAGGAGGCGAGTTGACTGGCACGGCACGGAAGCCAATGGTGCCGGCGAGGAGGAAAGTGAAGGCAAATTGGAAGCGGCCCTCTGACAGAGGAGAGGGAGGGATATGTCTTCTTCTCCCGTCGGCGTAGGTTGACACCAGGCAACAACAACAGCAGCAGCAGCAGCACACACACAGTGAGAAGGCAGGAAACAAGAAGCTGGGCCAAACCAACTGGTTCTGCGAGTCAGTGAGGCGGACTGGCGCAGCGGAGAGCGAGGGAGAGTGGAGAGCGGCGCAGTGCGCTCTGGGTACTGTAGTCAAACCTGGAGCGAGAGGTGTCGTGGGGGGGGGGGTAGGAGGCAGGGAGGGAGGGAGGCTAAGGGGGTGGAGCTGATATGAGCAGGTGCACCACCTTGACAGGAAGTAAAAACATGTGGTTGGGTTTTCCAGTGGTGCTGGATAATGCTTAAGACACAGGCATAAAGCCAGCTGCACCACTTCCAGAGGTGGACATGTATTATGTATGATGACCAGATGAAGATGTGATAAACTATTTATACTGCGTAGTAGTTGTAAGCAAATGCGAGCATTTATATTAGTGTGTTTGTTAATGCACCGCTGATAAACATTTTCAAGTGTTACAAACAATTTATTACGTATTTACGTAGTTGATAGATAATTAGGAAGATGTAAAGTCAACAAACCTACCTTGCTCACTTACCTTACTTCATTTTAATGCCACCTCATTTTAAAAGTGTGTGCTGTCCATCCAGTTAAAAATAAAAAATTTTGTTCAATCAATAAAAAAAGTTTTCTTTGCCCGATGAAGGGATGCGGAGAAGTTCATCTACTAGTCAGATAAGTGTCCTTGGGCAAGATACTCCACTCCAAGTGATGGATAGAAAAATACTGTATGGTGTGTGTGAATGGGTGATTGCAGCTTGTAGTAAAAAGTAAAGAGGTTGTGTGTCTGCTTCAGAGTTTGTTTCTTCAACACAGTTAACCTTGATCCCTCAGATAGATAGATAGACAGATAGACACAGTTTAACTTTCACTTTTTCATAATGCACCTTTGGACAAAAACATGCCCCCATCCCTATAAAGGAAGTGATGTTGGCATCCCCTTGTTAATGTTGCCTGTATGTTTTATTTGGCCCCCAAGCCAAAACGCCTTGGTCAAACCATGAAGGTATTTTGTGTGCCTCAGTGGCTGCAAAGAGGCGCCTACCTGCTAATATATACCAAACCTGTTTTGACTTGCCGAGGTAGGAAAAGAACAAAGTGTTAATGATGGCTCAGCTGGCCTGTAGGTGCATCAGAAAGCCATGGCAGTAGATCAGAATCCACAAAATTGAGAATACAGCTATTGATAATACCGCTGTCATTTCCCTATAAAGTGTCTCCTGTGGCAAATCCTCAAACCTTTTCCAGGTGTGGCTCTGATGCAGTAGTAGTATGTGGGTTTTATTCAAAACATTTCAGAGCCCATGTTCATTATAATGCATCTGAGACATGTTATCAGGCCTGGTCTTATTTGTTAGAAGGAACAATCTACGCTTTACTACTTTCATAATAATATCAAAATTGCAGTGTATAACTAGGGTGATTCTTCAAAGCACAAAGAATAAAACTGATTAACATTTTATCTGCAGTTAACTGTTACAAAGGCCTTAAAGGCATTTTTATTTAATGTGTTTTTATTATTCATTAAGTGACTAAATAGACAGACAGCTCTGAGAGCCACAGTTAACAGTAAAATGATCATTTGTTTTACTTCTTTGACATGTTATGAACTAAACAGCAATTTATCTTCTGCTTAAACACAATAAAAATATTAATCACTAATAATATGATTGCTTGAGTCACATCTGTACACTATGAGCTTGTCCAATACCAAGAATTTCTTAAAATCTTAAACTTGTCTTTCCTCTGTGAAAGCTTATATCTGTATTTGAACTAATCCAAAGACATGTTAACATATTTGAGGAAACTGTCTCCTTAACAGAGGCTATGATGATTTTTGGAGTGAGAAAAACTAATGTGCCTCTGTTGCTGTTCATGCTTATAGCACGGTTAAAACCTATAATAAAGTGTGGCTGCCTAAGCTGTGTGAGTCAGAAGAACAAATCCAAAATGTCTGTAAGGTGTAGTTAAAATGTTTGTTTTGTCTCCACCAGAAATCACTCTTACAGGCGTCAATCGGAGTCTGAAATGAAAGGAGGAAGAAGGAAATTCTTTTCTGAAATGACTAATACAGGCCCAGCAGTGACCTTGGATACAAAAGGGTGAATAAAAGTAACAGGTTCCTGTGCTGGCTGACAGGTTTTAACTGCCCGTATCTTTCCCGGGTGACACATGAGTTGTCTTGGACTTCTCTTTCACGGGAGACCTGTGACTTGCTCTGTCCTCCTGAAGTAACATCAAGGCTTCTGGTGGCAGGGCCTGTCTAACCTGTAAGTGGCAGTTTACAATAAACAGGCTGTTGCACATTTTTACACCGGACTGGTTTGTTCCACCAGTAACGGGCGAGCAGAAATCAAGCTGATGTTCTTTTTTTTTTTGGTTTGTTTTAATTTAGTTGTTTTTTTATCAGTCTTTGTTATGGATGCCTTTAGCAGTACGAAATGCTTCACAGATATTGAGGTTGCACGTTTCCTACGTGACAACTGAGAGAAGAGAGCACTGAATCTAGGACACGGCGCAACATCAGCAGCAATATATCTTCCTGTCCAGATAAAGGGACACCATTTCACAGATTTCAAAATAAGGATGTTCAGAGACTTAAAGCTTAGAGTGACACACAAGATGAATTTATTTATTACCCCACTTACCACAAATTATATGCTTACAACATATTTTTCAACTTCTCACAGATGTGGGTCACTGGGACAAAAACCTTTTTTGAATGTGTGTCTGTCATGAGAGTCTCTATGTGAAAAAGTTTGGGGCAGCTCTGCTTGGTGCGTCTGAGGGCCTATTTGCATCTCGTGAACCTGTCCCAGTAAACTAATTGGCGTCACTAATAGATGGCTGGATGAACCGCAGCCCTGTATGGTAATGAATTCACACGATCTGGTGTCATAGCTGAAGGACTTGTTAAAATGCAAATGAATGATGACCCTGTTATGTGTCTATCAATTTAGGGATCCATGTTACCAGCGCATTACAATGAGCCCCTTGTTCATGCACGAAAATACGCAGTTCAACGAGGGGGCCTGTGCAGGAAATTGGACTGAAGGACAGGCTTTTAAAAACTGTTGGCTAATTTGTGCAATAAACGTATGGCAGTCAAAGCATTTTAGATGTAGCCATATTTAATATACGCTGCCATTTAGAGTTTCTCTTTTTCACTTTGGCTGTATTGGAAAGCTCACCTCTCCGGAAGTGTCTTTTGTAGCTTCTGTATATGATGACTGAAAAGAGAAAGATAGCCTTGGATGTACTGAAATCTGTTCTCCAGAGACTCCTGTGCAATTTTCTAAACTTCTTTCACCTTTCTCGAGTTCCCTCCTCTGATCCACATATTGTTTTGCCACTGACAGATGCCAGAATACAGCCAAGTGTGTGAACATGTGAGCCAAGAAAGCAGAGCTAGACTGATGTTTGAAATTATCTGCACTACTGTTTCATCCTCCTTACAGCTGAAAGACAAAGCAGACGGCAGGCAGAAGGGAGAAACATGCAAGAATCAGTATGCATAGCAGAGCTTATTATCTGTAGCAGAAGTTTTGTTTAGGTTTAGTTCTCCTTCTTTCTGCTTAAAACTCAGAGGACATTAAGAAAGAACAGAACAAAACATCTACGAATAGTCTCGTATATTTATGTTGCAGCACTCAGGCCTTTCTCACATTTCTGTTGTCTGTTACGACAATGACAACAATGCTAAGAGTTGTTTCCTTTAAACATGAATCATGCACAATGCTTCTAGGAAAACATATAGAGCCAGACTAATTACAGCATGTGTTTCGCTTCCGAATAAATGCAGCATTGTCCTGAGTAAGTGTTATAATTTCTGCCTCTGGAGGTCGCTGTAGATCCCATATTTTACACACCGGTTCACTCTCTGTCCAGTAGAATTGACTTCAACTTATCTTTGCTTGTTTTACATTTTGATTAAAAATTATTCTGATAAAGGGCATACATGTAAGAAAGGTACTAGACTGCATATCTGCACATGTTTAAGCTCTTACCTAAGGCTAGAATATAAAAAAATCACTTCAAAGAACGATTGGAAGTGTTAAATATCTCCTTCAGATTTAAGCAGACTTTCTTTATGCTTCTCTGGCTTGTAGTTGTGTTCCCAGTGCTTATTTTTCTCTGTTCACTCTTTTTTACTGTCTTTTAGGAGAGAGTGATTGATGCTGCTATTTATCTTTTTGTTGGAATAGATAGTCCTGAGCAAAGCTTTTTCTTTCTTTTTTTTAAAGCAAAGAAAAAGCATGTTGTGCATCTGGCAGATGAAGTAAATCACTGGAAACCTCTGGCCATACCTTAGATATTAGGACTGCATGCTTCACATCTTCTGGCTTTCGCTGCCAGCATTAATTATATTTTGCTTGTTAAGGGGTTTTCATATTCAAAGTTTTTTTTTTTTTAACATGGATGGCTGTTTGAAAGCACCTCTAAAGGTAATTCTTTCAACAGTCCTCATTTTCCCCAATGAAATGCAAAAATAAATGACTTCTCAGGGTGCTCAACTGAAGATATATTTATTTGCAATTAAATCCATCTAGTCATCCATCCATTTTCTGCCACTTATCTGGGTCTTGGTAGCTGGGGCAGCAGCGATGCAGAAATGCCCAGACTTCCCTTCCTGGCCACCTCCTCCAGCTCTTCCTGGGGGACACTGTGGTGTTCCCAAGCCATCTGAAAGACATTATGTCTCCAACATGTCCTGGGTCTGTCCCTGGATCTTCTCCCAGCTGGCCTAAAAACCTCACCTAGAAGGTGTCCAGGTGGCATCAGATGCCTGAACCACATCAACTGGCTCATTTCAGTGTGCAAGAGAAGCGACTCTAAGATCTGAGCTCTAAATCTGATCTCATTGTATAATTTATGTATCCTGCGCTGTGATTAATACTGCTTTCTATGTTCCCGCTCTCATCAGTTTGCTGTGATTCCTACATTTAAGTTCATGATAAATTTGGCGATAAAGATCTTAAAGCTTATTTGCACGTCTTATAAGTTGCCCTGAATGAACATGAACTAAATGTTCCAAGCAGGAAAAAACAAATGTTCATTTGCAGAGATATCCCGTCTGGTAGATGGTTCAGCTTAGTTTCGAAGCAGCAGGGGGCTGAAATAATGAAATAAACCCATTAAAAGCAATACGCAAGGGCAGCAGAGTACGCAGCAGCCAGGATCATTATCTCACTTCCTTTGACAATTGTTTGGGCATCTTTATTGATATAAGTAAAGAGCATAAATTGGTTTTTTTCTCATAAAGTCTCAGCCTGTGTTAGGGACACTCCTTATCCATCAATCCTTGAGCTTCCCAAACCTGCAGCAGGCAGCAGCCCTCCACAGTATGTCCCACAGCTTCCTTAATTATGCCCATAATGGAGGTATGCAAGAGGGGAGACACTCTGGGAGACACTGGCTGGCTGTCAGACGAAGATGAAGGGAAGGAAAGGGGGTGCAGACAGATGTTTGAATCCCAGCCCTGGGGCAGATGAGATTAATCCATCCTCCAAGGCAGAGACAGCAAAAGAGAAATAGAGAACGTAATGGAAGCAATTTCTATTAGTTCAATTGGCTGCCCTCTTTCCTCCATGCATACCAGGCATCCTGATCCACCATTTTTTCTTCTTGCAGAAGTGTGCAGTGCATCCATTCTATATCACTGGACTGTATGAGAAAAAGGAAGCCTGTTATTGGTGAAATAACAGGCTCATACCTCCTGTTCAGCTGAGATTAATCATGTGAATACAGCAGCAATGTGGCCCAGGATTTATGCAGGTCCCTAAATTTTCCATAAATGTGTGGCATTACGAGACATAAATGTGAACATCCTCTCCTAAACACCTGAGCTCAAGCTAAAAAGCCAACACAAACTTTCTGTCAGTGTCAAAACCTCCAGGAAGAACAAACTTTGTTTCAGCTGACAGTGGGAGGAAATCCATCCATATAGTTTAATGATTTGATCATCTGGTTCAATGTGGCTGCTGTTGTAGGCGGTTTGGAATGCAGCCATTTTGACTGAGTGTAAAATATTCATGAACTATCAATGGTCGCCCATCTGACTGGCTGGGGAACAGCTGCTGGGTCTCTGTGCCTCTAGAGGTGCAGCATCTGTCCATTTAAGGAAAGTGAATTTGTGTTTGTGTGAGTGGATTCTAGCGTTCGCACGTGCGTTCCTGAGCATGCGTGTGCGTACAAGAGCGCATTTTCTGATGCACGAGAGTGTGTGTGTATTTGTGCGTGCGTGTGTCTCAGTGGGACCAGACATCAGGAGAAACAACTGTGTATTTAACTTGCTCATCTCCAGATGGTGGAGGATCATTAGACATGATCAAAAAGCGAGTCTCAGTTTTATTAGGATCTGTACTTGTCAATCAAGTGTCGCTCTCATATATGCACAAGGAGAGCGGTGCTGCTGTGCGTGTGTGATGTGTTAAAGGGAATTTTATACATCTGATGTCTGTGCCATTCTATACATATCTGTCTCAGCAAACATCAGCATATCACAGCTATGCAACGTGGGTGTGTGTGCGTGCGTGTGTGTGTGAGAGAGAGAGACTCACACCCATTTGTGTGAAGCTTGCAGAGAACTGTGGAGCTTTGGCTGAGCCTGTATGATGGACATCTGGAAGCTAAATTGGTTAAGTGCGCCTCCAAGCCAACAGCCAGCCGGCCGTCCCCTTGCTGAACTAAGAGAGAGTTGTGCGTGTGTATGTGTGTGTGCAGTGGGGGTGGTGGGCTTCTGTGGTGGGGGACTCTACATCTGGCCAGCTGCCTTGCCACAGACAAAAACCCCTGCTGGACATTTAAGGGCTTTTACCTTCCAAATTCATACTGCAAACGAAATCAAATTAATTTTGTTCACTCAGGCAAACTGCTGCGTTTGAGACCATAAAGAAGCATCACGTTTGGCTCCGATCGCCACACCGCTCTCCACTGTTACACAGAGCTGTGTTATACAGCCTCTAATCCTGCCTGTTTAATATCTCATGTTTTTAGGGAAGAATGTTTATTAATTTGTTCAACTTCTTTAAAGGAATTATAGAAAATTTCAGGTCACTGTTTTCAGTAGTTTTCTCAAAAAAGTATCCTTTTCCCCTCCTGGCCATTTTAAAATTCCATCAGCCAGAAGCAAGGTCCTTCAGTTTTTTTGGGTAAATATCTGGTCTCATAGCTCTGTGGGTCATCGTGACCCCTCAATCCTGGAGCCAGGACTTTGAGTTTTAAGAGCTCATGATTGCTTTTGGTTCTAAGAGTGGTTCTTCTTTGAGTTTTTGTTTTTTGTTCCTTTTTAAATGTAGGTTGTTTGCATTTTTTACATTCTTATATCTCCCCAGTGGCCCTTGGTTATAGTTAGGCTCCTTTGAGCCTTTCATTTTAGCTAATCCTTTGCGTTGGGTTCTTTGTGTGTCTAATTAATGGACACACAAAGGTCTAATACCTGGTTGACTAGTTGCAGAGTTGTTGCTTTAATTTGAGCTCCTTGTTTAGTTGTATCTTATTCTGTGGAACCAGCTCACAGTTTTTATTCGGGAGACGGACAGCCTCTCTACTTTCAAGATTAGGCTTCAGCTGACCTTGAATATTCCCTTAGTTACCCTGCAATAGGCCTAATCTGCTGGCGGATGCTGTTTCTTCTTCACTCACATTTTTCACTCACTATGTGCTTACAAGCCACTATGCATTTAATCATTAGTTATTATTAATCTCTGGCTCTCTTCCACATTGTCTTTTTTGTCCTGTCTTCCTCCACTCACACTCACCCTGTCACTGCCTCTCCCTGAGGCTGATTCTGTCTGAGGTTTCTTCCTGTTTAAAGGGAGTTTTTCCTTCACACTGTTGCCAAGTGCTTGTTCATAGGGGGTTATTTGTTTTGTTGGCATTTTTCTCTGTATTGTTGTAGGGTTTTTAGTGTACAATATAAATCACCTTGAGGTGGCTGCTGTTGTGATTTGATGCTTTATAAATGAAACTGAATTGAATTCCTGTTTTGTTTTGGTAGCTCTTTGATCTTCTGTATCTAATTTTCTGATCTTCCCCTGCTCATTGTCTTGATTGTTTTCAGCTGTGTGTAGTCTCCACCTATTTCTGTTTGTGTGTATATTGTCTCAATTGTCTCAGTCTTCCTTTGTTCTTTGTTGTGTTGTCTACATACAGAGCCATGAAAAAGTATTTGCCCCTTCCTGATTTATTGTTTGTTTTTTTTGCATACTTGTCACACTTACATGTTTCAGATCAAATAAAATCAAACAAAGTTTAATATTAACCTTTTCCCCCTTAATAAAGGAAATCACATTTAGAAGCTGCATTTTGTATTTACTTGGGATACCTTTGTCAAAAATTAAAATAGTTCCTTGGTTTCATAGCTGTGTGCTTCCTAGCTACGTATTCTCTGTGTTTCATGAATTTATATCCCTGGTTTTGGACTTTGCAATATTCTGGAGTCTTTCTGGATTAAATGATCACTTTGTGTTTGACTTCCGTCTCTTCCATCCTGCTGTTGGTACCACAAAATTAATTTACATTCAGTAGTTGAATTTGACACTATGAACCAGGACTGTTAGGAGTGTAACAGGTTAACAGTAAAATGATGGATGCTTGAGTTCCCTAAAATATTTGGATGTCCAATCTCTGATGGCATATTTGGAGGCTTGTATAAACACTTTTGCAGGTAGGAGAGAGGACGGGGAACAGGACCCTCCCTAAAACTGCGCACTTAAATCTTCTTCCCACCTGCTTCATGTCGAGGAGCGTGTCAGGCTACATTTCACTGTGTGTTATACTTGTATAACTATGCATGTGACAAATAAAGAACCTTGACCTTGACCTTGACCTTCCCATGTTAAAAGCTTGTTAGAGTCTATTGCCATTTAAGCAGTAAACTCCAACCAACTCTAGCTACAATGCACAGCATTGTTCATACTGACTGGTTACATCTATTCAGTCAACCATGAACTCCTCTGTCTTCCAAAGCATTGAGAGGAAAATATGAGACCATATGTTCAACAGGTAAAGGTTGGATGAAATTAAATCATGCAGCAGGACAATGAGAGCTAGCATAGCAGCAATCCTGGTGATTGAGATGCTGTGTAGTGACTTTAAGTGAATAAACAAATGCCTGTAAACTGCAATGAACTGAAGCCATGTTGCAAGGAAGAAAGTGCCAAAATTCCTAAACAACAATGAAAAAAACAACAACAAAGTCATACATAAGATGATTACTTCAAGTTATTCTTGCTAAAGGTACTTATTGGAGTTATTGGGTCATGAGTTGTGCTTTCTTTTTCACATGACTGTATGTTATATCAGTTCATTTATTTCAGTTCCTAGGGAGAGCATTCATTCATGTGCCAGATTTTATGATAAGCCATCAAGCAAAATCAGATTATTTCACTTCAAATCTGGAAAAAAAAATGGACCAATTTTCACGTCAATCCAATTACTGCCGAAATATTCAATCTGGGGGGAAAAATGACCGAGTGCCAAAGTGTGTGAGATTTTTATCCCTCCATCAGTGCTGCTACTGTGGCAGCCTCTATTATGACCTCACATGATTGTAATTTTTCATTATTATTACTACTATTATTATTATTATTATACAATAAAAATGCTGTACCAATGTGTGGATGAATAACTGAGTGTGTCTTGAGTGTTCAATAAAACTAGAAAATCGCTCTATAAATGCAGTTCATCCTATAGTAACAAGAAATACAAGCCAGTCACAGGTCTAAAGAGAGTTGAAGAGGGTAAAATAACAGGCAGAGCCTGTGAGGTGGACTCACAATGAGTAGTAGTAATGAAAATGCAACCAAGGACACACATCTGCCACCCTTCATTAGATTAATGCCCAGGAAAGTGTGCTTAACCTGTACTTTACTAAAGCACTGATAGTCACTGTAGTGTCCTGGGGTTTTATGCGTTGGGCATTTCAGTGCTGTATAGACAAAAGGCTATAAAAACATTTTCTAAAGCATAATTAATAATGAGCAGCAGATGAGTTTGTTGCTTATTTTTTATATCCATCAGACCTGCTGATGGTTCCAACACCATCATTAAGTTTGCAGATGACACCACGGTGATTGGCCTCATCAGTGACAACGATGAGGCCGCCTACAGGGAGGAGGTGGATCGTCTGGCTGAGTGGTGCGACAGAAACAACCTGCTGCTTAACACCGAGAAGACCAAGGAGCTCATCATGGACTACAGGAGGAATGCTGACCCACATCCACCCATCCACATTAAAGGGACGGCTGTGGAGCGTGTGAGCAGCTTCAAGTTCCTGGGAGTCCACACCTCCGAGGATCTCACCTGGACGACCAACTGCTCCAAGCTGGTCAAGAAGGCTCACCAGCGCCTCTTCTTCTTGAGGACTCTGAGGAAGAACCACCTGTCCTCAGACATCCTGGTAAACTTCTATCGTTGCACCATCGAGAGCATCCTGACCAACTGTATAACAGTCTGGTACGGGAACTGCTCTGCCTCGGACTGGAAGGCGTTGCAGAGGGTCGTGAAAACTGCCCACTTCCTGCCATAAAAGACATCTACAGGAAGCGGTGTCTGAAAAGGGCTGGGAAAATCATCAGAGACCCCAGTCACCCATCACATGGACTCTTCACCCTCCTGCCCTCTGGGAGGCGCTACAGGAGCCTCCGGACTAAGACCACCAGGTACCAGAACAGCTTCTTCCCCACAGCTGTCAGACTCCTGAACTCTGCCTCCTGACATCTGACCCACGTTAACACATGGACTGAACATACACACACCCACAATGGACAACTGTACCCTCAAACACACAATAATAACATGGACTGAACCACCACTCACAACCACTAGCACTTTATATAGCCTCTGTAGAAATTATCCACATATCTCACTTATCTTAACTGCACTACTGTATAGTTCTGTAAATAATCATTCTGTACATACGATAATTTTTAACCCTACAACTGTTTACAACTTGCATAGTTCCCATTTCTGTATAGCTGTATATCTCAGATTTCTGTAAAGTTATTTATTTCATATTCTGTATAGTTTTTCATATTTATATCCTGTTCATATCCTGTACATAGCTTGTACTCACTACAGCCTGTACATACCTATAGTTATAGAATATTCACAACATACTTCATACCATGTACATTATAACATACCATAATAGACCCATTTCTGTAATATATTTACATATCTATATTATTGCTAATATATATTGTAATATATCTATATCACTAAAGTACTTCTGGATGGATGCAAACTGCATTTCGTTGCCCTGTACCTGTGCATGTGCAATGACAATAAAGTTGAATTCTATTCTATTCTATTCTATATGTTTTAATTACTTTTAAAGCTCTAAAGAAAGTCTTTGGGAGCCAGGTATGGAGCTGGTCAGACTTGCTGCAGCTGCTATCTGTCCAGGCAGAATTCACATACAAATACACTGAGGGAGAGGGAGAAACACTAACATGGACAGAGCTTTAAATAAATACAGACACAGCAGATGCAGCCGAGCCCAGGCCAAGAGTGCAAGAGCAGCAGTGTGATCTCCTCAAATCTTTATTCTAAGATTTCAGAGATCATGTTGAAATGAAACGAGTTACTGTAGCCTCTGTCTGCCGGTCTGCTTGCCTGCCTGTCTGTCTCTCTTCAGTCCAGATGTCAGAAGAACTAGCCAACAGCTGCGGCAGGAAATGAGCCCCCAGGCTGTGAAAAGGCTAATACACTTCCACACGGCGAAGAGAGACCAAAACAAAACATGTGCACACACACAGAAAAAACTGTGCAGGAATGATGCAAAAGCGTTACTCGTCTCTTTCTTTGCATATCAGTTTGCTTTGTACCTAAAATCCATGTTGCTGCACATGCGCATATGACTGCTATAACCAGTTCAGTTCTTTGCCTGTGAAAGTATTCGTGCGCCTTTCATTTTTCTCCAGCATTCATCAGTTTTGCGTAAAGTGTGTGTGGATAGGGGTGATGGCGTGCCAGCCTGCCAGCCTGCCTGCCACAGCGCCAGCCCCCCAGCCAGCGGGAACATTTGCCTTGTGGCTCCAATTCCCAGGAATGCCTAACCTGCGCCAGCTGTTGAGAACATGTTACCTGTGCCAACAATGCGCCGGCTCTGCCCACCACATCACCTGCCATTCTGTCTCCATCTGGGCGCGAGATTGGATTTGCGTGCGTATTGTTTGTCAGCGGATTACTGTGCCTTTAACTCACCACATCTGTATTTGTATTTCCAGCTGTGTGCATGAATGCAAAGCCTTTTTTGTGTGTAGTATGCACTGTGCCAATGTGTATAAGAAGCGATGTTGCTAATGTTGTGTGCACTGCATGTGTACATACCAGCTCTGATGTGTGCGTGTATGTGTGTGTGTGTGTGTGTGTCTCCATCTGTGTGTGTTGGGCCTCCCTTGCCTGCATCTGGAGCAGCATTGAAGAGGCTTTCCAACAAGGCCAATGGCAGCCAGCCTGCCAAACAGCCCAGATGTTAGTTCTGTAAGCCTTGGGCTAAATGGAGGGACCCACACTCTCATTATACAGGACTAGTAAATTGCAGAGAAAGAGAGACCACATAAAAGGATAAAAGAACTGGAAGATGAATCAGATGAAAGAGATATTATTTGATACGATGTGCCTGTTCACCTTTCTCACACAAGAATTTAAACATAAATTAATCAGACTATGCCACTTTAATGGATTTTTGCTCAGTGTTGGTATAACCGGAAACCTCTGGCCCCTGGGAGGCATGAAATTGATATCAACTTCAGTTTTCTTATTTCAATTGGATATATACTTTCACCGGCCATTTCATTAGGTATGCCTGTTGTTCATTAATGCAAATAATTAATCAGCACAATGCAGCAACTCAATGCACTTAGGCAATTAGACATGGTCAAGACGACCTGCCAAAGTTTAAACCGAGCAGCAGAATGAGAAAGGAAGGTGATCTAAGTGACCTTTAATGGTTGGTGGTACTTGGATTTTCACAACTATCTGTAGCGTTTACATAAAATGATCTGCCTTTCTTTGATGCCAGAGGTCAGAGGTGAATGGACATACTGCTTTGAGCTGATGGGAAGGCATTTGTTACAACCAAGGTTGTGCATAGGTTGTGCAACACACCAAACCTTGATGTAGATGGGCTACAACAGCAGAAGACCACACTGGGTGCTACTTCTATTTTTTGCACTGTCCAACCTGGTACTAGCAAGGTGTACCTAACATAATGGCCTTTTTTTCCCCACTCAAATAACAATGGTAAAGATTCTTTCCAAAAGTGCCTGGATCTAGATCAACTAAGAAGTTAGTTACTGTCCTACCTGTGGTCAGGTTTTTAAGCAAATTCTTCTAAATATTTTTTTCTTAGTAATCCAGCTAACAAACAGGCAAAACAAATCATTCAAAAACTCCTTGGCAGCAGTAATATACTACAACCATTCTTAAAGTGAATGATTACATTGTCTAAAAAGTGGATTTTAAATCTGCAGCATTCAGTTCACTTCTTGGGTTCATCAATCTATAAAAAGTACAATATGTATTCATTTGCTTTGAGTCACCTTTTTAAGATCCAGCACTCAATCTCTTTTATCCTAGTTTTAGCCTTAACAAGCTGCTAACGGTAATATCTGCCTGTTTATCCACTAAACGCTTCACTCTTTTCACTACCTTAAGTTTGATGGACAGGATGTGTACAGTTAGTGATCCATAACCTTTTAAAAGTATGGCTGAAAATGCCACAAATCTCTGTGAGAGAAATTTGCAAGAGCAGAGTTTCAGCAATGACAGAGTAATAACAGAGAACGTCAGGATTCTTTGTTCAGTCTGTTTTTTCACATTGCACACTCATTTCATTTCATTAAGGTTCTTGATATGACCATATATAAATTACCATGAAAAATGATGGCATCACATAATCCAGCCTGGTGACCTTCAATTGCGTTACTTTGAGGTCACCCTCTGTCCTTTCTAATCACCAAATCCAGTGTTTTCCAAACCACCTAAAGCCAATATCTCTCCATAAACAAGAAGGCGGTTTTTGAAATAAAAACACAACATGTTCCATCAAACAGTGGGACACAATTAGCTTCATCATCTGGAGGGTGTGTAACTGTGATGCTGAAGCAGATTTATGTGTGTGTACGTTTGTGTCTGTGTGTGTGTCGCCACAGAGGTGACATCCATGAGGCTGCTTTAGCTCTGTTTGTGAGATCCATGTGTGCGGTCTTCCAGAGGGCTTATAGAAAGGGCCCCCCCATATGGTGAGCACACACTGTGGCAACAGGATGCAGCCCTCCCCTGTGTGCGACCTCCAGCCAGCCATCACACACTGACTGAGTAAACAACAACTGGACATGGAGTTATGATGTTGTATTTGCTGGCATATTTTTGGATGGGATATTATCTCCTAAATCTGTCATGAAAGTGAATTACCTTGGTCGTATGTCAGTATTTATACTGAAGCGATATCCTAAAATCTGTTTATCCTTTTTGAAAAACATTGTTTTTGTCAACAAATTCTAACACATTTCACTGGAGTGTTTATGAGTAACGGCTGTCAGATGTTACTGATGCGGCAGAGCTAGTGTGAAATGGATTCACAATGATAAAAATGTAATGAGTTTTATGGTAACCTTATTAGAAAATAAAAGAAAATAAATTGAATTGATCGTATCTGCCCCACATTCACGTGCGTCTTCTTATCAAACACAGCTTAGGGCACATTTGGGAAATGCAAATTGCTGAGAGAGAAATGTAACTGAGAGACATCTCCTCCCTTGACAGATATCCTTCTCACATCTCTCTGTTCCTGCACACAGATGTTACGCAGCAGTTTGTTCAGAGAAGGAGAAGATGATTCCTCCTGTGCTTCCCCAAGGAGTGTGTAGCCTGGGGAAAATCACATTTACACATAAAGTATTCATGTGTGTCTGTGAGCAAGTGTGAGGAGGAGACTAAAGAGAAAAGAAGACAGAGAGAAAGAAAGTGTCATGCAAAGGAAATAACTGAGGCACAGACCAGAAATAGGAAGTGGCAGGATTGGAAACTGAGGGGCCCTTGGGGGCCATCAGAAGCTTTGGAAATGCGTGTGTGTGCTCTGTCCTCTGGCTGTGCTCAAACTGTGTGTGTTTTTGATGTTGATCTCACCCAGTTGTTGGAAAACCAAACACAGTCTGTGCACCCAGATGCTGACAGATGTGCCGTGCACAGCCTAACATCCTCTGAAACTCACGTGCACAATGACACACACACATACACACACAGCGGAGACAGTAACCCACATCCTTCCTGTAGGCCCATTAGAAACAGTCCTTCTGGCTTTCGTGAGGGATTCAACAAACACTCCAATATTTCTTAAAACCAATCTTAGCTCCAGTGGTGTGCTGCTGTGCTCTTGAGGGACAAGGTGTCCACTCTGCTGTTCCAGATGTTCTATAACAAACTAAAACACAGAATTTGTGTCATGCAGATGTGTTTGCATCATAGTCGGCAATTTCAGGGAGAGGCAGGGAGACAGACAGGCAAATAGCCGGAGTTAATGCAGCTCTCCCTAGTGGTCTGGGGCGGCTCCTGCACACATGCAGCTGTGCACATGCAGAGAGGATGTTGAGATGGATGGTTTGGAATGGTGGGACATTTAGCTGTCATCTCTCACAGGCTGGGCTAGGTTGGGTAGCAACGTTTTAGTGTCTCAGCTGTTGTTTTTCATCCAGTCCTATCATTTCCCATCCTGTCTGATCCTACTTATCATGTCACATCCTGACCTTTCTATCCTATTTGGCAAATACCCTTTAGATACTCGCTTTTGTTGTGTATTGAAAATGAATTGTATTGTATTAATTTATTGATTAATTTTTTTAGGTAGTTAGGTTATCATGTTTTCAAACACAACACAGTTAAGTACATAATTTGTTGGATAAAGGCACAATTTTTAGAGTTTTACCTCTGTAAATCTCCATAGTGGATTTCTACTCAAACAAATAAGATGTGATTGAAGCAAACAATTTTAACTTTAATTCAAGGGTCTTAATGAAAGACTGCATGAACTGTTTTGGTATTACAGCATTTTTTATAAAGTCTAGAGACAGAATGTCATTAAAGTAAATTAAACCACATTCAAACACATTGCAACCACATTTTTATGCTTATATTGGACTGTCATAATTGAAAATAGGCCATTTTCTATAAGGACTACTGAAAGAAGATGTCAGTGATTGCATAAATCCAAGGATGAAACTTGGATTTAACATCCATGAACTGATTCCCTGAAGGACCACAGAAGGACATTCAGATTATTTTAACACATTTTCTTCAGAAAGTGAATCTAAAGCCTCCTTTTTTTCCTCATTTAAATTTAAACTATGCTCAATTAATTCAATTTAGTTTAATTCAATTCAATTTTATTTATATATTGCCAAATCTTGACAACAGTCACCTCGAGGCACTTTAGATTGCCACAATAAAACAGAGAAAACTCCATGAGCAAGCACTTGGGGAAAGTGAGAAGGAAAAACTCCCTTCTAACAGGAAGAAACCTTGGCAGAACCAAGCTCAGGGAGGTGCAGCCATCTATTGGGACCAGTTGGCATATTTATGATGATATGACACAAAATATCCTGTTTTTCCCAATCTTGAAGAGGTAAAGAACCCTTTGAATTATTCCCAGACTGACCACAAAAGTTAATGACTTCTAGGCCCGTCAGTCGATTTTTAAAGAAATCAAACAGCCAAAAAAATAAATAGACAAATTATTCACTTATTTATCTTACAAGTCATAAACCTGCTTCATCAGGACTGTTGGTGTTGTTTGACAAAATGTCTTTCTTGCTAAATGATGCAAAACCATAATTGTAGCATGAAATTCTGTGACAAAACCCTCAAATACAGAAATATCTTAGATGTAAAGTAATTGTTGCCACAAAACTACACTTTTAAGCATGCTTTTAGCCATCCGTGTTGTAGTAAATTTGGGTTGGAAATATAATAAACTATTTAAAGAACAACCACAGAATTATTTTCTATATTTTCTATATTATATTTTACAATGTCAATGCAGCTGGGAGCATTTTATTTCTAAAGGTTTATAACAGTATGTGTTTAGCCATATGTCAAGGTCACACCTCAGAAATGGCAGTGTTCTTGCTCCTCCATTGCCTCAATGTGAGCAAAATCTATTTTGATGGCACCCAGTAAAGCTCCAGTATGCAGCTGGAAGAGCAACAAGAGCAGTGTGTGTGTGTGTGTGTGTGCGACATAGGGATTTCATTTGTATGTACATGTCACAGAGTCCAGAGCTTGGAGATGCTTGATGACGGTAGAATGAGGTTTCTGGCTGCCCTCACTGTCACATGCGGATAACATCTGTCTACAAACACATCCTGTTCACTCACTCATTTCTCATAATGACAAATAATAAAATTCAATGTAAAGTGAACAAAACACCTTTGCTAAGTCTTGTCGGCTTGTCCAGCTGTCCTGCAAAATAAACAGCCCCTTCCTGAAATGTGCAGTCTCATTCTTAGAGTCACTTCCAAGAGCTTATGACGTTAGTGCTGGCCGTCAGAGCAAACCTAAGCAGTATATCAAGAGGCTTTGCTTTGTGGCTCAGCTCTCTCTTTATCACCATGGCGCAAAATGACTCCTACATTACTGCAGCAGCTGCTGCTAAGCAGCGGTCAATCACATAATTACTTTTACCCTCACTCATAAATAATCTGCTGTCACATGCTGTCAGAGATACAGGAATTACAACTTGCTGACGTAGAAGCTGCTCATGAATCTCATCATGGTGGGAGGTTCACAAAAAAACGGATTCACAAGGTTGAACTGGGAGAGCTTTCTGTCATAGACGTGTTTTCTTATTTAAAAGGACGCAATGTATAGATACAATGTAGGAAATTCTGTAGTAATTTAGTGGCAGCTGGATGCTGGAAAGTTACAGCAAAAATATCCTGTATCCTGTAATTGCATTTACTGTAATTTGCTGTAAATTTGAATGGCCACCTTGTGCTGAGTGGCAGTTAACTGTTAAAGTGACATCTTTTCTCTGTTATCCTTTTGCTGCAACCTCAAAAGGATGGTTAAACATTGAATTTTAAAAGAAGACTCTGCCATTGGTCAGTTTTTCCCATGCAGGTTTTACTTCTGTAAAATGGAATTACAGTAGTGAACCAATATCAAAATCTGTTTCCACTCTTCTGGACCCCAGCTTTTCATTTTAGAGTAGCAGCTGCACACTGCTGCACAACCTGAAAAACCAGGCTGCTCCAAACAAGGGGATGGATGTGTGTATGGAAGGTAGTGTGGGGGTAGAGGACAATCTGTGTGTTTGTGTGCATGATGAAGGGCCAGGGGACGGGGTGTTTATAGGGAGAGTTCAACCTGTCTGCACATGAGCAGAAGGTATCCACAAACACACATACAAATGCATATGCAAGCAAGTGTGTGAACATGTGATACAACACTGGATAACACATAAGGAGGCAAGCAAGCGAGCACATATAAGCAACTACACACTGATACACACAAAACCAAAGTGCCTTCTCATTTGCACACAGGGTGTAAGTTGGACACTCCATTTGCAGAAGTGAAATGTTTTGATCACATACTGTGTATAGACAAAATAATAGGAACAGTTTACCGTGTGGTGCAATCAAATGCAATATCCCTGTAACAAATGAAAGCCTTTCACAGCTACAGCTGTGGGGTAATGTGGCTGTAATGTTCAGTTTGCTGACTCTGTGTCAAGAGGGTGGAGATTAAATGTGACTGAAACTTGGATAGTTTGTGGAGTTGCATTGATCTCCTTGTATTTTGGCCACACTTTGAACAGCAGTATGAACGGCATTCATGTGACAATTTCAGAGTAGTGGACCATCTACATTAGTGATTTAATGCAAATATTCACACAATTATATCACTGAGACGAACATCAGTGAATGCATAACAGCCAAATATTCCACATTGTTTAGTTTTTTTTCCAGAAGCAGCAGCAGCAAAAATTTTGTTTACGAGCTGAAGTTTATATCTGGTCATCTGGTAATTCGCAGACTACATTTCACACCTGAGTGCAGAATAGGTGACCCAGAACAGAGGAGAACAGAGCACAGCAGAGCCATGCTGGACCATACTGGCTCCCAAGCTGTCCTGCTGTACAGCACACCTTCAACACTGTGGCTGCAGCTGCTCTGTCCTGTCTCATGTGTGCATACATTTATGTGCATGTGTGTGTGTACGTATCCCCTGCACATTGACCTCAGCTGTCCCTACCTCTATGCTGGTCTCCTGGGCAAGGCTGACCTCTCTCCTGAAGCCACTTCAAAGAGACCAGGGATGGGCTGTAGGTGCACAGGGTGCTGAGCCGGCCAGCACGGCTGCTTCCCTGGGCTTTGGGAGCTGGGGCTGGAGTTAAGGTAGGAGGGAGTGTTGCAGAAGGTGAAGGGAGTCACAGTGGCAGGCGAGCAGAGACAGGAGGTAAGGGAATGGGATTAGGGATGTTATGATCGTCAAAAGCTGGAAGTTTAGACTTGTGTTTGTTTGCTTTTCAACCTGGGCAGGCTTTCTGTGCTCTGGTGTCACCTACAGGAGTATGTGCATGCGTGTGTTATTCACTCAGCAGCACATCCCCTCACCCGCAGGGAGTCATATGTTCAGCTTGGTAAGAAGTGACGGCTAGGGGACCTGGGGGCCACTGTTACATTGGACTCCCAGTGGAAAAAAAAGATTACAAGACAAACACACCCATATTAAGAGATGGGTGAAATAACAGAACATCTGATATAATCACGGAATCTAGTTTAACAGACATAAATGCATTTTTTAACTTTATAAGTTGAAGAAATTGGAAAAAAAGGAAATAACAAAAAAGATTGGATTGAGATGTTAATAATATAGAACAACTGCTGGTGAAAAACCTTATTTATAGATTCTTCAAGACAACTGTCAAAATATGTGCCTGGACACCTGCTTACTGTTGGCCCAAGGACCACCACTTTGGTCCACTTTAAAAGAACTTTTTGCATCTTTGTGAATTTTATGTACCGTATGGATTACACACATACAGGTTATGTATGTATTTCTACATTAACCATATAAATGAAGTGTGAAAACCTGCCACGTGCAAGACTCAAACTTTGGTTTCTGGTGTGAGCAGCAAAATCCAACCTTTTAAAAGTGAAAACAATCATTTTAAACACAACGACACAAATCAGTGCATATGATACTGACCAGATTCAAAAGAAATTTTGTCCAGGCACACATAAACTAAGGCTGTGAAACTGTGTTGTTTGCTGTTCTTTGTACAGCAGGTTTATTCAGTCGGTACATTTCTCCAGAGCATTTCCAAAAAATTGAAATGTGACTCTACTGAGACATTTAAAACACAATGGATTTCAGTCATGTGTTAAGATTCACAGACTTGTCGGACTCTTTAGAAAGGGCGACATTACAATGACAGGCAGCTGGATACCCTAGTCAAAGAAAAGCAGCAAAGGATGACAGCCATTCAAGCCACTATGTTGGTCAGCTGAAAAACTATTATGTTATTATGTATGTTCTCTCTGCGCCTGTGGGTATGAATGGCACATCTGCTTGGGGTGTATCCCACCTCTTGACCAATGTCAGCTGGGATAGGTTTCATTGAGGGATGCTGATCGTGAGGCAGTTATTATCATAATGGAGCGTTTTTAGGAACTATATTGTCATTTCATCTGTGGGTGCACCAGTTTTCATCCAGTCAAGCAAACACTGGATGGATTACCATGAAACACTGTGCAGACATACTCCTTGAGCACCAACAGCTGAAGAGGATCTCAGTTTAACCTTGATGGACTGATACAGCATTTAGTGCAGATATTCATGTTTCCCAGGGGCAGTGTATCTTTGCTCTTCCTCTTTTTGGCCTCGGGAATATATTGACAGGTATTTTGTTCCTGTAGAAAACAGGAAGCAGGAAACAGGAAGCAAACTGATATGCAATTATATGTAACACCAGCTACAGGTTGAGACATCTGTCACCTTGCATTCTTCTGTTACATCATCATTATTTTTTATTTTCTTTTTTATTTAGTGTGTGAATTTCACCAGCTGTCGTTGAAAGATTACCCAACCTTTTAGTTAGCTAGTATCTTTTCTTGAGAGCGCAAAAACCTCAGTGAAACACAAATACACACAAAAGCAAGATGGACAACGACAAACAAACAAAGATTAAAGGATGGTGGAATGAAGTTTATTTCACCTCTACTTTCTCTCTGTCTCTCTATCTTTTTTAAAATTTGTGGACATGTGCATGTAGCCTTCCGAGGTAGTTTTTTTTTTAGTAAAAAATTAATGGTAGACATTCATCCACCTCAAAGCAAATGGCAAAGAATTTGCTGATCTCTTCTTTTTTATATGTTGTGCTAAAAACTAAAAAAGTACTGCTTCTTTCAGACTCTCTCTCTCTCTCTCTATATATATATATATATATATATATATATATATATATATATATATATATATATATATATATATATATATGAATATTTACTTTGAGTTTGTTCTGCTTATTTCAAATATATGTAGTGTTTCTTTTGTTTGTTTGTTTTACTTCTTTTACTTCTTTATGTTGTTGTATTATTAGAGGGCTAATATTTTCGAAGTTGCTTACTGACTCTAAGTTATCTGTAGGTTTGTGTGTGTGTGTGTGTGTGTGTGTGTGTGTGTGTGTGTGTGTGTGTGTGTCACAGGGGCACGTCTGGCCACAGCAACAGTAACAGAAGGGCTCCCCTGTGTTGCCTTTTTCCTTTTCAAGCTGTCTCTTTACCCCCACCTCAGTTATTCAACCTCCACACCACACACACACACACACACACACACACACACAACAAACACACACACATACACACCTTCCTTTTGCTGCTGGTTGCTACCCATACTCCCCCTCGTGCACACAGGGCTGTGAGCAAAAGGCCAGCTGATGGCAATACGTGTATGTGTGTTAAGGGAGGCCAGAACAGTAAACACATATATTATGTGACACGCTAGGTCCACCTGTGTCTGCACTCTGTGCCCAGCCATGGTCCCATACCTAAACCCTCTGCTGCTGAAGCTCCATGCTCCACACAGATGATGATAATGGAGGCCAAAAAGCCAACAAATGAAAATTCTAGTTTTAATATAAGGACATGTCTTTCTGAGATGTTATCAAAAGCATAAGAATCATTTGTCTGTATCAACTCTTGAATAACCAAACTGACGCTAGGATGCCCTAATTCAATATTGGCTGTAACAAAATTAAAGAACCATAATAGGACAGCTGACCCTGTTGGCTTGAAACAAACTGCACAGGAATTCAAAAAATGTGTTGCATAAACAATCTGAGCCTTATATGTGCACTGAACATTCTGGTTTACACTAGACTGATCAGCTGTTGTGTAGAGATTTCAGTCATATGCTGTGCAGCTGTCTGATCCTTCCGGGCTGTATACAGCATTCGGAAAATGGCAGTGTGAAGAGGATGCATGGATTGTTGACCTCACAGGTTGGTCATTGTTCAGACACTGTGTCTTTGAAATAGAAATAGTAATAAAAAAACAAAGAAAAATCTATTAAAACATTTCTAATGATACAACATTTCAATGTAACACAACCACCCAGTGAATTCTCCTGGCTTTTGTTTGTTTATTCCAAGACTGATCTTAAAGATGAAAAAAAGTTTAACTGAAATCCAGATTGCCTTGTAGGAGTAAGTGGTTTCCAAGATTTATCTGTTTGCATACAACAGCCCAGTGTCTTAAACTGGTATCTCTCTTTTTATAACAACAGATCAAGGGTTTTCTAACTTTTCAAGATTTAAAGATGTTGTAGGCTTTCTTCAAGCAACAGTAGGAATATCATTTATCCATCCATCCACCTTGGGGGCCATGTTGCAAGTTTATTGCAGGTCTAATAGAGATAAACAACTAGTCACGCATATATTCACACTTACGACCTATTTAGGGTCACATTGATCACAGCATTGATGTGATTCATTGTTCATTTTTCTAAGCAAATTCTGGGTTTCTGTGTTCTGACTTTTAGACCTCTTCATGGACATCGGCAAATGTCCCCAACGGGTGCCTGAGGATCTTGTGATCATGGCGTATTTGTTGTGCACCACACCAGTCTGAAAACTCAGTGGTCTCTTTCAAGAAGCAACTAAAAACTTATCTTTTCAGACTTGCTTTTGGTTAACTCCCTTTTTTCTCATTTTTTAATACTCTGGAATTTTTTTGTGAAACACTGTTATCTTTGTCTGGAAAGGTGCTATATAAACAATGTTTTACTTACCCACAAATAAACCAGACATGCATGTCCTTGAAGTGTGGGAGGAGTGGGAGGAGAGAACACATGCAGGTGTAGGAAAATCTCTTCTCCAAATACAGTAAGATCATAACTGTAAATAATAAATCAGTAATGGTTTCCATATCAGTAACACTTAGCTCCACTGATTTTAGAATGGGTCACCCTGTAACAGCTGGGATAGACTCCAGTCCAAATGTGACCCTGAACTGGATAAGGTAAAGAAAGTGGATGGATCATTTGTGGACATTTGGTGAAGCTAACATTTTGGCAGTATTGTTAGTAATTGGTTGCTTATTCACACAGACAGCAGTTACAGAACGGGGCATTATTATTAATATGAGTCATATTTTTTGGATGTAGCTGAAATTAATTGAAAAATAAAGAACAGCCAGGAAGGTATTTTTGGTACATGGCGTTAATGATCATAAGTATAAATACAACTGACAAAAGTACATTTTCAGTCAGTGGTAATAACATCTAATGGGGTTTTTTTTTTGTAATAAGACATCAAATTGTAACATTAGGGTGACATTTGGGCTGAAGGGTTAGCTTAGGCTGCTGCCCCCGCGACCCAGCCTCGGATAAAGCGGATGAAGATGGATGGATGGTTAGTTTTGTGTGGGTTAATATGTGAGAGTCAATATGAAACTGTGATATACTTCAGTAAAAGATAAATAAACTGGTTTGTATCAGTCTTGTGATGAATAAATATAATGTTGGGTGTTTTTTTTTTGTTTGTTTGTTTTTTAACTTTAATTCATACCTTCTTATGCACCTAAATGGAGGTTAGATGTTGTTTTTCTGGTCTAACTGATAACATTTGTACATTAGTGAATTCCCTTTTTCTGTTGCAATACCTGTTGAAATTTGTAACTGTTATTTCAGTTTCCAATCATCTTTGGGTTTCGCCAAGGATCCATTCACAGATCAGGCCTTTTGAGCCACAAGTTTCTTGTGAGATGTGTCCAGTTTCGCAAGGGACAAGGGATACAAAACAGAGAGACCTGTTTCCACTGATTTTCATCCAATCACTGTGTAATTTGGAATACCTCAGCATTTTCTCCCTGTTCCCCTTCCTTAAGAATTAGTTCTTGGATTAGCTGGAGGGCCAGATGTATCTCTCAGGTTCTTGCTGGATTTTATTTCTCTTAAGGACATGACTTTCACATTCTCTTCATCTGCTGTAGGTTGTTTTTCAGGCCCGCCACTTCTTTTTGTGTCTTCCACTTGTTTAGTTCGCTTAGTTTTTTAAGGAGACACTACACACCATGTCAAAATATGCCAGGTTTTCAGCTAATAGTTCTTTCAAAATCTCTTGTTGGTGGAAAAATTTAATTTTATGCCTTTCAAACAGGCAGCAGCAGGCTGCTAGTCACAAAGCGCTTGCAGATGTAATATAAAATAATAATACATGTGGTAATGCACTTTTATTTAAGAATAATCACTTAAAGTTATCACACGACTTCTACTCTACACACTGTATTGTTCTCTGCTGCTTCCATATATGACATACTGTCTGGAGATATGGGGTAATGCATATATAACAAGGCACTCTTCCTATTTTCAAGTTACAAAAAAGAGCTATAAGAATTATAAATCAATCAAACTATATAGAAGCAACTAACATTTTGTTTATTAATCTGAATACCCTGAAATTTTTATGATTTAGTTGAATATAAAATGGCACAGATAATGTATAAAGCACAAAATAACTTGCTTTGCCCCAGTACTCAGAAGCTGTCCAAAGTCAGAGAGAGTCAATATGACTTAAGGGGAACAGATTTCTTTAAAAAAAAACAAGATAAGAAAAAATATAAAGCAGAGATGTGTTTCTATTAGAGGAGTTAACCTGTGGAATAGTTATGACAGTGATTTAAAAAGGTGTAGTTCATTTTCCTTGTTTAAAAATATGTTTAAAAATAGAGTATTAGAAAAATATATAAATTAAGAATGAAAAGAGCAAAAAAACCAAAAAAACACCCCCCCAAAAAAAACCAAAAAAACCCCTCTTGATTCTTTTTCTTTGATGTAGTTACTTATCTAAGGTGGAAAGTTTTTTTTTTTCCTTGTTTGTTTGTTTGTTTTGTTTTTGCTTTGTTTTATTATTTGCTTCGAGCCCTGTGTACAGGAGCTGCATGCAAAAAGTTCTTTTGTTAAAAAGGTTGGCGTAATAAGCAAATACTTCAGCCAATACCTTTTGATTAGCCTTGTCTCATGCTTTCTTGCTTTGTGGTAGATCTTTGTTCACTGAGATATTTGAATGCTAATCAATAAAATCAAATCTACTTTTACTTAAAAAGTAAAAACCTCACCTTAGTTTAACAGTCTTTGCTTCAAAACTAACGTAAAAAAAAAAAAGTAAATGATTTCACACTTTGCAAAGTGACCCAGTAGGCCAAATTTGATCCTTTGGTGCACCTTATGTTTGACACCCCTATGGTTATTCAAGTAAGTACAGCTCTGATGAACGGATGATGAGTGGCTGCACCTTTGCTAAGCCCAATAAAATTAATTATTGGACATGTTTTTTGAGATGTTTACTGAGATTTTGGATGACTGCAAGTGTGTGAGCCAACAGTTTTCAAAAAATTAATGATTTACCAAAATCTGTGTCTGCTCAATACTGTAAGGACATTAATGACGAACGATAACAACTTGTAATATAGCCCATAACTAAGGGCGTAATTCCCCTGTAATTAAAAGGAATTTCAATGTATTTTATTTTAAATTATAATGTAATTATATTTGCATTCAAATACTTAGAAGAATTTGGTAAGAAATCAGATTTTTACAGGAAATAAAGAATTAATACTGTGAATTTTAAGTATAGCATAAGTAAAGTTGTGTGTAATATCATGTTACATATTGAGGAAAAACAAAAAAATCTGGTTTATTATTAATATACTTAATGTATACTTAATATAAGTATGTTTGGGGGTGCAGGTCGTATTATGAAGTGACTTAATCTTTTCTCATCTTTATTTGTTTTAGATCTTTATTAAATATTTATTATGTAGATGTGCAAATTGCCTGTTCTTTCATTTCCCCTTTTAGTAGGCATGCAGTAGGGATTTAGAACATTTTATTCTTAAAGTTATAGTTGAACAGTTATTGTGAGGTGATTGTGAAGTTTGATATTTTAAATTTTAATGGTATTTGTTTTTGTATAAGTTACAAAAAGAATAGTCATGATCATATTTAAATATCACATTATCACAGATTATTATGATAAAAGCACAGTTGTATAATAGAACATCCATCATGCACATTAACATAATGAATATTAAATAAGCACGTAAGAAAGCGAGATTAAAGCACTTCATTATATGGCCTGCGCGAGAAGTACAGTACAGTATGTAAGATTTAAGATGGGGAAATGTTGTTTAAAAAAACACAATAAAATTACGCTGTACTTAAACTTACCTATGGTGTACTGAAGATGACTTATGCTGTACTGAAATTCACTTGCCCTATACTTAAAATTACTTACAATGTAATTAATTCTTTGTTTCCCATAAAAACCTGACTTGGTGCTCCCTTATTCTAGTGTACTTACCTTAAAGTATTTGCAGGTAAATATAATTACATTGTAATTTCAAATAAAAAAGTGGAAATGAAGTTTTATTACAGGGGACTTGAGCCCTTAATGATAGGCTTATTATAAGGTGTTACCTAAGAGACTAACAAAAACACTAAAAGAAATAAAAACTAAAATGAAATTTAAAAATTTCAGAGAATAAGAACTCGTGTTATTTCCAGCCGAGAAAACCAAATAATACTAACTTGAATTTTAAAAAAGGGAAAAAATTAAATAAAAATAAAGACTACTTAGACAACATCATGGTATTGCTCTATTTTAAAAATTGTGCTCCAATTTTTCTGCCCTTGTCATACTGTTCTTCTTTATTTAAGCTATTGTCATAGGCTGTGTAATGTCTTGACTACTGTGACACAACAATCACCAAACTTCTGGGATCGATAAAGTCTGTCTCACATCTTATTTCTGATGATATGTTTGGGTTTGTGATTCAGTTATCTCGCAGATAAACCACCTAAGCACTTAATTCTCGCGATACTTGGCTTATTAGCCGGCACAGACGCACGGGGTGTTGGGATGAGATGATGAGAGAGCTCCACAGGGAAGGAAAACAAGACACAGAACTGAAACCGTTAAAATCGAAAACGGGAGAACGAGACGAGACGGTAGGGAGTGCGCGCGCGTGCGTGTGTGTGAGAATGTGGGTGGGGGGATGGGGACATAACAGAAATGGGGTTGCCGTTTCCCTGAGTGACGTCACCGGTTTTCCTCACCAGAGTCAAAACAACCGTTGGCTGCGGTAAACGAAAGCTCCGTGGAAATCCGTTTGATGTGTCTGCAAACGATTATTTCTGCATCGGCTCGTAACGTGAACCGACGACGGTTTCTTAGCTTACTTAGCTTGCAGTCCCAGGATAGCTTAATGTTCCTCACTTAAGAAGCGTGGAAAAAAATAATTAATAACCCGAGCCGTCCTGTCAACAGCAGGTGCAAGAGGGATACCACACACCACCACCTCTACCGCACCTGCGGCTACAGGTAATACTGTTAGCTAGCCACACTGTTGTGACAGTAAACACGGCACGAGCAACGCTAAAGCTAGTAATATAATGCCTCGTGATAACATTAGCGAGGTGTGTTTGACCGCTCACAAGGGAAAACTGAGGCGGGGGATAAAAAGTAGTGTTTTTAAACGTTTATCGTGCGTGCAGTTTTCTGCCTGCGTGTGATATGCGTCAGTTGTTTCAAATCCCCGTGACGCAGGTATTGCAGTGGTGGTACCTGTGTGTCTTAATCAATCATATTCATCCTACCTGCTGGATACATCACTGCAGTTTGAGGCAGCAGTATATCGGGATGATTTGCATGTACGCGGTATGCAGAGAAACGACAGACTAGGCCTGGCTCGATTTGCCTACACAAGTTACGGCAAGTAATTAAGAGGGTGTGCCACACTCGTAGATAATCCAGTTGATAATAATGGGAATAGTGCTGGTTGAATTAGTAAACAATATGTGTTGCAAATTTTTACTTTTGGAGCCTGATATTTGGATTATAATCGATTTAGGAGCCCAAGCAGAATAGAAATTAGAGGAAACCTGCTTACCAATTTTTATTGATTCTTATTTTCTTTTTAAGAATTGTATCAGAACAAAATATTATCTTCATGTCAAAGAGATCATTACAAAAATCCCCAAACTGCAATAAGGCTACAGAATCTTCTCTCTCTCTCAAAAAATAAAAAAAATTAAAAAAAATGCTTTGCTACTGGAAAGATGTACAGATAATAAACTGAAAATGAGTTGCTTTTACCCACCTTTAACTTACCCTATGAAAGAAAAGTAGGTGCCCCAGATTTATGTAACATGACAAAGGGTAGGCACTTGTATTATTTACCTAATGTTTGTAACTTCACCCTTTTCTCTTTTATTACTCATTTTTATAATTTTCTTCAAAAGTGCTTTGATTCTTTGCTCATACTGATTCTGCTGGCTCTGAGCTTGCAATAGGTCATATGGGAGGCTGACCATCCGATCACTGGTTTTGAGCTGAGAAGACTGGCAATTGACCGATTTGGTGCCTGGCCGGTCAGTTGGCGCATGTCTAATACAAATGCTTAATTTAAACAACTTAGGTCAATTAATTAGGCCCAAACTGATTATAATTGTTCAATTTAATGTAATCCTTTGGTTTGTTTCTTTCCATATACTTCTCCTTAATGTAAATAGGGAATATACTTTTCCTTTTCACCAAAATGTCAGTTTACAACCTTAAAGGCTCCCCTGCAATGGTTTTTTTTTTAATGCAAACTCTCAAGAAACTTAGAGCAAAACAAAACGCATATCTGATCAAATGCACAGAGATACTGAGTGGCGATAAGGTAACCACCGCGGCATATTCATTACTTTGGTTTTGAACATAATAGCCTCTGTTTAGTATGTGTATTGCAACACTCAACATTAAATATTGACCCACTTTTTAACTGTAGTATATATTTTTTTAATTGTTTGATTTAATAGTTTCTTTACATAAAGTCTGAAAAATGGTTAGTACATGAATTCTAATGAAAAGGAAAAATTAATTTATAGAGCACTTTTCTGCTCTTGCTTGTAGTGTAGATAGAACAAAGTGTTTGTAGTGTAAAGCACTTCAATGACCAGTTGAAGTGCTTTACACTACAAGCACTTTGTTCTATCTACTTAAGCACTTTATCTAACTTACATCCCCACCTCCAGCCAATTTGGATCCAGCAATTAACCTAACAAACATATCTTTAGACTTTGGGAGGACGAACATGCGATCTCAGTACAGAAAGACACCATCTGACCAGAGGTTCAAACGAGGGATGTATCAATAATAGTAAAAAATAATAATAATATTTCATTAATGGAAAAATTAAGTCTATACATTTCTATAATAGGCAGAATCCAGCATATGTGAACATTGAGGTTATGCATGCATATAAATAACATACCAATACCATAATCCAGTAATGACATAAAATTTCAAGCAACAAGTCTTGCACATTGCAACGCCCACCCACCCTCAAACCTTTCCATTATAACAAAGCATAGAGCGGGGGCTGGACTGGGTGACACTGAATCCACCTTTAGTTACGATAAAATAGGCCAAGGCTGCTGGGGCCTTCCCAGGATGCACTAACATCACTCACTATGTCTTTTTATACCACTCTGCATTTAATCATTCGTTAGTATTATCTCTGCATGTCTTTTGTCCTGTCTTCCTCTCATCACCCATAACCAGTTGTAGCAGATGGCTGCCCCTCCCTGAGCCGGCTTCTGCTGGAGGTTTCTTCCTGTTAAAAGGGCATTTTTCTTTCCCAGTGTTGCCAACTGCTTGCTCACAGGGGGTCGTTTGATTGTTTTCTTTGTATTATTGTAGGGTTTTTACCGTACAATTTAAAGTGCCTCAAGGTGACTGTTTTTATTATTTGGTGCTATAAAAATAAAATTGAGTTAAATTGAACTGAACAAGTCTTATTGTTGATTCTAAAGTAGAAACCTAGTTTCAGTTTTAAGTTTTCTCACCAGTTGCTGAAGTGAGGAGTAAACGAGAGAGTCATAAGTACATATATAGAGAAAGTTTTAGTGCATCAAATGCATCTGTCCAGCACCTTTTGTTGCTAGGCTACACAAGGCTTCTCAAGTTTTTCTCCTTTGCTGTTATTTGCAGAGCTGATATTTTAAGTCCCATTCCTTCTGATTTCAGTTGGTTAGTGAAAGAAGAGAGAAGTGACCTTGACAAGTTCCTAAACCTGAACTGTTTTGAACAAAGAACGCAACAAAAATCAAAAAACACTTGTGTACCAAGGCCAGTTTTGGGTCTAGGACTTTTAGCACTGTGAACACTCAGCTTGATAGGATTTGTATAGAAAATAAAGCACAGATCTAGACACAAACATTTAATCTCATGTGTTCACTTTCTAGTTAAATTCACTTTCATTTAATAATAACAAATAAATAACAGTTACATTACATTCCACATCTCAGGCTTTTCATACAAAGGAAGAACTTACATTTCAGAAACTCTGATAACCATCCTCAGCATGTTTGCTTGATGCAAAAGATTAAGCACTTGTACAACAATTGACTAATCATTTTATTTTTAATTTTATTTTCCGTCTCTTCTAATGAAAGCAGCACTTCATACAGAAGCATCAGTGTAGTGTGCTTACCTGTGTATTGGCAGTGTTCGCCATCGAATGTACCCTCGCATCATTAAATGCTTATGAAGAGAAGAAAATAGACTTCAACCCTAAGTAGCCTGTGAAGGCAGCTTCATTGATTAAAATAGAAGAGAATTTCTCATATCAGATCCGGATTAAACAGACCATCTAAGGGGGGGGGGACAACAACACCTAAAGCACTTTCTGTGTTAACAGAGTGTAACACTTGAGGTCCTGCCAAAGGCTGGCTTTCATTTAGGAATTTAGATTGTGGATTTGCTGCTGTGGATGTCAGCCAGAGTTTTCATGAGGCCAGTGTTGTGGGTGAGGAAGGGTGATGAAAGGTGAATTGAGGTGAGGTGTACTGTCCTGACCTGAGTTTGATGGGAATGAGCTGATTACATATAGAATTAGCTAAAGAATAGTGATAGCTTGCGACGTCAGTGTATATCTCCTTTTGTAGATGACTTGTTCTGTAGAGCTACACCAGTAATGGTGCATATTTTAGTCTTATATATTTGTATATCGTGTACTGGTGCTTTGCTTAGAGTACAGTAGACTCTCTTCCACTTAGGCTTCAGTTTCTATCGTAGTAGTGCAAAAAAATCTACTTGCAGACATTCTTCCTTATTACTGTTTAAATTTATATCAATTAGTGATATAACTTTTTCTGTCTTAATACCTTAGGTATCTGTTGATATTGAGTACAGATTAACACCAGAGTTAAATTAATAAACTATATTCCTTACTGTGGGTAAGAGACTGGGAATCAGTTCAACATGCTTGACTTACACAGTCTCATTTGATATCATCTTCCAGTCAGCTGAACAGAGAGACCAGTGCTGTTTGGCTAGCTTATATGAATTTTTATGTTTTTATGTTTTTGTTATGAGTTATGGATCGGTGAACTTTCTTTCCAACTATACTGAAGTAAACCAGTCCTTATTACACACACTTGAAGAGTAGTATGTATACCTCAACTCACAATTATTTATTTTGGTCTTAGTCTTTACAGTATTTTCACAATCAGAAGAGATAAGTGGTGAAACAACAGCTCGGATGCCAGCTAGTAATTCAGCAATGAACGAATTTGCCTGTGCAGAGACTAGCTGCACAGACCCATGAATTGGGATGTGTGTTGCCAGGTTTTGCTGCCAGATGGTTGAAGTTCTATGTAGTGTGTGGTTGTGTGTATGAAGACTGTGTTTCATAGACAGTCTGGCAACTTGGGCAACATAAGAGGAACACAAAACTTGCTGATTTTTTTTTAGTAGAAAGTTTGCGGGTCATGCCAAATACAGAAGTTTGCCAGGAGAGTCTTGAAATATTAGAGAACCTGGGGAAAAAACCTGTTTGCAGGTATGCTTGTTAGTATGTTACAAGAAAGATATTTAGCTTTCTTTCCTTGAACAGTGGTTGGAAAATGCTGGTGTCTGAAATGTGATCTGTTTTTTTTGTTTTTTTTAAATAAAATACAACAAAGATTAAATTGTTTAAGGCAGACCTGTGGATTTGGATTTGGGTCTGTTTCTTACCTTTGCAATATTAAGAGACATGAGTGGGGATTTGAGCAGTGTAGATAGCTTAACTTGTGTAAGAACTGGCATTGCTTGTATTAGTCTTCGTCAAGCTGAAAGTGTTCCAGTTCAAAGTTAAAGCAGATGGAGCTTATAAAGTGTTGAAATTATTCCACTTTCATCACAATTTCAGAGTAAATTATGGGGGAATTCATCAAGTATTCTGTAGTTCTCAGTTGTAGCAAAGACTGTTAAAAGAGAAACACAGAGCTCTCAAGCAACCCTCAATGTCCCTGGAAGAAGTATAATTCTGGGGACAAAAAGCAATTTAAAGCTTTATTCTGGGGTGGAACTTACTGGTGATTATAGAGATGCAATTTATATGTCCCCGTAAATGAACTGACAATAAACTTAATTCAGATAATGCTTTATATCAATTGCCCAAATATGTGCTGAGAGGTGTTGTATAGTTACAACACCTTGTAAGTATAGTTCTTCTAGTTACATTGAGTTCAAAATCCCATACTGTGCTCTATGTACTCAATATCATGGTTCAACAAACTTAAGAGTGAATCTCAGTTGTTTTTATCCTTTTGGATGCACTTCTAAGCTTGTCTTAGTTAAGTCACTCTTTCAGAAATGCATTTCCATGGTAACACTACTTAAATTATGGATAGACAAATTAAAAATGGAAAAATTGTATATTTGCTTTAAATCCCAGTTTACTCGTCCATCAATATCACTACATTGCATTGTGGAGTATACATGCCAATGTAGTGTCTTGTGCTTGCAAACTATAATATTCCCTTCATATTGAGATTGCTCATATACTGAAAAAATATTTTAAATTTATATATTAAATTTTTTTACTAAGTAGTAAGTTTGTTTATTATTTTGAACGCACATTGTTTTCTATAGGTGTGGCAACTGATGCTCTTGGATACACTATCTCAAAATTATAGTGAGAACATCACTTCTGCAAAACAAAGTAAATAATAAAAACAGGGTTCTGCTGTTATGTAACACATTCGTTGAATGCTGCCACTCGCTATGTGTCTGCCTCCACTGAGTCTTTTTCTCTTTTCTTAAAGTTTCTTTTCCTTATTTGTATTTTTTTGTCTTTGTTGTTGCCTCTGAAATGAAAGGGCATGAAATAAATGTTGTCTGGCAGGTGCTTCCCCTGGCATGGTTGGTTCATCATTGCAGTACATGTCACCATAGCAACAGCCACCCTAGTGACAAGGGGTTGCCACTGTCTGGACATTCCTCTCCTCTCCTCAACTCAACTCAGTCCAGGCTATGCTTCACAGATTAAGGTTGAAGCTAACCAAAGCTTTATTGAATAACAAGCTTAATCCAAAGTTGTATAGTGTCTATAAAAAGAATGTTATCCCCTTGGATGTAATTACTAGGGCTGAAAGTCATTTATTTTTCTCTTCTAAAGTAGTGCCATTATGATAGTCTTTATGCCTCAGTTTCACAAATATCAACTGGATTTCAAGAACGAGGTCTCTTTCTGTTGAACAAAAGGACACAAAAGGAACCATCTGAATAAGTAATATTGTAAATGAAATGTTTGATTTTTGTCTTCTGTAACACAAGCACCTTATCTTATGGTGTGAATTTGATTGATTTTAATTTTTAGACATTTCAGAAATAGACATTTAAGAACTAGAAAAAAGTATGATGAATAAATTCCAAACATTAAAACTACAGCAAGAGATGTTCCCATAGGGTTAATATATTTGCCAACAAAATTAATAGGTTAGATGTGCTGGGGTAAAAAATTGACTATTTAACTAGTCTAAAAATAAGAGAGCACACACACTTTATGTGCATTTAAGTTGTTTGAAAACAAAAATGTATTTCTTTATAATCAGATAATCAAATCTTATTTCTAAGTTTGCTGAAATATGTGGCAATTCGACACTAAAGTGGCCGATGTTTACTGTGTTAGCGTAAGCACCCTACTTTCTTACAGGTTAGCATCCGTGCACCTTTGCAGAACACGGTTGAGTGGTCTTTGCCATTTTGCTCTGGCACAGCCTCTTACTGATTTAGATCAAAGTAGTGCAGAACCATGATGTGATATTTACAACTTCAGGGCAGGACAGTAGCCATCGTAGGTGGCTGCCTAAAATCTTAAAACCAACAGTTGGCTGGTGATGTACCTGTATAAAATGTGAATATGCTGACTAGAAACTCCAGTTTAATTGTATAGTTGATTAGTTGATTGATTAGTTGCTCACATACCTAATTACATTGTATTTGGATGGTAAAATATTAAACATCCTCAAATCCAAGGTCATTTTCAGGTATTATCAAAGGTGCAAAAATGTACATTATTGATTGTTTTCAATAATTAAACAAAATAACGGCATAAAACAGGTGCTATAATTTCTTAAATCCAAAGTGTTAAACAAAAAGTTATCATTTTGACATTTGAGACATATGACATGTTTGAAATGTGAAAGTAGATATCCTGCTGTTGATTAAATGAATCTCTGAGCTTTGATTACCAACAAACCTAAATGTGATGAACTAGTCTGCATTTGTTCATTTGCTCGCTGACTAGTCACGACTCTGCTGCTTCAAAATGTATTAAAAAAAAGAAAGAAAAGAAAAATCCCTGTGTCACCTACTAGGGTGTGTGCGCATCTGTGGGTCTATTCCAGCATTCGCTCTGACGCTGCAGACCCCACAAGTGTCTGCAGCATTGCAGACAGTAGCTGATCTGAATACTGATTTCCAGCTAGATAGCATTGACTACTAGCCTAGCTCCCGTGGTGCTGATCTTCATTCAAGCTGAGCAGCGTAGTGTCGTTGCGGGGTTTTGTAATACAGTGTAGTAGGGTGCATCTGAGGTGAACGCAGCAGCTATGCAGAGAGACAAAGAGAGGGGAGGGAGAGCAGGAGTGAGACGACAGAGAGGTGCAGAGATTTGCAGAGAGAAAGGGAGCGTGAGAGCATCCCTAACTGCCGTTGTTGCTATTTATAACCAAGCCCTACTCCACAGTCCTGAGAAGCTCTCTCACCTCCCACATACGTTCAAATCAGCCCACACATACCCACACACACACACATTGAAAAAAATTATTTGATATACAGAAATACATTGAAGGCAGAGCGCTAGATTGGCTTATGTATGGTGCACAACCTGCTAACCAGGACAGACATATCTGTGAATGAATGAGTTCTTTAGCTCTGGGATTTTGGTTTGGCAGTCAGTGTCAGGTTTTTTTTTTTTTTGGCTTCATTGACAGTTCTGTAATAATTCATCTTGTTTATCAGAGAGAGTGTTGCGTGGATAAAAAGAGGAACTGGGTGTATGATTGGGTGGAGAGAGAAGGAGAGGAAGCAGCCCTCCCAACAACTAGTTGTTTGTCTTGTCAGAAAAGGACTTATGAGAGGAAGAGGGGACCAGCAAGAGAGGAAGAAAAATAAACCCATCTCTACTTTTTTCTGTATTATTATTTTTCTCTCCTTTCACTTCCTTACAGGCTGAGTCACTGCTGGTGAGGAGGAAGGTCTGGAGAGGGAACGAGAGAGGAGGAGGTGGAGGAGGAGGGGGAGAAGAAGAAGAAGGAGAAGAAGTAGGGAGGGAGCTGAGGAGATAAGCCACAACAGGAAGCAAGTCGACACACACGTACAATATACATACACACCGCGTGTTTGTGTGTGTGTGTCTAAGAGAGAGGCTGCGCGAACGAGAGGGTGAACGGGAAAGGAAGGGAGGGAGAGTGACGCGGAGGCTGGGAGAGCCGGCCCCCCTCCTCTCCTCTCCTCCTCCTCTCCCTCTCTTTCTCTCCTCCTCTCCTCTCCTCCCCTCCTCCCTCTCTCTCTCTCAGTGGAGCAGGCGTGCAGCGGCATCAGACTCGGCGTGAAGGAACCATGAGCGATGTCACCATCGTTAGAGAGGGATGGCTCCAGAAACGGGGTAAGTACATCCAGTACCTCTCTTCTTCTTCTACACCCCTCCCCTGTGCTTCTGCCTCCTCTCTTCTTCTTTTCCTCTGCCTCTTTTCTAGACTGAGGGCCTGGCTGTGCCTTTCCACATGTGCTGGTGGGAGGATGTGAGTGTTGCGATTGTGTGTGTGTCTGTGTATGAGTGATAACATGGATGTCTGATTATGTAGTATGAGACTGTACATGAGTGTGTGTGTCTTTGTATATTATAAGCTTGCCTGGCTGTGTTTGCTAAGCCACTATATGCCCCTCTCAAGTTGTGACTGAAAGGACTGTGCATGGGTATGTGCTTAAATTTGTATGCACAAGTGTATATATGTGTGCACTTAACAACATCTACTGGGCTAGTGTGTAGTGTTCTTTTTCTGTTTTGTTTTTTTTGTTGTTGTTTTTTTATGCCAGTGTCTCTGCTTGTCTGAAATCCAGTTAGTTCTGTCTCTCTGCGGTGTTATTGAAAACAGAAGTTTTAAGTTCATAGCGTGGTGTCATTGGGAGTCATATGATGTGGGGTTGAGGGGATAGTTGGGGTGGAGTCAGGGTGTGTGTGTGTGTGTGGTGGGGGGGGTTCACTGACAGCACATCCTGTTTATAGCAAAATGAATGAGAAATGGGAAAATTTTGCAATAGCTGAAGAACATGTGGCAAAAAATAGTACTTCCCTGTCCTCAAACATTCACAGCTTATGCTCACTCAGTGGTAGTCACAACACAAAAGAAGGCATTTGTAGCAAGGCCAGACTGGGCAGAATTGGCCAAGAAAGTGCTATAGAGTAGCTCTGTGATGAATGCATCACTGACTGGTAGACACTTCAGGACTTTTTTTTTGTTTTTCTCCTAAACCACAATTTCATGGGGTCGTGTGTCTGCCTGAGGGATACGACTAAGTGTATGTGAATGTCTTTTAGAAGGAGTGCTTCAGGGGTAGAACAAGGGGATTTCCAGTCTTTTAGGCCAATGAGCAGCATCCTCTTGACTGTGATGCTGTTTTAGGAATGTGTAACAGAAACTCTTGAACAGGAAGTGACATGGGTACATAACAGACAGCAGGTTTCTGGGTATTGTAGGCTCAGCCTACAGCACAGCAGGAGTATATGCTGCTCCTACTACATGGACTGGATTATCGCTCTCTCACTGTGTCAGACACTCAAAAACAATCTGTATTACGGTAGTAAAAAAGAGGGGCAAATCGTTGTCAATATACGCCAACATGCCAGTATGATTCTCAGACAGTCGTCTGTGCATATTAAGAGGAACACATCGCCCCCAGTCACGACGCAGCAATACTAGTGCTTGCAGTGAGAGGGAGAGAGAGATAGAGGTTAGGGAGGAAAGAAGGGGTGTTTGTTTGTGTCAGGAATATGAATGTTTGTCTGCATCATATGCTAAATCTTTCTCTGTGTTTGTGTGTGGAGTGAAGCAAGGTCAGGGTGCTGACTCACTGTCCAGGTCGTGATACAGCAGACACTGCAGTCTTAGTCATTAAACAGCTTTATGCTGAAATAAAATGGCAAGATAGGCCAATGCAGAAAGTTAAACTTCCACATACACAAAACTTTGTGCTAATATGATTGCATTCAGTTGTGCTCTCACTGTCTGGAAGAGCCTGTACTTTCTAACTCTTCTAACGTCTTTTTGTTTTGAACTGAGTGACAGTGACAATAGACACAGAGACTAAAACACTGAACCTCTGGAGTTTTAGAATCTCTCTGTATAAAGGAATGAGGCTCTTAAGTGCCTTTGAAAACCTCTAGTTAAAAAAATTGTAAAAACAGTTTTCCTGTTTTTGTTCTAGTCAGTATGAGAGCAATACCTAAATAACTGCTGGGTTTGTGTATAGTTTCTGCTTAGATGAGTACTGATGTGTTTGTCTTCCTGTTACTAATTCAGTCTTGTTTGTGTATTCCATAATTCAGGTTGTATTTTTGGTAATCTTGTAATTGATCATTTTAGTTTAATTTTATTCTCTCAGTTCAGGTCTACAGCAGCTGTTAAGTATGTAGTTCCAATATGGTAAAATCTTGCTATCAAAAACAACTTGATGTTAATTAGTTGGAAAAACTCTGCTTGCGTACAGAAATTTTCTTTTAATAATAAGCAGGTTGGTTGAATATTTTGGTTGTTGTTTTATTTGGTCTGATTGCTGATAGCTCAGGCTTGGTTCAGATATAAAAGAGCTTTATAAAGACTGTTGTTTGTACGTTTGCTGATGATATAACTGTTCTAAAGTTGTAGATATGTATGTCCATTGGATAAATAAAACGGACAGTTTTGTCTTCTTTTAATTTAACCAGATTAGCTAAAAGACAACTATGATAAGAAATGTCTGATTTTTATTTATTGTTTTATGCTACTCTTTCCTCTGCTTATAAATTAGAAATGATTGATTAGGAGAAAGCATTTACCCTTCAAAATATCAGTGACGGTCATGACTTCTTGCTCATGGACTTCGAAGGGACTATGTGTACCTGTGAGTTTATTTGACAAGTTGGTGTCTGTATACACTTATTTCTGTAGCTTATATCTGTATATGTATGCCCAACTGCACCAACCTCAGTCAACCTTTTTAACCTGTACTGTAACTATATCAGAGCTTCAGGATGCATCCTTACTTTCCGTATTGCCTTTCTACTTCAAACAATGAGACCAATTTGAAATACAAAGTGTTTCATAAACACTGAGTAAAAGATCCATAAGACATGAAAGAAATGCACAAGAGATCGCATAAAATAAAGCGTAATGAAATGTAAATGTAATAAAAGCATAAAGTTACGCAAAGTTAAGATGAATTATCTTTGTAATCTTGCAACCCAGAGATAAGCATCAAGAGCTTTACCTCTACAAAAACAGAGTGCACCATGTCCTTAGATGACCGAGCCTTTGAATGCTTACTCGCTCACTACCACAATGATGATTTCCTTCCTCCTTTCATTGAATCAGAGTGGGGAGTGCATTTGGCTGCATTATGTCTTTATCAATGGAAGTAAAAAAAACAGTGGATTAATCCCGTAAGCTGCCACACAATGCGTCATAAAAGGAACAGATGGAGAAGTAAACCAAAATCATTATGGAATTAAAACAACTATAAATTTTAAAAATATTTAAATAAATTATTAATTTCTGAAAATAGGTGCAAGTGTAACCTTGGAAGGACACTGTATTGTGTTGATTATCTGTGGGTAACAATCAATATTTAAATGCCTAACAGAGCTGTTTTAGTTTAGCTTTAATATCTAAATCTTGAAGTATACCTGTCTTCTTTTCTGCCAAAGCTGGGACTTTACTTTCTGACAACCTATATGAGGCCACAGAGGTCACACAGTAGTTGTGGATAATGTTACCTCCATCAGCATCAACCCACACAGCAGTCAGCACAACAGATGGGTAGGAGGGAGGAGAAACACTGGAGGAGGGAGGACAGGGTGAAAAGCATTGTCTTTTCTTTGACACTTTGTCCCATGTGAAGTGCTCTTCCGTAAAGCTAATAATCTCAAAACTATATCAAAGTAGAGTTAGGCTTCTTGCAGACTTGTTTGATCATTATTTATCTCCCAAGAGATAGAGGAGCGATACAGGTTTTTTTTTCAAACAACTTAGATTTATTTTTACATGACACTTAAAGAATATAGATGCATTTAGAAAAAAATGTTTAAAGAAAATGCTATGAAAACTTACTGTTGAAGTCAGAAGGGAAACACAATATACTGCAAATATATGCTGCAATTTTTGCAAACAATATGTTTCCTTCTTTAAATTTCACTCAGCTTCATTTAAAAGTATAAATCTTGTATTTCTGCTAGGAATTAAAAATATAAAAAGGGCATCAGGCTAGTTCAGTTCAAATACCTCTTTGCATATCACTTCTATTCCCATAAGCTGTAAGAAACTAGAAATTATACTACAAATACACATCCATGTTTTCTCGAATGCAGTCATCTTAATAATATATGAATCATCACCACAGGAAGGAACACTTCTCTTTGTTCTTCCTCTCTGAGTTCAATAATTTTGTAGTGGAAATTATTGATTTCTTTGACTGCATAATGGAGGGAAAAATCAAGAGGTCAAACGAGGCTACAGGCTCGGACATATGGTCTCGATTGTGTATTGGTTATGATATTATATTATAAAAGGAATTGAATTACATTGCAGCAATTAAATTACATTGCAGCATCCTACACATTCACAAAAATGTTTGTTCTTCATAACTTCATTTGTATCTTTAGCTCTGCTCATGCTGCTCACGTTGCCTGTATCTTTCCATCGTTTGTTTGGAAATGACATAATACGGAACCCAGGAAGTAGCTGCATTAGATATTCAATGTGTCTCTTTATGAAAATCCATTTATCTGTCCCCAGTGAAGTGGCTTTCCTCAAAGCTACTGATCTCTAAACTATGTCAAAGTGGAGTGTGTCTTGTTACAGACGTGCTATGAAGTGGTCAGGATCAATAATTCTTTGTTGATAGAATCAAGGGGATGTTGTACATACTCGTCCTTGTGCAGTTTCACATTAGGCTTTTCACGCAACCTGTCTGCATCTCACCACTCTCTTATGAGACACTGAGCTGCAATAAGGAACAGCACACCTGTCCTTTCTGCACTCTTTCCTCTTGTACAGTCTCTTAAAATTAATCCCTCTGGGAACTGTACGTGCTATACTGTATACATTGGGCTGCTGTGGGGTTCATTGGGTGCAGTGCAGTGAGGCAGCCATCTTGGCTCAGTGAGTTCAGTGAGTTCAGTGATGCTGGAGGGAGGCTGGCTGGATCAGGTGGCAGTGCCAGATCTCTGATATCAATCACCAGCCGCTGCTGCCTCTGCTACTGTCTGCTGTGTCGCCTTTCTCTCTTCTCTTCTCTTCTCTTCTCTTCTCTTCTCTTCTCTTCTCTCTCATTTCCATGTACCATTATTCATCCCCTCTTTTTCTCAAACTTATTCTACAGGCCAATAGTAGACACACAGACAGTGAAGGCTTTGTTATGAATGGCATCCTCTTGCACATCCGGAGGAAGTGTACGCTCCAGTGTGGCTTTACAAACTGTCTCCATTGTCCTGAGAATGACTCACTCTACACTGCAGAGAATGGCAGACAGCCAGGCAGTCAGACAGACTGACAGCACAGTGCAGACAGACTAGTCTGCAGAGCCTACAGACGAACAGCAGAGAGACAGTTTGTGACAGGTAGAGCCAATATGGAACAGAGGAAGCCAACTTGTGAACTAAAAAGACCTGCAGCTAGCACGTGTGGACACAAAGTGTAGATGGATAACATACACAGATAACTTTGTGTTTAGCTGGAATATATGTTTTTTGGTTTTTGGATTATGTCTGTGTTAGCGTTACACTGCCTCAGCATAACCACGGATAAATTTTGCGAGTTGTGAGCTCAATGGCCTGAAGCAATATAACTGTCAGCTCAGTAAGATCGGCTGAAGCATCCCTATAAAAGCCATGCACAAGGACACTCCTGGAGTAATGGATGGGTGTGTGAATGAATTAATGTAGAGTTAGGCAGTCTTGGATAAATGAATGAGTGAATCAATGAATGGAGTGCTGATCACTGCAGATGAACAGCTTGGACAGAGGAAGTGAGCGGGGAGTAAAGGAGGAGAGGTTGAATAATGGGATTAGTTTGCAGCTCAGGATCATCAATATGCTGACCTCAAACATTTGATCACACTGTGGGTGGATGCACATATATTCACACATGTACACTTCACAAGGTTATTGTTAGTTATTATTTATCACTACTCTGAAAATCATTGTCAGAATCCAAATTTTGCTTAATGCACCCTGCTTACATGCTATACATTATCCCTCCTTTCACTTGATTAGTAATAAGTGTGATCAGAAGCACCCTCAGCTAAACATATTGTCTGTCATCTGCTGCTAATAATTAAACAAATTATACAGTTTGTTATCAATGTTAGAATTTAATACATATATAAATTAATAATTCATTTATATAAAGGTGCTACTGTGTATATATAAGAATGTGACTCAAGCTTGTTAGACATTTTCATGGTCACGCAACACAAATCCAACAACTAACAGATGTTATATGATGGATTTCTTTAACAACATGGTTTATGCCACTTGCACCAGTAAGGCTATTGTTGAATATTGTTGCCAATGCTTGCTTCGTTTTTCAAATTTAGCCCAGACAATGTTTTTTTAAGGGAAAAAACCTTTATGTATCCTAGATTTCCTACACGCCTCAGGTTCCTCCACAAGTATTTTCCCTTGTTCCAAAGGGAGCCTGGAGATGTGTCTTTAGTTTAATAAGATCTGTTGACAGCAGCTGCACTGTCCTCACTTGACAAAGCAATTTGAGTTTAAGTGGAAACCAGAATCTATGTTTAAATGTGCTAACACAGATTAGACTAATAGGGTAGTGTGTGGTTTAACATCTTGAGGTTATTGAGAGCTGGTGGGAGCAGGCTTTGGGTTGATTAGAGAAGGCAGGTTACAGTGGGGGTTGGTTTGGCTGATTTGGGCCAACAGATTAGTTCCTAGTCGCTAGCAGCTAATGTAAGTGTTACAGTAGCTGACAGAAGTATTACCCCAGAGTGAGACTGTTTTGGCTTTTTATGTGGCCATTTTTTTTTTCTTTTCCAGTTTTGACAAAATTTTAATCCATAGCTTGATATGATATTAAAACTTCTGAAAAATAATAGTCTACTGTATTTAATAAAACCCTGTAATGAGACCTTGTACAGCTCCATTTCAAACTAGTTTTTCTCTCCAGTATCGAGTACTACAGATAATCAGATATACTGTCTGTTTGTGCCTTTTTAAATAATAGAACAGCACAGTCTGATCGTATGTCTTAGAACTGCTTTTCACACTGACAACAGGACGACACTAGCCAGGCTGTTGCTTACCACAGCTGACAAAATGATTACTGCTCCAGTAACAGTGTGTGTATGTTATTTAGTATGTCCATGCTGAAAATTTCCCTAGAAACTGTTTTTGGTGCCCAGTTTTTTCTCTGTGATGATTTTATTCTTGTATGATTTTTTTTTCACATGCTGAAGTTTCAAATAAGATAAGGATGAATTAAGAAATGCTTTATCCCCTGTTTGGGGAAAAATGGATGTTGCAGTTGATTTGGGTGCAGCAAGAATAAATCAGGTGTATAACACAACAAAGGTGTTTTCAGCAGAACCAAAATGGTCGACAGTGGTGTACATCTGTTTGCTCAAAGCAACTGGACAGCATCCTTGATGCATTTCTCTTCAATTTGTAGCACAGAGCTCTTTGTTGCCTCATTTTTAAGTCCGAGCATGAGCTCCACAGAGCATCGTCTGTTACAGAAGCCAGGAAAGAGGTTTTTGTGGTTATTGGAGCCCCTTTTTAAAATTTTTATTCAGCATTTCTGAATCTGACTGATGGCTATTGGTTTGGTGACTTAATAGTTGAGCTGCATGTTGATGTTACAGTGATCATGGTTAAAGGGTCAGTCAGTCTATTTATAACTTCCCACCTGTAATCTGTCCCTGACGGGATTAACAGAGCCACTAGCTTCAGCCTGCTGTGCCACACAGACACGCTGAAAATGTCACACATGAATAAATACATGCATTAATAAAGGTATAAAGGTGTACAGTGCATGCAGACCAGAGAAAATGCATAAAATGTGACCATGTTTTTTTTTTTACTGCACGTGTACATGTTTGTTTGCATGCATTTTTCTTATTGGTATACACATGTTTCACAGAATCTTGGTTATTTGGCCTGACTAAAAACAGAAGAAGACGACACCAAACAGTGACAACATTTTTTCATCCTCCCTCAGACTCCTCCATCTATGGTTGCCAATCTCCAGTCATTAATTAGCTGTCCATGATAAAATTCCCCATTCCCAATCTGACACTAGTGTAGAGCAGTGGACAGCAGTGGTAATCATGTCAGCAAGGCTTGGCTCAATGTTCTGAGGGGGCTAAATGGCCCCCATATGGTCCACTGGCTGGGACCCGCTCTTCACCATGCTCTCATTAAACTACTGCTTAATATACCAAGGTAAAGAAACACACACACACACACACACACAGACTAATGCATACTCTCAGCTGTAAGAAACAAATCAAGGCATTTGACAAGGGATTGGACACAAAGGGACAGGAGGACAAGGAGGTGGTGTTTGTTTCTGTGTTTGTGTGTACATGTGGTGTGTGTGTCTGTGTTTTGAGAGAGTGACGCTGTACAATTGTTGACTTGCCATCTGTCATCAAGCAAAGAATTCTGTGTGTGTGTGTGTGTGTGTGTGTGTGTGTGTGTGTGTGTGTGTGTGTGTGTGTGTGTGTGTGTGTGTGTGTGTGTGTGTGTGTGTGTTTGCGTTTGCATAGACAGGAAAGATGAGACAGAAAGAAAGAAACAGTGAGTGAGGTGCAGATGTCTCACAGCATAGCGGCTGGAACATGAGGTTCAACAGCAGACTGCTGTATGAGAGGAGGTGGAGGGGGAGAACTGAGAAGAAAAGATGACGAACATCTGCCATATTCAGATATTGCTCCGTGGTTTGAGTGTTTCCACAAAATATTTTGAGCTGGAATAGGCCTGGGACATTGCCTGCTTATTAAGTAGTTTGCAGGACTAGACTGGCAAGTTCACAAATATTCTTAAGTATTTAACCAAAAATGCGATTTTTATCTCCCTTCACCAACGTTTTGTTTCACTGGGCGTATGTCTTTGTTGGTGAAATACTCTGTGGAGAAACAGATGAGCCATTTGACACGGAGAGCAAACAGTTGAACAAGTTGGTGCAACTATAAACCTCAAGAAATATTTTAAAGTCAGATAAATCGTACTGCTTGTTAGCTGGTGTTCTTTGTCTGTATATTGGAGTTTTTCTATACTTAAGTCATCTATCATTTCCTCTTTACTGTTAGGAGAGTGACATATATAATGATTTGTTGCCTTCACTTTTTGATTGATCACTTGTTTGGAAGCTTTTTCTTTTGCAATTACAGTAGTTAGCTGTTACTGACTGGGAACTTTTCCCCATTGTAGTGAATGAATTTTAACATAACTGCGTGTGAAAACTTTGGTTTGATTTTAGTCTGGCATATGTATTTTTTAATCTTGTTTGTAATTTTCAGGAAGTGCAAGTAGCAGATTTAATACTTAATATGAATGTTTTGAGTTAAATGAAAATTAAAGGATTAATTTTCATTAGTAATTGGCTAAAACTGATTACAGTATAGATGACACACATATAGCCATCTTTGTTTCTTTTTAACTGTGTGAGAGGCCTAAGTGCCTGATGCTGGCCAGCTGAGGTGGACAAGTTGTCAAAAACAGCCTCTTAGACAGAAAGGCGTTAAAAAATGACAAGCACCAGCTCCCAGGGACAGAGAGAAAAGTGTTTGCTGTAGTTAAAGTGATATACTGTCTGCCACCTCAAGGTGTTACAGACAGGCAAGCGGTCACTAATTGCAATCACACTGTGATTCGTTTCCCCAAAGTCTGTAATACTTCCTGAATTTACACTGCCAAATTTTAAATAAGCAATCCATCCATCCAGGCATCCATTCATTGATCAACCAGGTTGAGTCATGGGGGCAGCAGTCTAAGGAGAGATGCCCAGACCTCCCGAGGATGGGAATGCAGAGGTGAAGTAATTTCTTCAGCATCCTTGGCCTGCCTAGGGGTCTACATCTGGTTGGAGATGCCCAAACCATGTCCAACCGAAACTAGACGCCTAGTTTATTCTTGCCATTGTCATGAGCAGAACTTAGGGTGAGCCCCTACCAATGGAAGCTCATTCTGGTATCTGAGGTCTTGTGCTTTTTGTCTCTAACAGAATTATAGACAGCTTTACTTTGCTTTCACCCTTACCTGTGAAAGCACAAGTCTCTTGTTGTGGGCACAACTGGGGCGCCACTGTTTCCACAAGACCCTGAAAATATTTTTTTAAGGCTTACGCTCAAGTCTTTTATTGAACTGAGTTGTGGTGTCTTTATGAGACATCGGGAAGTTTTAGTTGCAGGTGAACCAAAACAAATATGATTTTCGTTCAGACGACGAGGAGTGAGTAATTGTGAGGGGAATTGAATAAGTGTTACATTTTAAAAGCTTTATGAACTGCAGTCTGTCACATCCCTCTATATCCATTATCCTTGAATTCAGATGTAAACAACTATATTACTTATGTACTTCATCACATAAAAAACTAAATAAAGTCTCTTTTCTCTGGTTATTTGTTGGCATCGCAATTTCTGAGTTGCAAGAACAAAGTTTAGTGAGAAAATAATAAAAAGTGTGTGAATGAGCTGTGCTAAATATGCCCACAGTGAATTCACCGTAATAGACAGATGGGCACACACTAAGGCAGGTGGAGAGACAGACAGGTAAACAGGCAGGACGGAGAGGAGAGCAGAGAGCAGCAGTTAGTGAGGTGGAGAGCACTTACTGTCGGCCCTTCAGTGCAGCACATGAATGGACCCTTTGAATGAGGCGCGGCTGGGCTGGTGTGTGTTGGGGGCAGTACTGGTGCAGGGGAGGCGGTGCTCTTGACAATACTTGGGGTATAGTACTTGATTGTTTACTCTTGCCTGTGGGGCTGAGCTATTGTGCTCTAGTGTGTATGCGTGCATGAGTGTGTATTTGTGGTTGCAGAGTAGTGTGTATGTGTGGTGGTGTGTATAAAGTTTACAGGCATTCAAGGAGACAAACGGCACAGTGCTTCTCTGTTGATCTAGAAGAGTATAGGGGCTTCACAAATGATCAGGGAGGGGGTCTTATGTTGGCCACACAAACACTCACATGCACACATAATGCCAGCTGCCGCCCTTAGCCCCAGCCCAGTATTTCTGAATTAATAATACAGGGCCAGCCACTCTGGAATAATGGTGATTTACACACACACACATCCATGCACAAAGCTTTGCACCTGTTCACCACTGCTTAACTGGACAGGGTTGGGCTTCACCACCACACGCACACACGCACACACACACGCACATCCACACCCCCCTTGAGTCTGTTGTGGGCAATAGTTAGACAGCTGTGTCTATCTCCTGACCCTCCCCTTCTATTTCTGATGGCAAGCTATTCTCACTGAATGATTGGTCCAGTTGTGTTACTTTGTTCCCCTGATTGGATAGTTTTATATCCAATGAGGCAAAGAAACAGGATAATAATTTGAATATGAATGTCAGATTTAAATGGGGACCCTCAAAGCTATGCACTTCTAAGTGTTAATGCACAGTATGAATATAGCAAATACTGAATGGGGGGAATGCAACCCGTTGTAAAATTGTGAGCCCATACTGGTATTGTTTTTTTGTTTACTATTATTGTATTTTTATTTTTAGTATTCATATTTACATTTTTTCATATTTTATGTTCAGCACTTTGGTCAGTGCTAGCTGTTTTTAAAATGCTCTGTAAGTAAAGTTGACTTGGCTTGTTCCTCCTTTTGCTCCAGACTAACAAGTAAAATCTTTGTAACTTAGCTTTTTAAAACCTTAAACCGCTTCATCATTTTCAACATTTAACCAGATAAACAGAGAAATGTCAAGAAGGGACATTAGTGTATTGCAGCAGAACCAGACTAGTCATCAGGAAACCACTGATAACTTTGGTGTTGTTATGATGATTTTCATTTGTAAACAGGGCCTCTCAGGCATGAACTAACTGAAAGTAATAGTTGAGGGAAGTAAATTGCCTTTTTTGAAACAATTTAAAAATATATTTAGACCTGCTAAAGATTTAAATTATATTTATATTAAAAGCAAATGAGAAATATCTATACAGCATTTAATTACTGCATTAAATGTAATTGCCAGTCATACAAAAATAAAGAAATCCAGGGTGCTAACACACAATGCCTCAAGGAGAGAAAAAGAGGAGCAATATACCAACAATCAGTACAATATGATTAGCCTGCTTATTGGCTGTGTGTGTGCCTTTCCTAATCTCATTGGATCCACCTCTTTCTGAACACAGGCAGCATGTCATTCCTAATGTTATCGGGTGTTTGAATGCAAAGGATTTTTTTTTCTGGTTAGCTCAGATTGTATTTTTACCTTCTTGATGTGCGAGAAGACATACAAACACATCAGTCTTCGTGTTTTCAGTGACATGCTGCCTGGGTAGTTGTGCGTGTGGGGGTGGATGGTTATATATAAAAATGTATTTTGGCGGGGCAGACCATCTGACTGAGCTGTTTTGAATATTGTTGACAGAATTTACAGATTTAAACCTGGATTGTCCGGTTAATGATTCTATCAGCATCAATATTTGCATATCTTGCATATCTAAATCTTACTTATACATTGACAAACAAACTACGAATTTTAAAAAATGTAACAATTTTAGGGAAAGTCTGCAAAAAATAGTATATTTTTCTGATAAATAAAAAATGGTCATCTTATGTATTGATTTCCTGCTTTTGGCTGATGTTGGCCTATTGCAGATATATTAGTATTAACTTGTTTGTTTTTGTTTTGTACCTTCAAACTATGACAGTTTTCTGACTTACAGCCCCTCAAAGTAAATTGGTGTATTTGGATAGAAATACACCAACACTGCGACAGACTGGCGACCTGTTCAGGGTGTACCCCGCCTCTCGCCCTATGACAGCTGGGATAGGCTCCAGCGCCCCCCGCGACCGTGAAAAGGATAAGCGGAAGCGAATGGATGGATGGATGGATGGATGGATGGATGGATAGAAATTTCAAACTTAACTTACCTTTGAGTCACGTAAAGTTTTAAGGACGGAAAAATGCATTTAAATTACTTTAAAAAAATTTTAGCATGAGTTTTTTCTGTTATCAACTTTAAATATCATTATCACAAGTTGCAGTAATTGGCATACATCAATTTAATGCCTCGAGAATATCTTGAGAGCAGGGGTTAAAGTGGGCTTGGACTGCCTGGATCAGTATTTTGGCACCTTCAGTTAATAAGCAATTAAATCTGATGGGTAGGTTAATGTAAATTGCTGTCAAATGAGTTAATTTTTTTATGTACTCCAGTCCCTAAAGGTCAGCACCAGTCAGGTTCAAGTAGAGATGTATTTTATTTGTAGCTGAAACTGTAAAAAGAAGCCTCTGTAATGTGTAAGGAGAAGAATTTGTACTGAACCAGGCTTCATTTACTGGACAGGAGGTCATTCTGGGCCCAGGTGTGTCTCATGTCCCTAATAATACCTCGTCACAGGACTGATTTCTGAAAACAGAAGAGCATAGAACATAAAGCTGGACAGATGGGGAATCGCAAAACACTTTGGATGTCACCATTAAGTCAGAAAACTCCTCACACATTCTAAAGTTCATAAGCTTCTGTGGGCATTTTTGTGTGCGTTACATATCTGTTCTCTGTCTTTTACAAAGCAAAGATTTGCTGTAGGGGTGGGTGACAGACCCTACACAATGCGGTCACATAATAAAACTAAAATTCAAAAATATTTTCTGCTTGGGATGTTTTAGCCTGGGTGCCTCTTAAAGCACTCCTTTTTTGTCATACGAGTTGGCACCATATACTTGGCCGCACAATATTTAACCACATCAGTAATTTCCATCCACTGTTTGCTGTTCCCGTTTTCCTGTTATATGGAGTCTAACTAGCATGTGCTCTAGCCATTGAATATTTGTTTACTTTTGGGCCATACATCACCTGCTGCTTATCTCCTTGCGTGCCTTCCTAGCCTGGTTGAATTGTATGATGTGTGCATTTTGTTTTGGTTGTGGTAAAACAAGTTTGTTGTTTCCACCTTTACCACTATCGTTGGAGGGCGACATGCGGCTCTGGCTGTCGGACATGTCTGGACTGGTCTCATTGTTTCGTGCATTAGGGAATGTAAATGTTGTTGCTATAGCAATGATATCATGATATGACACTTTTTTTCTTATGACGTTAAAATGTATATCATATTGAAGCTGCCTGAACTGGAGAAATGGTCAAACTGACATCAATTGACATACAAACACGGAACTGCCATCTTATATATATACTGTTCACACACACACACACACACACACACACACACACACACACACACACACACACACACACACACACACACACTAGCACACACATTCACAACTGTGCTCTTAGGGGGATTAGAATGAGCGGCATCTTGGCTGAACCATGTTTGTCAGTCACTTTCCAGCACAGCAGCAGTGGCCACCATGCTTCAGGGAGCCACCACCATCTACTGGACTGTAGTGGTACTGCAGGAGAGGATATCATAAAAAGAGAAGAATTGTATTTTTTTAAGCAGAAGAAATAAATCGAGGAAAAAAAAAAAAGGTTCAATTCTGTAGTAATGTTTCCCCAAAAGAGATGTTGTATTCCTTGTATTGCAATTGAATGTGTATGCTGCCAGTGTGTATGTGTGTGTGCATGAGTCCATGAGTGTACCTCCTTCTGTACCAGCTGAGGGAGCAGAGGGGCACCAGTGCATGCTGCATGCATGTGTGAGTGTGTGTCTAAGTGCACCCAGCACAGCTTACCAGGAGGCTCTGGCTGTGTGCAGCTGGCTGGGTAAAATCTCCTTGGCCCCCAAGGGATGGACATACTCCCATGGGTTTACACTCAATCTGGTCACCCTGTGGCTGCCCTGCCCTGTCCCAGCTTTCTGTCACTGTCATAGCTTCAACCACACACACACTGAGCCTTGTCTCACTCTCACTCAGTATCTTGCTCAGTGTTTTCCCCTCACTCTTCACCATGACATCCTCTTCATCATTACACTGTTGTGGCTCCGTGTAGTAACGCCCCACAGACAGCGCTATAAGCTTCTACAATTACTCTAGCACTAAATGCTTAAACACAGCACAAGCAGGAAAAATGCCATCTCAGTTTTACAGGGAGCACGTAGCATAAGTTTTATGCTCTCACTGTATTTAAAGCAGTCATGCACACGCTGGTAATGTGGTAATGAGACTAATGCACACTAAGTAGATTGGCTTTGAAGAGTCTGGACTCGCCTTAAGAAGTCTGAGCAGACTGGAGTTAGAATTGCTGGGGTTGAGGTCACGCATAGAGATATTTCCTAATAAATGCTCACATGGCTGATGGAGTAGACTCTCCAGATAATGCTAAAATTTTGCACTCTTTTGAACCAGTGAGACTGACAGTAAATGTCTTGTGCAGCTGCATATACTGGACAAACTCTTAGAAAGATATAGTCATATTGAAGCATCTTTCAGCACAGTTCTCCCAGTTCGCCGTATTCTCCGTGCTCTCTGTGCAGTCACTACACTGTTACCTTTCCTAACATCAGAAACCAGTTAGGTGTACCTCTTCGTCCTCCACACGATCTGTTAATGCCTTTTGTACCTGCTTTAGATTTGCAAATTAAAACTCCTTCACACAATGTCTTGTGATGTATATTGACTTTTGTCAATAAAGAGGTCAGCTAAAAGCCCACCTACCAGTTTGACTGTGTTCTGCTTTTGTTTCACAATGGTTCGTTAAACCCCTAAAAAACAGTAATTCCTGCCCACCTACTATAGCTCAACTGCATAATATTTTGGTTTTTCAATGCTTTTTAAACATGATAATTTTTTGCTTTAATGCACGTCCTTTCACATCCATGTTTAGTAAATGAAGTCTGATTAATAAAATGACCAAAAATAGCCAAGACAGTTGGAAAGCAGTTACCATATTTGCTTTTGTTTTTTTTGTTACAACCAATGTTATTAAACACTAAATCAAATTTTTTTTTTTAAAAAATGTGGAAAAAAAAAGATTTACTAAAAGAAATAATAGATAAAACTAAAATAAAATAAAAATGCAGAGAAAATTCTTTAGTTTTAATTTTTAGCCTTTGCTGTTATGGTCACATTTTGTCAGCAGATTGTCCTGGTGCAGATGTTGAGTAACTGGAATGTCACAATAATAAATAAAAAGACTAATAAAAGCTCAACTAAATCTGCTCTGGAAACTAACAAACTAACTAGGATTGAAAGCAAACATTCAAGGCATAAAATACATGAAAAAACGAATTTAAAGAAATACAAAACAGCAGTAAATCTGATTGCAAGAAAACCCTGTTATATGGAAGTGAGTGTGTGGTGTTATGTGGCCAGACGTTTTTCTTTCTGCTGGTGAGCTGCTGTGTATGTGCTGGAACGTGGCAGAAATTTCCCTCCACCCTCATCCCCGCCTCTCCCTACCTCTATACACCACCACCCACCACCTCTTCAGCTCCCAGAGTGCCAGTCACACAGCCCCGTCTCTGCACCATCTGCATATCAGCTCTAGCCTCGGCCAAAGCATTAAATTAAATCCCTGTTTGGGTTGATTAACAAATGGCTGGTGAGCTCACATAGTTATGGACTTATTTATTTAATTGTCATCAAAGCTTTTCCTGATTTTCGTCTGTCGTGTTCTCAGCTAAAATGTGGTTAAATCAGGAGAGCAGAGGTATACCGATGTCCTTAAGGAGTCAGTGCGAAACAAAGAGATGGGGAGAAACTAAAGAAGTTTGTGCAAGTTTGTGTGTCTCATTCCTGTTTTGCTGGCTGAATTTCAGCCTCGTCATTTGTACCTGTCTCCCCATTTATTCTCTCTGCATTTCCCTCACTGATTCTCTCCTCTTTTTTCCTCCGCCCCGAAATGAATAGTTAATCAGTCCGCTAATTGAGTGACAGTTAGCGAGCGCATTGTTGTAATTGTCCAATCAGAAAGCTTGGAACGGACACAGTCACAGCTGATTCATCTCTGCTTCTTTCTGCTAAATCCACAAGCTGCAATTGGAGGAGGTGCCAACGAGATTTATTTCTCCTATAAGTCGGAAAAATTACTTTAAAAAAGTCTAGCTTGATTTTTATGTCATGTTGACCTTTGTGAGTCAGCGTTACACTTTTATTTAATATTTTCCTAATAGTTACAGAAAACGGAATAGAGAGGAATGTATGAATATGCAACCTCTCATTTCTAATTATATGGAAAAGAGCACTTTACATCTCCTGCTGAAGTCTATATTTTGTCGTCTTTTTGAAGCAATTTGAATACACTTCAGAATGGTGTATCCTATTCTCCTAAACATCTTCTGTTCCTTCGATCCTTCAGATCTCCCACGTTCTCCTGTTTTACTGATACCCTGTCGTTCTAACAAGAAACAAGAGACTCCTGTTGTTTTAAGCACTGTGTACTGTAGTATTTACTAATTGGCCTTAAGGGAAAAGTAAAGTTGTGCAGAAAACTAAATGAAACTGAAGTGAGGAGTCCGAGAGAGATGGTGTGGGAAGGAGACCGGCTGTTCTGTTTTCTCCAGCAGTCCAAGCTAGAGACATGTGGCTCCCCAGACAAGCTGTCCAGAGTGGGAGAGCTCGCTGGACTCATTACAGGCAGGGCCAAGACGGGATAGCTTGACAGAACAGCATTGGATCATACAGAGAATTGGATCGGTCAGAGCAGAATTGTTTTAGTCTGTGTGTGCGTGTATGTGCATGCGCGTGTGCTTGTGTTTGTTTGGAACGGCGTGTGCGGACAACTGTCCATCTCCTCTCTCTCCGTCTGTGCCACCCCTGGCTGCCCCCTCCCCCGCCCCCCAGTGGACATGTACACACAGAAAAACACACTCACAGACTCACACACTCACGTACACGCTGTCTAGGCCTGGCCAGAAGGATCGCTTAAATGTTTTCAGTTGTACTGGACAGCTGAGGGATGAAGTGGCCAACCACAGGCTTCCATTGGTTGGACACCTCATCTAGAAACTGACTCATAGAAATGACTGGACTTGGACCGGCAGGCCAGCCGTCGCTGCCAGTTTATAATAGTTTTATCAGTTTAACTTTCTTTTTATCTTCATCCATTTTGACAGTCAATCCATCTCTTTTTCAATCCAGTTTGAAGTTAAGCAGAGTTTCTTTTTTCCAGATGATCAGTTTCCATTTTCATTCCTTTCTGAGCTCACAGCTGGAACGGATAAACCTCCAAAACTGCTAATTTCTGTCAACTTTCCACCATAGATCTTATATTCATTCATTTTTAATGTCTGATGCATATCTATAAGAGCTGAACACAGTTGCACAATAATAATTTACATGAGCACTGCCAAACTCAGTTTGTGTGATGTGTAGGAATGTCATTTTGATTCTTGATACCCATATTAAGATGTCATGGTATGAAAACCAAAAATGATTACCCTGTTTACTTAATCGTAAACCTCTCCAATAAAATGTATTTTTAGGTCACTGACACAATGGTTTATCTAAAATATGAGCATTATATTTTATTGATACAGAAATCTTGGGAGGCTTGCTGAGTAGTTTAGTAACATTACTACAAGGTTGCATTAGGTTAGCTTCAGCAATAAAACAACATTACATACTAAATGTGCACAGAGGGACTAAATATTTTCAGTAGTACTGTAGAGTTTAGTTTTTATTGCAAACATTTTATGCTGTGGACCACAGATGATTTTACACTGCCTGCAGTACTATCAGGATGGCCGGGCCAATAGGACACCTGCAAAATATTGTACATACATTATATGAAAAACACAATTTTCCTGACATTTTCTCTTCTGTATAGTAATTCTGGCATTGGTGCTCCTGTGCATTTCATTGAAAAATAGATATCCTAAACCCTCCTTCAGTTTTTACACTGTGCAAAGCTATCCAATTGGATTGGACCTTTGGGTGGGCTCGTTCTGGCTTCCATAAAGATGGATCATGACATCTTCAATCTCTAAAAACACTGAACATCTGTATTTAGTTTAATTTTTACTTCATCTTCATCTTTTCAAAGTCCATCCATCTCTTTCTTAATCCACTTTTAAGTTACTTAGTTTCACTTTAAGTTTTTTTCAATCATTAATCATTAACTTCTGTCTACTGATTAATATCTAATGATTAAATCATAAAATATCATAAAGATATCTAACCTCGCAATTAAACTTTCAATAAATAGAGCATTAATACACTTTCTCTGATGCAAATCTAAAGGAGCTTATCTTAGCTACAGAAGAGAATATCTCATCATAATGTTTTCCAGACACGGTCTCCACAAGCACTGAACATTATAACCTTCAGTATTTATCACAGGGCTTTTATTGCCTTAGATAATTTTTTCTGGACTTTATAAAGCACACGTTGTTTAGAAAGTCTAGTGATTTTCCACTTACATTTATTCACAAAGTAGCAATGAAAGAAACATTCATTCCTGCTTCAGGGAACCAAAACCCACAGTATAACAAAATGCTGAATTGATTAACTGTGAACCTCATTAAATATTTATTATCTTTTTTTATGCCCGATTATCTATTATTGTTTGGTCAGAATAATGAGAGATTCTGGGTTTTTTTTTGCTTGTTTATAATCTACCCCCCTCTCCCCCCATATTTTTTGGAATGCTTTCTTTAATATTTTTTCTTTCATCTTCCTTATGCCTCTCTCCACCCCTCCCATTCAGCCCCTCTTGCAGCACTCTGTTTATCAGTAGCAAGTGATCCAAAGAATATGCTTTGTTTCTGAAAGAACAGGAGAAGGAAATAGGAAAGGAGGAGAGAGTGGGTGGATTTGTGAAAAAGAGAAAAATAGAGACTAGGAGAGAAGAGGAGAGGAGAGGTGTGATTTGGTAGCCCTGATGACGCACTGGCACCCACAAACATTTTATGTGTCTGTCTGTCTGTGTGTGGTGGTTCAGATCAGTTGCAATCACTCCCCTCTGCGCCACACACACGCACACACACAAATACACACATGCACCTCTACCACCATCAGCGCCCAGAGGTACCGGCAGGGCCCGCAGTCGCATGGTTCCTTCAGTGGAGCAGGTGTTTTTCTGCGATGTGTTAACGAGCACGGCCTGCTGTCATTTCCGCTTTAAATGGATGTCGCAAATAGAACACACACACATATATAAGCTCTCCGTGTTCTCTTCTCCCAGCGAATTAGCTGAAACAAGGTGATCAAAACTGTTACTGAGCTTTGTATGTCAGCTGTGAGCATTTCTGCACATATTATGTGGAAAAGGTGTGTTAAAAGTGTGCGAAGTATGCACGTGTCAAACATTGGCTAGTTTATTTAAAGGGGCTGAGGTTTCAGCTGCTTAAAATGACAAACTGAGACGTTTACACAGCTTCCATCTCACCCTGTATGTGCACTCATTCTACTCGTCCAACTTTGTGTGAATCTGCACACGTGTGCACTTTAATCCATGTGTGTATCCATGCTGTTTTCCAGTAAGTGTTATCCGCCTCTGTGGTGTGGAAGTGCTTGACACTCATGTAATCCTGCAGCGGGTCATCTGATAAAGCTGTGGTGCCACCTTTGCGTCAGTCTGTGCCAGCCAGTTGGGTAAAACTCTGCCACCAGCTGCTCAGCAGATGTTTATATTTGTCTCTGCAGTCTAGGAAGGGTTATTCTCGATACGCAATCTTATCTGATGTAATCTTGTCTCATCTGATCTGTCTCTTCTTTCTTGTCTTCTAGTGACCAGTGGTTTTTGTAGATTTGTGTGCGTTGTGTGTCCGCGGATGAGTATTTGGTAGAGGGGTCGTCACCTCAACACCTGCCCATGTATCAGCCAGATGATGTTTCTGGCATGGATAGTTTGAGTTCTGCGCTGGTAAACATGTTTTTGTCATTTTTTACATGATAATCCGATCTGAATCTGGCAAGCGCTGTGGGAGCCATAGAGATGCTGTGTGTAAGTGTGTGTTTGTGCAACACTGCAGAGTGTGTGTGTGTGTGTGTGTGTGTGTGTGTGTGTGTGTGTGTGTGTGTGTGTGTGACATCTTTTGGACAGATGAGAGTTGAGCAGACAGGCTCCTAACTGTCCAGGGAATAAAATCTGTATTTAAAATCCTTAGCATTATTATTGTTGCAGTTAATGCGACTGTCCATATATCATGATGATTATAGTAATCATCACAACCCCTGAATGAACTATTCCATCAGCATCACTCTTTCCTCTGAATCTGATCTGAATTTACCTGTGTGTGCACCAAGTATTTATTGAAGATATTTAACTCCTACATTTTCTTTCTTTTTGTGTTCATCTTTCTTTTCAGGTGAATACATAAAGAACTGGCGACCGCGGTACTTCCTGCTGAAGACAGACGGCTCTTTCATCGGCTACAAAGAGAAACCTCAGGATGCCGACCTGCCCTACCCCTTAAATAACTTCTCAGTAGCAAGTATGTTACCTACAACATATGCCATTATAGACTCTTGACACTGTGCTCTAAAATTTTGTGTACATGAATTTTTACACTGTATACAGACAGGAACATTAAAGGCAAGTGAGAAAATGATGATCCACAGATTTCTGTCAGAGGGATGCAGCTGCAGATTACATCTTTTTGTTTGACTCAACATTCAGTTGACCGATCATGTCAGCACCTTAAAGATATTGAAATGTTAAACTGTAAGCAGGGTATATGGGAAGACTAGTAGCCAGGAACCTGCATCTTTCCTCTACGTACATTACCAAAGTACCCTGCATACTTCTCTGGAGGCTCATAATTAAGTAATGATATGGTAACACCTCCTGTAATTTATCTGTGAAGGGAACATTTCAGTTCAATGAAGAATCTCTGCAGGTGGTACTGAGTCACAGTCTTGCTTTAGGACAACTCAGCACTTGATGAACTTTTAATAACCATCAGTATTGCCTCCAACTGCTTATAGGACAGAACTGAGTTTCTATTAACTAAAGAGGCACCTTTCTGTTTTTAAAAATATCAAATTTTCTCAAGTTAAGGTTACTTTATACTACACATAGATTAAAGACATTAAGTCTGGGAAATGAGAATAAAAGTGGACTTAGCTGGGCTTAGTGGAAATGCAGTAAAATACTTTTTCATGTAACGTTGATTAAAGATATCAGTCAGCTCATAGTAAAGTTTGAAAGTGCCTTATAGCAGATAAAATGAAAGACTGAAATGGAAGAAAACAAAATCATTACCATCTGTCCAAGTGAACATCAGTCTACAAGGGAGGGAGGCGGGTTGAGAAGACAGTTATATCTCTGTCAGTATTAAAGAATGCGTGTAATAAAAGTCCTCGAGAAGTAAGTTGTGCAACTAGGCAGGGATCTTGAACTGCCTGAGGGCACATGTGGAGGCAGTAAACCTGATTTTTTGGGGGGGGTACCACAAGGACTACCATTCAAGCTGAAATGAGATAAAGGAGCAGATAACCTTGTTTAATTTTGCAAAATGAACCAGATCATTTTGTTGTTTTATAAAAAATATAGTGTAACACACAGCAGCTGTCTGTTAATGAATAAATGAGTATGTATTATCTAGTTGTTTACTCTAGTTCATGTTTATACATAATCTGATTGTTACTATGATGGTGTTTGCCCTCTTGGCACAAGGCCTGATGCAGATGCCACCAAAATTATTAGCATCTATTTCCAATTAACACTGTATTGCTGCACAATATCTCAGATTTCAAAATAACATAAATGAGGCGAATATGTTTATTCTTTTAAATCAAATGGCACCTGCAGGGCATGTGAAATATCTGCAGAGAGGCAGAGAATATGTGTGAGACGAGAGCCAAAACAGAAAATATGATGTATGATAGAATACAAGCTGATACCTCAGAGAAAATGATAAAAAATGGTACATCGAACAATGGAGGTGGAGAAAGAAAGATAGGAGTCCAGAAGGGAGGACAAGTACGGGGAATGAGCGATGGTAGCTGATCAGAGGTGGCAGAGGAGAGAGGAAGAACAGGGAAGGGCAGAGATGGAAGGATGATTAGGGTGGAGGAAGAGAAGGACGGAGGGACTGGGAGAGAGGAGGATCATCAGCACCGAACAGACAGGGAGGAGGAGACGAAGACAGGACTGGAGAAGGAGGAAAAAGGGGAGAGGAAAGAGTTTGTGAGGAGGACAAGCCAGGCCATACATCCGGCCCTGGCTGCTTGGCACAGCACTGGCATTGCCACATCTGTTGCCCAAAGCTGGGAGGCCAGGTGGTGTGTGTGTGTGTGACTGTGTGCGTGTATGTGTTTGTTTGTTTTTGCGTGGTTGTGCGTGTGTGTTTGCGTGCGTGAACAACAGAAGTGGTCAGATGGAACAGAGATGGTACAGGCCTGTTCCCTGCAGAGGGACTCATACATACAAGCCTTTCGCGCGCGCGCACACACACACACACACTAACACTGCTACACAGTTTTCACAATTGCCTGCTGTGGCAAACAACCCAATTTCATTCAAACTTTACTTTTACGTGTGTGTATGTGTGTGTTTGTCTGTGTGTGGGTGTGAGTGTTTTTTGGCATCAACCATAGCATAACATTGTTTTCAGGCAACACTGCAGGCTGTATTCACAAGTCAGGTTGTAGCTTCTTTGTGTGTGTAGTTTTGTGTGTGTTTACATCGAAGCACTGTGGTCTTGTCATTAACCTTCCTGTCTATATTTAGGCAGAGCCATGACATGCTGTGCTGTGCCACAGTTAAACAGATAGCATTATAAGGAGGGGAAGGGAGAGATGAGCGAGGGAGAGAAGGTGAGCGGAGAATGACAGGAGACAAAAAGAGGACAGAGGGGAGGAGAAAACAGGAGAGAGAGAGATGGAGGGTCACATATGTAGAGCAAGTGGGGGAGACGAGAGGACAAAAGGTGACTCATTAGGCTCTTTTACATCAGTTCTCGTCTCCAAAAACCAGAGAGACTGCAAAGGGGCAATGAAGATGCATTCTTTCCCACAGCAAGCTCACAGCCCCATCTGGCTATGTGTGTATACGTTTCTGCTTTTGTGTACTGTAGTATGCTTTGCGCAGTAATGGACTGCTGTATTGCCTATTTTCATAGAAATGCGTCTGTTCTGATAGTCACCAGATGCGTATGTGGTGCACCACATAATATCCCTTGGCACAGTCATTGGTTGCTGAAGTTGCCGTTTTTTTTAAATCAACAAATTAAAATACAAAGTGCATGTTTTCTTAATGATAATGTTAAGGGTAATTTGTTACATGGCTTCTTTTTCTAGCTAAATGAATTCTAGTGTCACTGTGGCAAGGACTAGGCCTTTTTAACAGCAGAGGGCTTTAAGGGAAAAATACAGATGTTGCTAATAACAACTGCCTAGGCACAAGTGTAGAAAAAAAATACCCTGGCAAATCCAATGGCCGACATGCTATACGTGCATATTTTTAACTTGTCATAAGTCATAAGTAACTTTGACCTGAAGTCACTACATCTTAATTTATTTCTGGTAGAGTTAGAAGTGCTCTGACCTCATCTGAGTTTGTTTCTGCTTATTTGTTTTTCTGGCGTGCAAAGTGATTGCAGTCATCGTACAGTGAAGAAATCACTTTCCTCTGGGTGCCCATTTTCTTTCTTTTCTTTTCTTTTCTTTTCTTTTCTTTTCTTTTCTTTCTTTCTTTCTTTCTTTTTAGAATGTCAGCTGATGAAGACAGAGAGGCCGAAGTCAAACACCTTCATCATACGCTGCCTCCAGTGGACCACGGTCATCGAGAGGACGTTCCATGTGGACTCCCCAGATGAGAGGTCAGTTTTCCTTTAGGCAACAATTCCTAAAGTGTTCAACAATCAGGGTTTGATCAGTGAGTATCTATATCTCTCTGAGAAATGAGTGCAGCATGCTGAATGGACATTTTGTAATCTAGTTAAGACTTATTAGTCAGAATACCAAAAAATGTCTATTCTCTGTTAATTCCACCAGTTTTGAGAAAATCTCCAGCACTGGCTGAAAACCCCAAACCATGACAGAGCCTCCACCATGTTTTATTGATGACTCTCACTGTTGTACATCTGTCTTCTGTACATATTGACAACAACTTGAATCAAAAATGTGAATGCCACAGATTTTCAATCCAGTTCATTTCCCTTCCTTAAGAATTTCTTCTTGATAGCTACGCTTGCACTGAGACCATTTTTGATGACACTTCAGTTAACAGTAGATGGATCACATATCATGAATGTCCTGGTGCATCGCTCAGGTTCTGTGTCAGGTCTTTGCTGGAACGCATGACTTTAAGACCCTGTTCATCCACTATAGATATGTTTTTGGGCATGCTACTGCCACTTGTGTTCTCCACTCCTCCAGTTTCCTTATATTTTTAATGATACTGCGCACCATGCTGAGATATTCCAAGTTTTTGGCTAATAGCTTCTTCAATCACCTCATTAGTGCAAAAATATTATTTTTTGCTTACCAAACTGTGTTATGTTTGTCTTTTCCTTAGATTCAACTAAAGAAATGAGAATAAATTATACGCTTGTAAAAAAAGTTATTTAAAATTGCTTCCTTGATAAGCTGACTGTTATATGTAGACACGACAGTGGTTCATCTCTTGAGTTAGTTGCCTTTTTATCCTTGTAGGATGCATAGGTTAGTGTTTCAACAAACAAAAAACATTAAACTGAAAATGATCAGGTGGAGATACTGGACTAAAAATGAATGAAAACCAGCCAAAAAACCACTTTGAAAGCCCTTCAGAAACCCAGAGAACTATTGCTCAAGAGCACTTAAAAAGAAATTTAAAATTGCAAGAGAGTTTGGATCATTGCATGCAAAATATAAAGAAATGACAGGCTGATTTTTGCACAGTAATGTATTCTTTGTATTACATTCCATTTGGAATTGATTTACACTCTCTTCCCAGAAGAGACAGTTTGTTGCTTTCAGGGTCAGCTGTTGTTGCGGTGTTTTTCATGCCACAAGTCGGTGCTTGAATTTTTCTTGAGTATCGTGCCTCTTTCTCAATAACCTGTGGCTACCACCAGTCAAATTGACATCCACGACTGCTTGACGAAGCATTTTTTTTTCCATTAAGGGAAGCAAAAATAGATAAATGAGTACAAATCATGTTGAAGTAAAATAAATGGAAAGTACATGGGTAAACGAATTATCAATGGCAGGGATACAGGATGTATGAAGAGGTCTGTACTGTATTGCTTTTGGTGGTGTGAGAGAGAAAGGAGAGGGTGAGAGAGACAGAGTGGAAAGGAGACCTTTCAAGTTGCGTTAGCATAAATTCTCCAGCTGCTCAGTTCCTTTCTGAGGAGCTGAGGTGTTTATCTCCAGAAAATGAACAGCTTTGCCCAGAAGACCACAGATGCTTCTGTGCATCCTTTGAGTTTGTGTGTGTGTGTGTGTGTGTGTGTGTGTGTGTGTGTGTGTGTGTGTGTGTGTTTGTGTGTGTTCTTCTTTTTATTTATTCATTTTTTTGGGGGTCTATGTGTGTGGGCTGCAGCTGTCTGTCTAACTTGGTGTTATATGTTGCTTTTATAGTAGTTTAGTCTCTAGATAATCAAATAAGCATTTGAGAGATAACATTAAACTAATAACTTTATATTGATGGAGGAAGAGGAAGTAGATGACTGTGAGCTCCAGATGTGCCTGTGCTTTGTTGTAGAAGTGCGCGCAAGATTTTTTGCGTTATTGAAGTGGGTTGGAAAAAAGTCTGCGTGTGGGAGTCTGTGCTGTTGTGTGTTACTGTATCTGTTGTACTGTACCCGTGCTGGCAGAGCTCCAGCTACCACAGCACCAACCCAGAGAGGGTGGCACGTGTTGGCGTGGTGCCCGACTGTAGGCAGGCCCATTATCTCTCATTAGCAAAAAAAACCCCTCATTACACAAAAAAAAATACTCAAAATGAGAGAGCATTTATCTGCTGTCTGACCTTGAGAGAGTTCCCGTTGCTTTTCACGTAGCACACACACATTCGCACAATATGGATGCCACAAATTGAGTGCTCCACTGTTGTTGATAGAGTGTAACTTGAGTTTGCCCTTGTTTTGGAGTGTGTAGGGTATGCTAAGAAGTCTTTGCAGAAGAAAGAGATTCAGATCTTAAAAACACACTGCTCTGTTTAGGTTCAGATGAATATTCCTCCAGATCCCTCAAGGAAACATATGGGCGTCTAACTCAAAACAAAACAAAGCAGACAGAGGTGAATGTTTATGAGTCAAGCAGGTTTCATTATTATGATCTCCTCACGGCTTACTCTGGGTAAGTGTGTTTTCAAAGTGCATTCTCGTAAATCCAGATTTGCTTCTCCCGAGTCCAGGGGATTTCAGAATATTTGAGTATCATTTTTACTTCACCTCAGTTCAAGCTCTCTGGTGTTTTCTGCTAACATGTAACCCCTGCATGTGGCACAGGATTAACACTGTTTGAGTGAAGATCAGTGGCATAAAAAAAACTTCAAAGTACAAGTCATTTTGAACCATTTCATTCTTGAGGAAAACTTTCAAGTTGTGTGAACTTAAACTAATTTACAATTTTTTGGATACTGCTAAAATCACAGAATCTTCTCTTCTCTTCTCTTCTCTTCTCTTCTCTTCTCTTCTCTTCTCTTCTCTTCTCTTCTCTTCTCTTCTCTTCTCTTCTCTTCTCTTCTCTTCTCTTCTCAGGGCAGAGGGAAGCTAGACCCTCTGTCCTAACCATTATATTCATCATTGTTAAATACAGTTAATGCACCTTAACATCTTGATGCATGGCCATCCATGCTGCTACAGATTATAATCACACACACACACACGCACACACACACCTTCTCTGAACAGATGTTGAACATCACTGCTAATGGAAAGTCAATGGGGAGGAACAATGTTAGCAAAAAACAAAGCATTGTTCCCTCTAATGCACTGGTGTGTATTTGCACACACTCATTCACCCCCTCGCCTCTCGCACATGCACACACACAGACTGGTAGGCATTAGTTCTGCTCTATGATCATTGCTCATTTGGTTGATTCTCTAGTTGACCGTGTTTCCACTCTGTTGAACAAATAGGTGTTTATGTTAATTGAAAACACTTTGATGCCTTTAAAAACCTGGTTAAATAAGTGCACTCAAATTTCTTTTTAATATTAGGACCAGTATAATGCATTACACCAATTTAATGTTTTTATACATGTGCTAGTTACAGGTGTGTGCTTAAGCATAGTAAACTGGACCTTTTTGGACAGTCAGTATATTAAGAAAGGTCTTAGTAAGGCTGCAAATGCTAACTTTACCTTTTTACATGCTTTGACTCCAGAGATGAGTGGACAGAGGCAATTCAGATGGTGGCTGACAAGCTGCAGAGACAAGAGGAGGAAAGGATCCAGTGCAGCCCCACCTCCAACATCGACAACATGGTGGAGGAGGAGATGGACATCTCCACTACACACCACAAAAGAAAGGTAAAAACTACACTTGCACGTGCATGTATTTTATACCCAAGGTACAAAAAATATTCCAGCCGTTATGCTGTTTTATGTCAGCTCATAATTTTTTTCATGTTATAATACTCCAGCGAGTAAAATCAGTCCTGCTAAATATCTTCTGTGAAGGCACAGGTGATACTTGGGCACATTTCCTACTACATACATAAAAAAATAAATTTAACAATCTACCACTAGCTGCCTCCTCTGGCTCTGCTGTTTATTACACCCCACTCTGTAAAGGTTTTATGTAATAATGTTATGGTTCAATAAAAATCTGTTTTCAGTGTCTATCGTAGACTAAAGGGCTTGTTTTGACCTGACAGTCGCACTCAGCATGGTCATGAAGATGACTGGGAGTCATCTCACGGGTGCCATTAACATCACTCATGAATTTCATGGCATTTAGCCCAGTAGCAGTCAATAAATGTTGTTTTTGGCTGCTTGAATTTAGATATCATTTACATTGAGGAAGATTGCCACTTTTCTGTTACATGAAAAACGGCTTCACAGAGAATCCTCATTGTATTGCTTAAAGGAGAAAAATATACTTATTTCAAAATATTCACAGCCCTACACTTCCAATGGGATTTTAATGTTTCTAAATGCCAGTAGATACTGCATCAATTATTCAACTGAGGAACTCATGATATTGGCCTTCTCTTTTTTTCCTCTAATAGACAATGAGCGACTTCGACTACCTGAAGCTGCTGGGAAAGGGAACCTTTGGTAAAGTGATTCTTGTCCGGGAAAAGGCCAGCGGGAAATACTACGCCATGAAAATCCTTAAAAAAGAAGTCATTATAGCCAAGGTGAGTCTGGAAAATACATCAAGTATGTATTTTCAGTTGCGTCCATTAATTTGAATATTTTATCTTTTACTGTACTTTTGATTCTGGGTAATGTCAGATGTCAGTATTGGTTGTTTTTATTGTACTGCTGCAGCACTGTTCAGCTGTCCTCTTTCTTAGTGGTTTAAGTGGACTGATAATGGTTTTCATTGCATGTTGTCTGAACAGGATGAAGTGGCTCACACACTCACAGAGAGCAGAGTACTAAAAAACACCAGGCACCCCTTTCTAACTGTAAGTACCTCGTACACACTAAACACAACTGGTTTAAATTTATAGATCTTTACATATGGACCGTGTCCTGACATCTGTACACACACAGCTTATTCATCCTCCACATACCTGAGTCTTCTGATTTAGAAGCCACATTGTTGTACTTTAACAGCTGCATCTGTTAGCTTTGATGTACACATTCACACATTAGCTGCTGCACACATATATGCATGTTCACACACAGACACACACACACACACACTATCGAAAGAGCAATTACACTTCACATCTGAGTTTAGCCCCGTCACACCTGCAGCCACAAAGAGACTTCAACCAACTGTTCTTTTGTTTAGCAGATTTCTCCCTCAAAAGAGAAAGTGAACACACAGACACACAGACACCTACTTGCTTTGAATAAACAAATAGAGGCATAAACAGTTTAAAGCTTAGGCCGATCACGTTGTGCTCCTCCTGCTGTTCTAGCTAGAACGGCAAGACTTCCTGCTGTGTATGAAATCGTTCACTCACCCACTTCACTGTTCACTGTACAGGGAGTGCATACGAAAACAGGCAGATTGTTTGTGTTTTTTAAGCCAAATGAAGAAGGAGCATTCCATATTACCTCTCCTGTACAACCAGTTAGGCCTGAAATGTTATATTACATATATATCCTGAGATTATTTTATTTTAATTAATGCAAGGCTGATGCTTTCAGTGCCTCGGTGAATGATTTCTTTTATATAAATTGTTTGTGTGTGTGGTTTTTGTTTCAGTCTCTAAAATACTCATTCCAGACTAAAGACCGCCTCTGTTTCGTCATGGAGTATGTGAATGGAGGAGAGGTAAGAGACACACACATTTGTGATGGATGTGCTGTGTGTGGTTTCTCATCTTTGTGTTACTACTTTAAAGAGCCGGTTAAACCACATTTCCACCACAATAACTGTCGGCGAGTTACTTTCTCACAGTAACTGTCTTATGGTATGTAAACAGATACATTCCTGGATCTGTTATCTTAATTTTCATTTCAGTTTTTATATATCAGGGTTGTTACAAGTGTTTTAAATCATATTTAATCACTCTCCAGATGCCAGTGTTCAGCCAAACTAAAAGAGACTGGATTTAAATTGTAAATTAGTTGTTTTTGTGATTATTATTATTTCAAAGACAATTTCCTAAACAGTTTTTTGGGTTCATAAATGTCTCACAGATGAATACAGAATATGTTGTAATTGTATGTGCAAAGCTGCAGCAGCAGTGCCGGGAATGATCGGTTGAACGTGCAAACACTGAAGAAGTGGCTAAAGTTTCGCTTTTGGATTGCTTTCTAACACGGTTAATTTTCCAACCAACTGGCCTCTCACTTGCCTTCTCGCCTCTCTTTTCTGTACTCTCCTTCTCCTGCGTGTGTCTATTCATGAACACACCTATGGGGAGGACACAGCCAGAATGACAGTCTGAGATGAAATGAGTTTGGATTCCCCCACTTTTCCATTTCTCAGATTTTTAATCGGGCCGTTTTTGCAATCTTGGTTCATTCCCTTAGTGTAACTGTCACCTGCTCCCCTCCCAGCTAGTTAAGCAGTTCAGCCAGCACCAGGCCTGAGCAGAACTCACACATACATACAAACACACGCAGCAAATTTTTACCTCAACGGACAAATTGTGACCACACATGCCTCACACACACACCACACACACACACCGAACCCATTACAAACCTGCCACAGTCACAGCTGCCAGTACACTGATGAAGGCCCACCTGTCGTGTTACCCCCTCTCACCACAGCTTCAACACATACACACACACATGCACACACTTGCACACAAACAGACACCATTTGAGCAAGGTGGTCTGTGAGGATCACTCCAGTGGCCATTATGCAAACCTCCCTGAACAATTAATGGGGAGATATCTGCCCTTTGGCCTCATGGGTAATTTGTACGACTCGACTGTTGCGGCACAGCAGGCTGATGTCAGTTTGGTGCCACATGTGTAGCTGTGTGACAGTGAGAACTTGACAACTGACAGCGAAGGAGAAAGTAAGTGAGGAAGGGAATGTGAGGTGAGCCATTTAAAAGGAAGACAGGAGAGGTCAAACCACAGGAGGGGTTGTACTCTTTAAAGTATGAAAATAAGCCTTGTGCCAAAAACAGAGAACGGTGGATATGAGAATGGAGCAAATGAAGACGGAGGCTCAGGGGGCAAGGCCAGTTAGGCCACTAATGAGTACTGCACCGTAGGCAGTCGGGGGGCTGTTGGCGACAGCGGCAGTCGGCCTGTCTTTAACTAGACTGGTGTATTGATTAAACCCTTGATTTGGCCCCCATCGCCGAACTCCACGCCAGCACCGTGCCAACCTAGCCCAGAGGGTAACGTGGAAGAGGTATGCATGTCTGTGTATGTGTAGTGAGAAGGGGGTGTGGGGGGGGCCACTAGATGAGGCGCCAGCTGCCGAGCGCCTCCACCCGCCGTCCTCTGAGACCCCCCCCACACACATGCACCCCTCACACACACACACGCGCACACACACCCCACTCACCCTCCCCTCCGCTATCTATCATCTCAATATGGTGCGGGCAGCCAGTTTGTGTTGTGCTAATTTCCTCCAATAAATCAGTAATTATTGCTGTGCCGTCCCTGCTGTCTCTCCCCCTTCTCTCTCCCCCGCCCTCTCTCTGTTCTCTCCCTCTCACCCGCTCTTCCCTTCTCGTCCTTCCTCCTTTTCCCGCAGCTGTTTTTCCATTTGTCCAGAGAACGGGTGTTCTCAGAGGAGCGCACGCGCTTCTACGGCGCAGAGATTGTTTCGGCTCTCGACTACCTGCATTCAGCCAAGATTGTGTACCGGGACCTCAAGGTAAACAGAAACAGGGAGGAAAAGCAGGCTGGGGGCATGGAAGAGAGTGATCAGATATTTTAGGGAAAACTTCTTTTGTTTTTGCCCCCCTCCCACCTCTTGTGTTTCGGTGTCCCTCCCCGTCCAGGAGAAGACAAGTGGCTCAGGATGTGTAGTAATTAAAGAGACGGACAGGGACAAACTCACACAGACATAAAGCAGCAAAGAATTGCAGGAGGCAGGGAGAGAGGGAAGGAGAGAGGTGCTGATGCCACAGAGGTAGAGAGGTAGATGGCTCCGTCTGAGTGCCTGCCTGGCAGTCTTGGCCCTAGCCCCACTCGCAGCAGCCAAGAAAACAGAAAGGAGAAAAAGCAGACAGAGAGTGAGAAAAACACTTCAGCCATTAAAATTAAAAGGTTGAGTGGCTCCACTACATGCCTGAAGTTTATTTCCCTTTTCAACTTGGTGTTTGTGTGTCTGAGTGTGTGTACTGCCACACTGTGGAGTAATACAATACAGCTTACTCGTCCCTCACTGCTTTCCTCTTCAAAGTGATAACAAGTTTGACTCCACAGTGCACAAAAAGTGTTCAGCCAGTTAATAAAGTGTCACATAATGACAAAGAGATTTTGATTTCCTTCCAGTTGGAAAACTTAATGCTGGATAAAGATGGCCATATCAAAATCACAGATTTTGGGCTCTGCAAGGAGGGCATCACTGATGCTGCTACCATGAAGACCTTCTGTGGTACACCAGAGTACCTTGCACCTGAGGTAATGTTTTTTTTTTTTAAATGTGTGTATATACATTTATGTTTTTGTCATCAGAGGGTGAATGTGAGGTGCCTGCACTGCACTGCAATGCGGTAAATAAGCACACATCCTTGGTATTTTCACCTGGATGTATGCACATCTGTAATCTTGTACAGGAAAGGAGAAGCTTTTTTTCTTTGATCTTCACTAATTGATCACTCACGTGTGTACCCCACGTGTGAAATTTGAAGTGTAACATGATGTGTGGTGTCAGAGAATTTGATGCATTTGTTGCTTAACATTTTCATTAAAATTCTGTTTTTATTTATAGATAAGAAGAAGAAGAGATGAGAAGCAGTTAAAGAAATTGCTAATATGTCACAGGGCACATTCCTGAGAGTTGTACTGTATAGTAGTTCTGTAAAAACCATACACTGTCAGGACAATGTACGTGTAAGATATTTTTAGAGGTGCAGGATATAGAGCTCAGCCTGTTTCCACATGCGACATTGATTCAGTCATGAACATGTTAGGTGTTCAAAGGCCAAAAAGCAAAGGATTCAAACCACCAGATCCACGAAGGAGCGTCCACTTTTTAAACTGATTTATATAATTGATCAACAAGAGAAATCTCAGTGACTGTATGTTATGTTCCGTAAACTGAGCAGATTGACTTAGGCCTCGTAGTACATAAAAGCATCTGTGGCATCCACAGGCGGCCTATCCATTAGGCAGCTTTTCTGCAGTGCTCAGGGTTCCACCAGGAAGGCCCCTGTGAACTGTGAGACTCATGTTGCCCACTGCACAGTTTCTGTTTATCTAACAACAGCCCTGGCTGATTAATTTAACTACCGGAATTATTACTGAGCTTTGATAAATGGGTGCCTGCAGGGTAGGTTCATGAAGAACCTGTAGGAGCCACACATACAGTATCCTTTACTGCATTACAAAAATCCATTGTTAATAGCAAAATGTATTTCTAAGTATTGAAACACACTGAAAGAGAGGTCATTCTGTGTTTCGTTATCATGAATTATCTTATTGTTTCATTTATGTGTCTGGTTGAGGCGGAGCTAATGCGCTCAGTACACTTGAATCACAAAGTGATGATCCAGAGACTCTCTCCCGACCCGTTACCCATAACACTCATGAGGGCGTTAGGAGTCTTCTTATAGTGGAATTTATGTATGTACAGTTTCATTTGCAAATTTCACAGGCAAACAATTTCCATAATATCAGGGTGAACAGTAAATATGCAGTTTTTGCGTGCGAAGCAGGGTGTTGGTTGAATTGGAAAAGGGCAAAGCACGGTTCCTCTCACACACACACACAAAAACACACACAAACACACAGCGCTACGATCTTGTAATCATTTTTTTCAACCATCCGCTGTCCAGTCATCAGCTCTGCCTCACTCGAAGGCCAGCAGATCAACTGCAGAGAGTGTTGCACGACTGTGGGTGGTGGAAGCAGAGAGATGGTGATGTGGAGATGAAGGCAGGAGGGGAGAGGCATAGTATATATCCCACTCAAAAAAGTATGGAGGACAATTTGGCGCAGCATTTTGTGCTTTTTTTTTTTTTTTAGTCCCTTCCTTTGCGTGCCAAAAGCTGATTGGAGGCTGTTGGTTATTTTTCACAGGATGTGCGTCTGTGTGTATTTATATGTGTGTGTGCGCGCGTGTGCGCTGTGTGTGTGTGTGTGTGATTGCAGTAGAAAGTGCAGGCTAAAGCGAGGCAGATGGCGGCAGATGGGCGAGGTTGGAGGAAGGTGCTCGGAAAAAACCTGGAAATCTACACCACCGCCGCCGCCACTCGCCCGCCCGCAAGCTCTGCTCGCCCGCCCGCGTGTAAAAATAACACAGTTTGCTCGGAGCCAAGTTACAGAGATGCAAAGTAGCCGGGATAAAAAAGAAAAAGGGGGGATGGGGGTTGAAGACAGAGGAAGATGAGAAGGGAGAGAAAATATTTCAGGGTTACAGGAGTGAAATTCAGACAGTTCCTGTGTTTGCCGTCAGTGAAAAGGGCAGATGAGAAGTGAATAAAGAGGGTTTCTGTCTGCTGCGTGCCTGAAGAACACACAAACAGATACTGCAGCAACGCAACGCTGAATAATTCTTCATCCAAACTCGTAAAGAATTAGATTGAAGTGTTATCATTTGTTTCAAGGGAAGTCAACAATTATAAAAAAGATTAATGTAAGATTAATAAAGAATAAGCAGTGTAAGATCCTCGCAAAGGGATGGAACGGGATCAGAGAAAACACATGGAGAGTGTTTTTTTTCCTTTTCTTTTTTGTGCGTTTGACACATTTCTTTGTGGCAAATTTGAAAGTGTTAAAGGGAATGGATTTGGGCCTTTTCCATTTATTTTTATGTGTTTGTTTTTATTTTGTTTGTATGTTGTATATGTTGGGTATTATTGCGACTCCTTTTCTATTGTAAATGTTTCACAAACATAGCGGCACAGTCAGCGTATTTCAAAATGTTAGCACAGTGACAGCACAAATTCATTTTCAAGTGATGACACTTTGGAGATGGAAGGCCTCTGTCTGATACCCACAATATGGGATAGTATGTTCACAGTATATGAACTGTGTGTGTGGATGTGTGTTTGTGTTTCCTGCTGGGTATCTGGGCTGGTACAGCCTCAGGCTGTGTGTGCCCATCCCGTCCCATCTAGCCCTGTCCAGGCTGCCAAAGCCCTCATCCTGCGATCGGCAGCTAGCTGCCACATGGCTGCCACTATAGGGACCAGGACAGGACAGGACAGGACCTTCTCCATCACTGCTGCTTTAAATCACTCTCCTCTCCTCCTTCTCTTCTTCGCATCCTCTCCTCCTCTTCCTCACCTCCTTCTTTCCTCCTCTCCTCTCCTTCTTCTTTCCTCTCCTCTCCTCTTGATTTGTCCCATTTGTTTCTTCCTGTCTTGTCCTATTTATTTGCCCTGCCTCTTTTTAAATTATACACATAACCACACATGCCATAAACACACACACACACGCATACACACTCCAGTGCCTCCATGCCTCGGGCTGTGGGGCATCATTCTGGCTCTGTGTGGATTAATCTGCTCCCTGCCTGCAACCGAGCTGCCACCACTTTCTTTAGTCCCAGGACACACGGACACACCATTACACACACTGTTACAGACACTGACAACCACATACGTATACATGCCTAACTGGACACACTGATTAGTTTGCATTTCTGTACCTTTTTTGTACAAAGATGCAAAATCAACCTCGTAAGCTGCTCTGAATTTCATAAACGGTTCTGTGTGTGTGTGTGTGTGTGTGTGTGTGTGTGTGTGTGTGTGTGTGTGTGTGCGCGCGAGTGCGTGTGCGTGTGTCCTCGAGCTGCAGGAACTGAAACAACACCAAACATCTCACACTCAAAACTTTATGAATTTGATGAGGATGGATAAATATTCCATCTGCTGTGTGTGTGTGCGTGTGTGTGTCTTGCAGTCTCCCAGCAGTCTAAGCCAGTGTTATCCCTCCAGCCGTACCAGTCAGTAATATATCTGGAGCTGGCGGTGTGTTTCATTCCCCCAGCTCTTCTCTGCAGCTGCCAACTGGGTGACCAGCTTAATTCTCACCCAAACACACATTCACACATAAAATAGCACTCATAAGTCTCTTATTCACTTCCACGTACTGTACATGTTGACTTGCACACATTGAAGCAGTCCGCCTGCATCATTAGCAGTTTAGTGTCAAGTGCATGAGCTCAGTCAGTTAATGACCAGCTTTCCGTGGTATTGAACTGCTGTAGAAACTCACAGGCAGCTGTTTGGTGTGTTCTTCGTATTCTTCCTTTTTTTTTTTCTTCCCTGCGTGGTGCACTGTGACATTTGAATTCAGCCGTCTTATCTAATTGTAGAGCTGGAAAGAAACTGCCAAGTAAAAATGTATTCAAAATAAGCATATTGCATATTTTCTGCCTGCCTTCACGGCATTTTAGGCTGTGGTTACTTTAAATGACAGCAACTCTGTTTAGGATTTAAAATGCAGAAATATGCTAAATAAAACTAGATTTTGCTTCCTCGAGTTTCCTCATACAGTTGATTATATCACATCCGTAACATTGAACTGATACATTTAGAGTGGTATGGTTTGATTTTAGACACTGTTTTCACCTTTTGACACTGCTAATAAGGCCTATGTGAACATCAAAGCACAATTTGCAATTAGTATGCATCAACGTTTTTTTGTTGTTGTTTTTTAAAATTTATTAAAAGTTTTGATATGTGACCCTGTTTTCTGTTTAATATGAGCCAGTTATGTATTTATGACACCTGTCCTCCCAGCATCTGCCACACAATGTCTGGTGTTAGTTCAGAGTGGAGTATATGTTTTTAAATATTATGATATTATTAAATTCACTGTGTAATTGTTTCATGTCATTTTAAATAGTGGCAGTACAAACAGGCCTTTTGTGAACGTTTTAGTCTCTGTTAGCGTGTGCTCATGTCCACCCTGACTGGTCCATTATTAACAGTGAGTGAGATGTTGTTATTATTGGCGAGATGTACAACATATGCTGTTCTGGCTGCTCTCCAGCCCTGTCTGTTTGTCAGTCACACGCACATACACACACACACGTGCAACACATGCACACACTTGTACTCATCATGTTAATAAGCTTATTATGTTAATGAGGGCCTCAACAGCACCTGAAATACCTCTCTTCTTGTTTCTGCCTCCTTCTCTTCTCCTTCTCCCTTCCAGAGGTTTGCAGAGCGGAACATGAGGGGATGAAAGAGAGGAAAGCGAGTGAGGGAAGGCATGATTAGAGGATGGAGAAGGCAGGATAAGACAGGATGGAGAGGATAGTGCAAGGAAGGCAGGAAGGGATGAAGAGTAGGAAGGCGGCCCAAACGCGAGATTTAGATATAAAAGTGACTTACTAAACAGTACAATTTTCCTTAAAACACACACAAATAGACATGAAACACAGCAGTTTACCATGCAGTACTTGTGCCACCCAGCTTGGAGGTTGGTGTGGCCCTGACTTGGACTGGAGGCTGTTCCTGCCTTTTCCATCCAGGGACATTCTTGTCTGTCACTGCCAGGAGAGCTTAGTGTGCCAGGGAGAGCTGGCAGCAACCGGGGGGGCATCTGGTAGGCCACGCCAACACGCCGACTTTCCTACTGTAACAGGAGCCTCTGAAGACCTGCCATCCCATAATATTTGCCTCTGTACGTGGCTGTGTATTGAGAGAGGTGGGGGCTGTCGTCTACACCTTAGTCCTTGATAACTGTGCAGCAACTTCTGTTCATCTCAGACAACTTTTTGGTTTTATTCATCCCTGGAGCCTAATGGCATATTGACTGTCCTTTGGTGCCGTTCCTCGCTCATCTGTTTATTCAATGGATACCTTAAGCAGTCAATATTGTCCAATAAAATAAATGCAGACGTTCACTAGAAAAAGCAGATGCCCAATAAAACTAATGGTCCCATTTTAAAAGACAGAAATTTCGTATCTTTGTGTTTGCTCCTCAGGTCCTGGAGGACAATGACTACGGTCGAGCGGTGGACTGGTGGGGTCTGGGTGTTGTGACGTACGAGATGATGTGCGGTCGCCTGCCTTTCTACAACCAAGACCACGAGAAGCTGTTTGAGCTCATCCTCATGGAGGACATCAAGTTCCCCCGCACTCTGTCAGCTGACGCAAAGTCCCTGCTGTCTGGCCTGCTCTTCAAAGATCCGAACAAACGGTGTGTGTCGAAGCTTTTTTTTTTTTTACTTTCACATGAAATCAAATTTATTCAGTAATGTGAAGCAGGACCTCTATTAGAAATACTATTTTGATGTCAAATAAATCTCTTTATTCGTATCACCATGTCAGCGAAATTTAAATTTTTACTTTGTATCGCCAATATGGCCCGGTACTGACTTAATACAAGATATTAACAGATCTGGTGAATTGACAACCACCGGTAAAAGTGGGAAAAGTTGGGAAGATGATTCATATTTGTGCCCTTTGTGTAAAGTTATTTTTCAGTTACTACCTTCAGACACACAGAGGAGACTAACTTTAGTTATTTTGTAAATATAAAAAAAAAACACCCACTACTTTTAGTGTACAGCCACTAATCATACAAATATAGAGATGTGCTGATTCTTACTGCTGTTTTAATGGGCAAAGCCTTTCATTCTGTAGATCACTGATTAGCCACCATTTGTCGATATAGCAGCAGTAAGACACGCCATATAGAAAATTGTAGAAATCTGTTCACATTCTGTTCACGCTGTGCTGTTCATTTCTTACTGCGTTTGTCACTTCTGCTTCTAACAATCCTGTCTTCACCTGTCCTCTGCCCTAGGCTCGGAGGAGGGCCAGATGATGCTAAAGAAATAATGAGACACAGTTTTTTCTCTGGTATTGACTGGCAGGATGTCTACGATAAAAAGGTATAGTTTGCATGTCTAATTAAACATAATAGGACTGTAGAAAATAATGTATTCAACTTATTAAGACAGGCAGCTGTAAAGAGCACAGTGTTACAGAGATGTGTGACTTTGTATCCTGTGCATGTGTTTCTCATATAACACCATCAAGTGAGAGTCAGGTGGCATCACTTAAGCAGCTAAACAGGTGTCAAGCCTCCTCATTTGACTTTTTTTTAAAAAGTTGTTTTGTTCTGTTGCAGAGTTTAGTAGAGTCCAGTGATTCAAAAGCATAAAAGACCTCCTTGAAATTATTCAGTTGGTTTAACTACTATTTATAGGGTTTTATGGTAATGATGTAAAGACAAGACACTCTGGATCTGAGGCTCGGATGTTAACTATGAATAATAACTGTGGTGAAAGGAGGATTTTGGTGGATTTATTTCTTCTTCTTCCTGGCCTTTTTTTCCTGACTTTTAGTTACAGGAATTTTTATGTCTGTCAGTCTGGAACAACAACAACGCCCACTGCTGTTATTTACAATCTGATGTGATCTCTTCGCATCTCTGTCCCAGCTCGTTCCTCCGTTCAAGCCTCAGGTGACGTCGGAGACAGACACCAGATACTTTGATGAGGAGTTCACAGCTCAGACCATCACAATCACCCCACCAGAGAAATGTGAGTGTCTCGTGCCTCTTTCTTTTCCACACGCGCATATGAACAAATAAGTCAAGAACATAATTTGACTAAATCACAAATTTTGTTTTTTTACAAAGCTGCAGATATTGTCCTTGGACATAATGGTGAAATAAACAAACATGCATTCTCTGTTGTCGGGTGTTTAATACGTGTCAGGATTTCTGTAAAATGTTAGTGGTGAAATGACAGCGTTTACTCAAACAGATGACTGTTTCACACTGTGGAACAAACACCTTTGTCTGTTTATTCGAGTGTCTCTGTGTTAGTCCTCCGGCCACATGCAGCTCTTCTGGGCTTCTGGGATACAGATCGTGCTTTTAAAATCATTTAACGCTGTATTATACATGAACTGATGTGAGGTTCCACTTGTTTGTAGGTCACATGTTAGTAGAATGAAACTGGCACATCAGAAACTTACTTTTTAATTGTTTAACTCGACAGTAACAGAGAAGATGATCAGATGAGAGAGAGAAGTTGTATATTTCCTGATTGATGTCATGTATTAATACAAATGAACTGTGTTATATAGTAAATGCTTTAAAAATGACCTCTGAATCTATACTTTTCATATTTTTTTCTTAGTCGATGAGGATGGGATGGACTGTCTGGACAACGAGAGACGACCACACTTCCCGCAGTTCTCGTACTCTGCCAGCGGTCGGGAATGAACTGTCCATCACAGTGACATCATCACAGCTGGTCTCTGAGGCCATCACTGTGGGCGCAAAGAGACCCACAGCTTTGGACCAACCCAGAACAACCATGACTTGAAGGATTTTTGCCCTTTTCCTCTTCCTCGTTATCTGTTCTTCACCTCTCCAGTGTGCTTCTTTTCTCTCTCTCTTTTTTTTTTAATTCTCTCCAATCCCTCCTTAGAAAAAAACCTTCAGGCGAAATTACGGTCTAATCCTGCACTGCAACCCCAGGTGATCCGAACTGTGATGTGATCAGTTGTTATGTAATGACCCTTTAATGATGGGTGCACCTCCGGTGGCCTGCTGTGCTTTGACGTGTGTCGGGCCTGCCAAACTCTAAAAATGAACATCTCTGATGCACTTAGACAACAGCTGATGCATTTCTAAGGAGACGTTTTTGTGGCTTCTTTATCCGTGGGACGGAAACACTCAAATCATTCAAAACCCAAACTGCCATTACCAGTTGTATCTCAGGCTTTTGCAGACAGGTCAGATTTGAAATCCTCAGTTACATAATTCTGGGATTTATTGAGGCTGCCTGGCATCGAGGAAGCAGTTGTCACCAGTGAGCAGAATCCTACACACCTCATGTTGTCGAGCAGGATTTGACTCAGGTTTTGCTCAGTGCAAGTCATTATCATCGTTGCTGCTATTTCAACTACTACAACAACTATTACAGGTACCGCTGTTCCTACTGCTCTTATACTATTACTGCTACTACTAAAACCCGGTGCTACAATACTGGCTAAATGCTGCTGATCATTATACAAGCGCCAGCAAAACATGAACCACACTTATGCTTATACAGCTGCAGAACAGCTGCTGCTCCTGATGCACAGCTCTTACACATCAGCTCTGTAGATCAAACGCGTGTCGTGTGTGTCTGTGTGCGTGTTTAAGGTCCAGTTATGGGTTTGTGTTTTAAGATCGCATCTCAAAGCACAGCAGTTCAGAAGGATGTGACTCTCAACCCATGAGCTTTACTACATAACCTACAGTGCAGTGCAAGATGGTCGATGCATATATTACTGCAGAGGTGAAAACAGCTGGTTTGAATGTTTCCCCCCAATTTTTTTTTCTTTTTTAGTTTTCAGTCCCGCTGAGTTTAAATCTCTGAAAGGGAACACAAAAGCAAAACGGTACTTTTGTTTCGACGATGGAAAGCTTTACTGTGACGCATCGTTATAGCGGCTGTTGGATCCATGTGGCTGTACCTCTGTGTCTATGTGCAGGAAAGGGAACCTGAAGAAAGGAGCAGATTCAGCACAGAGCAAAAAAAAAAAAAAGTCTGAGATGGCAGGGTGAGTGCAGCGATGAGAAAAAAAATCAGGAAAGATGTGAAATATTTATAATGTGATAAGGAGCCGTGAGGTAACAGGTATAAAAAGTATATATGTTTCGTGAGGAGGTACACGTCAACTGTTATGGGTTTACAAGAATCACAGCAATGGTTATAATATATATATGTTTTATTTATTGTTCTACTCATCAGTTTTATATTTAACTTTTTCTATTGTTATTACATTATTCTAGAAAGAAATATATTGTTATTTCTTAGGGCTGAGAGGGAAAAAAAAGCACCTCAAGAAACAAAAATGGCTGAAGAATGTAGGAGGGAAAGCAGATAGCCTTCCTGCTCCATTTGTTTTTTTGTTTTAATGTTTTCGTGTTGTTTTGTGACCAAAATGTGACAGCCCAGAGGTGACAGGACATATTAAAGACAGACGACGAAAGTTTGGGAGAAACATCTAGGAATCTGCATAATTATCTCAATGAGATGTCAGATATGAAGACTAGTAGATGTTGCTCATATTTATTCTTATTACAGGTGTGTGTCGGTGATGGTTAAGGCACAGTCGGGTGAGAAAGACAAAGTGGAAGTTGAGCAGAAGGATAACAAGTGCAGCACAAAAGGCTGAATGCAAGGCTTTAGCTGTAAGTGTTTTGAGGAGAGGTGAGTTAGCACTCGGTTAAGAAATGTATGTTTGAAGGCGAGTCGTCGTGTTCCTGTCGGTTCTTTGGATGTTTAGAAGATCAAGTTTATTTAAAGATCAGGTCCTTACCACTAAACCATCCCCGCACTCTTCTGTCTATAACGCGCGCCGTCATTTCTCCCTTGTGGACTTTTCTTTGTTTCCAGTCGTCACGTTGTCGTATGTCTTCCAGTCTGACCAACAAGATTTGAAAGTCCCCTCAAAGTCACTGTCTTCAAATGGCCAGTAAGCCTTACGGTTTAGCTCAGAACAAGTCAAAGACGTTGACACCCAGCATTTCTGAGACAAAAATATATATATCGCCAGATGTGAGGTAATATATTTTTAAAATTTTAAAATAGCGACATGTTCATCTTGTGGGGGAGATGTCACCTTCAGTGTCAGGATGACGGATTAAAAGAGTACCAGGGGATGTGCTCTTATTAGCCGTGGAAAACTGTATTCCACTTTATTTATTTGAATGTTTTTTATCTTTATTGATGGATAACTTGAATTTATTTTCTATTTAATTTATTTAATGTTGTTTTGGCGTTTAGCAGTAAGGGGATGTAGCTGTGTTTCAACACTTTGTGCTAGAAATAAATGTCTCCTTTTTTTTTTTCCATTTTCAGATATACAACAAATTACCTGTTTTTCCGCTGCTCTGAAGTCCATATGCTTTACTGTTGCACATCCATTAAACCGCTACTAGGCGCTTTATGGCAGAAAGTATAAAAGGATGGCGCTGGCCTGCAAGCTGTAGTCCTCCTCTGTCCGCTTCACCAGTCCTGAGTCAAAGTGGCACTCAGAACTCTTATGAAAAATACTGCTCTGTGATCGATTGAGCCTGTCTGGCACGGCTGAAGCGAAATGAGTACAAATCCCACCCAGCTGGCACCCTCGACAGGCTCAAGCAAACGCTCCCCAAGTATTTGGAAGGATTTCAGCTTTGATTTGACCCAGGTCTGCGAGCGACTGAGGAGTTCTAGCTGCATGTGCACGCTTAACGCCAAAAATCATTAGAAACCAGAGTTCATAAAATATCGCTTTGTAGCTTCGGCCATAGCACTTTCAACACCCATCACTTTTTATATGACTCAGAGGAGTCTGGTTCAGCTTTGCTTTAAAGGAAGACTTTTAGCTTGTTTTTTATGTTTGTAAGGAAATGAGGATTTTTCAAAACACATCTCCCCCTCCATCTACAACCACTAGCTTTGATGTTGCTCTGATGTTGAGAGTTGGCGAGACTGGATGAAATGTGTCGCATGCTGAGACGAGTTAGAGCGGCCTGTGAACTGGGCTCAGTTGGAATTTTTAGTAAATTGGTCAGTGTTTGTTTAAAAAAACAAATCCACTGATCAGCCGTGGCACTGATGTCCCAGATTCCTGCTCTGATTCGCAACGTTTTTTTCAACAGTAAGCCGCCAACTCTCCCACACTCCATCCTCGATGGATACAGGTCCATGTAGTGACAGCAATGATATCAGAGTCTGACTGTGGGGTCAGAGATCCTAAAAAAAGAAGGAAGGGTTTCCTCTGACTTTTAATAGGGGGGAAGGTAACGCTTTGTAACACACTTACTCAGTGTGGAACAGCAAATCAGTCGTGGACACGTGGCTCAGTTCTTAAACTGAATGCAGAAATTCATCGTTCCTCACAGCTTTACTGGTGGCCTCAGCAGTTTGAGATTTGATGCTGCGCTGATGGTGTTCCCTCTTAAAGCTGCTGCTGTTTGTACACCTATCACACAACACATAAGACCCCACTCGTGTTTCAGACATATGTAAAATTCTTTCAAGAACTGACCTCTTCCATTGTTAATGAACCCATCAGCTCTAAATGGCAAACCGCTCTCCGCCAGGTGATCAGTAAACGGCTCGAGTGTTTGGAAGGTGAAAGTGTTCGACCTCGTGTCTGCGGCAGATTCCCCCTCCCCTCTCCTCTCTCTGGTACTAGACCGCTATCATCACATTTAACATAAACAAGCATGAGATGCATTTATTTATAAACGGCAAACAAAAAAAAACAAAACAGCAAACATGTACAAATATTACACAGTATAACTGGGTTTTGATGCCATGTCCATCCACTGTAGCTTTACAGTTGCATGAGACATTTGCGGACAGCTTCCAGCTGTTCGGCAGAGTGGGCCGCGTTTTCCCAAGTCGCTGCGCGGCCGAGGTCGTCGCCGCTCTTGTCGAAGGCACAGAGATGGCGTAGACTCTGACACGGCATCGGGGAAACTCTGGAGAGCTTCACAGAAAAGCGGATCAAACTGCCTTTTTCTGTGCTCCGTGCAGATGCAGAGCTGCTGGCCAGTGAGCCCGCCACGATGTGAAAACAACAAATTACCATCAACATGAAGCTGGTTTTTTTACTCGGTACATCCTTAGTATTTTTACACATAAAATGTATATGATAGGGATGCACATTATTTTCCTTCTTACAGACAGCTTCAATAAAGCACTATGTCAATCTGCTGCCATCGTGTCGACTTTTTGTTCGCTTTGTGGAGTTTCAGCTCAGTCTAAACAGAGCAAAAAAACAATGTTCACTAAAAACTCACAAAATGAGTGTTGGGGGTGCGCTTTGCACACATCATAACAAGCTTTAATACAAATCAAGTCTATGTCCAGTATGGCAGAGGTTTACAGAGGCACTTTATGCTCAAAGTTTCCCAGCAAATAAAATCCTGTAATGGAAGTAAAGTTTGGATTAGGATCTTTACAGTTTTTAATCCAGGACACTTCCTATTGGACATTGAGTTGTGCATCATGTTAGCATTTCTATATAAAGAAGTTGTACTTCAGAAAGCTCATTAGTGGACTGAGCTTTTATTTATTAAAATGGATGGGAGGGAAAAAAAAAAACATACTTTGAATACTCACTTGACCTATCAATCATAATTACACTCAGTCATGAGACAAAAAAATGCCACAAAAAACCCAGTTACATGAACACAATCCACATTAATACCGAATAGAGGACATAAATATCCTCTAAGTAAACAACAGTTTGTTTTCCTGTTGACAAACGAACAGAACATCGTGATCCACGGAGCGATGAAGGGAAACCGGCGAGACAGACTCATGTGGACAGAGTCTCAGTTCGTCTCGTGTTCGGCAGCTTGAAAGACAAACACACAACACATAATGAGAAGTGTATGTGAACACACACAGAGGCGCGCACAAACACACCCTGTGATAATGAATCACAGCAGAATACAGACAACATGTTTTTCAGCAAATCCAGAACCAGACAGAATCATTAGTCACGAAGGGACAAATGTCTTCTTACTGGTTTTTATTCTTGGTAAACTGACAACTCTTAGCGTGCTCCCAGAGAGAAAAGACACGACTACAAATTCATTTAGTATCAGAACAGTGAGTCACACACAATCACACACTCCTCTGTGTGTTCGTACCTCGATGCGTAGGCTCTGCATCTCCTCGCTCAGTGTGTTTCTCTCCTGCATCAGCTGGTTCTGTTTGGCCAGCAGCTCACACACCTGCTGGGCGCTGCTCTGACAGTGACGGTCCAACTGCTGCAGCCTGCAACGCACACGCACACACACACACACACACAATATTGACTGAAAGAGTGTGAGAAGAACGTACCCTCCTGGCTAATGTAAAACCAAATGTTGTAAATATTGAAAGAGAGCTGGATCCACAAAGAGCTTTTAATATCACCGGACTTTGTTTTGATCAAGCAATCAACAGTATTTACAGGGATACGAGTGCGGTTTAAGTTTTTCACTGTGAGTGCACATAGGGATGATGCAGTAGCTGAAATGTATCAAAGGACTGGATGCTGGCTAGATGTTTATATAATGACGGCTATTAAAAATTCCTCTTCCAGACAGTTTTTGAAAACTATAAAGTACGTTTAAAAAAAAAAATGCTGACTTGAGGCATCGAGTCGATAAGCTTGGTGCATTAAGAGCTAATTTATATACAGAAGAAGTTTAGTCCAGTAGGCCGCATTATCAACCTATTGATAATTAATGAGGAAGAGTCAACAAAAAACAAACAAAAAACCACTCATCTTATGTGAAACTGGATGAAATCTTATTAAAACACTTATTCAGGGATACATTAGTGACACACTCGACCAAATATTTTTTATAAAATGAGTGACTAGTAACCAAAGGTACCAGTTCATGACTCAGCTGGTGTTTCTTATCAACAGAATCAGAGTGAAATAATTAATCAAGTTGCCGTGATGCCCGCAGGCCTCAAACTTTCGTTTTTATCTAACAGCAAACATCGTAACCTGACAGACAGCTCCCTAAAAGTGCAACCACACGTCAAGTCGACACAGCCCGCAACTATTCTGATTGGTCTGTTCAGTACTGCTGATTCCTCCTGTGAATTTAGTACGCAGAAGTCTACATCAGGCCTTACAGGCGTGTCACATTTTCCACCTCGTGGATATGCTGCACTGCAGATGTCTGCAACTGTAAACACTCCTTTGCAGAGACATTACAAGTCAACAGCTCTGCCTGCGGTCTTCAGAGCGATATAGCAGGAATGAGTGCTCGTTATTAACGGAGTATAATCCCTGCATGAGAGACCGAGGGACACCGTGTGCTCACAGGGCAGCAGCTTGTCACTCATACAATCCTTCATCATTTTTGCTGACTTTAATGACTTTATAAGAAAATAAGCTTCACATGGTGTTCAATAAGACTTCAAACTAGTGATGGAGCTCATATACTCCTCAGGACTGTGTTTTCTCAGGTCAAAGATCAAATGAGCCAACGGTAACTTTCCTTTACACTTCTAAACAAAGTGCGTTAGTACAAGAAGTCGCCCCCTGTGGGACACTGAGAGAAGAAGAAAAATGCTGTGACTTCATTTTTAGATTTTCAGACCTATAAGACACATGCATCGTTCCTACTGCTTGCTTTTTCAGGACTTCCAACATAGAGAGTGTTGTAGTATATCACTATATCACTATGTCAAGATCATTACTATGGGCAACATACTGTCATACAGTTGTTTTTTTAAATTTAATGCTTTTTCACTCATAAATGATAATAATGAGAAAAAAACAGCCGCTCCTACAGACAATGAACTCTTTCACTGCACACTAGGATTAAACTCAGAGTGTGTGTGTGTGTTCCAGCTGGAGTTCAAGGATGCGTGAGAAATTGTGTGTGTCGAATGTGTGTTTGGGGGTGGTGGATGAATGTGTGTTGAGATATTTCCCACCAGCAGCCCATTATTTCACTCATTCATCCATCCATGCTCCCCTCAAATGCAGTGGTGAACTCATTCATTTACACACACACACACACACACACACACACACAGATAATGAGAGCGATGTCACAGCACTGGAATGCACATTTACATATTTAACCAGCCATCTATAAAATTATACATATTTCTGTCTTCTATATGAGGAACTTTAGGATAATTTAGAGACTTTTGCACACATAAAACAATGCTTCAAAGTATTAAGTACAATTACTCGAGTACCACAACTTCAGATTACTCATGCTTTACTTATGTATTTTCATTTTTTTAAAATTTACTTCTGCTAGATTTCAAAAGGAAATGTATCATTTAGTCTGATATGTCTATTAAATAAAAATAGCCACTAGTTAATCCTCTATAATATGATGAAATATTAAAGATTAAACCAGTTCTCAATGAATAAAACACTTTTGTGGGAGGATTTATTTATTGTTTTCGTTTCTCTCCTGTGTAGGAACCCGACCTTTAGATTACAAACCACAGACTAGCACCACCTCAAGGAGCATTAGAAGTTATATACTGCTCACATATTGATATGCAGCTAATAAGAATAATCATAAATCCAGTATCTCAAATTCTTAAAATATTATTAAAGACCAGTATAAAAGAGATTTTAAATACAAAAATGTCCAAATTCCAAAAACTGTACACTTGTTTGGAGCTTCTTTACCACAGTTTACTGCTTCAGTGTATGTGGCATGGAGACGATCAGCTTAAAGCACTGCTGAGTGTTCCAGATTGCTCTGACAGTGTCCTCCATCCTTATTTTTGGATGAGGGATTTCTCATCTTCCTCTTGAAAACATCACATAGATTACTTAAGACTTGTGGTATTAAAACTTTATTTACTACTTACTTAGAGGGAGACAGGAGGAAAGATAAAATGGTTAATAAAGTTAAGAAAGTATCTGCTACACTTTTTGAATTTAAAAAACCAACATCGGTCTCTGCAGAGCTTCTCAGAGCTCATAAGCACCCTGTGAGGAATTTTAATTACTCTGATATGAATTATAAGCTAAAATTGTCGCTGTTTCAACAAGTTCATTAGAAAGCAATGATGTGGGGGGATACAGACAAGGAAGAGCGAAGAAGAGGAGGATGAAGAGGGCAGTGGCTCGGGGCAGAGAGAGACAGAGAGGGGGTAGCTGGGAGGGAGACAGATGCCCCTGCCCTGCTGGTCATGTTGGCAGTGGTAGTGCTGGCTGTGTGAGACAGACGGGGGAGGCGAACATCCCAACACTTCACACTGCTCTCCCCACCCACATGGTCCTCACTCTGCTCTGCAGGGTTTAATCCTTTTTTTTTGCCTGTCCTTCTTCATCATCCCTACCTTCCCTCTTTGAGCCTCCTCCTTCTCCTCCATCCTGTCTCAGGGCCCGCTGAGTGGTTTATCCCAGACCCGGAGGCTCTGTCCAGTCCTGGAGGCTGAGGGCGATGACTCCCCTCCCTGCCTGGTGTTCCTCCAGCCGGCTGCCAAGCTGTCCTGACCAACCACCCCCTCACTCCCTCCTCCCACTCTGCTCTACCTCCTACGCCTTCACACAGCACCACAGCAGGACATCGCCACGTCACCCAACAACACAACAAACACACACACAGAAGCAGCCCCACTGCGGTGAGCGAAGACACAAGGTACAAACACAACCAGTGCGGGGATGTCGGCCACACACACACACGCACATATACACACACACAGCGGAGCACCTAAAGGTCAGAAACAGAGCCTGTTGTTCTGAAGCTGTAAATGTTTGATGAGGGAAGTGTTGGGAATGTGTCGACTGAAGGCCTTTAGCTCCACACCACTAAACTAATCTGAGTCACGCTGGGAAAATGCCAGTCCTTATCCATTCATGCCCTCTGATATCGATACATGTAGATGCACCACTCCGAAAATCAAAGAGAATTTACGGGAGATTTTGTGGCGATGACTTGGCCCGCTTTGAAATCCACTCTATAATCCAACAGGGGTTTTACACTTTGTCTGCTAGTGGAGAAAAATGTGACACTGGAGTGAAAATGTATTCATTCATTGATTAAAGCTGGGAGGATATTTCTATGAAATGATCCACAACTTGTTCACAGAGGACATCCTACAACGGTAAACAAAACAAAACCTGACATATCTTAAAAATCCCATTTTATACCAACTTTAACTTAAACTTTATTACCCAAAATAAAATATTTCTAGTCCTACAGAGAGTTCTGTTGTTTGCATTCAGAAGTTTAACTTAATCAAATTTCTTTTTTCCACGCACAAACCACTACTCTTTAAAATCTGTATCTGAAAACTATCCCTCTTCAAAATGTGGATATTCTTTCAAATGTGAGTCTGAATCATTTAAATCCTCTCTTTAAATAAACATTGTGAAATGACAACATACTAAATGTTTAAACTGAGAAAATGTCTTTCTTTTTTAAAGAATGTGTGCTCTCTTTGAGTTTGATCCCTGTGACGTGTTGGATAAAGACTGGAAACGTTATTTAATTGGGAAAAAAAGTGGGAAAAACACCTGTTGAAATATCTTTAAAGTAATTAGGTTAATTGAAAACAGGTTTAGTAGCAAGGCTGGCCTACAAAACACATGCACTTGGAGACTCTATCTTATAAAAAGAATGTAAAAAGTCCGGATGGAGAGGGGAGTCACCATGTTTAAGGTGTAAGGTTTATCTAAAACGATTAAAAAAATTGGGGGTGTACTACTAAAAGAGTCAGAGATTCTGGAGCAGAATGGGACGAAGTAGGGAGGAGGCCAAAAATCAGGCCTCCAGATAGCACTGCATTTGACAGCCGTGCAGTGGAAATCCGTGCATCGACTCAGGGACGCTTCTAAAAACTAGTCTAAATTAGCATACACTCACCAGCCACTTTAATAGTCCTACCTGTTGACGCAAGTATCTCATCAGCCAATCACATGGCAGCAACTAATTGCATTTAGGCATGTAGATGTGGTCAAGACAACTGCTGAAGTTTAACCCGAGCATCAGAATGGCGAATAAAGTTGATTTAGGTGACTTTGACCGTGGCGTGGTTGTTGGTCTGTATTTCAGAAACAGCTAATCTGCTGGGATTTTCCTCACAAAACCATCTCGACGAGAGGGATCATCCAACATATCAGCACAGAGATCAAAAACCAGCATCGGTGATTGAATGTGAGGCATTAGAACAGATGGCACACTCAATTAGCACATTTTTGAAGTCGCCATTAATACAGACAAAGTTCTGGAATATTGACATCTTGTTCAGGAAAACTTTCTTATTTTAGCAAGATAACCACACGTATTACAGCAGAGCGGCTTTGCAGTAAAAGAGTCCAGGTGAAAAGAAAATGACCTCCCTGTAGTCCTGAACTGACCCCGGCTGAACTTTTAACTACAGGAACTAATCGTCTCAACTCCCACACACATGCAGTGTTTCTGAAAGAAGAGGTGATGCAACACAGCGGTCAACATATATATGTTTTTATTGCGTTGCTACCCATGAAGTCAAAATGAGCTTTTACGTGCTGCATTTTCATTACTTTCAGTTTAAAACAGGCTTTAAATAGTTACATTACATTTTACACTTCCACAAAAGTAACTTTGTAGCTGTTTTTTGTCAACACACTGATCACCCATTCCTAAAGCATAACTGGGTCACTCTGGAGTTAATATATCCAAAACACAATTATTCTGAACAACATGGCAACAGCTGTACAAAATGTAAAATGCCAGCAGGCTTCTACACAACCCCCTGACGTGACGGTAAGTGAGCTAAGCAGGCAGCCAGTAAATCAGTCGGCCAGGTCGTGGCTCGAGATGTTTAAACCGGCTATAGGTTGTAAGCTGAAGGTTTATGTAATGCAGTAAGTGAAGGATTTGACCCCAGCACAGACATAAACAACCACAGACGCAGTTTGTCTGCCCTCAAAGACGCCAACCTCTGACCTTACACAACACACTTTCTCTAATCCACTTCACCTCACCTTGAAACCCCGCCTCCTAGGGGGGATGTGTGTATATGCGTGTGTGTGTGATTAAGGTAGCGCTCCTTCCAGCAGCTAAAGCAGCAAATCCAATAACTGGTCTCTATCGACTGGCACACTCATTAATTAGGGCTTAAAACGGCTTAATGCTCAGGCACTGCCCTACACTGAACACCCCCCCCAAACACACACACACACACTGCTGGCTTGCTGGCTCAGTTCTGCACACTGCTTGGAATGGGTTTGGTTAGAAGGAAGCTTGGATTCACTGACCGACTGATGGGAGGACAGATAAACGGATGTTTGGGTGAAGGGGATCTGCAGCCGGTGAAAAACGAGGGCTGACAGTTTGTGGTGTCAGGTGAGGTGTCGGACTGAGCGGTGGTGGGGGCGAAGAGAAACCGAGGCTCCAAGCTCCAGCCGTCACCATCCCCTGCTGCCTGCTGATGGCCGGGCTGGCAGCTCAGTGACCGGGGTTAGAGAAGGAGAAGCTTCCCCGCTGACCTGGTAAAAGGACACCACCTGCTGGATCCAGCGCTTCACTGACACACACACACACACAACGCACACATCTACACTGAAATAATTCCCCTAAAATACCTGAAAACAGCTTCCAGAGCAGTCCTGGTACTAAGTGTGTATTCTGCTCTCCAGCAGACATGACAGAAGCAAGTTTTGCTGGGAGGCAGTTTGCAGTAATTTCCCCTGACAGCCCAATAATCAAACTCTGCTCACAATCTGCACCTCAAACCACAGCACTCTCTATTGACTGCTGCTAGTAAGGAGATTAATTACAACACACAAACACAGACACAGCTACCTCTCTCTGGTATACATCAGTCGTAGCCCACAGCTAGTGTCTAAACTCTGTTCTGTGTGTACGTGTTTGTCTGTGTTTGCATATTTATTTACAGGTGGGAGCATATGTCCTAAAGGCATGGTCCAAAGGGAAAGTGCTAACGTCACGTTAGAAAAACAGAGACACTGTAATAGATACAGAAGATCTGGAAGCGGCGTTCAGGTCTGTCACTCAGCAGCCCCTTATGAATGTGTGTGTGTTCCTATCACTAAACAAATCAGCCAGTGGAGCGTGCCACTTTAAGAAAATATTTATCGCACAGTGCATAGATTATCAAAATTACTCGAAAACAAACCACAGAGTAAACTGACGCTATCCTGCATAAACTGGGTTGTGAGATCAGGTATTTTACTTTTTTTTTTTTTTTTTTAATAAGAGTAAAAAAAAGGAAAATCTGTCAGCGATGGCGAACGTGGGCTGTAATTAAAGAGTACATTTCAAAAATCTGCAAACCAGAGAGATAAAAAACACATGCTCAAACATCACAAAAAACTAAAGAATTGGACTCAATGTTGCAAAAAATTAAATCTAAAGACAATGAAAGATCTCTGAACCTACGTGTGTGTGTGTGTGTGTGTGTGTCTGTGTGCAGCAGGCAGGGAGCCTAGGGGGGTGAAGAACGCAGGCAGACGGCCTTGGTTTGCCTGGTTACAACAACACTGCCAGGGGCATGAAGGCTGCAGCTGCCACACACACACAAACACACACGCACAACACAAAACCATATTTCGCCCAACCCCAGGCTTGCCCACCATCACCACCCTCACACTCCAGCGCTCCCGCTAAATCTTGGCTGGCACAAAACCGCACTCGAGAATATGTGCGTGTGCCTGAAGGCCATGCCCCTCGTCCTCTTCCACCAACCTGTCACGCCAGTTGTTGCTCTCGCTAACATGTGCATTTGACATGGGAACGCCATCGCTGACGCTGCGGGGTTTTGATCGGGATGAGCCCGACGTGCATTCCCTCACTGTCTTTTGATTTTCTTTGCTTTTTGTTTACGGCCACCTGGCAATTTCCAGAGACTTTATTCTGTAAAGGCACAGCGGATTTCACATGTGAGCGTCACGCTTGAAAGACACGCTAAGTCAGTCTTCATTTCCAGATCCACGACACAGAAGATCACTATCCCCTGAATAAACAGATAAAGAAATTACATATACTGGATATTAAAGAAGTATATTGTTTATGGGCAATTTCTAAAGCAGGATATAGTTGATATTTTTCTGTAATTTAGAATTGAAGAAATCCTAACAATCAAATCATTTGCAAAATCCTCTAAGTTCCAGTAATCTTTAAATATGTACATTCTAACTGGAGCGGCTTTGGTGCACCGCATTTCTGTCAAATTGTGAAGACAGAAATGGCGATTAAACAAATGTCGGGTGAATTGGCATCTAATCATCAAACTAAAAAAAATATCATCTGTGAAGCAGCCTCTGTTAAAACTGCTCTTTTCCCCCATTAGTTTCCAGCTCACAGCTGTTCCCCTGCAGTGCTGAGCACAGTGTGAAGATCAGGAGGGGAAGGAAAAAAAAAAGTGTCTTAGATGTTACTAGCCCGCCAGATGTTCCATGAACAGTCACATGAAAGTTGCAACTCATCTGTCGCAGTCCTGCAAAACCAATATTCAGCACTTATTAAAGGAACAACATACACGAGGCAGCGATCCTATAGCTGTTCAGTTTTAATTCCTTTTACTTTGAGCACTGCACTGTGTACACATTTATATTCATGCACGCTGAATAACAGCGTGAATATAATAACCTAAAGTCTGTCAGGCCAGCTTCTTCTGAGAGCACGGCATGAAGTGAAAAATACTTTTCAGCATGTGATCACCAACATTAAATAATACTTTTCTTAAAAATGTTTCTTTTTTGTTGATTGAAATTTTTAATTTGGCTTCTCTTGTGTTTGTTACTACAAAGTCATGTTAACTAATCATGCTTTTATTGTGAAATCTTTATTTAACAGGTGCAAGAAAATGATTTTTACTGACATTTTTGTTTGAAAAAATGCATGCTTAAACCTTTATATGAGATTTAAAAACACTAAAACAGCATTTATATTATTACTGGTTTGTTTTTTTTTAAATTTTCAAATACAATTACTTGATATTACTGCTACATTTACATTGCATGCTGTGGTACTTTACAGTTTTTAGCTTTACATTAAAGTGAACATAAAGTTGAGAGTAAAAGAAATTAAACATCATGTCTGCTTCTTGCGCTGATTGCAACAAAAACCATAAATATCCAGCTTACATAAGTATTAAGTTATTATCAGTAAAATAAAATTTGAAAAGTGCTGTGCAAAAAATCTTAATTGCAGATTCTAAAGTGGGGCTAGTATTAGGCCGTCAGCTGTGCTGTAGCCAATAAAACATCTGTAACAGACAAACTTGGCAAATCTGTCTTTTTTCGTCTTAAGACCTCCCAGTGCCATCACCTTCCGTATGATGTAATTTCATATTTTTAATATCAATTATTTTCCTTGATCATTTCAGGTGCTTTTTCTTTCATTCCCGTAAAGCATCCCAGACAGCAGTTCACCAGCGTAAAACGAAAGGCTCCTGGCCAGTATTTATAATTAAAAATAAAATCTGGAAAGAGTTTAGGAAGGGATGTTAGAAATATATTCACGATCTGACGAAGCTGTAAACAGCTCTGAACGGGCACAGAAGTCGTCTCTGCTTTCATTTCTGCATTAACAGAGGTGTCGGTGCTGCTGCAGGCTGGGAAATCATCTATTTAACGTCAGAGTTGTTTGCTGCCGTGAGGCCTCCTGACTGTTTTAGGCCGTGGGTTTGAGCTTTTGCTTTGCTGGCATTAAAGTGTTTCTGCTGATGTTACTTTTAACATTTTTTCTAAAGAAGGGGCAGGTGCTTCTGCTCGAGTTTTCTACTTGTAGTTTTATGAAGTAGTGTTAGAGTCACTGACTGGGGCTTGAGATGTGACGCTTTGCACAGTTAACGCTCCAGCTTGCAAGCCTCTGGCTACAGCCTGACATCTGAGCTGCAAATCTGTGCGTCTGTGTGTGCGTGTGTGTGTGACAGAGCTGTAAAGCCACCGTTTGACAATGCTCTTTCAGCAGGCCGCCCTGCAGTCGCTCCCGGCTGCGGGAGCCAGCTGGGCCATGCAGAGACAGAAACGATGAGAAAAGAAGAAGAGGAAGATGAAGGAGGAGGGAGACGACTGATCAGCGCCACCCAGAGGTAAGAACGCAAGTATGAGTGAGGAACGAAATGGAGGTAGTGTCTTAAAACGGTTAATACTTCCTCGTGTTTGCTTTTGTAAATATTTAAAATTTAAATTAAATATTTGAAATGTTTGGAAAGTAGCTGCTAACAAACCACATTCTGACTACCCAACTACCTACCTGTGATCAGTGCTTTATGATAAAAACCTGAAAGGCAAGGGGCTGCTGTTATGTGAAAAATAAAAATCCATTTTTAAAAAAATCTGTGAAGAAACAGCTATGTGTGATCAGTGAAAAAAAAGAAACGCATGTGAAATGTAAGGAGGTGATGTTAATATTAGCGCTCTGTGGAAGATGAATACGAGGCGTTAACGTCACTGAACCTCACACTGGGCCTTCTTTGTCTTTATCCTCACTTTCTCCACATCTCACTCTTTTTATCGTCCCCCTGTTTCTCTGTACCTCATAGATCACACACATAGTGGCAACTCATCACACACAGATGCACGCACACACAAATATCTGTGTGTGTGTGTGTGTGTACGCGCGAAGACACAGATGAGACAAATGAAAGCTGTCCTGTTTTCTTCTGCCCAGCCTCTGCCAACTTCATTTGCAAATGAAAAGTTTTGCGACGAGCGTCCTTTTGCTTCTGGGGCGGCATGGCAGCACACTGTGTGTTTGGGAGCGGGGGGATGAGGAGAGACGAGGGTTTGACAGAGGGTGTGTGTATGTGTGTGGCATGAGCCCAGATGAAGCAGCCCTCGCCTGAGGCTCACTGTCCGCCCGCGGTAGCAGCAAGCCTGTTCCCTCTTCCCTGGCCCGCCGCGACCATTTGTTCCATTAACCAATCTCCTGGAGCCTCTGGTGCAAACGCACACGCTCATACACACGCATGCACTCACACACACATCCACAGGCATACATACTTCAACAACTGCTTGCACAGCTCATGCCACACATGGCCCTCCATCCTCCGCTCCATCCCTCCCTCCCTCTTCTGCTCTCCTCCAGACGCAAGCACCATCTTTCTCCGTGGAGGCCATATGGCCCAGTGAAGCCTGTGGATCTACAGACACATCTGCGTATATGTTGCTACTCTTCTTAAAGGACTGCACAGTGAGCTGCGCTCGTACACCTCTACAGCACTCGCGCACCGAGGCCTGACAAACACACTCCGCTGTCACGATGCGTGGTTAAGCAAGCATTGGTGTTGTGCTGGTCCGTCGTACATGTGCGCGAGAGTCTATGTGCGTGACCTAAGTGTGTGCATGCGTAGTGATAATTGGTAAAACAGCCTGCCAACAGCTGTGGGGTGAGAAAAGGTTGCGTGGTGTTTAGTACGGAAAGCAGAGGGGAGGAGGAGAAGAGAGGAGAGGAGAAAAGTTGGAGCAGGAAAGGAAAGTAAAGTGAAAAGAGATAAGAAGAAGAGAAGGGGGAGGTAAGAGGAGACGGAGGGCAGAAGAGCCACAGCTGAAAAAATAATTAATATGAATAGAAAACTGGAGAAGTTACAGTTTAAAGTCACATTTCCCAACAAACATTACTCTGTTAGAAAAAGGTTATTTCATATATAGAGAGATCGACAGATATATTTTCCTTTTTCTTGTTAAAGCTGCATTATTAAGAGAAATTTCCAACTAAAATGGACTAAAGTGGATTAAAGTTTCAGGGCCAGCTGTACATGTACTCATGCAGCGTTTTCAGATTTTAATAATATCTTTGCTTTAAAAGAAATGCTCGTTTTTATTTATGTATTGATTTTAAATATTTTGGAATAACTAAGAAATGCATGATTTGCACTGAGAGTTTAATGTTTCTATTAACTAATTCATCTGCACTGCAAAATGTTCACTTTTGTCACAGTTATAGCAAAATCTTTTTTCTTCCGTTTATGCTTGTATTAAGTTGTTTTCACATAATACAAACTCACAAACATCACCTGCCCACTGACAAATGATCGGCTGTCATGAGTTAATAAAGGCTGATTTGTTGTTTGTATTTTTCGGACACAAAAGCATCTGAAAATGATCAAATACCAAAAATGTTAAATAAAATATTCTTGAAAACTAAAAAAACCCAACTATTTAAACCTAAAATCCCAAACTACATTATACACTAAACTAAATCAAAATGTTTTTAAAAAAGGCTGGTAAAAATGATAATAATCGCAGAGGCTTTAAATTCAACATTTGCATCTATGCATCTTCTCTAACTCGCTGCTGTCCTGCTCCATCTCTCCACCCTCCGCTCCATTCCTTCATTTCCAAGCAGAAAAAAGGAAAAAGAAGAAAGAAAAAAAAAGCAACAACACAGAAATAGTAAAATAAATAATTAAATGGTGCAGCAAAACATTGTGTGCTAAAACCCCTGTGTAGTTTGGCAATCAGCTTGCCCATGTAAAAATAAATCAAGCTGATTTTCCAAATGTTTTGTGCGTGGTGCGCTGTTGCCGCTCTTCGCAGCACAGATTGCAGGCCGATGGAGAGGCTGTGGGGAGGGGCGGGGCGCTGGATATTGAACCCACTTACACCAGCTTGTTAACACGTACACCTTAACCCCCGAGCGGCACGGCGGGGCGCCCACCGAACACTCAGGGCCTGTGGGGACCAGCGAACATATACCCGACATATAGACGTGCAAGCACACCGAAGATCACGACAACAAGTACAAGAAAAGAACTGATGACGTACTGGCTTAAACGCGCACAAACAAAACTGCATGCACACACACTCGGAAGCCACATCTCAAAGTTCGCGCCTGTCGCTAAACTTCCCAAACTCCAACAAATATTATTCTCTTATACTCTTATGATATACATTCTATAATGTTTACCTCAAAAAGAAGCACATATAGAGATAAAAAAACAAGTTGTATCAGCATTGTGTATCATAAATGTTAATCACACCTCTCTACCTCATCTCTATGTTGCACCTTTAAAAAAAAAAAAAAAAAAAAGGCAGCTAAATGCCAAAACTACTCGTCAAACCAGTATAAACACACTCTCAAACAAACACACCTTCTACCGGCTGAAAAATAAAAACGCGGTCAGCCGGCTTAACAGTCGCTCCTGAAGTGACCTCTTGTAGGACTGAACTTGAGAGATTTTTAAATATCAGGAGGATTCATCAACAAACTAAGTGTCAAAGCAGAAAATAAAACTCAGTAAATGCCAAGAGTGATTATCGTGGTTCAGTTGGGAGAAGAGAGAAGTTAGGTGCCAACTTCCCAGCCAATCCACTTTTGGCAGCCACATTCCTGCTCTGCTAAACCTCCTGAGAACATGCAATAGCAACCAACACACACACGCACACACACATACACAAAATACCGCAGCAACATATGCACAGAAACGTACAGAATATTCATACTTCACACTCCTTGTCAACTTAAATAGCTTTTCTTTCTCTAAACCACACAAAGAGTCACACAGAACCAGGAGACAGCTGTGACTTGGTAAACTTTGTTTTTTTGGCAGCGTGTGACTATCGACAGGTTAACACCGGTGGGAGGTAGACAATATGTAGTGTCATGGATGGAGCAGGAGAAAAGGGTGAGCGTGATTGCAAGTGTGTGTGTGTTAAGAGGAAAAGTGGGGGGCACTGGGGTAGAGATCCTGCAGAGTGGGGCAACAACACCCACACACCCTCTCCCACATTGGCAGAGCCAAGCTGTATGCCAGGCGCCCCGTGGAGACGCACGCCAACTGGGCTCCGCACTTAAGGAGGAAGAGACCCCCGCATCATGCATACACATGTACAGATACTGTAGCATAAGCCAAAGATGGAGGCACTTTTAGCTGCAGCTTTCATAAGTAAAGAAACCCAACAAATCTTCATACAAATACAAATACTCAACTATTACACTATCAGATTTATTTTCTCTTAACTGACTCCTCAGTTCATCAGCTCACTCTGATCAGCTTCGTTCTTTTCTTAAAATGCACACTGCCATGTTTTTTTTGACTTGAAGACTATTTATGGTTTCTAAATTCCTCCAAATCTCACTTTACTGTTCACTGCAGTGTAATTAAGAGTCTATTAGAGTGTGACAAGCGCACGGGAGCATCGTGTGTCAGCTCCCGCTGACAAGAGATCAACTTACCGCTGCTTATTATAGGTTTTAGTCACTGCCGAGACGCACAACTTCTCACGAATTACCCACTTGTTAACTTCATAACTCATCTGAGCCACAGAGGTGTGAAGAAGCACAGCTGTAAACGAGCAATTTGATAAACGAGTACCTAACGTCCTCGTTTTAAGACTTTTTTCCCTTTAACATGTGTCCATTATCTGTGTTGAGCTGTGAGAGACTTGCGTGTGAACGGGGCGAACAGTCGCAACCGCGTAGTTATACCGCTATAACTACTTTACTTTCCTCCTGTCTGTTATGTAAGAGAAAAGTTTCTGATCAGAAACTCTTGGTGTGTGCAGCCTCAGTACAGACAGCAGGAGAATAAAGCGCTGACACAAAAAACACTATGTCAACAAAAAATTAAAACAATTCTTATATAAAAATAAACATCAGATGTGCAGAAGATTCACTGGTGAGGGGACAGAATGTGAAGAAAACTGTGCTTCCTTTTTTAAAAGGCTCGCTTCCATCGCTGCAGAAATGTAAAGAAATGAACATTTAAACACTCGTGATTTAAACACTAGTGATTTCTATGTAATGTCACTGATGTTTACGGGACTCTTTCAATCAGATAAAATTCTTGACGGGGAGTTTACAAGACCAATGAACAAATTAAACAACCCCAAAAAGATGTCAGAAGATGTTTTGCCCTCTGCTGCACGGACAGTATGTGTAGCTGTGTAGTTATGTGTGTTATGCGCCCACCTGTCCTTCATGCGCTGGTGCATGCGACCGTGCTGGACACACTGTTCTTCCATATCCGAGCAGCGAGCTCTCAGATTCTTCACCGTTTCCTCCAAGTGTTGTTTCTCCAATGCCAGCTGTTCCAGCTCACTTCTGCATACACACACACATACACAGCTGCTATATTCACACTACCAACGTACGAAGCATTATACAACCAACAAACTGAATTCATCATCCACTTTTTTTTCTTTAATATATGACTTTTTAGTAAAGTATATCTGCGTAGTCCCAGAGAATGAAACAGCAGAGATAGCAGCAGAGTCTTTGTCAGTGTGTGCGCACATCTTACGAGAACGTATGTGTCATCAAATAAATGGCAGCGAGGTAGCTCAGTGGTTAGCATTGTTGCCTCACAACAGAGCTCACGCACCTGAGTACTTTTCTCTGGTGTCCAAAAACAGGCTAGGTTCATGATGCCTATGTTGATCCAGGAAATAGAAGTCTCAAAAGGCAAAACAACAAATAAATAGTGACTTCATTTACTCTTCGGCTAATTTGGCAAACATGCCTGTTTTAAGATCACCATTTTCCACTCTGCCTACCTAACATCAACAGTAGAGGTAACAGCAGGAAATGCAGGGATAAAAATAGAGGTAACGGGCTGCATGTCCAGACGTAGTGAGTGTCACTTTCACAACATTACATTGGCCAATCTGCAGCAGCACACTCGATAAAAGGTGCAGAGTCAGCAGGACTACCAAAAACAGATGATCATTTTTCTTTTCCATCTTCCTGCAACTGTCTCACTGTAACCTCACTTCGCCCGAGTGAGGCAGTCCAGCAGGACTTTAACCGCTACGTTGGGCTTAGACTCCAGGAACTCAAACAGCCCGAGGCACCAAACACACCACCACGCTGCTGCTAAACTACATAACGCACACATCCAGAAGATGTACACAATGAGCCTTCAGGCCAGTGTGTCTGCATGACTCTGTACCTACAAAAACTCTATACGTGTACCTGGTACTCACGTCCTTCCAAACAAACAAAATACACAGTGTACTTTGGTGTGTGTGTTGTGTGCATGTGTCCTGTGGTTGGTGAGGCCAGTGCGGTCTGGCAGGGCCAGATTGGAGGCTGTCATGTGACTAATGTGCAGCACAGCTCCAACAGCTGACAGGACACTGAGCCCAGGGTCACTGTCATACACACACACCCAGAAGACAATCACACACAGACACACACGCATTCAGCCCAGATGGAGAGCTGGGCAGGCCTGCTGTGACTACTGTAGCATCAGGTTAACAAGAAAACAGGTCAGACTGGAAAGCAGTATGTAGTATGTTGATGTGCTCTGTTCAAACAGCCTGGATAGATGATGCTTTGTGAAATGATGACATGGATGTCCAGCAGATAGAGGGAATAAACAACAGAGTGGCAGAGCAAACAACTGTTTCATGTAGAGAGAAAAAAGCCACTGAGCTAGGAAGCAAACGGCAAATTTAAAAAAAATCGAGGCATAACTGAGCGAATAAATGTTCAAACACAGAGGAAACACTCACCTGCTTTTTTCAGCCAGCTCTTCCAGTTTGGTCCCCAGGTTGCAGCACTCCTCCTTCAGCCTCCCAATGAGGGAATTCTGGGAACTCAGGAGACCATCCAACTCTCCAACTGTAATCAATGATGGGAAAGCTGGCAGTCACTTTAGGTTTAACCACCACAGGTGACGTTCCTCCAGAACAGGTGAAAGTCCTCACCTACCTACCTTTCTCTTGAAAAATTAAATGTTATTTATTTTGGATGCAAACATAGTTTAATGCCATCAGTGATTCTGTAGCTGACTGGCTTTAATGATGATATCAACACGTGCCAGCTAAACACAGAGAAGAATTAGACACCTTTTTCTGAATGATAAATTACACATAGGTTATAGAGATACAGATGTGTATTCAGGTCCTTTCAAAATAAATCTCCAATCTGACCAAAACAAAACTGAGCCTAACTAGACCATTTCCAATCTAATACTTAAACACAACTGAATAAGTTGCTCTGACAGTGTAGCAGCTGTTGTTTACCTAACAGCGGTTACACTCCCTTTAATTAACTGCTGCTATATGTAAAAAGGACAATCTCAGTAACAAGGACATGATGGTTACATTTTTAAGCTGTGGAGCCAAATCAAAAAAATTGACAGCATAATAAATGTTTTATGCGTATGCAGGTTTTAAACACAAGGAACAGCGAGGGGCTTAATTTGAAGATTGTATCTGTCAGTTTCACCTCTGAGAACATAAAATACTAAAGGTCAAAAAAAAGATTTGGGCGACTAGTTTTCACAGGTGAGGACGATATCTTAATGTCGTAATCATTAAGCTATCATCCAAGTATGTTTTTACTATAATGCCACAGCTCATAAAACTGAGCATGAGGAGAACATGAGGAGAGTAAAGCATCCATCCTTCAGTGGAATAAATTCAAGTACACCTGCATGCCCGCCTCAATATTATTGATATAATTAACAGACAGAGATCTGATTCCCAATCTGGAGAAATTATTGAAAGACATTTACAGAACCCTATAAAAGGCCTCCATATTTTGGAAAACCCTGAGATGCCCCTTTTATTCTAATTAGCAGTTTTGCATGCTCATGTCATTAAAAGTACAAAGGAAAACATAAAGAAGATTAAAATTATAATTAAATAAGTAAAAAAAAATGTGGGTCAGGGCCAGGGCTGTTCGATATAACGATATATATCGGATGACGATATAAAAACGTCTATCGTTTCATTTTATGCTATCGTTTGTTTCGTGGTGTCGCAAAATAAACTGTTTACAGCAATATTTTTTCATCCTTTTGATGGTCACTGTAGTGGCTATATTAATTAATGGCTATATCTTCTTTCTCTACGGACGGACAAGCGCCTGTTTTATGCGTTGTCATTAGCAACAACGACGGTAACACAATCCCGTGTCCGCTTGTTTATGTTTCACGTAAACCTTTCACAATAAAGCTCAAGATCCTGTTGAGACTTTTCAAAATAAACTGAATCACGTGAAAGAGCAGATTATTTACGGATGAGAATTAAAAAAGAGCCGCCAGGTGCTAAAAAATAAACCTTAGACTCCCTTAGACTCAAACGTTAGAACAGGCTTTTCCCCGCAGCACGCCGCGTAATAAATACTCACAAAGAAAACGGCGGCCTTTACAACTTATGTCTAAAAATGTATAGTTTCATGCATCGGTTAAAACACTCGACTTCAGGTACATGACGCGCAGCTGGAAACACTTCCCGCAAGTTGAGCTGCCCGAGATTCACAGAATTAATGTTACATTTTTGTGATTTATATCGTTATCGGACGATAGAATTCTTATATCGGGATATGAGATTTTGTTCATATCGCACAGCCCTAGTCAGGGCCAATAATATCAACAAAAAAAGATTCGAAGTGAGCTGTACTAAAGGACTCTGCACTAGAGGATGGTCACTGTGACTTGTAAACTGGAGTCATCATGTGAGATCTCATCATGTTTTAGAAAGAAAAATCAATGTTTAAATGGTGTGTCTATATGTGCTACTTGGTTCCTGTGCAGAATAAAAATTACACCGCGACTGACTAAATAAAATACAATAAACGAAACATATGTTGTTATGAAAAGTTAGTTAAAAGACATTTCCCAACTTCTGTGGGCACATAAAAAACCCCAAGTGGCCTCACGTCAGAGGATAACGTCTACCTTATGGACAGCACAGAACAATGAAACTAAAGTCACATATAGGTACATATGTCTCTTTGAATCTGCAAAAAATGCTTTAGTCAACAATCCTATTAAAATAAAAACTGTTCAATCGACACAAATAAATGTACAGGAAAAAAAAGCAGCCATGCACAGAAGAGAGAATTTAAATATAAAGTGAGAAGGATAAAACAAGGTGGAGAAAAAGAGCGGATAGTTGTTTGAAAGCGCTTTCTTTCTCCTTTCCACCCTTCCTGCCACCTCCTCATCCGCTCATGGGGGCCTCTTTCTGAACAATCCAACACTGGGCTTTCATCGTTCCTTTGAAATGGTCCACGTTCAGCTCTCCAGCATATGTCTGCTCTTTTAAAATAACAATGGCTGCCGGTTGGATTGAGGGAATGATCCACCTGCTCCGGCATTCTGTTACAGTCGACCAAAAACCAAAAAACACCAAGGACTCGCAGTCTTTGAAAAGTAACTCAGACTTTTTTCCTTTTCATACAGCAAATATTGTGGAGAAAATAAAGATCTCTGCAGACAGAAACTGGACTCTCCCCTTTAGACATCTTCGCTCTCTCCGAGCTACAGATTAGCTATTAAAACGGAAGGTTATACAAGTCTTGATTGGGAGAAATTTAAAGGGTAATGCTTAGGATGATGAGCACCTCATCCATTGACCGTGACTCCAAAGGAACCTCTAACCTATTTTATTCCACTGTCCACAGCCGCCTTCTTCAAATCACTACCACAGACAATGTAAGTCGAGCAGAAATTGGATGCTACTGAGCATTAAACTATTAAACTAAACTACACAAACTCACAGCCGTGCACACACACATACACTCTACAAAGTTTGGTCAGTGCTGGAAAAGTTGTATGAAGAATGCTAATTAGCTGAACAGGCTTTGAATGCGTCTGGCCATGCGTAGGCCAAAAAGAACCCTGGGACACAGAAACACAGCAGAACTGGCACTGGAAACAAACAGAGGAAAAATGAGGGAGGGAGGGATGGAGGGAAGAAGCGTGGCAGGGAGGGAGGGACAGAGAGAAACAAATATCTGATATCATCTAGAGGCTGCTCTGTACACATTTACTCAAAAAAGAAACATGAAAAAAAAATTCAGAAAAAAGAAAAAAAGGTGGGAGGGAGCGGAGAAGAAGTGAGAGAGGGGGGGAACGGATGGATGGAAGGACAAACGGATGGACAGAGAGGCGGGATTTGGAGAGCAAGAAAGCTAATTATCCAGCTCGTCTGTTGAGTTGCACGGGGAGAGGAAGTGATGCGAGCTACTAAAGGACGTCCACCCCTCTATCCCCTCCCCATCCACAGTTTCCTGCTGTGCTCTGATGTCAGCTCTCTTTAGACAACATGTGTGCTGTCGACACGCGCCAGCAAAAAAACTCTTTGTTTACCCCCCCACCTACACCGCCACCACCCCTCCCTCTCTCTATACCCTCCATCTTTGTTCTGCGTACCAGCAGGCTCCCGGGTTGTTGAAGGGAACCACAGGTAAATAAAAAGATAGGGGAAGGGAGGGAGGGGAGGGAGAGTGGCTGAGGGTGGGTGGTGGGTTATGGGGGGGGGGGGGGGGGGGGGGAGATATCCAGATGGTGCAACAGATGTGCTAGCAGCAGCAGCTCTGCTGTGCAGACAGACAGGGAGCTCTGAGCTGGGTCTCCCTGCTCTGCTCCCATCACCTTCCCTCTGCTCTGCCCCTCTTCTCTCTATTCTCCTCTTAAGGCTTCTGTTTGGCTCTTTCTGCTCTCTTCTGCACTTCTGAGGTCACTTCAGCCATGTTTTGTACAGTTCAGATGAATTGCTCTCCTCTCTGTGCCGTCATGGCGGGGACGAGGGGGCACAGAAAGAAGAAAGACACCCTTCAACTGGATGATGCAAGTTCAAGACCTTGTTTGAACAAAGATCCGCCATGCTGAATCGCCCTTGAGGAGGAGAGTGAAAATCATCCAGCTCAATGGATGTGAATGTGTAGCTGACCCTGGTCATCTCTGCCGTTTTGCCTCTTGTTGTTCTGGATATTTGACTCTAATTGCTCTGTCCCATTCAGTCCTGCTGCGTTCTGTAGTCTTGTTTGTCTCGACCGTACACCGACCTCTCCTCTGTGTTAGAACTGACGTGCCTGTGTACTGCGGGGTACTGCAGTAAACCTAGCTGCGACGCAAATCGGAGAACAGACGGCTGCGTAGCCATGTACAGTTTTAACAAGTGTGTGCAGGCCTTCGCTGAAAACTTTTTAAACGATGAACCTGCTCTATCAGCATCCACAAACTCGGATTTCTTTATTCACATGTTGTACATATAACATTTAAAGATTCATTAGATCCTGACACTGTCTTTTCTTTTCGGTCTCCCTACTCTGAAGCATAAAACAGAATAAGAAACATTACAAGATTCCTTCTGCTAATATTTTTTTTAAATGTTTTAAAAATTATAAATACAAATTGCATTAAAAAAACTGTTGTAAAACAGTTTGTTGTAAGCTTTATAATGTTCAATGGTTTTTACGTTACAATATAAATTGCTTTAAGAAGCTTTATCATGCTTTGCTCGTCCAAGTTTTCCAGAAAGCATTTAAACTGCGGCATCGAGCTGTGGTGCAGTCTGTAAGTATTACGACAGCATGACTCTGAACGACAGGTTCTGTGGTGACTAAAATGCCGATGGGGAAGAAAGGAGGGGCTTTTTCTTTTGAAGAACTGACCTGTCCTGATGTGAGCCAAAATGGCTGACTAAGTCAGAGAGGTGAAAAGAGGACATTGTGACCTACGCCACAAGTCAAAAGCACGAAGACAAACCCGTTGTCACTGCTGTGGATTGAAGCACTGACCTCTCTGCAGGTGTTCGGCTTCTGCTTGCTGCAGCATCACAGTTAGCTCTCGCTCCCTTTCCCGAGCTGAAAGAGTCACCGAGGCCATTTCCTCTTCGTGAGCCCGATCTGCACCCTCTCTGTCCTGTCTGAGGAGAAAAAACAAGAAGTTAAAGAAAAAGAAGAAGAATCAGTGAAAGAAAATGTGTTTTCACTATTTCTACACACTTTCTAGTTTCTGGCACATCATATAAAAGTGCACTGCAAAAAATACACGCACAGCGGCCCATTGGTAGAACCCTAAAGACTAGATGACAGTGTTCTGATTCCTCCATAGCTGCTGTGTACACATGCACAGCATCGCATGTGAAAAGGAAAATAATGTGAAAAGTCTCCACAGCCACTCGCTGACATTCTGTGGCATCTTACTCATCACACTCTGCGGGTGATGGTGCATGAAAAAGGTTTCACTCTGAAGCATTTCAAGCACAATCTTTGTTTTTAGGTAGGAATTTGTGTTTTGTGGCTAAAAATTGCAGAAATAATGGGTCTAATGTTTTACTCCTGCAACATAATGCAGACGACAATTTGTACACTTAGATCAAGTTCAAGTCTGTGCATTAACAGACATGTCAATCAGTGCATTTAAGTGGCTTCTGGTTACTAAGGAGATTAGTTTGTTGACACACCGAGAAACAAATTTCTTGCGTGCAATCTGCTCTGGAAGGAGTACGTTAAATAACTGCACTCAAACTGAGACGTGGAAACTAGGCGTTAAGTTAAATGTCAGATCATCTTCATTACTGTTGATGTTTCAGACTTCCCACGCGTCCAGTAACAAATGCACAAAGGCTTACGATGTAATCGGGGTCATTTATCAAGTGAATCCCAGCAACCTGACAAGAATCCACCAGGTCGTATCTGCAGCCGTTTCTATAAAAAGAAAACGTTATGCGTCTGTGTGTGTGTGTGAATGATGTCAGACAGGCTTTTTGCTAAAACCAAGGTGAGAGAGGGAGCAGGAGGAGAGCACATACTGTACAACATGAGAAAGAAAGGAAGGGCAGAAAGGACGATGACAGAAAAGACTTGGAGGGGGTCGAAGGGTAAATGTGTCAGGCCACTGTCAGCTTAGAGACCCCTGAGTGATACAGCAGCTGTCTCATTCACACAACACTCGAATAAACTGCCATCCCGCGCATTTTGATACAAGGTAAATCACTGTGATATATGCTACACTAATGCTGAGGACACACAACAGTGAGTCAGCTGATCTGTCATCTCTGTAAGTACGTGAAGGAGTCAAATAACTTTAAACTGCATTCAGATTTGTGTCAGTATCAGAATAGAATAGAACAGGTACGATTCAAGCTGAGGTGCTTCTGGCTTTGAACAGCGGCACATTTTGTTCCTGTCTGAACCAAACTTTCTATCTCAACTAAGTCCAAACGTACCCAAACAACAGAGAGACAGACAAAGAAGGAAAGAAAAGAAAAACTACAAAGAGCGGAAAAAAACGAACAAATAAACAGAACTCTTCCTGAAGTCCAAAGGCGCTAATGAAGAGAGAATTCTCCAGTTTAAGTGAAAACTTTTCTCCCCTACAGCGCTTGGCCTGCATCTCTAAAGTGACCGCGTCTGTCTGTTCCTTCGTGTGTGTGTGTGTTCTCCTGCTGTCCTGCTGTCTGGGGTGTGAAAGCGGGTGGCGGGTGTGCAGGGGACACAAGGAGACTGTGTGTGTCTGTACGCGTATGAGTGTGTGTGTGAGTGAATGAACCCCCGCTGGGCTTGAACAGCAGCCTGAGCCACCAAAGCGCACACCAGGGCTCAGCGGGAGATGGCGGGCAGGCGTTGCCAGCCATTTGGTCCTGCAAGAGGTTCCAGGGGGCCGTGTGTATTTGTGTATTTCTATGAGTGTGCGTTTGTGTGCGGTTGGGATGGGGGGTGGTGGTGGAGGGGGCTCACACCAGACCTGTTTACCCACCAATTAGCATCAGACAGATCGCCAGAAAGTTCCAGCAGTCAGCAATAGAGTGGTGGTGAGGAAGAGGAGGGTGATAAAAACTGAGGAGAGGAAATCAAAAGACAGAGAGCTTCACATTTGGCATCTGCTTGGTCGTGCTGAATTACAGAACCAAACCTCAGAAGTACGACCTAGTTAAGGACAGAGAATTGAACAAACGGACTGGAAGCTTTCGTTCCTGGGTGAAGAAACCCCAAAGAAGTGCGCTGAGTTTAGGTTTCGGTTCGATAAGTTGGGTGCGAGCACTTGTATCTCTGTGACAAGAGCCTGAATGCCTCACCAAAGATCAAACTGGAGCTGCCAGATCAAACTTTTGCGGTTGTTTCTCCCCTGCGCCATTTTGTACCTCTAATCCAGTGCAACATGTTTACTTGCAAAATGCTGTCACAAAATGGCTGCTGTTGAGCACTATCAAATTAAAGCATAAAAAAGAGAAAGCGAAGGCGAGGTATCAGCGAAAAGCCAAGCCCTGGAGCAAGCATAAGGAGTGACGGGTAGAGCAGAGGCTGAATATGTGGGGCTGGAGCTGTAGAATTCTCCTTGGGCATTAATCTGCCTTCCAGTTAATTGGTGAATGGGCTCTGGGATGCTGCCTGTGGCAGGAACTCTTGTTTGGGCCTAGGAGGCAATAGACTGACTGTTCAGTTAGCAGATAGCTGGGCCTGTTTGTATATGCCTGGCCTGATGCACAGTAGGACAGCTTGATAAGTATGGCGAGAGCTGCATGGGCCAGGGGCCTAAGGTAGGCTGGAATGGCTCTGGGGCTGCGTCCAGGTACAGTGGCTGCTGGGTAAGTGGGAGGTGGCAGAGGCGGTGGCTGGCTGACTAGCTGGCTGGAGTGGTGAGGAAGAAGAGGGAGCCCAGTCCACACTGCCTGCTTAAGTGGGCACTATTCAAGCTGTTGCCCATTAGATGTGGGGTGCCAGGGCCTGACCAAGCGCGGAGTTTGCAGCACCCCATGGTGCAGCCGGCATCCCACGCCAGAACCACCAAATGCCGTGGTTTATCACAGAACGAGCACAAATTGGAGTCAGACGGTGGACTTGGAGGAATTGGAGACATTCGCCAACGCCAGACACAACTGACCGCTGTTCTGACTAAAGTAAAAACAGAATCAACTCTCCACTATATAACTCACATACATATACATGCATATTTAAAGCATAAAAATACGAACACACACACACACACACACACACACGGAGATAATGGGGAAAACAATCATTTAGTTTATATTTTGCTGTAATTTCAAATCCTTAAAAAGCAGTCACAAGATTGATGAAGGAAAAACTGGAGCAACTTATTCAACGCACTACGACGTAAAGAAAGTGTAAAATATTGACGTGTATCGTATATTAATTATCTACATAAAAACAAGCGATAAGCTAAAAAGAACAATTCCTCAAATGAATGAATATTCAGATTTATGCTCTGCAATAGTTATGTGGTGCAAAATAACAGGTGTGAAATTAACATACAGGTGAACAGACTGCGAACTGAGCCTATAGCAAAAAACATGTGAAGACGCAGGCTTTGTTTGCAACAAAAAGGACTGAATGTTGCAGGTACTGATGATCTCTGCAAAGAGTTGAAGAATCAAGACAAAGACAAATAATAGCATTTCTACTGCGCAGGTAAAATACCTACGAGAGCCCAGAACCAGAAGATGCTATCAATTATGGAATTAGCGGTTCAATGTAACATTTTAATTGAAGAATTACAGATTTACGTAATTCACATGTAACTAGGATGTCATTATAGAATAAACAATAAAACACACTGATTTCTGAATTGGATTTTTAAGCACCTATAACATTAATTAAAGGAAAATGTTGGCACACCCTGCCACTGATTCATCGAGTCTCTTTAACTCTTCTGGGTCCCTCCAATTATCATCTCTTTATGATGCAATCTCTCACAGGTCCTCAAAAGGCTTAACTGAGGTGGTCCTAACACCTTTTTTTCTAATTTACAGCCTGTACAGTGACCCTTGGATAGGGAGCACTGCCATCTTTGAAGAGACCTCCCTCACCAGAATAGAAATGTTACATTTAGGAGATAGTTTCTTTCATTTTAAGGCCACAAATGAAGTCAAATCACCCTAGCAAAACACAGCATACCAGATCTAGGTCAGGTTTTTCCCTTTATTTTGCCTCTTATATGAACATAGCTATAAAAAACCCACAGTTAATTTCCACCCCATTTATCGAGTCAGTAAGATTTTACTGAAATAAACTCATAGTATACTATAAAATGACAACTGTTAATTATTTGCTCTCCAACTGCTCAAAACGGTGACACTCGTGATGATTCACTCTGGTGGAGGAATTCCAGTAGATACACGGTTATTTATGATAGACTGCATCAATCAGACTATATTAATATTCAACAGTTTGATACGCAAGACTACAAAGATGATTTCTGCTTATGTGCGAGTGCGATGTTTATGTGTGCGACAGAGAGACGGTGAGCGAGCGGCCTCGTGTAGGCCCGTCTAACTGGTAACTGCCAACAATCGATGAGTGCGATACAGAGAAAATAATGTGACATATTGAACATTTGCAGCGCTGCGTATCGGTGATGTCGCACACAATAAACATCTGAATTGTTCCGTGTGGCAGACCACGCAGAGTGTCACACGATTTCCTGTCACACGATTTCCTGTCACACGCACCTCAATGTGTTTTAGCACATTTTTATTAAACCTCTGGGTGATGCAAGTCAATCACTCTGCTCCCACATTTTTCCTTGCGGCACCCCTCCCTTCATCTTGCTGTCCGACTCCGTGAAGCAAGCACATCCAACACAGAGGCGGCCTGATGCAGCCTCACTGCTTCTTTACTCTGCACCCAGCCTTATTTATTTATTTATATATATATATATATATATATATATATATATACACACATACATACACATACACGTACATACACGTACATGTACATACACGTACATACACGTACATGTACATACACGTACATACACATACATGTACATACACATACATATATATAGATATCCGTCCATCTATCTGTCCAGAGCATTCTCATCTCTGCTCCGATCCTTTTTTTTCTCCCGTTCCCATCTCTCCCTCCTCCTTCCTCTTTTCCCTCCCACCCTTTTTTTCCTGTAACTAAACTGGCTGTGTCTCTCTCCATCTGCTGGTTCTTCCTTCAGCGGCCCTGCACCTGTTCACACCTCCTCTCCTGTTGGCCACCTCTTCTCTCTTCTCCCCTCTCTCTCCCCCCTCCCCCCCCTTTATCTCTCTCTTTTTCTCTTTCTCTCTCCCTCACTCCCTCTCTCTCCGCTCGGTGCGATGCTGCCAGGCCCATTCCTGGCTCAGTTAGCCTCTCTGTCATTCAATCCATCTGTCGGCAAGTCAACTTTGTTTACAGCGGGCGGCCCAAGCCTCTTTTCTTCTTCAAGGAACACTAAAGCCCCCCCGCCGACACCAAGGTCAGTGGTTAGCAAATCGTGCCCGAAAAGCAGAAAGCTGCAACTGTTAAAAGTAGCGCAAAAAAAAAAAAATAAAAAATTTATATACCCCCTCGCCTCCCAAACCGTAACACACATATGCAAAAGTATGCACAAAAAAAAGTGTGCAATTTCGCTCATCTGAAAAGCTGTTTAATCTCCCATGCATATGAATAAATGTATGCATATACACACAGACGGCTACAAATAGACACGACCCTGCAGAAACAAACATTTGCTGTTACAGCACACATTCCCTCAGAGAAAAAACCCAGCTCTAGATTGAAGCAATTAGTGGCTGATTGGCCTCTGTCATCATCTATCTGCTCACAAAACAGAGCGAGAGAAGTTTAAAAATCTTAATTGGCACAGATGACTGATGGTCTTAACACAAGAAAAGCGGCCTGGCAGCGCAGGCATCTGTGATTTTTAAAAATAAACACACAGCATACGTACAATATGCTCTCATATTGACCCAATCCAGAAACCAAAGACCTAACGTCAGTGTCAAATCTGTGCCCCGCAGAAATAGTTGTGGGTAGCATATGTGGCAGTGCTCGAGGTCAAATCTATTTTAGCAGAAAAGGTAAACGACTGCTTAAAATTAATTATTTCAACCAGGCTACCTCTCATTAGGCATCTTTTAAAGTGTATGTCTAATACCTGTTGTGTGAATTTTATGGGACAAATATAATAAGAAAAGGTTCTGGTTAATTACCCAAATAAACAGAAAGAAATCTGTGATTACAACTGTCTTACTGTTAAATGCTTAACTTACATGCAATGCAACAAAAAAAAAGAGAGAGAGAAAAGAGAGAGGAAAGAGTGAGAAAGGTACTTATACTATAAGTCCAAATCTTGTGTACTACAGCAAATTTATCTCTGCTGGCGTGAGCACCGTCTACCTGTGACGGAATTCACTTCTTACTGGAGACATGCATGATGTTATTTAAAACACCCACCAGCCTTCACAGTGGGTCGTGTGCTTGGAGGTAACAGGCTCAAAGGACTATGCACCACCTTTCTCTCCTTATGCACCCAAATCATCGTCAGTGAATTCAATCATCTCCTTACTTTCATACCTCGTGTCTCTGACAACGTCTCTCCTCTCCCCTGGGCTTTATAATCAGATGTGTCTTTACCAAGTAGCAACCACTAGAGTTGCCAGAAACTGCAGTTCCCCTGGTGGCCACTTGAGGCTGCCTAAGAAAGTCGAACAAATTCCCAGAGCCCCCTCTTCTTAAAATACTTTACAGTTATTTTTTTTTCCTTTTTGAATTATTCAGAACGACTTTACAAGTTTAAATTTTCATACATTTTGCATCTGGAGTGGTTGCATTGATTAACTGTCCCGGCACAGGGAGCTGTAGCCGGGCAGGATTTGCTAGGCTTCACCTCTGCTAACTGGTATCACTGATTGCTGCTGATGCAATCCTTAATGCAATTATCTGACAAATAATACAGCTTGCTGTGTACAGACTATCCAAGAAGTTGTGCTTTGGTGAGTGAAAATTATTAGTACCTTATCATTAGTCATTACGTACTTAGTACTAATTAGCAGATGTTTGTCGGTACATTGCACCTGTTCAGTTTATTAATACAGCTTGCAAAACAAGCTTCCAACTTGTCCAGATATGGTTTTATGGTAAAAAAAATAAAAAATAAAATAAAATAAAACTAATTAAATAAATAATGTGCTGCCAAAGACAGCAAATCTTGAGGCTTCAGAATACAGAAATCAGAAAACTATGCGTGATGTCACAGTCTATGGTCTCAACTAGATCACTTTGTTTGTCAGGATCAGGTCAAGGCGTCTTTAACCTGGCTCGCACGGCACTTTGTTTGGAACGAGCAGCACATCAACATACACTGCAGGGAAATTATATTAATTCACTTGAAATGTAGCTGCAAGTGCCAATGAAGAGGCCTAGCAGTTACAGAGTTGTCACCATGGAGAGTTGATTGGATCATGTTAAAAGTATGGCTGTAAGTACCAATAGCAAAAAGCTTTTTCACTCATTAAAATGGCCAAAGTGGTCAAATAATGCAATTTTTTATATTACCTCAGGAAGGGGAGAAATCGTCCTTCTTCATGTTTTTTCTGCTAGTTCTGCTGCTGGTGTCATGTATAGACACCAAAGTGGACAGCACTCCTTCATGGGCTTCTCCTATTAGTGCTTATAGCCACACTGATCACATTTCTTATTTTGTTTTGGGGTTTTATCAGCTTTGCCTGATTTGATCTCTCAGATCTAGCTTGCAGGAGTAGATCCTTCTGTCTTCTCCCAGTATATAATTATTATTACTTTCCTATGCCGTCTGAACTCTTTGACACTCTCCCCTTTCAGTATTTGTCCTGCTGTATCTTCCATCTCCACTTAGCTGCTACCTTGCTCCAATCTTATCTTTCATCCTTCTGTTCCTTACTGCTCTTTGTGATCAACTCCCAGTACAATCTGCTGAGGGCAGCACTGGCCCACTACCTATGTGGCACCGGTTGGCACTGCTGTGTCCACCCAGGGTAACAGAGAGAAGCTGATGGAACGAAGGCAAAAGAAGGGGAAAAAAACTGAACAAAAAGCAGCTATGCAGGAAAAAAAGAGGATGAAACGACAAAAGGATAGATCAATCAGGTAAAAGAGAATGAGAGAGGTAAAAGAGAAATGGGGGGGGGGGGGGGGGGGGGCAGAGAGAGGTTCTGTCATGTTGGATGAAAGCTGGGCCTACTGGGTAGTGGGCACTGGGTAGCGCCACTGATCCTGCCACCCTCACAGCAGGGGTGTGCAAAGGCACAAAAGTTGAACAGATGACACGGTCACACGAAAACAACACACACTTTTAAACACAGATTTCAAAATCGACCTGCACTGGATCTTCAGCACAATCCTCTAAAACGTATAGAGCTACTGGTAAACCCTTCTCACCATACCTATTTAGAAAGATATGCAAAAGATGAGTACAGAATGAGGTGAAGGGTGGATGGTGGATGGATGGCAGGGGGCTGGTACTCCCTTTCGTTTTGTCCTCTAGCAGTAGTGTGTGTATGTAGGCCAGTGTCCCAGGGCACACTTGGCTGGGGTGGCAACAGTTGTAGCCGACAGATTTGCCTCCATCTTGCCTGAGGTCTCACAGTCAGCGATCTGTCTTTTCTATCCATTCTCAGCCTCGCCGGATGGATAGATTACAGTCCTGCTTAACAATCTTCATACTTACAGTAATGAGTGTGAATATTCTCTGGTGGATTTATAGCATCTACATTTTAACTGCGAAAGACATAAATAAGCTCCTGAGTTAAGAGTGAGAAGGACAGTATACCATGGCTGCACATTATCAGTTATCAGCCATAACATATAACATGTTTATATATAATACTTAGGTTGTGAATACTAGTGAGAAATGTGTGCACTGGCTGAGAACCTAACAAGAATGAGTTCTCTCTGTATTGCAATTCTGTAATGCTCAAACTACTGTGTTTCCCCACATAAACTATCCACACTTGCACCTAACTGGAAAACTGTTTTAAACCTACATGCATGATGAAAATAATAGTATTTAATCGTATAAAATCACTGCAGAATACAATTGCAGCACATGAAACACATGTTTAAGAGATCAGGGAGTACCTGGTAAGGCCAAAGCCATAAAGTCATATGTACTAATGCAGTAGTAATGCTGTTCTAAGAACCATCTTAGATCTATTACCTGATAGTCAGATGCCTCAAGTCTGGTAAATTTCCTTTAATGTTATCCACACTCAGGTAGAATAAAGGGAAAAGACTCATAAGCAGAGCATAAGAACCACCAATATAGAAGGAAGATACATTTATTAAGATCACGGGTGAAAACGAAATATGTTAGTGACTTTATGCATGATTTCAAAAGGCATTCAGACACTGACCTACTTCACGAAGTCAATAAACATCAACATAACATCCTGCTCAAGGGGTCACATTTTTATACGTATAGTGCCAATTCCATTAAAACTGTACAAAAATGGTTTCAGTATAAATTTGCTAGTATTTTAATAACTGTTTCATGGCAAATTAACATAACCTTTGAACAGTTAACCAAAGAAATACAGCAGTGACAGGAAGATCAAAGGAGACAGTTAAAAAAGCTAAAACGAAGACACAAACAAGTAGGTCTCAACAGATTGAGCGAGAGAGGCAGGAAGAGTGCAAGAGAGAGAGGCGAGGAGGCACGATGGCAGAGAGGGCACTCCGACAGCGAGGAGAGAAGAACACGGCAAGGTCTCGTCACCGGGCCAACGGGCCCACCACTGTCAACATCATGGCACTCTGTGGTACACACACAAACACACACACGCACACACGGCTGGCCGACGGCCCTCCCAGCTGCCCTATCCGTAACTGTCTGATTAGTTGTGCTAAGCAGCCCCTCCCCTGCCAACCATGGTGCCATCTGCTACCCAACAACATGGCCGCCGACCAGACAAGCACACACACACACAAACACACACACACAGAAACACACAGCGAGTCTCATACCTGGCACTGCACTGCTGCTGTCACACAGAGACACACACATCAAACTTCACAGACACAGGTGTAGCCCAAAGGTATCAACACATAACATTCACACACAGACGTGCACGCACGCTCGTCTAATTGTACGCTCGCAAACAAGTCAATACAGTTCACGAAACAAGAATACTCCAAGCATGTGCGCACACACAAGAATACATGCACACAGTTGCCTTAGAGGCAGAGTGCATTCATGTTCGTGGTGACAGTGGTTAGACACTCTTAATGCCAGGTAGAAAGAGTGATGCTGTGCTCAAGTGGTGTGTGTGTGTGTGTGTGTGTGTGTGTGCTCGCTGGCAGCGCTTGAAGGTTCATTATGGCCCCCGCCTCTCCTGAGCGACTGCAGCCCGCGTGGCGCCCCGGCCCTTTTATTCCGGGCCGTGATTGGACAAGGGCCTCCCGCCGAGTTGGTTTGCAGCAGTTTTGTCGCGCCCAGATTTCACTCGCTGCTCAAAGCGAGCCTCTGGCGGGACGCGGCATCTGCTGCCTCACCTTCCTCATTTACACTTCTCCGCCCTCGCGCACACACACACACAGTTCTGTTCACCGCCTTTCCAGACCTTGCTATCACGATGTACAACAGAGGGGAGAAAAAAATAGAACGACGTAGAGGTACAGAGGGAACGCAGCAGCGTGACGTGTTTAATAGAGTTTGGGGAACTTCATGTATAAGAGTCACAGCGGTTGGTCCAGAGTTTTGTCTGTCTAACCCTCTCGCTCTGTGTCTCTTTGCACCCATCTTCTGATTTCAGGGTCACAGAAAGGAGACTGTGGCCTTAAAATACACAATGTATGCTTCTCTCCTTGCCTGGCCTATATGGTTGCTTTTGTATTTCCCACACTACCAATTTGGTGCATTCCATCATTTCACAAGTGCCTTAAATGTCTCACATTTTTGCATCTCTAATACATCATCTCTTATGCCCTAACCAGACCTGGTCTAGTACCAAATATATATAAGTTTTCTGCAGAAAGCAATGCAGTGATGGCATGCATAACATAGCTACAAGAAACACAAGAAAGACTTCAATAAACAACTACACAATCAGAAAATATTAATCAGCCCTTTCACTTTTCTTTCTATTTGTGAAAATATAAAGTGATGCCAAAAGGCAGGAAAGATGTTAGTTCATGCAGTACAAAGTCTACCAAATCTTTTCTATTTACTGCAACTATTTGTTGGTTAAAGCAAGAATACATGGCAGATCAACAATGGTGTCTTTACCTCGCTGTTGGATATGCTCTGAATACATCAGTGAATATGCACCTCTGTATAGCCCCCACTAATGGAAGTGTTTTTCCAAGGCCTCTTAATAAGATTATTTCCAAACCTAAGGCTTTGTGTAAAGTGCCAACAGAAGCTTCAGCCTCATGGCTTACATAGTTAGGTTCATAAATATCTGGACTAGAGATGGCACGATACCACTTTTTTTATGTCCGATACCGATACCGATATCATAAATTTGGATATCGGCCGATACCGATATGAATCTGATATAGTGTGTTTTTTAATCAATAAAACTGTTTTTGTAATATCTTGCTGCATTTTGTATAAGTTCATACTCAAGTTTAAAAACAAACTAACACTAAAGCTATTCTGTTATACTTGTATGCAAAAAAATACAGTGCACCCAAAATATTTCATAGTTCAGCAATACTGATCAATCTAATAAACGTAAACCTACTCCATCCTCCCTATTCTGGTATTTTAAAGAGTAAGCAACCTAACTAATAGGGTTGCAAACTCCCAGCAAAACTAGCTTACTAGGGTGTATTAGACTTAATAGTTACTATATACAGTAATGAACTTCTATGCATTTTACATCAGATTAAAACTTTGGGTGTAAGATGCAGATAATTGTTTATTAAAAGCTAGATATTTTAAATGAGAATAAGAAAGAAAAGTATGTCTTTGTGCCCCCTTTTCCCTGTTCATGCCCTATGGCCCCCCTGGCTAAACTTTGCTAGATCCGCCCCTGCACAGTTACCAGCCGTCAGCTGCGTAGAAAAGGATTCTGGTGTAGAAAGTAATATTAAATAAATTCTAACAACAGATTATCAAGCTGTTGTTCAGCCGCTGGTTTCCTCTTTCTGGCGCGAAGTGGGCGATAAACAAACAAGAGAGATGGACTCGCGACAGAAAAGCCGATCAGCTGATCATTAATCAGTTTCATGATTTAAGTAGCAGCAGGAGAGGGAGGGGGAGAGAAGAGGCAGTCGCTCCATATATCGGGTGTTAAGCATAAAGCTGGAATGCTTTACAAACATTCAGAGATGAACTTACACACTTGCTTTACTTCTCTCTGGGATAACTTCCTCGGAGATAAAATGCCGGTTTGGTAGCAAGGCTCCAAATGCTCAACCAGACAGCTGACAGGTCTTGCAATGTTATAGGAATTTGTTTTATTTATGTATTAATCACATTATTTTATTGTACAATGCCTTGGTGCCACTGGATTTAAACATGTTCCACACTCATTCATTAAGACAAATGGTGGAGGGGTAGTAAGGAAGTTGGGGGAAGCAGACCACTCCACAAGAAGAGTCTTTTGTCTCTTCCAGAACTCTGGGAGGTAGCAAGGGAGTGTGAACCTTAATGTGTGAAACAGCTGTGCACTGCCTTTTGATATTTAACTGATATTTAACTAGGCTCAGGGAGACTCTGCTGACTGTCTCCCCGTGGTCATGCAGGCTCTCCACCAACTTGGTTTTCTGTTCTTTGTGTGTTTGGATTAAAGAATGTTAGCTACCGCTCACCGCTCGTCTGCAGGCTTTATTTAATGGAAAACTTGCACAACACACGCCACAGCCGCTCTATCGTGTGACGCATACTGCTCCGACGTGCTACAGTTAAGAGCCGAGTTATGCCATGTCGCAAGTTTTGTGAGCTGCTTTTGTGATATTTAATGGATCGGATTAAATTTTTTATTTCTCTCCGATATCCAATCCAGTAATTTAGGTCAGTATCGGACCGATACCGATACGTAATATCGGATCGGTCCATCTCTAATCAGAACAGAGACAACCTTTTTCCTAATTTTGGTTCTGTACATTACCACAAATTTTTTTAAATGAAACAACTCAGATGCAGTTGACTTTCAGCTTTGATTCAGTGGGTTGAACACAAAGACCTTTACTGCAGCAGCTTTCAGTTGCTGTTTGTTTGTGGGCCTAAGTTTAGTCTTCAGCAAATGAAATGCATGCTCAGTTGGGTTAAGACCAGGTGACTGACTTGGCCATTCAAGAATAATCCACTTACTTGCCTTAATAAACTCCTGGATTGCTTTGGCTGTATGTTTTGGGTCATCATCCATCTGTATTATGAAACGTCATCCAACCAATTTGACTGCATTTACCTGGATTTGAGCAGACAGTATGTCTCTGAACACCTCCGAATTCACTCAGCTGCTTCTGTGCTGTGTCACAGCATCAATAAACACTAGTGTCCCAGTGCCACTGGCAGCCATGCACACCAAACCCATTGCACTGCCTCCGCCGTGTGTTACAGATGATGTGGTATGCTTTCGATCATGAGCTGTTCCACACCTTCTCCATAGTTTTTTCTTGTCATTATTCTGGTAGACGTTGATCTGAAAACTGTGTTCAGTTATATTAGATGTTTTTCCAATCTAGCTTTTTTATTACGAAGACTTATGAGTGGCTTGCACCTTGCAGTGAATCCTCTGTATTTACTTTCATGCAGTCTTCTCTTTATGGTAGACTTTAATACGCCTACTTCCTGGAGAGTGTTGTTCACTTGGCTGGTTGTTCTTGGTTGTTCTCTTCACCATAGAAATGATTCTGCGATCATCCACCACTGTTGTCATCCATGGACGCCCAGGTCTTTTTGTTTTCACCAGTGCTTTCTTTCTTTCTCAGGATGTACTAAACCAGCGGTCCCCAACCTTTTTTGCGCCACGGGACAGGGACACCGAGTTAATGATAAAAACGATAACAAAATAACACTGAAAACCGATAAAAACCCTGAAAACCATACATTTCACACCTTCGCCTCAACTCTCGCGGCCCGGTACCAAACGACTCACGGACTGGTACCGGTCCAAGGCCCGTGGGTTGGGGACCGCTGTACCAAACTGTAGATTCTGCCACTCCTAATATTGTAGGAATTTCTCTGATGTGTTTTTTTTCCTGTTTTCCCAGTTTAAGAATGGCTTGTTCACCTGCATGGGAAGCTTCTTTGACCGCACGTTGTCTGTTCACAGCAAACTCTTCCACATGCAAGCACCACACTTGAAATCAACTCCAGGCTTTTTATCTGCTCAATTTAAAATGACATAATCAACGAATTGCCCACACGTGCCCATGAAACAACAGAGTCAATTGTCCTATTACTTTTGTTCTCTTTAAAACGAAGGTGGCACAGGTTAAGAGGCTGAAACTCCTAAACCCTCCATCCAATTTGAATGTGGACACCCTCAAATGAAAGCTTAGAGTCTACACATTATATCCATGTACATTATATAACTATAATTGTAATATGTTTTATCAAACAAATAAAACCAAACTAAACTTGCGTCAGTGTCCCAATATATATGGACCTAACTGTACAAAACTTAGTTCTCAATTCCACCTGCATGCTTATCCCTTGACTTGTGGGATAAGCATCATTTTAGCATCATTTTGAAGAGGGATGTTTTAACCCAAACCAATATTTCTAGCTAATCCTAATCTAATACTTTTTAAGGGCCTAAACCTCACAAGCAAATGAAGGAGCAAGTTTAAGAGAATGGTAAAAATGGTAAATGGCCTGTATTTATATAGCGCTTTACTAGTCCCTAAAGACCCCAAAGCGCTTTACATATCCAGTCATCCACCCATTCACACAGACATTCACACACTGAAGAGAAGACAAGACATAGCGCCAAGGGGGTTGGCAAGATGGCGTCGTAGCGCGAACACCCGTCTCGCTGTGCTCCGGTGAGGTCCCCCGATTATCCGTCTAAAATACGTGTTCACCTGGTGAAACGTTACAAATGTGCGTGGGAGTAACTCTATAATGAGTCTGGACGACTATTTTTCTAAAATGCCTAACGTCAGGTCTAAGAAAAAGACAGCTCCGGTTGTGCAAGCTAGCGACATTGTGGGTCCTATGGCGGCTGAGCCTGAAGAAGCTAACGCCAGCGACACAGAAATCTCCGCTGACGCTGAGGAAACTGGGAGTGATATCGACCCGAATATCCTTGCGGCTCTGAGTAAGATAACTGACAGCATTACAACTTTATTGGATGTTAAAGTTGATACTGTGCTGGCCGCAATCCGTGAACAGACGTCTCGGATCCAGGCTCTGGCGACACGGGTGGGAGACGCCGAGATACGGATTTCAGGCGTGGAAGACACGGCAGGTGTATTGCAGGCGAAAGTGGCTCGACTCGAAAAACAAGTAACTGACATGGCAGACCACATGGACGATTTAGAGAACCGCAGCCGCAGATGTAACCTTCGCCTGGTCGGGCTTCCCGAGGGCACGGAGGGAAATGATGTTGTCGCCTTCATGGAGTCATGGCTCCCCTCCTATCTCGAGCTCACAACTAAAAATGGGAAGATCAAACTAGACCGCGCTCACCGCTCTCTAGCACCGAGGCCGGGCCCCAGCCAGCGCGCCAGACCCATCATTATGAAGCTTCACAACTTTGCTGATAAACAACGTGTGATGGCCGCAGCTCGGCGCCTGGCTACGCAGCCGAACCAACCAACAAGTCGGATCAAAGTCTCCTTCTTTAATGATTATTCAGCGGCGGTAGCCAAGAAACGCAAGGCTTTCGACGAGGTGAAAAGCTGCCTGAGGAAGAAGAATGTGGATTATGCGCTTCTCTACCCCGCCACACTGAGGCTGTTTGCCAACGGAGAAGGAGAAGAGATTTAACACACCGGAGGCAGCTGCGTCCTACGCGGACTCGCTGCCCTGAATCCCCGTAACCACCGGAGTACTCCTTTTCTTCACACTATGCCTTAATTAACCGGTGTGAGTACTTGCCGAATCTAGGCGTATATGACTCTTTTTTTTTTCGTCCTCGCTGCTTATAAGCGACCAGGTGAAATCTTCCACCCCATCGGGCACCGGACGGACTGTGTTTTCGTCTATGGGTAGGCATGAGTTACGCGCGTGCAATGCCCTTCGGCTTTCCCGACGGGCAGGAGGAGATTGGTTTTTCCCTACATGTTTAGTAGGGCTGTTGCCAAATCACTGTTCTTTGAATGTTCCGTCACACAGCTCTTTCATGCCTTTTTTATTTTTATTTTATTTATTTATTTTTTCAACCAGGGTGTGGTGAACCCTTTGGCTCAATATGCTTTGTGTGATACATGAATAAGTCTAATAATGAGTAGGCTGCGAATATGCACCTGGAATGTACGAGGGGTTCACAGCCCTATTAAGAGGAGGAAGATATTTACTTGTCTAAGAAAGGACGGTGTAGATGTTGCTATGTTACAAGAGACACATCTTGATAATAATGAACACTTGAAGTTGCAACAAGGATTATATGGACAAGTGTTTTTTTCATCCTTCACTACAAGAAGTAGAGGAGTGGCAGTGTTGATTAGGAAAAATGTACCTTTTGTAGTAACTGATTGCGTTAAGGATCTGAAGGGCCGCTACGTGATAGTCAAAGGGATTTTGCAAGGCCAAAATATCTTATTACTGAATGTTTATTTTCCACCTGCCCACCCAACTACCTTTCTTACCAAAATGTTTCTGGAATTAGCCCCATTTCTTCCTAACTCTACCGTTATTATTGGTGGTGATTTCAACTTAATGTTAAATCCGCTTATGGACAGATTTCCACACAGCATTGCAACTCCTTCCCCTCAGGCCAAAGCGCTTCATGCTCTATGCGACGAGTTTGGACTTGTGGATGCTTGGAGATATACTCACCCCTCCGATAAGCAATACACATTTTTTTCGGCTCCGCATAGGTCCCAAACTAGAATTGATTACTTTTTTCTCCCGAAAACTGACTTAGGTTCAGTAGTATCGTGCGACATAACAAGTATAATCATCTCAGATCACGCTAGGGTAATCATGGATCTCGATCTTAAAGCTGCGCTTCACAGGTCCCGCCACTGGAGGCTTAATACCATTATTCTTAAGGATGAGGAATTTACCTCTCACTTCTCTGCAGAATTTAAAGCGTTTTTGGATATCAACACCCCCTCAGCTACTACTGCCTCTGTTTTGTGGGAAACATGCAAAGCTTATGCGAGGGGCCTAATTATTTCGTATTCTGCGACAAAGAAGCGACAACGGATGGAGGAACAAAAATCTTTAGAGAGCGAATTGATGGATAAGGAGAAAACATATATTGCCTCCCCATCACCACCATTATGGCAAGAAATAACCGCACTCAGGTCAGCGCTGAATTGCCTTCTTACCAGAGATGCAGAGAAGAAACTTAAATACACCAGACAGAGGTTCTACGAGCATGGAGATAAGGCCGGTAAATGTCTGGCGTACTATGTTAAGAAGCGCACAGAATCGAATACCATTGCAGCGATATCTGATGAAGGTGGCCACAAGATATATGAAAACAAACTGATAAATGACTGTGTTAAGAAGTTCTACGAAGCCTTGTACTCTTCTCAACAAGTCCCGGAGGGGGTGCAGCTGATGCATAATTTCTTCACCCAATTCGACTTACCAAATTTGTCAGAGGAACAGAAGACTGCCCTTAACAGCCCTATAACTAAGACCGAAGTGTTTAAGGCTATTAAATCACTGCGAAGTGGAAAGTCGCCAGGGCCTGATGGCTTCTGTTGTGAATTTTATAAACAGTTTCAGGATATTATTGTGGAACCGCTTCTTGATATGTTCAACCACTCCTTCATTACGGGTGAATTCCCGCAGACACTGAAGGAAGCCAACATTTCCCTAATTCTAAAGAAAGGGAAGTGTCCTGATTTGTGCGGATCCTATAGACCTATAGCCCTCTTGAATGTAGATAGGAAACTGCTTTCTAAAATTCTGGCCACCCGCTTAGAAAATTTTTTACCTGTGCTGATAAGGGAGGACCAGACAGGCTTTATAAAGGGTCGAAACTCAGCCACCAATGTTAGACGCTTACTGAACGCTATTGTAGCTTTCAAGCAAAAATCTATTGACGGCCTGGTGCTTTCTCTCGATGCGGAGAAAGCATTTGACAGAATTGAGTGGTCTTATTTGTTGTATACTCTGGGCAAATTCGGCTTAGGGGAGAATTTTATAAAATGGGTCAAAGTTATCTACAATAATCCACAGGCAGCAGTCCTGACTAATGGACTTAGGTCTGATTACTTCAACACTCATAGGGGAGTTATGCAGGGCTGCCCCTTATCGCCCCTTCTATTCGCTCTGGCCATAGAGCCTCTTGCTGAGGCCATAAGGGCGACGCCCACAATACGTAGTTTAGAGATTGGACAGCTGTGTCATAAAATAACCTTATACGCGGACGACATCTTGATTCTTTTGACTAACCCTGTAACATCCGTACCCAGTCTCATTGAGGTGATTGACAGGTTTAGCCATTTCTCTGGCTATAGAATCAATTTGGCTAAGTCAGAGGCCATGCCTCTCGGTACTCTTTTCACAATGCCGGCTACTGTTCCTTCCTTTCCTTTTAAATGGTCTCCTAATGGATTTGTGTATTTGGGGATCTTTATTACCCCGTCTCTCGACCAATTGTACAAAGCCAACTTCACACCCTTATTTGGCAAACTCAAACAGGACCTAGAGCGGTGGGCGTCACTTCCTTTCTCCTGGCTAGGACGCATTGCCCTGATCAAAATGAATGTGCTGCCCAGGCTATTGTATCCTATCCAAATGATCCCCGTCTTGTTCTCTAAGAGAGTACTGAAGGACATAAATGGTTGGCTCACCTCTTTCATCTGGAACAAGCGCAGACCCAGACTCAAGATGGCAGTGTTGCATCTGCCAAGCTCCAGGGGCGGCTTGGATCTACCTAATATTAGATTGTATCAGCTTTCTGCCCATTTAAGATTTGTGAGCGACTGGGTTAGGGGTAAAACCTCAATCTGGTCGGATATTGAGACAGCTCTGTCACAATGCAAACTGAGCGATCTATTATTTTGTAATGATTTTAACGGAATTAAGGCCCTTTGTGCAAATCCTGTAACAATCAACACCCTAAAAGCGTGGCGAATTGTCCGCCGTCTTGAGGGAAGATCGAGAATAACATCAACCTTTACCCCTATAATGAATAACCCTGCTTTTCCTCCGGGTTCTTTGGACCCCGGCTTTCAACGATGGTCTGATAAGAATATTAAGTCTCTTGGTGACCTTTTCTCGGGTGGTGAACTCATGTCGTTTGAACAGCTTACCAACAGTTACGGCTTGCCTAGACAGGATTTCTTTCGTTTTTTGCAAATACGACACTATATCACTCACAATACAACCCTTGCTGAGCACCCTGAAGTATCTGATGTTGAGAGGGTTTTGTTTGGGCAACAGCTGACGGTGTCTCTGAGTTCATTTTACCATGTGCTTAATGCTTTGACTACCACTGATGCGCAGGGGATTAGAGGTGTGTGGGAGAGGGAACTGTCGGTAACCATAGATGAAGATAAGTGGGATACCGTTTGGTCTCTCGCAAAAAGGATTTCAATTTGTACTCGGACAAGAGCAATCCAATTTAAGATTTTACACAGATTACACGTATCCCCTCACCGCAGACACCTCTTCAGCCGCTCTCTTTCCCCTGTGTGTCTTAAGTGCAAAACTGATGTAGGGACTTTAACTCACTGTTTTTGGTCCTGTTATAAGCTTCAAGAATACTGGGCTGACATTACAGGTGAACTGGGGAAAATCTTCCACGTTGATATAGAGATGGACCCTTTGTCCCTGATTCTAGGTCTTCCAAGTGACCGCCTAAAAGCGGCGGCCAACAAAAGATTGTATAACACTCTAACATTTGCAGCCAGGAAAAATATCCTCTTACAATGGATCAACGATAGGACTCCCACTGTCTGTGGCTGGCGCAAAATAGTTTTTGAACTGATTCCTCTGGAATACCTCACACACGTTATACACCACAGTGTGGGTCAGTTCTATGGGATGTGGCACCCCTTTTTGGACTATATTGGACCGGACCTTTCCGCTATCTTATTCAAAGGACTACTACACACGTGATCACCACCCGGGCGCTGTAAGACTGACTCACCACCTCTTGTATGTTATATTTTGTATTTTGTATCTTGTATTATGCCTTATTTAAGAGCTGTTGTGTACGTTTTGTGTTTGTACTGTTTTGTTGTTCTGTGTCTCCTGTTGAGACACTGTCGTGTTAAAGGAAAATCTGCAATAAAAACAATGATGAAAAAAAAAAAAAAAAAAAAAAAAAAGACATAGCGCCAAGCACAAAGGTCCTAATGGAAGGCAAACTGTGGCCTCCTGGGTCATAAACATTTGACTCTTTCAAATAGGACTGTTAGCATGCAATACTGCTGCAGTGGGTGCACTTAGCACAACTGCCAAAGAACAGATCAGGACACGCTGATCCAAACCCAAAAGACCTTCCCCATCTCACAGCCCGCTCTGCATTATCCAGTATCAACCTTTGGAAACTGTGACCCCAAATGCATAAAGATGAACATTTGCTGATAGGATTTTTAACCAGATATTCACAGATAATCATCACTGCAGATTTTCTCATAAGAGGTTTATTCAGCCTCCTCGGCAAATTTGCTGCCAGGACAATTTCAACTGAAGACTCGTTCTTCAGGTGTTTGTCACATACAGGCACAGATTATATGGACCAGCATGTTCAGATATTTCCTGGCTGAAGACTCCACACAGAAGTTTTAGGTGGAAAAACTGAGCGCAAGTAAACTTATTCACAGAAGCAGTTTGAAGCTCCAGGTCCATCTACATCTCTAAGCAAGCACCCTAATGAACATGGATGCTTGATTTCATGGGGATAACAAAACCGGTGGAAGATCTGGAGCCTCAGACATTCATCTCGGCTCAAACACAATGCAGGCCCACAGGTCTCAACTAACCATGGATACACTAACGCATGCAAACACACATCTCAGTCCTATCTGGCATGTGTTGAAAGAGAAGTTATGCTGGGCAGTTTTCACTATGGCCTTTGGGATGTGTGATCACAACACGGGGAGAGATGAGGCCGGATGGAGACATGGAAAGAAGAAAAGAAAGAAAGTGAAGAAAGGCGGGAGCAAACAAACAAAACAAACTTAGTAAAGCCCTCTGCTGGGTTGGGGCCGGGACTGGAGCGTGTGTGTGCGCATGTGAGGCGATGTGAACAGAGTGGCGGGGATTAGGACAGATCCTGGGCTGTCCAACTCACAGCTGGCTGATGATCCAATCCTGGAGCACAGCGCAGCGCACCAGCCGCCATGGGACCCCCGGATGCGTGCTTGCATCTGTGTGTGAGCGCGTGTGTTTGCGTCTTTGTGTACAGGCATGTGGGTTAGACTGATGTGAATATCGGCGTGCACGTTTGCAAAGATGCCGTTGTACAAACAAATATGTGTGTGAGTGTGTGTGTCCATATTATATGTATGTGTTTATCAGGAAGGAAGGTAGGGCTATCAGAAATCAAACAGAAGCTGTCTGCGCTTCATGTCCCCCCTGTTTGAAGGCGAGCTGTGATCATTTGCGCCACGAGAGGTGGACCGAATGAAAGAGAGGAGCGAGCAAGTTGCAAAGACAAAAATCAAAGAGCTGCCTTCGAAGGCTGGCCATATAAATGCCTTCCAGCCTTGCTACCGTGAATCTCACCCTCTCCTCTTACTCTCCAACAACACACACACACACCAACAAAAATACAGCCCAGTAAAGCTACAAAGACTCTTGGATGGCTCTGTAGCGAACAACAGCAGAGGGCATGACTATGAATGAAATACATGTAGCTCTGCATAACCCCTGAAGGCCCACAGATGGACAGAAAGAGAATGACACAGAGCTAGTGAAAGAGCAGAGAGACACAATCGCTTGAGGTTTATTTGTTTCATTTCGAAATGGCAAAAGAAAAAAGCGATGAGGACATGACAAGTAAAGGGGGGGGGGGGGGGGGGGGGGGAGAAAAAAACAAACATAATGCAGTGCTGAGGAGGGACAAAGGCTTTGACCAAACTTCAACAGGTGTGTACGATGCATGTATGCTACCATCTTTGCATGGATACATTTTTGTGCAGAGCCATTGCACCGCTAAGACTTGGTTTTTACCATCACAAATTTGATGAATCTTTAAGATGTGAGTGAAATATACCATTCTCTAAAGCAGTTAAATCAACAGAGATCCCATATCCATGTATGGATGTTAAGACTTTGCACACTTCTAAGAAAACTGCTTTTTGGAAACAGGCCTGCTGGACAGCTTTCTGTGTCCTCGGCAGACTTTTTCCTTCAGAGCTCAGAGTAATGATTAACCAAATATCAAAAGTAATGAGTTGAAACTGCTTTAAAGTGCATCTCAGACGGACAAACCTTTAGTCTGTACAGTCAAACGGTGTTCAACATTTACTGTAACAGCACAACAACTCGTGGTGGATTGATACCTCTGTGTTAGGAAACTGTAACTGCAGAAACATCTGAAAAACTACCATTTAAACTACGCCTTAACCTGACATGCACCTCCATGGAACTATAACTAGACGTCACATCGACCCAGCCTGCAGCTATTGTGATTGGCCTATTAGGTGTGTTCCTCCTGTGTGTGTTTCTAGCTATTTTTCACTGCAGTTTCTGAATGAATCAGAGAAAGAATAAGAATTATCATCTAAACATGAGAAATTACAATCATAGCCTTAATATTAGTACTTACAGATGTGGTCAAATTCTTGAGGGGAGACTGCCAAACTATTGGGAGTGGGAATGTACAAAAAAGGGGGAAAATCTCCCAGGATTTTTGGGTAGCACTGCATTTAAAACACTGAGCCACAACCACAAGATAATAAACACATTGCAGAAGGCCACTTGCATTGGTTACATTGTAGAATCAACAAAGATTTACAGCAGAAGTGGAAATCAACTGTCAGCCAGCTGCTATAAAAAGCAACTTTCAGCTGCTGCCTTATTCACGGGAGAGTCGTCATAGCAGGTAGCTCCACAGGTTTCATTGTGTCTCCTTTCAGCGTCAAACCAGGAATCTTTCAGCTGTCAGAAAAATGTGCAAACCACCGCACTATTATGGAACCATCCAAGCTTAAAACCAGGGGCGGTTATGGGTATTAATCATTTTTATACTCTTATACTCTTTTGCCTTTAAATGTGACTAAAGGTGTTACTGTGTGCAAAGACTTAAGACTTCTTCTCATCTAAAACTGTTTAAAAAAAAGAAGCAGCCATATTAAATCTCTATCAGAAGTGGTTTTCACTGCTAATGACCAAAATTGAATCTGAATGGCTACATGCTTAGCCAAGTCAACAGCTGTCAAACATCTAGTATGCAACTGAGGACAGATAAAACTATAAACTCTCTCATGCACATACAGGCGCACACATGGCAGTAAAATGGTTTCGTCCAGTAGCTCCTCTAGTACAGGTCAAAGTCATCATGTAGCCACATTAATATGCATGTCATTCTCCACAGCTGGCTGCAAAATGCACACACGTGTGCACGCACGCACACACGCTCATTACATCATCTTTTTAAAAAAAACAAAAAACACACAGCAGCCAGTCATGAAACCAGTGTGTAAATGCTGGCCAGCTGACAGACAAACACACTTAAACACAGATCAGAGCCAGAAGCAGCAGTGGACACACACACTTAAACCAGACACACATATACACACTTAGATTGCACAAACTTGCATCCCGCAGCCTCCAGCACCACGGGACACCGCCACCACATCTGTGCCCATCTCAAACACCTCGGCTTTGGGCAGCGGGGGTGAGAGAGTGCCCTGAGCGGCTGGCATTGGCTGGCGTGGCCTTGGCGGTGAATGGTGTGGAAGGAAAAAGCAGCCAGAGGATGACAGGAGGGACAGAGGGAAGAAAAAGACAAGACCGTAGTAAGAAAGGAAAGAAAGAATAACGTCAAAGGGAGGACGGCGATAGGATAACGTTACAGGGGAGATTAGTTTCAATTAAAGAGGAGACAGAAAGGGCAGATAAGGACAAAAGAGCAGGTGGCAGTAAATATGAATCTATGCCCAAATAGGTGGGATGAAATCATAAAGAATATCAGAGGTCTTGATATAGAGATGCTGGAAAAAGCAGGACAGAATGGTGCAAAAATAGATAGAAAGATAATGGAGGGGTGCCGGTAGTGCCCGTTGTGAGGACGGGTGCAGGGCACTGGCAGGTGGCACTGAGGCCAGGCTGTCCAGTGACCATCAGCCGCACTGTTGTGTGTGTGTGTGTGTGTGCGCCAGGGACAGAAGAAAGGCTCAGGCGCCATTTTGGCTCTGTTGGAGCTGTTGCTGGGTTGGGCACTGGCCTGGTGGCACAGAGTGGGCAGTGTGTGTGTGTGTGTTGTGTTGCATTATGTTGTGGCATGCTTAACAGGATTAGAGGTGACCTAGTGAGGTCCAGTTGGTATCGGGACCATGGCACAGCGGCGCGCATGTGTGTTTATGTGTGTGTGGTTTGTATAATAGGATTAGCTGTTACCTGGTGCGGTACAGTTGGTGTGCTGATCTGAACTGGACTGGACTGGGCTGAGCTGGGCAGGAGCTGGACAGAGGGGAGCACTGTGTGTGTGTGAGTGTGGTGGCATGTATAATAGGATTAGGTACTACCTGGTGAGGTGCAGTTGGCGCTGGGCATTTGCCAGCTGTTCTGCTAGGCTCAGGGCTTCGGCCTGCCATTGGCTCCCATCCTTTTGGACCGCCTCCAGATGCTGCCGACAGCCAACCAGCTCTGAGCTCAGCCTTTCCACTTCCTGTCCCGCAGAGATGGAAGAAGAGAGGAGGTGAGGAAATCTTTCACAACAACCCACCCTGTGCCCTCAGATGAACAAAACATTAAAGCCTGGTTACAATAACATGTAAAAACTGAGCAGGACAAAAAAAGGACGTCAGGTTTGATCTTCTGAACCTCAAAATGGAAACACAGAATATCCTGCATTCATTATTTAAATTTAAAGGGACAGTTCACCCCAAAATCAATCAGAACCTTTAATGCCATTTAGTCATATAGATTGTTTTGGTGCGTCTTGTCCAGTTTTTGAGGTGTGTAGCAATGTCTGACTTCTTTATGGCATTTGCCTTGTGGTGCTCAAAGCACACGAAATACACTTAAAAGACATAAAATATATTTCTAGAAATCATGACAGAGTTATCCCAAACTACTACCAATACTTCCTCATGTAGAGTGGTGCATCTGTCAGCTTTCTTTTAGTAGCCAGGTCATGACTTCTGTAAAGAGAAGTTAATGCCAATGCCGTGGGGCTTTGAGCACCACAAGGAAAATGTCATTTAGCTGTATTATATTCAAAAGAAGGCTGTCATTTCTACAGTGGAAAGGTTCACACCAAAACAATCTCTATCACTTAATATCACTAAAGGCTGAAGGAAAAGTATGCAAATTTGATTTTGGTGTGAACTGTTCCTTTAACAGTTTGGATAATTGATGCTTGTGCAAATAACTTGAGAATAATTTGGAAAATTTGAGTTTTAATACTCATTTTGCTTGCTATGCTTCATTGCAGACCCTCAAAAAAAGAAAAATAAAGACTATTTATGAAACAATCAACTCTACAAAATACTGGGTCTGTAGCCGACTTAAACAAATATCAAATAAATCCTAACTAATCAATACATCGGCACATACCTGTGCTGCCTTTTCCATCCGTCTGCTGGTCTTGGCGTTGAGCTCTCTGAGCTCTCGTTCAGCCTCCTGTTTCTTCAGCGCGGCCTGGCTGAGCTGATATCTCAGATCCACACATACCTATAGATGAATAGTCCTCATTAAACAAAGGCGGTCTTTTAATTAACAAGTATGTCACATTCAATGCTTCATCATTTATTGATTTTCTTTTTATTATCCTATCATGTCCTTACTTTGAAAATCACCCATCTAAATCATCAGACTGTCTCGTTCCCAGGCTCAATGTTTTTACACTCGTGTATTTGACTAGTTTCACATTTCATCATCCCTAAAAGCACCTACTAATTCAGTCTTTCACCAAAAATATAAAAGCACTGTGATGTTTAATCTCCAATCCTCCCCTAGAAGGATTAAGAAACAAACACAAATAAGACGCATTTGAAAAGTTTTGAGAATCTCTTTGAATTATTAGAAAGATTTGAATCTGGCTGTTTGTTGTAAACTAAGTTTTATTTTTTTAAGATTTGTAAAATGATATGAGGGTTGAATTTTGTGTGAACCCACACACTTTGTTTGTCTTTTTCTGAAGTCTTTTTCAGCCTGTGGGTTGCCATGTGTCGATTGAGAGGAGCAGATTGCTGTTCGCTTTTTCTTTCGATTCACTTGGTTTATTTTTGTTTTTGTTTGTGTTCTTGAATTGTTCAAAATAAATACAAATATTAATGAAAGAAAAATATGCTCTTGCATTTACGTGTTCAAAAACTGAATATAAAGTTGGAATAGATTATCTTTTGCTGCCATCCAGTGGATTTAGAAATGAAATGCAAGCAGATAGTGAAGCATGTGGGTCCTTAAAATTAATAGTTCTACTTTTTTAAACAACAACAAAAGAGCTTTTTGCTTTTTCAATCCCACACTTCTAAAGACAAACGCTGGCTCATGCTTATTTGAAATGCTCATCATGCCATCAATAAGAAATAAGAAGACATACTGACACAAAGTTTTCTTGCGCAAACAGCATCCGATACCTTTGTGTTTTCTTGTTCCTGGCTGGTAAGTGTGCGGAGAGTGTCCTCCAGCTGACTGGTCAGTGAACTCTTGTCTCTGAGAGCTCTGTCTAGCTGTCCTTCCAACTCAGCGACACGCTGGGAAAGGCCAGACACCTGACAGACAAACACAGTACACCATTTCAGTGGCCATTTCACTGCAGCGTCACTCAGAATTCAAGTAAAATGTCCTGCAAATACAAACATTTTTTTTAGGGTATCATTACCGTACAAAACATACCAGACATAAACTCTAAGTACAAGAAATATACAATAGCTACTGCAAAAGCAAACAGCAATGATTCAATTTCCTACTTTTTACTACTTAATGTTTCATTAAAAGAGTATTTTTTTAAATTTGTCTGTTAATATAGTTATTTACAGTATTTTACAGGCAAATGAACAGACTCATTCTTCTGTAATCCACTTCTTCTGTGAATTTCCCAATTCTGCGACTAATAATCATGTACATGAAAAGTAAGACTAACTATATTCGTCAGCTCCTCTTTTTGTTTGCGGGCCTCTGCTCGGCCCTCCTCTCTGGCCTCAGCCAGTCTCTGCTGCAAACCGTGTGTGTCTCGGTCGAGCTGTTCTTTCTGTCGAGCCAGCTCCCTGGACAACTGCTCGCACTGCACCTCCACCTGCATGTGTACAAAAACAGAAGGGTTAACAGAGTAATAACCAGCTGTAAAGAAAACAAAAAATGATGTTGTGAGTCAACACCGAGGTTGAAGAACATATGAAAGCTGAATATGTCCTTAATTTCAAGGCAATGTTTGAGCACCCTCTAGTGGACGTATATGATAGTGGTATTCCCATAAGCTTGTACTGTATATGTATACAGTGTGTGTAGCTTATAAATAGGTAAATCTGAGCATTAACAAATGCAATGCATTCTAAATATTAACTGTATTAAGCAAAGATGGCGGTCAGCTGGAAAGTTGTGTGTGAGGATGTTTCTCTGACCCTAGCTTTCTGCAGGTTTGCTTCCTCCGCCATCTCCACAGCCTGTTTGACCTGGAGACAGGCTGACCACTCCCTCTGTTGTGTCTCTTGCTGACTGGCCCTCACAGCACGCAGAGCCACCAGTAACTCATCACGCTCTCTGAGAAAAATCAGACAAAAAGGAATTAAAAGCAGAATCTGGATGGTACACTTAACTAAGTCTAAACTAATGCTATGGTTTACGCAGTCAGTATGCTGCTGCTAACGTCTGATTGATTCTGCAGGAAGCATTTGTTACCACTGACTTTGTGAGCCTGTCAATAGCCTGGACATGCAGGTTTGTGTGAGTCCCAGCCAACACAGCTTCGTGCTGTGCACACTTCAGGCACAATCCTGCCACACGAGGAGCTCCATCAGCCTTCAGTGCATCTGCGGCCTGCTTCTCCCTGTGTCTCAGGCGAAGCTTCACCTCCTCGCACTCCTTCTGACTGACTGACAGATCCTTTCTGAAAATATCAGAGAAGGAAAAGTGTTCTAAAAAGAATTAAAGATAACTGATTTTTACAGACATAAGGTACATTTGCTAGGGTTAAAAATGACTAAGGTTTTGAAACGGAGGGGATCAGAGATGGGCTTGGTATAAAAATGTAGGTAAGCTATGACTTATTTTGACCAGCCTACAAGAAATGGACTTTTTACATTTTTCTCCAGTGAATTACCAGAAGACAGATAAAAAAAAATTCAGGTCAGAATGTTTCTGTGACACCGCGTCATTGACAGCAAATAATAGTTTGGTTATTGAAACTATATGTTGATGCTCAAAGTTGGTTATTGAAAAACTCATGCTGAACAAAAACGTTTTGTGTTTTGCACTGTGACACTGAGTGGGTGTCCACTTGATCTGGTTGCAGTTTTAAATAGAGCATAAATGTCTTTCTCAGCCCTGAACATTTTATGTTGAGCTCAAAAAAAAAACAAGAAGACAATAACTTGAAAAAATGAGCATTTTGTTTTTAACCAACTCCTCTGCACTTTTAACTTGGAAAATATTTAGTACAAAATAAACATTTTTTCCAGGGTATCATTAAAATACTAAAGTGACTAAACAAAAAACAATCTGCAGACTCTGAGGGCGTCAGTGGGAGGAACTGACCTTTTCTTCAAGGAATGACCCAGATGAGTTTCTGCTCGTTTGATGCCGCAAAGAACTAACCTGAGAGAGATGACCTGGGCCTCCAAGCTTTCCATCTGGGCCTGGTAGATCACCTTCAGTTTTTCCTGATGAGCACAAACATCTGAATCTAACTGGATGAAATTTAATTTATTGCAACAGCTTCCTTTAAAAATGTACTAAAAAACAGAATTCATGTTTCTACTGTTAAAGTTTTATTGGAGGAAATTAGCAAAAAGACCAATCTTAAAATACAATCTGGGACCATTGTGCATTATTGTGACGCATAAAATCTGATGAACACTGAGGTAAAAGAGAACCGAACGGCAACCAGTAGAGACTCATCTTTCCTACCAGCTCATTTTTCCATGTGTTGTGTTCTTCTTTCTGTAGCACACTGTGGTCTCGAATGGAGGCTACGTGGCTGTTGTCGATGACTTCATTCATCTGAGGAAAAAAATTGGAACGGGTGACCAAATCTTTAATTTGAAAGATGCTTTTATGATGCTTAAATTCAGCCTGTTGAACTATAAAAACTTTGCTACGTTAACTTTATATTCTAGTGTCTCTCTACTGAAAGTGTCCAGAGAAAAATGACTAATGCAACAGTCACAATATAATAAGAAAACAGCGTTTGGAGACCATAGCATGACTACAATTAATGCAAGCCTCAAGCCTCAGTCGCTGTTGTCAAAGCTGGAGTGTCAAAGCTGCAAAGAAATGACCGTCCTATTTTTATTTAAGTGTGACTGAGCCATAAGGTAACCTCAGTCTTTTTTATTCCTCTCATTATTATGTTTGTACTATAGGTGCCTTCATTGTTACATGCATTACCATTTTCACACACACAAAAATCAAACCAATGATTTTCACACACGCACAAATTACCGTGGAGTTTCGGATCGTGTAATCTTTTAGGGATTCATCCACAGCTTCGGCTTTCAGTTCTGAACGTAACTTCTCATTTTCCACCACCACTACTCTGATCCGCTGTTTCATTCCCTGCAGCTCCTCCTGAAGTCACACAAACAGAGAAGCCGATTAACATCCGTTCACATTAGCACACTGGGAATGAAGGACGCGCCCACACACGTACATTTGTGCACACAGACCTTACAGAATTTAACCTCAGCTTCCAGATGTTGGATGTATTCTGACTTGTGAAATACAGGAACCAAATCCTGAAAGGCAGGTAAACTGGACATCCCCTCCTGCCATGCAAAAGGGAAAGAAGAGTAAAAAATAAAAGCCAAAACACAGAAGAGCCGCAAGTGAAGTCAGTTTTAATTCCATTTTATTTCAGTTTAGCTTTCATTTGTTTTCAAAGCGGCTTTGCACATTTCACTTTTAGCACATTTTTTTTAATTTTACTTTTTTATTATTAGAAAGTGAGTCTGTGACAAATTTTAACAAATTTACAAGGCTTCCTGATGCTTGCTAGAATGACAAAAACTAAAACTGAGGGCCTTTCCTGTTTATTTTTAGTTTATTTCACTTAGTTTTCACACCTACTTTTAGTTTTTTCTTTCATTTTAGTGAACTATAAAACCATGGTACATTCAAGTATGGAGAATTGCTCCTAATCTGAGTATCAGTTCTGTAACAGGCCTTCGTCAGATCTAACGCATTTAAATGTTAAACCATGCACAACTGCTCATTCTACCTTGGATGGAGACTGTTTCTTGGAAGGGGAGACAGGTGTGGGAATTTCTCTGCCCTGCTTCAGCAGAAGGCTCTTCAGCTGATTAACTACAAAAGACATAAGAAATAAGTATGTACACAAACACATAAACACTTTATTTAAACTTTGTGTAAAAAGACTGAGAGGGGAAATCTCACGATACCCCACTGTAAGGGCTGAGTTTTATCACATAACCGACTTACAACTAATCAGAAACATTTCATCACTCATCCAAGTAACTTCTTCAGTCTCAGCTGACTGCACGTTTCCCAGCCTTATAAGCAGTACAAGTGCATAATTTAGCACCATTGTGGTTCTTTTTAGAGCAAACACCATCCCCACATACACAGCAGCTAGGGAAGCAAAAGAACGTCATATCAAAGAGCTCCTTATTAAAATGTGGTTATCACAGGTTGGTTAGTCAAAGATGGGAAGAATGCTATGAGCGATCCAGGAGAGAAGAAGGACAACTGCTGCCTAAGGAAACAATCTGATCTCTTATGTTTCGGGAGTATCAGAACAGCTGAGATGCATTTTTCTTTTTTCAAAACACCATGTCTCTGTGGTTTGAAACACCAAAAGATGATCCATCAAAAAGTGGTCCACCTCAATGATCGGGTGCCCCAGAACAGACACAGTAATACAGTACATGCAGCTGCCAAGACGACTGCAGTAAATTATACATTATCAGAGAACCCAAACAACCACTGGCAGACGGGACAACACAGAATATTCAGTTTGTCAAGCCAAGACTGCATGTAATTATACCTACAGGGTACTGCCCAATCTTTCAATGTTGAGGAAGTTTGCATCCCAGGCTGGTAGGAAGTAAAAAGAGAGGTGACCATTTTTTAACACTGGAGGAGGCCTAAGAGTACATCTTTCACAATCTTGCAATGCTTTAGCCACTCCTCACTGATCAGTGGTCATGACAGTTGGCATATTAACAATCACGGGACTGAGCTCATTGCACATTGTTAGTCAGTTGCGCCAATTTCTGTCATTATGCAACTATACTGTTTATAAGGTTGAGAAAGCCTGCAGTCTGCAGAAAAAGTTACTTGGTTGGTGTAAGGTCAGTTTACAAGTGAACAGAATCAACTTTCTATGTATTCAATCAGTCACCTGCTTCACTCTGTGACTTTTGGTTCCATGCAGCCTTGTCCTCTTCGGCCATGGTTGTATAATGGTCTTCATCACCACCTCTGACCTCCTCCACCTCATCTCCATCAGGGTCCAGCTGCAGCGGAGCACTGCTCAGATGCTGGATGCTTTGGTTGGCCCGCTCTGAATTCAGCATACACATAGATGCCAGTGTAACATAGTATATCATTTATTTGATGAAATGCACAGACAACCAAAGAAGTCATGTCTATACAGCAAACAAATACACCACCAGTGTTGTGTTCATGAAGGTAAGCAGGTGGCACTTGCACAAAAACTAAGCTGTACAATCTCAATTTCACCTATTTATTTTAGCCAATCAGAAGCCAAATAATGCAAAGCTTTTATTTTGCTTAGGGCAGGCAATGCATCCTAAAATGAAAGCTTTAGAGCAGTGGTGCCAATCATAAGGCCCGGGGTCCAGAATCGGCCCAGCAAAGGCTTCAAACTGGCCCACTAAATGGCTTTGGAAAGGAGAAGGAGAACAGAAATCTTGGACTTTTAATTGTATTTTCACAAGTTTTCATACTGATAAAGACCTCCTCCATGGTCATTCATACTACACCAAAGTAATTAAAATTTAGATTTCTGCAATTTTACACATTTAGTTCTTTGACTTTCAGCCCAAAGAGTCATGCTAACAAATCTCGGGGATTAAATATGTAGTTAAACTTCTGTACACTGGCAGAAAGGGCAGTTTCCCTGGTCCGGTTCACATGAGATCATGTCTCCTTTTTAGCTGCACTTTGAGCGCCTGGATTCAGAATCTGAAGCTTCATTTTATTGTCAGCTTGTGTTTTCTTTTGGTTTAAGATTGCATTGACACTTATGTTCTGTGAAGTGTCCTCATCTGCTGCCCCAGCAGCAACAGGTGGCAGTCATGTGCCTGTCACCTGTACTTTTCCACCAATAATAGTTCTTTTCGGTAACATACCTATAGAGATAATGCTCTATTGGGCTCTGGCGGCATAAATTTAATACACCAAGTCGGTTTCATCTTACTATGTGCTAACTAACCATCCAACGACGCTCTCTTGAGCTGCCCATTCAAACAGGTTAGCAAACGTAGCACGACAAAACATTAACATACGCCTCAGCTCCTTCTGCATGGAGCTTGGGTGCTCTGCTTCATCTTCATCCGAGTCTGTCGGTTTCATGGATGTTTAATCGTCGTTAAATCGCACTGTTAACTAAGGAAACATGCTAGGCTACGTACAACAATCAAAGCAACAACCATCACATCGAGCACGACGTAACGGTCGTCAAATCCCAATGGAGCTGTGCTTAGTTCATTAACCAGTATCGCCCGAGAACAGTTCCCTTTAAGTAGTGAATTTTAGATTTTACGTCACCGCCCCTGCGAGAAATCACATCAGCTTGTACCCTAAAAACAAAACGAGGCAACCATTAGCTTACGGGTCAGGCTTCCGTAAACACACGTAGCTGATGGGAATTGTAGTTGTTTTTTGTAGTCATGATACAAATGCGAGCGCTTAAAGACGAAACGTTTTTTGTTTTTTGTTTTTTTAATTCCCTAAACCCAGTTGTGAGATTACAGAAATGTTTTAATCGACGCCAGTAGGCAACACTTAATGTTAAACTACCTTCCTTGGTATTTATAAACACCAAATACTCCATATTTTAAAGTAGTATACCTTTATTTCTTATTGTCCATTCATGTATTTTCTCAGTAATTATAGGGAGTTTTGTTTTAAATGGTTTGGTATCTTTATAGCACTTTCTTACTAGAAGCCTCATTCACACACATATTCATATAAGTTCCTTTTTTTCTACACCTAAGGACTTTTAACACAACATTGGCACACTCGCAATTTAGTGGATGCACTAGGGGTAACTTAGGGTTCACTATCTTGCCCAGGATACTGAATATGTAGACTGGAGGCTGAGACTCAAACCAGTTTACACATATGATATTCCAGTTGACAGACGACCGACTCTGTCTCCTGAACGACAACTGCCTCAGTTATGCAAACATTTTAGAGCTGTCTATCAGTGCAAAAATCCCTTATTGCTCTTTTAGAAAGAAATATAAACGTGACTAAGTATATGTTGTGATGTTAAGACAACTCCCTTGTTAGATGTCATAAAATAAAACGTTTAATCATCTCTGTGGGGGAAATTACTGCTGCAGTGGAGACTATGATGTAGATGAAAATATAAACAACCAAAATAGTTAAATGCAGTTTATTTTGTTCAGCTAAAATCACCTTAGGGAAAGTTAAGAGACCTGAAACGGCAAGGTTAATGACCTGCTGCATGGTGTTTTGCTGTGATCTGTAGCCCATCGGTTCCACTTCTTTTATCATTGGCATCTAGACAGTCCAGTGACGCACTGTTGAGCACTCCTACAAGCATACACATACTTACACACAATGATAGGATTAGAGATCCTAGATTAGAAAGATTAATAACTGTGAGACCGCCTGTTGGATTACTCAGAATTACTTTTATAACACAGGACTTTGGGTTATGAAACTGTGGAAATTTCACAGATGTACATCTGTAACACTTTTACTTCCTATATGAAAATAAGTAGCTTATGAAGGACTCTAATATAGCTGTAAACCAAAATGAGATCATTTTTAGATATCCTTTACTGCATTTGTCATGTATGAGGTAATTGGGGGTGAAATGTAACACAGCTATATCACATTAAGCATTTTAATAACAGGAAATGTAAATACAGCACATGTATGTGTTTGTTTTATATTTTTACTGGTAATCAAAACTTACTTGAATATTTACAGTAACATGTTTAAGTCTGTTCACGAATGACAGTCATGAGATGTGGCTGAAAGCACAGAGGAAATCTGAATGAGCAAATCTAGCTTTCAGTTAGAAACATTTATTTTAAGCTACCATTAATCAGGCTGGTTAGGACAAAGCACATTTATATGAAGGACAATTCTGATACTGACACCTCTCTGTATATACTGTGAATTTTACACCTGTGATATTTTATTGGTAACTTATTAATTTACTTTTAACCCTGGAGAACCCATGGGGTCAGATCCGACCCCATTGGTTTACTAGGGAAACCATGGGGTCAAATTTGACCCCATGGGTTCTCCAGGGTTAAATACCATACATAGTTAACAAATGAATGAGCAAACACTTTAAGTGTTCCCTTATCTGTGGCTTTTTTTTTTTCAGCTTATGAATGCCAAATAAACAGGGTTAGATCATACTTCATGTGGCATGTACAAATTGTACTTTATATACTACTTAAATAATAATTTTAATGGTTTATGTGAAGAGCCTGAGAATGGCATTGATAATCAGTCAAACAAACTGTGTTCTGAGTATTTCACCTCACTCTATAACCCGAATCTGAATCCCGCCTCAGTTTCCAGGAATGTTACAGTACTTGAGAGTTTTAAATGGGCCAAAAAAAAAAACCTCAGTTGGTGGGTGTTTATGTGATACTGTTAGGGTGAATGGGCGTGTTTTGTTTGCTGCTGTTACAAAAGGGTCAGACAAAGGTAACCATGGATACACCCTCTTCCTATTGCACAACAGCAGATAACTTCCTGTCGAATGAGCTTCAGCTGTACTTTTGAGTTTTGCGACATGTCACTTTTCAAAAGAAGAGGCAGTGAGTCAGATTCATTCATGAACAGACATTGTGCAGCGATCTTGGTTTGACATTTTCATTCTTATTTTATTGATGACAGCTTAAACACAGAGTTTGGGCAGCTGTTTTTTTTCCTGTGTAAATCAGGGCGTTTTGCAGTCTTGCGAAATACCACAAACGTCAAGATGAAAACTTTTCTTGTATAATCCTTGTAGTTACATATTTGAGAGTTTGTAACGGCTTGATAAAGAGGCTACAACTAGAAGGTCACCAAACTTCCAAGTGCACCAAAGCTCCTCTTTCACTGCCTTTTTAAGGAAGTTCTGGTAATGACTCACCTTTTTCACTACTGCACAGAGTGCTACTGTAACCATTTCGTTCCACTATCTATATTGGATAGTTGTAGTTACAAGTTACTTGGCTGATTAGGATCATTTCGTTCTACAGGTATGATTACCTTATAAAAAAGTGGTGCTTTCTTATAGATTAATCTATCCACTGGTGGATAGATTAAAAAAGTACAAATTTGAATGCTTGTCTATTTTAGCACTGCGGGTTTTAGACACATAACCAGTGACCAGTTATTCGGAATGACATAAATTCACACCTCTTTAAGATAAGATAAGATAAGATAAGATAACCTTTATTAGTCCCACACGTGGGAAATTTGTTTTGTCACAGCAGGAAGTGGACAGTGCAAAAGTTATGACGCAAAAATTAGAATACAATAAGAATAAATACAGTACACAGCTGTACAGAATAGAATAAAATAATATACTATATACAGTAGAATAAAATAGAATAAAAATATACAATAAGATAAAAATAGAATACGAATGCTATATACAACTGAATAAAAATACAACGATGCCAGAAAAGATTATTGCACTTAGTGTTATTGCACATGTGTGGATGTGTGTGTTTGTTCAGTTAAAGTCTTTGTTGTGGAGTCTGACAGCAGTGGGGAGGAAAGACCTGCGAAATCTCTCCGTCCCACGCCGTGGGTGCCGCAGTCTCCCACTGAAGGAGCTGCTCAGTGCTGTCACAGTCTGCTGCATGGGGTGGGAGACGTTGTCCAACAGAGATGACAGCTTAGCCGCCATTCTCCTGTCACTCACCACCTCCACTGGGTCCAGAGGGCATCCTAGAACAGAGCTGGCCCTTCGGATCACCCTGTTCAGTCTCTTCCTGTCCCCAGCAGAGATGCTGCCGCCCCAGCAGACCACACCATAAAAGATAGCAGAAGCCACCACAGAGTCATAGAAGGTCTTCAGGAGTGGGCCCTCCACCCCAAACGACCTGAGTCTCCGCAGCAGGTACAGCCTGCTCTGCCCTTTCCTGTAGAGGGCGTCTGAGTTATGAGTCCAGTCCAGTCTGTTGTTCAGATGAACACCAAGGTACCTGTAGCTGTCCACAGCCTCAATGTCCATACCCTGGATGTTCAGTGGTTGCAGTGGAGAATGCTTGTGCCTGCGGAAGTCTACCACCAGCTCCTTGGTTTTACTGGCGTTGATCTGGAGGTAGTTCAGCTGGCACCAGTCCACAAAGTCTTGAGTCAGTCCTCTGTACTCCTTGTCGTCCCCATCAGTGATGAGGCCGACTATTGCAGAGTCATCAGAGAACTTCTGCAGGAAGCACTGGGTGGAATTGTGGGAGAAGTCTGCAGTGTAGATGGTGAAGAGGAACGGAGCCAGAACCGTTCCCTGTGGGGCCCCCGTACTGCAGACGACCCTGTCCGACACACAGCCCTGAGTCCTCACATACTGTGGTCGGTCGGTGAGGTAGTCCAAAATCCAGGTAGTGAGGTGATGGTCCACTCCAGAGTTCTCCAGCTTGTCCTTCAGAACCGAGGGAAGAATAGTGTTGAAGGCACTGGAGAAATCAAAGAACATGATTCTCACAGTGCTTCCAGCGGTCTCCAGGTGAGCGAGGGAACGATGTAGGAGGTGAATGACGGCATCATCCGCGCCAATGCCAGGCTGGTAGGCAAACTGAAGTGGGTCCAGTGATGAGCTTGTTAGGCGCCGAAGCTGAGCCAGGACCAACCGCTCCAGGGTCTTCATCAGGTGGGATGTCAGAGCCACCGGCCTGTAGCTGTTGAGGTCCTTGGGGCGTGAAGTCTTTGGCACTGGTACAACACAGGAGGTTTTCCAGAGCTGTGGGACTCTTCCCAACCTCAGGCTCAGGTTGAAGAGGTGCTCCATCACCCCACACAGTTGGTCCGCGCAGGACCTGACGACCCTCGAGCTGATGCCATCTGGGCCCGCTGCCTTCTTGCCATTAATCCTCCTCAGTTCCCTCCTAACCTGGGTGGTTGAGAGAGACAGGCTGGAGCCTTGTGTTGAGTGTGTATTGGATGCTGTTGTTGGGGGTGGGGGGGAGTGAGCAGGGTGAATAGAGGAGGTGTGAAGTGTCTGAGGTGTCAGAGGTGGAACAGCAGCAGTGGGGGTGGGTGAGTCTGCAGCCGATGTTGTAGACTGTCTCATGGCTGAGTCAAATCTGTTGAAGAAATGATTCAGTTCATTTGCCCACCTCACATCCCTCCCAGGCAGAGAGTTCTGCTGTTTGTGGCCTGAGATGGTTCTGAGGCCTCTCCAGACTTCACCAACGTTGTTTTGCTGAAGCTGGTTCTCCATCTTCTGCCTGTAGCTGTCCTTCCCATTCCTTATCAGTCCCCTCAACTCTCTCTGCACCCTTTTCAACTCCTCTTTGTCTTTGGATTTGAAGGCCCTCCTCTTCTGCTTGAGGACAGCTTTAATTTCTGGGGTAATCCAAGGTTTGTTGTTGGAGAAACACCGTACAGTCCTGGTAGGTACGGTGTTATCCACACAGAAATTAATATAGTCAGTAATGCATGTAGTAAGGCTGTCGATGTCCTCTCCATGGTCGTCACAGATCACCTCCCACACAGTCGACTCAAAACAGTCCTTAAGAGCCTCCTCGCTCTCCTCTGACCATCTCTGCACTGTGCGGGTGGCTGGTGGCACCCTGCGCACTAAGGGCTCATACACAGGGACAAGGTGCACCAGGTTGTGGTCAGATTTGCCCAGTGGAGGGAGAGGTGATGAACTGTATGCCTCTTCAGCATTGGCATACAGTAAGTCCAGTGTTTTATTGTCTCTGGTTGAGCAGGTCACATACTGGGTGAAGGTGGGCAGTGTGGAGTCCAAAGAGGCATGATTGAAGTCCCCTGATATTATGAGAAGGGCTCTCGGAGATTGTGTTTGCAGTCTGCTGACCACTGAGTGGAGATGCCTCTGGTTCTGAAGAGCCATATCCCTGGTCTGCTCGTCTTACTGGTCCCAGCTACCTTAGGGCGAGAGGCAGGGTCCACCCTGGACAAGTCGCCAGACTGACACAGCAGGGCCTCGGCCAAATGGTGGAGTCAAACTCAGGACGTTCTTGCTATGAAGCAACACTGCTAACCACCATGCAGCCCTAAATTAATAAATGTAATGCCTTAAATAAAACTGAATTTAATTAAACTGAAGACGATGTTGTTGCTGCAGCATTAAAAGGTACACAACAGCACATTTTTGCCCCAGGCCTGTTAGGATGCCTGGGTCGTTGACCCAGGGTGTTTGAGTTTATGTTATTATTTATACTTTCTAGTTTTTGGTTTCTTTGAGTTCCGTCTTATGGCTTATGTCTCCCCTATCACCTGCATCCCCTTGTCTAGTTCGCGTCTGTGTATCCTAAGTTCCTATATCCCCGTGTTCAGTCAGTGTTTGTGTCTGCCTTGTTCCCACGTCTCTGTTCCCTTTGTAGTGCCTGCATATGAGTCTGTGTCTTTGTTCAGTCTGTGTTATGTGTTTCCTGTTTTACTTTGAAAGTCCATGTCTGATGTTAATGTGTCTGGTTTTCCCTTCTGTTACCCATTCCCTGATTGCTCCCTCTGTGTATTTAAGCCCAGTGTTTCTTTGTGTCCGTGTCGTGATCTACCGTTTATTTTGCTGTGTGTTTTGCCTGTCCACCGGTGTAAGTTTATTTTGAGTCTTTCTAGTTATGTCATGTTGCGTTCAGCATTAAAGCCTTTTTGAGTTCACGTCTGTCTCCGGAGTCTGCACCTTGGGTCCTATTCCTGACTGCACACAGCCTCACCTAACAAGGCCAACTTGACAGGTTAATCAAGCCTAGCAGACTGGAGCTGTATAGCATTTAGTCATGTGTTAGTCCTTATCTAAATAAGAATTTTAAGAATTTACTGGGTCTGGTATGTAACATTTGATTAATTTATGTATTTGTGTATGCACTTGCATACATTTTCCTAATTGCAAACTTGTTAATATACTTTTTGCCTAAGTCATCTCTCTGTCAGGATAAGCTATTCAATGAAGTCTGGCAATAAAAATAGGCTATTTGTAATCTGCAACTAAATTTGCTTCACTATATTTATTCATACTGCGTATGAATAGAAAGGTCTGCTGCACCACACTCATGAGAAACCTCAAGTGAAACACTTCTTGCCTGCTTGTCAGAACGGTTTTACAAGAGCGTTTGCATGTTGGGGTATTTCCAGGAAACCGCATCAGCCTACCAATCTCCCCACGCACAAACCTTGCAGTCCCACGTTTGTTAAATGTCACCTCAGCCCTACCATATATAAGTATTGCCAATTCCCCACCTGTAACTGCCATATCTCCCCTTACTCCAAATTCCCCCCTCCCACCGTGTGACCCACTCCTCCTGAGTAAACTGCGTTTTCTTTTGTGAGGGTGGGGGTTCCCTTTTTTCTTTTCTTTTCTTTTTTAGCACAAAAGCCTTACAATAACCTGGAAACAAGAATATAGTGACCAAGAAAAAAAAAAAGCACAGAAGGAAAAAACCTTATTGTTTGCGCTTCTTTTATGGAAATCTGCATAACTGACAAAAGAAAGAAGAACATCAAAGGCGGAAAGAAGAAGAAAAAAATCTAACCCAGTTAAGCATATGGGAAAATGGTGCAGTCTGCCACATCTAAACCAGGCCTCAGTAGTCATTTATCTGATGTTTTTGCAGCACCCACTATACTTCCTACACTGGAGATGGATTTGTTGCCAACAGAGTGCAAGTGCTTGTCTGCAGAAACAGCGTTAAGCAATATCCAGCTTAGTAAAGAGAAGCAATAAGAAGAAGGTTGAGCATCTGAGAACACAAGCAGACTCCATATGCAAGTGCATGCAGGCTAGAACACATTATAGTGTTTCATATACTGTATTCTCCTGCCCCCTCCTAACCAGCCACAAGAAAATAATAGAAAAAAATGCCGAACAAACCCATTTGTAATGTTACTAATAATAATTCGAGAATTATGTCTCTCTTTTCTTTTTTCTTTGCCTATTTTGACAACTGTTTATCCAACCCAGTTCAAGCTTGGTGAGTGTGTTGCTGGGGACTTGACTAAGTATGATGCCAAGTCTGACATCATTTGGATGAACACTTCCCATATTTTGGCTAAAAGTACTCTCTTACCACTGTTTCCCCTGTGTGGCTGCCGCCTCCTCCACTCTCTGTGTGTTGAGGCATATACATACACACAAGGCCATATTTAGCTATCTTTATAAGGACCTTCACTGATCATAACATCATAACTAAGGGCCCCAGGCTTTACCCTGACTCAATTATAATTTTAACACCGAAACAGTATTTAATGAAGTATAGGGAGTAAAAAGCAATAACTTTTGCATTGTTCTAGCTTCTTTCAGCTGCTCCATTATTCACAATAGGTCACCACAGTAGACGGACCTGCGCACTTTTACACCAGATGCCCTTCCTAACACAACCTTCACAGGAACTTGTGCTTCCTACTGGTCTGGAACTTTCACACATTAGGAAAAGCTGTTAACCACTATACAACATTACTCATTCGGGACAAAACTCTCCTCACAATGACAGCCTGACGTGCTTTTTTTTGCCTTTGATGTCGAGTTACTGATGACCTCAGTCACTCATGCATTGGTTGAATGAGCTGTTCTCGAAAAACCCACAATGTTCCCTTTCTGCAAAACCTCATTTTAAACTGGAACCATCATACACTTAAACATAAATGCAACAAGCTCATCTTTACAACTTTCTTTTCCAAACAGCAACTTAACCCAATGAAGTTTAAGTAAGCATAATCCCATCCATAACCCTAGCACTCCCCTATAATTGTATATTTTGGAGACTTTTTGGGGGGAAAACATAGATATTTTTGATGTATGTCACTTTGAATAAACGCTTTCTTTGTTTCCCAATTGAAAATATTTTGGAGAACAACTTAATAAATCAATAAACATATTCTAATTGCCTAGTTCTAGAGTTAGGGTCATCACCAATGATGTTTGTGGTGTTGTTTGCAAGCAGGTGATGCATTTGAGACTCATCAGTAAGTTGTAGCTTCAAAAGCTTATAATAAACTCTCCCCTGACAGCGATTGCACTTGTTGACATGGGGCTGCACGTTAATATGATTTTTATCAATATAATAAATGTTTGACGCCAATCCTCACGCAAATCGAATTCTACGGTTCCACCTGATGTCAAAATACATCCACACAAGTATATGCGCACACACACAGTAAGTACAGACCCAAGAAACACATCAGTCAGATTTCAGATTTCTTAATAAAAATAATTCATTTCAGGACGACATATAAATAATTATTGAATCACACAATACAGATATTTTGATATGAATAAATACTTAACAAATAAAACCAGGCTTTTTTCATACAATACCCTATTGTCAAAAAGTCACACAAAGAAACTTCCACACCATTTGCATGTTTTGTTACACCTTCTGCTCTTAAGTCGATGCTCTTCCTACTGTTGGAATGTCCCTACACAGGTCGGAGTACCATTCCTAAATGCCTCAGCAGCTTAGACAAGTCATGTGCAACTTATGTGATCTCCTCCCAGTCAAACTCAGTCAGAGCCCCTTGTTAAGAGGTTATGATGAGCTGAGCACTAATTGGCCTTGAAGTGATTAAGGTTTGTCTAGAGGTGATTAAAGCACACAGAGATCTACGTCCAGGCCGTCAACACGTGGGCTGGCCTGACAGCTTTAGATACAGTTGAATGAAAAGGCAGACCAAGAGCCTGGTTGTCTATGCTTTTCTAACTAGAGCCACAGATGGATATCTGCCCACAGCTAAAGTAAGAGGGGAAAGAGGTTCCAGTTATTACCAAATTTGAGTCTGATAAATGTTTCATGTTTGAGCTTATCTTTACAGACAGACATTTCTTCGTATCTGAATAAAAGATAAGTTCACGGAAAGATGGTGTCCATTAGGGGGTTTTCAGCATGAGAGATCTGGATTAGCTGAAGTCTGTGGTTGCGCAGAACAGGAGATGTCAATCTGTGGCACTCTGGTTAGTTTAGAATGGTCCAGGCTGGCCGTTTTTAAGGAGGTAACAACAACTGTTTGGCAATTGATGGCACGTTTTTTTGTTTTTTTTTTCCTCTTTTGGCAGAAAAAAAACAAATATATCAAAATACATTTGAAATTCAAAAAAAAAGAAAAGAAAAAAAGAGGAGGAATGTCAGTTTTTTGTGTACTCCAGACGCACACACGCGTACGTTTTATCTGTATGTGTGTATGTGTGTGTGTGTGTATTGAAGATGAGGCATCGGGTTGGAAGGTCCTACGGTATGGACTAAGATCCATGTTCACAAAAGCATTTTTTATAAGTGGGAGCACTGATCCATAATCACTGATCAGGCCCCTCTGGTCCATAAAATTTCAATCACTATGTAAAGGCAAAACTTATCGAGGATCAGCCCCAATACTGTGCTGCTGTACAAGCAGCACAAACACATTCAGATAGACAAGATTAGCCAAAGCAGGCAACAGGATTGCTCTCTGAAGTTTTGAAAGTGATGCCTTGGCACATCCAGGAGGGTGAAGCAGAGAGGAATGCATCTTTACAGGTTCATTTACCTACACATTACCTCAGGCTGGGGTGGGGACATACAATCTCACAAAGCTGTGTTTGCATGTGTGCGTGTGTATACAGTAGTAGGGTGGATAATTATCCAGACTTCGCCTGTCCTTGTAGTCTCAGTTCTCCTCACAGTTGCCAATCCCCTTTTAACAGGACTGACGATATTATGTTGGTGTATACATTGTGTAGATATGTGTGCGCATGTGTCTATGCGTTTCTAGGTGCTTAAGTGGTAAGTAAACAGGAAAACAACGTCCAAGGCAACAGATTTGTTTTGGAGAAAAAGGGAAATAAGAGGAAGGAAAGGAGGTTTTGAAAGAGAGTGAGTCCTGTCTCTACTGTGATCTCTGCCTTCTGTCCGCTGAAACCACCAGCATGTTGGCTACAATGGAGAGGCTTGTATTTCTGTACATGTAGCACCAAAACTAACAGGGGCCTGCCCTGTCTGTCCTGCACAGTTTATAATTTGTTTTTTTACTTTCCATATCAAGCAATTTACATCAGATATGTAACAGTAATAAGGTTAATTAGCCTCAAAATATAAACTAACCCTGCTATTGTCTGGCTAATGGAAGAAAATCAATATTTGACCATTTTTACAATATTGACTGCAAGAGAATCTTTTTGAAAAAAAAAAATCTTTGTCTGGGTTGTGAGGACATAGATGAGTGATTTAGGAGATTTAAGCAAAACAGTGGTGAATGCCATTTAACTTAATTTCAAGCACTTTGCTTGCTTTCCTTTGGCCCAGTTTTGCACACTTCTGCTGACTATTTTCACAGAGATTTGCTGTTGGGCATGCCCAACTACTGCATCTCTCTTTCTTCAGAGCAAATGCTAGACAGACAGGCAGACAGATACACAGATGGGTTAAGACAGACAGACAGACGGGGGGTATAAATCCTTGGCTGTGGTCTAGAAAGCAATGTCAGATGCTTCTTGTTATGTCGACATACAATCATTTTGTCCGGCACGATTCACTACGTACCTCTAAATACATATTGTACACAAGAGTTAATTCAGTTGCTCTGACATGTAGCCAAACCTCTCACCGTGTAAGTGCGCAGGGCATGTCAGATGATAATAATTGCACAAAGAGGTATTCTGGAGGCCATGTCTACTGCGAAAACACACACACTCACCACCACCCCCACATACACACACTCTCTCTTCACATTCTACATGGGGGGTTTGATTTTCAGGCCATAAGGTAACTAGTTAGTCACTAGCAAGTTAGTTAGTTGGTTAGTTAGTATCAGAGGTGCATTGACTGGCATGGAGAGCCCACAGCAGGGCGGCGGCTCTAGCGTGCTAGCGATGTGTCATCATCGCTGTCGTGTGCATGGGCGCTAAATGTGGTCAGCCGCGGTAAATCTGTTTGAAGTGGTCACACTCGTTGCAGTAGCCCTGTTTCTCTTGGTTGGCGTAGTGGTCACAGCCTTGTGTCCGGCATCGCTGCTTCGACTTTTCTTTGGGCGCCTGCGCCCGTCTTCCTGGCTCTCTGCCCTGACCACGCGTGTGGCACTCTGGGCAGAGGTCTGTGCAACCCGGGGACACATTACTGCAGCCACTCCGCCGGCACTGAGTCTGGGTCTGGGATTGCTGCGAAGATCTGGGTTTTGCTGCTCGTTCACGCTTTTGTACAGAGAAAGAGCGAGAATGGAAAGAACTGTCAACAGGCGAAGAAGAAGAACACACGAAAAAAACAAGACGTGAAGAACAGTGAGGAGTTATGAAGGTATGGCAGGTACCTACCAGAGGAGGGGACGTGCGATTTGCGACTTGGTTAAGTCTTGCACTTTGCTCTTTTACGTAGCACTTATCACAGTAGCCCTCCAGCATCACCTTGCCAACTGCACCACACCCAGGCCCACGACATCGTGAGGCATTCTGGAAGCCTGTCTCCAAACCATGCCGACTCTGGGCCGGGGCAGGAGGAGGAGTCAGGTCTGGAAGAAACAGTGGCCAACATAAGCAATGTGCCATATGATATTTGAATAACAACAAACAGAACAGTTAAATGAGATGTTTATTAAGACAGCTATACGGCTTTTATAATAAATTTTATATATACGAAAAGCGTGCAATGCAAGAAGTGTTTTCTAGTTTTGTTTTAGGACTTACGGTGATTTGTCTGATAGTCTACGTAGCAAATAGTGCAGAAACCCAGTTTCTCAGGTGTCCCAAAGAACTGGCAGCCAGATCTTTTACAAGGTCGGGCCACAGGGCCCTGCCAAGCTGAGGTGTGCCCTGGAGTTAGAGTGAGGCATGGCCGCTCAGTGTCCCTGGCCTGGGTCCAAGCTGAAGATGAGGCTTCAGTCCTGGGATTGATCTGTTGTGGCTCTCCCCTTTCTGGAGCCTGCTGTCTCTGCATGCAGGGTGGACACAAGCCATTGAATATCCTAAACGCCTCCTTTCTGCACATGTTACATCGCTCTGTCTCGGTCTCACAGCCTCCCCACTGGTTCCAGCCGGAGCCCTGGGCTGGGTGGGGAACGACAGGCCCCCCATTGGTCCCTGGCAGTCCTGTAGCGGCCGTTCCAACTCCAGGGGGTCCATGGTTTTGCCTGGAGTTGAAGCAGCGCTCACAAAGTCCATCATGCTCCACACTTAGGGTGAAGAGGCAGCCGGGTGTCTTGCACTTCATTGCATGTGTTTCACTGTATAGGCTGAGGCTGGGGGCGGTGGGCGGGGCTGAGCGGGGACTGGATAACACTACTCCTCTCCCAGATGAAGAGCATGGGGGGCTGCTACTTCTGGCCCCTCTGGAGCTCACCTCAGTCTCTGATCCCCCTATGACTCCTACCCCACCTTGTAAACCTCCTTCCTTAGTCTGAATTACCCCTTCTATCCTCGCTCCTCCACCAGTAGTGGCCTGCCGCTTTTCAAAGCATTCATGGCAATGAGGCTGCGTGTCCACAGAGACATAGAAGGTGCATCGTGGTGTGGCACAGCGGATCTCAATAAGCGAGAGCTGGGAGACGGAGAAGGGTGGCGGACGCTGTGGCTGGGCGGCCCATGCCTGCTCCTTGTCCTCCTGCCAGCGCTGGTACTCATGGTTCACAAGCTGTAGGTAGTCCTCCATCAGGTTCATGTCTTCAGGAAGGTTTCCCTCATCCAGCCTTAGGACAGAGACATACAATGTGGTTCTTAACTGCATTTTATTACTTTTTTCCCTTTCAAATTCATAGTTAATAAAAGTAGTTTGGCTAAATTATCTTTGATAATCAGTCAAAAACAATTCTTATGCCATGAGCTGTTCAAGGCTGCATTTAACAATGGATGGAACTTATAATGCCCAAGTACCTTGCAGCTTTCATAATCTGTGTAATGTCATGGCCCAATCTGATAGGGATCTCTATCAGGTGCAGGTACTCTTTGAGGAGCCTCTCTTTCTGCTGCTGCTCCTTCTCCATCAGAAAATGAACTTTCAGTTCCTCAAAGCCATTCCGCCTCGGATTGATCAGCGGTACTGCTCGGATCTCTGGGAAATTCAGTTAAAGATACACAGAGCCAAATCCATGAACAGGGGTCCTGCTTTGTCCCTTTATCGTGCCAAATATATAACACCTATTTCTTTGTGATTTGTACCTGGACCACTGTCTTTGATGGTGATGAGGGGTGCAAAGTGCTGGGAGTCGTAGCCGAGCACTATTGGGTATTTGTAGCACTCTGTGGGTTGCCAGTGTAGAGGCAGATAAATCCCACCCACATTCAGAGGAGAGATGGAGGTGCCGGATTTCATACTCCTGACCACCTGGTCTGTTGAAAGAACAAAGATTTAAGAGTTTATAACTCTCTAACAAATGACAATGAACAACTTTTATAGAGCTGCACCCAATTCAAGTGGAATAAATGGAGCAATGTGCAGTCATTTTAGGATTTTAGATCCTGAAAAAGCAAGCTTTGCTCAAATATGACTGCAAACATGTTTCTGCATATTTATTTTTTTATATTTTGAAGTTGAGAAATCATCAGTAGTCATTTGAGATTCTTTATTAAGATAGACAGTAAGTGACACAGTGCATTAAGAAGACTTCAAAACAACCGAGAGCAAATGTTGAGGAATGGTGGTGATATATTATACATTACAAGATGTGCTCTTACAAAACCAGTGAGTCTTTGAGGGCTAACAAGGATAAATAAGCATAATTTGAGATGATAAAAAAGGGAGTACCTGCAATGACGATGATGGGTCTGCGGAGAATGTTGGAGAGGATGAAGATGTGGATGTCCTCCAAAGAATCAAACTGGAGGCCATTGCTACTGGAGACTGGCGATGCCATCTTCACAATCTTTTCCCACTCATCCTCCCAGTTCTGGAACAAATGCACACAATTAGGAAATAAACTTCTGCATGAGCACAGTTTTCTCAAAGCAAAGTAATGGAAAATGGATCTAGTTGAAAATTCATACCATGGTGGTGTATCGGAGTCCAGTTTGGGTGAACTCCTGAGATTGGAGCAGCTCTGCCTGGAAGCGAGCTTTGAAGACGCCCGTGTCAGTTTCTTTCAAAACACCATGGAGAGCTTTCCGAAGAACCAGGTCTGTGTCCTGAACACCCAGCATGTACTGAGAGGCTGCATGAAGCAAACAGTTCCCATCTCCTACAGACACACAAAGAGGAGGCAAGAAAACACATGTGTTTTTAGTACTATGGTTGGTTGATTTTGTACACAGGACACAAAGTTCTCCTTCTGTGAATAGGCACATGCACACGCACACATACAAAGGCTATGCACATACAGCATAAAAAACAGGCAACTGCAATGTGTACACACACACACACACACACACACACACACACACACACACACACACACACACACACACACACACACACACACACACACACACACACACAAGTGTAACTAAAGTCTGGGGATTTCCAGGCCGCTGGGCTGGTCGTTAGTATCTGGTGTTTCGACTATTATATGACCCTTATACATCTAACAGTACACACGCCACAGACAAGGCTGATAAAAATGACCCGTAATTTCCCCGGAACATGTTTTTGAAAAACTGAATCTTTTTACAATCTAAATCTGTATAGAAAACCAGAATTCTCACATACATATATTTGTTTTTGCCAAACGTATGTGCCTTTATCACTGCAGCCAGTCAGTAGAATATAGGTAAAGACTTGGTTGCTGAAAAGACGAGTGTGTGAGAGCGTGAGCGGCTAAAAATCCTGGAATTTTATTTATTCTCCTTTGGCAGTACTGGGTCTTTTTCTCATTGTGAAACAGCAGAGCCCATATTTGTTAATGTGTGCAGCTCTGAAAAACCCTGTTGCCACACTAAACACAGGAATTTCCCTGTACTAACTTCTGTCTTTCATGCGAGTGCATGTGTGCATGCTCCCCTCCTATGATCCCAACTCATCAATGCTACTCAGCTGGTCCTGTACTTTCCACAAAGGCGTGACTTGGACCGGATGGAATGTTATCTTTTTAAATACTACAATCAACACCCGATGAATGCTGTGATTAATGAGCAGAGATAACATGGGTCCTCACATGCACAAGCATATACACATGAACTATAATGTGTACTTCTTTTTTTTCCCTCCACAAACATTTACCTGGCAGTAACTTCATACACATAAAGCATCTGCACCCTTCTTTGTAAAATACTGCTGTATTAAACAGGCGTTTTCAAGATCTCTCCTCTATACAGGAAAAGTTTAAGTTTAAGTAGGTTTAAGAAACAGCTAGGAAAAAATTTCTAAAAAAAAAGGATCATAAAATGTTGTTTTGTTTTGATGCAAGTGTTAAATAGGCCAAAATCTGATCTCAGTGTAGCATTAATTGTTGTGTGGCTCAATTAATGCAATCTAAGCTACAGTTGTTTTCTTTCAACTGAAGGAACATCTCGCTGTATTTAAAGAGAGAAAAAAAAACACTTCTCCATTTCAGACCAGCTAGATGTTGTTCCATTTCAGTGCTCTTGCATCACTCAGCAAAAACATAAAATGCAAGGCTTTTTTAATAAAAAACACCAGACATATGTAGGCCCAAAGGTACACACAAATCCAAACAAATGTCCACACACGTAATCACTTCCTCTTGCATGAAAAAAAGTCATGATCACAAAGTGAGGTGCCTGAAAACTAAAGATGAAAGTGGTTCAGCAGCTCCCATCAGGTTATATATAGATACTTCCTCTGTGGCAAGCTGGGGAACTTCCTGAAAACATACCAGTGCAGAGCCAGACTTAAGTTGATTTGGTCACTGTCCAGGTGACAGCACAAGTTTGCAACAGTGTGCTTCCAGCAGGGCTGCACTTTCCCACACCTTGTCTGCAGGTTGTTGTGTGAGAATGGCCCAAGATTTGTGACTGTAAACAACTGCAGTAAATTATTACCAAACTAGAAAAACGCTCATAGATTATCCACTAAGGCCAATGTCCCATTTTACAGAAAGTGATATGGAAAATTTCACTGGCTCATCCTTTGCTCATGCGTCGCCTCCTCATCAAGTTTTTCCTTGTGTAGTCTTGCTTATAAAAACAAAGTGCACATACCACATACCCCAATCTAGGAGGAATAATGTGGATGCCCCAAAAGAAACCTAAAAGCTTTATTTGTAAGGCAGAACACTGCAGCAGTGTATGTGTCCTCCCAGTAACTTAACCATGAAGTTAGTGTATTGTAGCTGAACAAATCCTTCCTGATGGGGACACATGACAGACATGGGATACTGTTTGGGAAAACCCCACGGATGTGTCCGAGACATTCAAGACAGAAGAGAGACTGAATTCTAATAAAGCCTTGTTTTACTTGGAGGAAAAGTTGGATGTATCAGGAAAACGGATGTGGCCCTGTTATTTTAATTGAAGCGGAGTGGAAGTTTTATGAGTCTGGGTTTTTTTTGATGGTCAGTTATATTCTGTGGTCTTGCTTCGTAATTAAGCCGGGCTCGGGGAAATTGGTTATGGGGTTTGGATCTTTAGTGCATTTGCATAGACCAAATGAGATAAGGATTTTGGGTTCACTGGTAAATTCAGTTCTGAGATGATGTGGAGACAGATATCCGACAACGGCGCTGGACATCAGTGAACAGACTTCTTCTCTCTCACGTTTTCTTTCTGTATTTGTGTGTCTGCTGAGCTCCAGTGACTCAGCAGCAGTCAGTCAGCCTTGTGTGTGTGTGTGAGTGTGTGCGTGCGTGCGTGTTGTCCGTCCTCTGCTCAAAGTCACGTCTGGGTCCTTCAGAGTTAGACGCTCCGGCACTAAATTCTGTCTCCTCTTTATGACATCATCTTCGCAAACCAGGAAATTCCAGCCAGGTTACTGGCAGCAGAAGTCATCCATTTTGGTCATCAATTAAGGGGTCTTTGCAAGGGGGAATTATGTGCTGATGACAGTTACAGTAAGTCCTTCAGTGATTACTAACTTCAGAATTGGCAGGGACCCTTTCAAAGAGTTTCACTATTTAAAAAAAGTACTGTAGGACATAACACATCCAGCAAGTTCCTCAACCATCCAGTAATTATTCAAAGTAACTTCTGATATGTGACCAATGTAGGAATTTCTCACATGAGAAAGAAAGAAAGTATTTCCTCTGGAAACTCACATGTTTAGCACAAAGCTGCAGTTATGACTGATTTCCTCTTCCTCCTTCTGTTGTGAAGCTATAGCTGATGATTCCTCTCAAAAACCTTGCTCTCCATTAACTTTAAAATAGATCTGATGTACACAGCAGCTGTGTTTAAGCTACTGCAGTATAGATGGAAAAGGCCACCAGAGACACACACGTTTGCTTTAACAAGGTCTGATGAGCTCTAACAGATCATCACAAACACAAATCCATAAAGTCACATAAAGTCAGGCAGGTGGGGAATTTAAGGTAAAACGGTGTGTTTTTTTGACATCCACTGACATTCACTAACACACACCTACACAGAAAAAGAGGGGGCATACCCCAAATGCAGCAAATGAAAAACTGTGGAAATAGTTGGGTCTGAAACATCACAGACAGTAAATAACAGTCCTGCATGTGACGCCAGAGAATTTCCCAGTACACAACTATGATCAGAAGTAATCAGGCCCGAGTCTACATGTTTGCCTGCCCTGGGATGTTCCCGTCTTACAACATTCACGTAACAGAAAACATGACTTAGCAGTGGGGTGCCTAAAGTCAAACACTAAGGTCGGCACAGTAAAACCAAGGGGGCTGCTAAATGAGTCTATGTGAAAGCGGAACTCACGTCCCTCGATTGTTGTCATTTACAGTAACCCTGCCTGTGAGTAATGACATCTCAGAATTTGCATATCAAATAGTCCTGACTCATAAGAGCTCACCATCTCTCTCATAGAAAATGAAACAAAAGCAAAACACATCCTGTGTTGAGCGCAATATGTTTTGCTTCTAAAATCAAGGAGAAATGGTTCAACATTAGCTCTGTGACCAATCTGCTGAATTGTTCTATTCGTGTTGAATATCACCTACTGCTCCAACAGCAGTTATTTACGGTGCCCTCTGCTATACAACCAATAATATAAAACATCTTTGAACATCAACAAAGCTTCGTGGAGCTTCATCCACTTACAAGACCACCACAGAAATCTGGTTTACTGTAGCCTCCATATTCCAGAACAGCTCCTCAACATCAGCATAATCGTTCTTACCATTGGTGCGTAAGGGCACCATCTTCTTCAACTCCCCACACCAGTTGAGCTTTTTCTCCTTCTCTAATGAGGCCTGCATGGCTCGGTCCAGGATGGCGGCCTGAACCACCTCCCTGAAGGCCTGGGGGAAGTGGTTCATGGCGATCATCTCCAGCGTGTACCGGTGCATACCCCGCAGGTGGTGCATGAGGCCACCGCTGGCAGCAGGCTTCACCACATCGTTAGGCACTCGCTGTCGGATCTTCACTGCCTTGAGCAGGTTGGAGACAAACAGGAATTTGGGGAGGAAGTTCTGACCCTGCGACATGGCGGATGGCTGGCCAGGTGAATGGAAGGAGGGGAGGAAGAGGAGCAAGGAGGAGAGGAGGAGGAGGAGGCACCAACCACCGATGCCGGATCAACGTGGAAACTGGATGGAGAGAAGCGGAGAGGACATGTTATTTCACAGCAGGGATTTGTGGGAAATTTTCAGTGGAGAGTCCCCTTCCTAACAAATTAAGACTTAAGGCACAACTTAATTTACAGTTTGTTTGGGAAACTACCCATCACAAAGGATGATTCCAGTATGGAGGCTGTATGGTGCTTTTTCCTGGAGATTCTGCTGGGCCCAACTGAATAAAGTACACAAAGACCCCTTTGTATTCTTGTTTGTTCTTTTAATTCTCCTTTTTGTCTTGATGGTTTTTGAGAGTTTCCCTCAACAGGGCTTCCTAGTGTCCCACTGAGCTCAAAGACTTCCAACAATAAACGGGTGCTTTCCAGACCTTAACCGAAGGCCACCCAGGGCTTCCCAGGCTGATGGGAAGGTCACAAGGCCTCCTCCCTCAACAGCCTGCATAAAGTCTCCATTTAAAAGGCTGGGAATCATTAGAAAAATTATAGGCTTTCAGTACAGACACAAACACTGCTCTCAGTACAGGAGGAAGATAATCTAACCTGGGTTTACGTCACTCCCTGAAGTCATTTAAAAGACAAGCAGCTGCAGAATTATTTCCCCTAAATAAAGTAGTAGTAGTATTTATTTATTGTCATTGTCAAGAACAATGAAATTGAAATAAAATACAACTTTAATTCAGCCACGTTTCCCAATTTGTTACAGTAATTTGAAAGCTAGGAAAATTAGGGAAACTTTTGGCAGTTTTTATACTTTAAGTATAAAGGTACTGAGGTTCAATGCACAACCTCTATACCCAATTTGAGTCAAGTTTGCTAAAGGGAAGGTTTTAAAGGACTATTTCCCCTCACATTTCAACGCAGTGAAGACGCATTAGCAGTTTAGAGGAAGTAGAAAGTAATGGTCAGCAAGTGGGCCTGGAGTTTTGCTGACTTTTAAACTTCCCACAACATCCTTCTATCAACCTCTCGCAAGCTGGCAGTCAGGTCGAAAGATACTGTTCGAGTCCACAAACACCTGAACAGCGAGCTTCTATTGGCCTCTGTGCCTTTACTACCCAAACAGCAGCAGGTGCAACAACAGACTAGGCCGTGCTAAAGGGCTAGTCAGTCACATGAGGGACCAGACAACAGACACCTGGATGTCAGGGAGCATGTTGACACGAATCATTAGCGTGGCGTGCTGTCACAGCGGGGCACACTTTAAGGCAGACAGACAGCAGCACCCGGGTGGACGCTGCGGTTTAGGATGGCTGGCTACACAAAAACACAATAACAGGAGACTTTGCTGACGTTAAAGGCTTACGTAATTCCAATGACAACTACCTTTGGAACAATGTAGCGTTCAATCGCGTCTAACAGCGCGGGTATCGATACACTGTAGCTTCGCCGATGCCACATTTGGCTGTTTAAATGTCCTGCTATCCGCTCGAGGGTGACGTCTTTGTAAACAATGGCTGTCAAAGCCACTGTCGTGAGCAGGCTTCAAGCTTCCTCCGTGTCCCCAGAAACACGACCATACATTACTCAAGGCCCAAACGTGGTCTTACCCACCAAGTCTCACCCAATTGCTAAGAAATGTGTGTCCACATGGGGAGGCACAAGGAGGGAAGGCTGGCGTCTTACCTGTGTAATATGTCGGGGTAATAACAAAAGCCTCCCGGATGCTCAGGCTAGTCCTCTCTCAGCCACTTCACTCAGCCTCACCGCAGCGGTCCTCGGCGCCATTCAACCTTCTCTTTCTTTCAGTATCAGATCTATTTTGGAGCCCTCGCAGCCTGCGAAGCCTTTCAAAAGAATACACACGTACGATAATGATAGTTTTTTTAAAACAAGGAAAAAGTCCAAGTCAAAGGGGATTTCCACACGGGGACTTTCCGTCCACCCATTTTCCTCTCTCTCTCTCTCTCTCTCTCTCTCTTACTCACTCACACACACACTCACACACACAACCGCTGTAGTTGCAGCTCATTGCCACCAGGGGGTCTTTACTATCTGTCTGACTCGATACTGAAAAGCATATCCCACCTACTGAGCACAAAGGAGCGTCACTGAGGGAGGGAGGCAGTTCGCGTCATACTCTATTTCATGAGACAGCCTTAAAAAATAAATCGTTAACCTTCAGAATCAGCAAATGAGTAAGGAAAACGAAGCTCATTACCTGATTGTGAAATGGATTTGAGTTGTTGACTGCATGCACTGATATGTGCATTCATGGTCTGATGACTGTAGCTATTGAAACAATGATGCGATGGTGCTTTAATTGTTAGCAAATCATGTAAATATAATTACAGACTTTCAGGTTCTTGGGGATTCCTGTCTTGCTCAAAGATATTTAAGAAGCAGATGTGAGCTCTTTGCTAACCCGCTGGTTCATTCACTACATTAGTAAGTTAGCTCAATGTTCATGTAAAGTGAAGTTTTCTTTTATTTTGGCAAAAGTTTCTAGCTCTTCCCACCCAAATCACAAAACAAAAATTGGTTTCCTCTTAAAGAAAGCCTCTTAACCTCCATATGTCTCCACCTAATGGAAACGTAAACTGACACTTGGTTAAATTGTGCCTCTCATTTTCATGTGAGTTCAATACTAAACATCAACAGATGATCTTTGCTCTAGTCTACCAAGAAAAGTGTGCATCTTCCATCATCCAGCAACCCACCTGACTTTGGCTGTCAAGGCGGCTAAAGCATTACAACAGTCAAGTCACAAGTCTGTTGTGCACCTGTGGTTTGTTGTGGTTGACAAGTTTTATTATCTTGACTGAGCTTCTAGTATGTGGCAGAGCATGCTTAACTGTTTTACTGCGGTCTACCATTCAGAAGCTGCAACGGAAAAGTAGTCAGAGCTTTATGTTTTATTTCCAAGTGTAGCGTTTGCTTAAGTTATGCATGATGCTAACACATGCAACTTGCTGGAGTTGCATGTGTTAGCATTATGCACACGAAAAAGAGGTGTGACACATTTAGATGACATAAAGAGACAAATATTTTTAGGCTTTGTGTGATGGGTGTGTTCCAACACAAATAAAGTTTCAGTTTAGCATTTAGGAGGAGGTGAAAATACAAAAGTTGGAAAAGCCCACATGCTGCAAGTTACAAAAGCAAAATTTTTAGATGGTTTGATTTCCTTAAGTCAATCAAAAACAAAACATAAATTCAATTTGCAGTACTACTGGGACCAAAAAGTTAAAGAGCTACATATAACTTAGCATCGACTTACTATACAACACACTGGGGCCAGTATTTTTTATTTTTTATTAAAACATGCATACACCCCCTGATTTCTTTTTTGATTAACTTGTCAGTTTAACTTACCAAAGTCTTCTTGACTTCTTGAATTAAAGGAAAACTGAAGTTGACTAAGTCATTAGACAGGAAGGAGCGGTAAGTTTATACTTCTCTCTAGTCCTTTTGAAGCATAAAATCAGAATTGCTTATATATATATATATATATATATATATATATATATATATAGATATATAGATATATATATATACATACAAGAAGGCCTATGACTCAATGCCCCACAGCTGGATACTGGAATGCCTAGAATTGTACAAGATCAATGGGACCCTAAGAGCCTTCATCAGGAACTCAATGGGGATGTGGCGTACAACACTAGAGGCCAACTCCAAGCCCATAGCACAAGTCACCATCAAGTGCGGGATCTACCAAGGAGATGCTCTGTCCCCACTGCTGTTCTGCATAGGCCTGAACCCCCTCAGTGAGATCATTAACAAGACTGGCTACGGATACCGACTACGGAACGGAGCAGTTGTCAGCCACCTCCTGTACATGGATGACATCAAGCTGTATGCCAAGAGTGAACGAGACATCGATTCACTGATCCACACTACCAGGCTATACAGCAATGACATTGGAATGTCGTTCGGACTGGAGAAGTGTAGTCGGATGGTAACAAAGAGAGGGAAGGTAGTCAGAACTGAGGGGACTGAACTACCAGAAGGCAACATTGCAGACATAGAGGACAGTTACAAGTACTTGGGGATCCCACAGGCGAATGGGAACCATGAAGAGGCCGCTAGAAAAGCTGCAACCACCAAGTACCTGCAGAGGGTCAGGCAAGTCCTGAGGAGTCAGCTGAATGGTAAGAACAAGATCCGGGCCATCAACACGTACGCCCTGCCCGTGATCAGGTACCCTGCTGGGGTAATAGGCTGGCCAAAGGAGGAGATAGAAGCCACTGACATAAAGACAAGAAAGCTCCTTACCATGCATGGAGGGTTTCACCCCAAGTCCAGCACCCTGAGGCTGTACGCTAAGCGGAAGGAAGGGGGCCGGGGACTGGTGAGTGTCAGCACCACAGTCCAGGATGAGACAACGAACATCCAAGAATACATTAGGAAGATGGCCCCAACTGACCGAGTGCTCAGTGAATACCTCAGGCAGCAGAAACCCAAGAAAGAGGAGGGAGACGAGGAACCATCATGGAAGGACAGAGCCCTGCACGGTATGTACCACCGGCAGATAGAGGAGGTGGCTGATATCCAGAAATCCTACCAGTGGCTGGACAAAGCTGGACTGAAAGACAGCACAGAGGCACTAATCATGGCAGCACAAGAACAAGCTCTGAGCACAAGATCCATAGAGGCTGGGGTCTATCACACCAGGCAAGACCCCAGGTGCAGGCTGTGTAAAGATGCCCCAGAGACAATCCAGCACATAACAGCAGGGTGCAAGATGCTAGCAGGCAAGGCATACATGGAACGCCATAACCAAGTGGCCGGCATAGTGTACAGGAACATCTGTGCCGAGTACAACCTGGAAGTCCCGAGGTCAAAATGGGAGATGCCCTCAAGGGTGGTGGAGAATGACCGAGCTAAGATCCTGTGGGACTTCAAGATACAGACGGACAAAATGGTGGTGGCTAACCAACCGGACATAGTGGTGGTAGACAAACAGAAGAAGATGGCCGTAGTGATCGATGTAGCGGTTCCGAATGACAGCAATATCAGGAAAAAGGAACACGAGAAGCTGGAGAAATACCAAGGGCTCAGAGAAGAGCTCGAGAGGATGTGGAGGGTGAAGGTAACGGTGGTCCCCGTGGTAATCGGAGCACTAGGTGCGGTGACTCCCAAGCTAGGCGAGTGGCTCCAGCAGATCCCAGGAACAACATCGGAGATCTCTGTCCAGAAGAGTGCAGTCCTGGGAACAGCTAAGATACTGCGCAGGACCCTCAAGCTCCCAGGCCTCTTGCTGTGTTGCCGCACAGCAAGAAGGTCCTGAGTTCAATTCCACCATCAGGCCGGGGTCTTTCTGTGTGGAGTTTGCATGTTCTCCCCGTGTTTGCGTGGGTTCTCTCCGGGTACTCCGGCTTCCTCCCACCGTCCAAAGACATGCAGCTTGTGGGGATAGGTTAATTGATTAATCCAAATTGTCACTAGGTGTGAATGTGAGTGCGAATGGTTGTCTGTCCCTGTGTGTTGGCCCTGTGACAGACTGGCGACCTGTCCAGGGTGTACCCCGCCTTTCGCCCTATGACAGCTGGGATAGGCTCCAGCGCCCCCCGCGACCCTGAAAAGGATAAGCGGAAGCGAGTGGATGGATGGATGGATGGATATATATATATATATATATATATATATATATATATATATATATATATATATATAAAATTAATATATTTGGGATTTTGTTTTGTTGTGTTTAAAAATATGGATTGTACATTCCTTCAATTGTTTGAAATAGGCATATCTATCTAAATTTGCAATGAAAAAACAGAAACTCACTAAGTGAGCGGGGTAAAGCAAATCAAAGAGTTTAATAAAGGAGCTGGCACTTTATTTGCAACTTTAATTCACACACACGCAGACGCAAATATGCACATGCACATTTAAACTGTGTCGTGTATTGCGCTGTCCTGGGCCACTTAAGATTAGATTAACATGCCATGACCCATTCTGTGATTCCCACCCCTAATTTCTAGTGTCATAAAATAGATAAATCAGAAAAAATAACCAAGTACAAATAGTATATTTTGCACGGCGTGCAAATACGAGTATTCGGTCCAAATCCCAGCTGTCATGGGCCGAGAAACAGAGCACAGTTACCACAGAACTGTCGCAAATTAATGTCGGTCTGTAAATTTGTTCTCAGTTAAGTGATAGATAATTTATAATGTCATCTTTTCAGTGTTGAATCAACCATTAGAAAGACCACAGAAACTTGGTTGTCATTAGGTTTCAAAAGAAGATTAATCCAGCCAGAGTCACAGTAACTGAAAGTAGCTTTAACAAGAATTTGGCATCCTAACAAACATGTTTATTATGTAAGGGCAGGATTCACGTAAATCTAGAGTAGGCCTGAAGCTGAGGTAAAACTTTATTCTATATTTTTCCCACTGTGGACAAATATCCACTTCACCGCTGTGAAAGAAGATAGTTCGTCTTAATCTTGCGGTTGTTATCCTGTGCTGATCCTCACTTTTTATTTCCTTTCTCCTACCTGTGGAAAGACTCCTACTGCTGTGTTGAGCTGCCCCAACAGTTGAAACTACATTTCAGTTTTCTACCTACTTGGGGAAAGAAACTTAAAAAACACCTGACAGCATTCACGAGGAATGAGCTCTGTGAATCAGTCTTACCTTTCGAAGTTTCAAGCTGTTGCCCTTGAGGTAATGCTTTGCACGCACCGGCTGTTAAAATGAACATCTATAAAGTCACTTTGACTGACCTCAAAAAGGCCTTTGATTGAGTAAGTGGGCACTTAAGAAAAACCCATCTAACTCTGGTCTGTTTTGACTGAATGCTGCTGAGGGGGCTATTGTAGATAAAGCTAAAAATTTCAGTTTCCAAACTTTTTAAAAGTTCCTTACTGAGTCACATGCTGGCTGAGTCATTGGCCGGAAGTCAATAATCAATACTAGCCGGCTGTGGAAGTGGTGAAAGCTAAGTAGCATAGTCATCAGCACATGGAAAACCCCAGAAGGGACAACTGGCCCACTCCGCTGTTTCAAATCACCAGTATGAGCAATCCTCTTTTAGTCACTGCCCCCACCACCGCCACCACTATTGTCTCATATCAATGCTGAACTTTTCCCTCATTAAATGACCTATATTAGACCAGCAGATGATACTGTAATAAAACCACCTGACCATTGTACTGCAGTCCACATTTCCTTATAACGTCTGGAAGGATTTATGTCTGTCAAGAAAAGGTCAAAGGATTCCACAGTAGTGCATACTTTTATAACTTTCTTCTCAAAACTGAATAGTTTTTCAGTTAAGTTACATTTTTGAGGATATGCTGCACACCATGCAGAGATGGGGCAAGTTTTTGGCTAATAGTTCTTTGGGAATCCCATTGTTGGTGCAAAAATAGAATTTTATGTCTGTCAAGCTGTGTTATTGTTAGCATTTTTTTAAAAATATATAGAATAGGAACAAATGTGTTTTTGTGACAGGCTGCTAGTAGCAAAGTCCCAGGAGATGCATTTTATAATGGGGTCTTTGTTAAGTTGTCTGTTATGTGTAGACAGAACACTGCTTCATCCCTCTATAGTTGAATAATTCATAGGTCAGTGCTTAAAAAACAACAAAAACCCCAAATATTCTTTTCTTAAAATAGTCAGGTACAAGGACTGGACTGAAAATGAGTGAAAAAAGTGAAAAAGCAAAAAAACAAAACAAACAAAACAACAACAAATTAGAAACCCTTGGAAAGATCTGCAGAAAGTCTGGAGAGTTATTGCTTAAGACCACTTTTAAAACATTACACACAAGTTTAGCCTTTCCCTGGAAGCAAAATATAAAAATTCAGGGTGACTCAAGATTATTGCACAGTTTGTTTCCATTTCATTTATTTTGGACTTTTTTCTTCACCTCATTTATTTGTCAATATTTGCTTTAAATAATTAACACACAAGAGGCCTTTTAAAACAATTAAAGTAATAAATATAATAATAATTTAGATATGTACAATGCTTTTCAAAAAATCCAAGGACACAAATATGTTGCATTGATAAAATAAATTGAGATGAAATTACTGGCAGTATGCAGTGCAGTAAGCTCTAACTGGATTGGCTGCAACAGTAAACTATTGCTTACAAATAAATGCATCAGCAACAATAACTTACTAAAAAAGTAGATGTCAGCTTGACACTTTTAGCCTCTACAGACATGATGGCTACTTACTTTTAATTGAGCAACTTCATCAATGCAGGACTTTTTTGCAGAGGTAAAGGTCTTGAATACATCCTACAATGTTGCCATCTTGAAACACCAAAGTTGAACAGCTTTTGAAAACCCATGAACATGCAGACAGAGGGGTCTGCAAAGATTTCACCCTTTCTTCAAATTAAAAAAACATAAAAATGATCAAATTCAAATAAATATTGCTAGTGTGCATTATATTCCTTGGCAGTCTATTGAAACCTTGCATATTAGGGGATTTTGTTGATGCTACAGTTGCTAACATGAAGTAGAAATCTGACTCACTGAGACTTTGATAGTAACCTTTACTTTAAAATGTGGCATCCACTTTTTGATCTTAGCTGGCAGCAAATCCGTGCTGCTGCTTACTTGCAATGCTTTTGTTGCATGCTGTATGTGCTTTGTTTTAAAGCTTGAGACATTTGCCAAAACAACAAAAACATGAGCTTTGCAAAATCTTAGTCAAGCCTAATAATGTTGGCATATACACCCTGCCCAGTCTCCTCATCTGTGTTAAAAGGCGGAGCACAAGTGGAATTGGGGATTTATGACAGGTATGTCGGATATGTACATCCTGCTGGTAAACCATTTACTTTACATTAATCTATCAGCCTCATTCTTACCCATATACATCCTCCAGAGTCAAACGTCTCTTGTGTTCTGACAGTGCGGCCAGTCCCTCAGAGTGACTTCTGAACCCGGATTGTTCCATCAGAGCCCCAAAAGCTTCGGAGCCCCATCCTGGTATGAGGTGGCAGAAGAGCGGGGAGAACCCTGGAGAGAACTGTGAAGAGGAACATCTCAATGTTCTTCTGACTCTTCTTCTCAGTGGAAAGCACCTCGGAGGCGGATCGAAACCAACCCCCACTAAAAAATTAGTATACACAGCTTTGTGTAGGGGTGAAGACTGACATTCACATTGTTTAATTGTGATATGTCCCCCTTTTTATGGGCCACTACTCCTAAGAAAGTAGTAAAAGTTGATGCTGACTGGTTCAGAGAAAGCAGTTGTGGATTGAACAGCTGGTTGATGACGCAGCCACGGAAGCTCTTGTGCTGATCAAGCCTGACCTCCAGTGGCAATTGTGTGGAAACACAAACTAAAGGGAACCAGTGAGCTACTAAAGCTGTACTGGTAACCTGTGGCAAAGAGTAATTGAGCATATTGGTTCAAGAATTGTACCACAATAAATCTTTGAAGTATTTACTGTTTTCTTTCTTTAATTTCTGCTTTTGCTCCACTACAATACAGAAAGAAATACAGCACATTTCACACCACAATTACTTACTAACGTCAGGGACTTTCCAGAGTCGTTGTAGAACATAAAATTAATATAAAAACTTGGATTTACATCATAAAGTTAGCAAATAGTATTTGAAAATCTAAATATTTTGTGACCCTGAAGAAGCTATAAAAATGGTTCTTCTGATGAGAGTGCATGGGAAACTGAGGGCTGAATTTTCTTTTCACCAAATGCACTTGACATTAGACAAACAACGTCTTCAAATGCTCAACATGAATTCATCCATATATTCCGGGTTGTGTGGATATTTGGACGTCAGTTCACACATCAAGCATTCATTTGTGTTATGTTCGATGCCTGCAATGTTTGTAAAGTAACTTAACATTTACATAGTCCATTATACAACATATGTTGTGATTTGTCAACTTCTGGGCACTTCAGCATGCTCACATTGATGGTGAACTGTTAGTAAGTTGGAGATAATAGTAGAAACATTACCTGATCTGAAGAGTCTCAATTTCTGCAGCTGTATTTGGATGGCAGGGTCAGAATTGGGCAGAAACAACATGAAAGCATGGATCCATCCTGCCTTATTTAAACAATCAGCTCACATTTTTTGTGGTTTTGAAATGGTGTGGGCCTCTTAGTACCAATTAAGCATCATTTAAACATCACAGACTAAGTGAGTAATGTTGCTAACCATATCCAACCCTTTATGACTGCAGTGTATTCATCTCCAAAGAATAAAATAATCTCTGAAGGAAAACAGGGATCGACGTGAAGCGCACCTATTAAAGTGACCAGTGAGTGTATAACAGCATTAGAAGTAATGTACCGTTTAATGTACTGATATTGCTTTCATTTAATTTCTATAACAATATTTTTGCTACTTTCCTTGTGGAATCACTCGTTCTTAAACTTCAGGGCTTACAAAAACATGTTGACTTTTAATTTTAACTGATATGCTGAATTAAAAAAAAACAACTTTTACAGAGATAAAACCAGCAGCTGAGAAGTTTTTCACTGTTAGAATTTCCTGTTTATATGAACCACATTTCTATTCATTTCTATTCTCTGTCTCTATCTCATCACCAGCATGTTTATTCTGTAACTTCTCAGACCTGAGGGGGTCAGCATTGTGCAGATAAAGACAGCAGAAAATCGAGCACATAAATTACAAAGATGCGTTTAATGTGTTAAAGATATCATCTTACAGTGCTGCTTTTTCTTAGAGCTGCACTTTCGGGAGATTTTTACAGCAAAGAAAAGAAACAAAAGTCTCTTCGTCTCAAGTGAAAGTTGTTGATACTTTCTTGTTATGCACAACTGTTGAATAAATATTACTTCTTTTTGTCTTCATGCTCAATTATTCACGGAGACTGAAGAAGTCACTCCCACTGAAAAGGCTATGTCCACACAAACAGATTCAACTTTTTGGGATATCTTCATTTTGTGTTGTTGGTCAAACATGTCAAAAACATTTAAACATGATCCACCAACGAAAAAGGAATAACTGTGGAAGTACTCAGTAGTTTTATTAAGCACCTATTTTATATGTGTTTATATTGTAGATGTACTGTGTAGCAAAATACACTGCAAATACCCAAGTTTGACTATCATGAACTGTGGTGCTACATGAACAGAAAACAATGGTGCAGCAGATTTTCGCTCTGTGACGTGAAAAACAGAAACAACACAGAGGGAAAATAATTATAGTCCATGGTGTGGATTAAAAAGTTCCAGTGTGATACCATTTGTTTCACTTTCTTTCTCTTCCTGCTTCAGTGCTGTGTTACTTTCCCTTACGATCTCTACCTTTGTGTTGTCTTTCCCTTCCCCTACCTGTCTCTGTTCTTGCCACTCCCATTTTACAGAGAAACCAAACTTGCCACAACATGCTGAGCAAAGTCTAATTCCCAGTCAGGGAGGTGCTGGGTGTGTACACCAGAAATGTATGACTCACATCGTTGGATCTCTGAGCTGTTTATCACCAATGTGTGTCTCCACTTGTATGTGGTAACAAATGCTCTGTGTGTGACGATAAACTACAAGTGGCAAATTAATGTTATGCTGCCAATACCACTGAACAAAAACTCAGGTTGACATGCACATTTAACTTTAATTTGTAACTTTGAAGTTACCGATGAGAAACCCACCAGTCACTTTATTAGGTACACCTTGTAAGTACTTGGTTGAACACTCTTTTGGAGTTACAGAACTGCCTTCATTCTTTGTGGCACAGATTCAACAAGCTGCAGATTTGCTGGTGGCAAAGTGTTTGATTGTGTTGACTGTGATTAGTGACTGTGAGTACTGTGAACTCACTGTCATGCTGAAGAAACCAGTTTGAGATTACATAATCCTCCTGCGAGCAGCCATCATAAGATGGGTACACTGTAGTTAGAAAAGGATAGACATGGTCAGCAGCAATACTCGGGTAGGCTGTAGCATAAGGCTGTCCAAAGCGTGCCACTAACAGCCTGAGCCGTTGATATAAAGCAAGATAGATTCATGCTGTCATGTTGTTTGAGTCTCACCCTACTAACCAAATGCTACAGCAGAAATTAAGACTCATTTGTTTTTTCAGTCTTCTTTTGTCCAATTTTGCTGAGCATATGCAAATTATAAGCTCAGTTTCATGTTTTTAGGAGAAGTGGCACCCTGTGTGGTCTTCTGCTGCTCTAGCCCATCTGCTTCAAGGTTCAACTAAGAAATGTAGTAAATATGTTTTAAGGATGTTTTATTTTAATCAGTGTCACGCAGATGACTTTCAATTGTTTATTTCTTTTAAGTCCAAAGAGGTTTATAAGTACAGACCTTGCACAAGTGCTTTCACTATATTAAAAGTTAGGTTGACAATTTCATCTTAACTTAATAAAAAGGGAATAAAGAGAAATCCTTGTTTGTGCCCCTAACAGAATTCTGCCAAGTTGCGCTTCATTCTGTCATCCCCTGAATTAGAAATGTTACTGATGCCTTTATTCCATTACATCTTAGTAATTACAATTCATTGTTCGCTTGTCTTAAAGCTTCCTTGGAACATCTGCAGGTTGTTTAGACCAACTAATGTGAGGCTTATGACTAAATCCAATGACTCACAGGTCACACCTCTGCTAATTCAGCTGTGCTGGCTCCGTATTACCATCACAGTCCACTTTAAATTTATGGATTTAACTTCTCCATCAAGTGATCAGGACTCAATACTCAAAGAGTACTAAAGGAGCTCCCGCACCCTGGAGCGTTCACTTTCTTAGCCCAGCTCTGTTGACTGATCTATTATTGTGTTGTGATATTTATCTCAAAACTACAAATATTTCAATTTGACTTGTTTATGCACACAAACTTCACTTTATCATTTTGTCCATATGAGCAATACAAAAATAGTCACTGCATTTCAACAAACACTCAGAAAATCTTTCCAAAAAAACTCTTTATTGCATAAAAATACACACGCTACCAAAATTATTCAAACTACAGCAGAAAACCAGCTAGATTTCCAGTGAGACAGTCCCTATAGATCCATACAGTTACTAATGATATATAAAGCTGGAACTAAAAAGAAAAAAAAAAAAACAAGAAAAAAACAGAGATCCATGCCTTGAGCAAAAACATGTTTTTGTTGCAATAGAGTTAGGAAGAGTAAACCTGCTCTCATTAAAAGGTATAAAATAACGGTTGTTATTTAGCAACAACTTTATACAATCTACATTTAATGCGAAACGCTTCAACTGGGTTGTGGCCAATAATCGAGAATCAATTACTAATAACTACTTCTTTGGAACTCTTTCTTTAATTGATTAGAAAAACTTCATCTTGCTTGGGCATGAAATTTGTCTCAACACGAACAGACTTGTCATAAGTCAATAAAACCTGACTTACCAGTTGGATCGAACATTCAAGGATTCAGAAACATAACACTGAAGAAGCTAAGGCACAAGTTGTCCACACAGTAAGTCAGATGATTGTACAACATTGTTTCTGTGTCTTATCAAACAAGAAAATGTCAGCCAAAGTGGCATCATGAGAACTTTTGGCGGCCTTTAGAAAATACACATTTGGTCATCTGTCAGCAATCTGCCAGTATTAAAAACACAGTAAACCTACTGAGTTCATCGCGAGTCCCTTTAAACAAAGATTTTGACCACCTAAAACAAAAATGTTACCACATTTAGATGTTCTAAAATAACTATGATGTGGACGGGGATATCAGTTGTTATCAAGTTCGATAAAGGTAAAAAAAAAATCTGGATACGAGTTGTTCTTTTTTGTTGTTTATGTTAAATTAATCATTGTGTTCAGTGGAAATTTCTTTATATTGTCTTCCAGTTTAGAGCGGCACGCAGAGAAGCAACATGCCCTGGAAACCAGAAAACAAGAAAACAACTTTTTCCGGGATCACAGCAATCATCAAACTGCCGCCCTACTCGAGAAGTGTATCATTAGCCTTATTCATGATGGGGTATTGAAGGTGTTTTTGGCCGACAGAGGTGGAGAGGTGAGAAGTGACGCTAAGAAAAATCTCAAAGAATTTAAAGATTAAGTTCCTAAAATCAGGTGAAGATTGTCTCTGACATTGTTTGTAATAAAAATTACAAGAAACAAAACACATTTTTCCAAAGTGAAGCAGAAATTGCTTCACTTCACAACTGTGTCAGTGTTTCCTACACTGTTGTTCGCCAAATCTGATCGCAATTTAGGCCGTGATTTAATTAAGTTATTAGAGGCATAATAGAAGGTTTGTGTTATAAATAGGTTTTTTGTGACTTAAGGGGAAATTATGAGCCATTTCTCAGAATATTACTCCCTTCCTGCATATTTTTTAAAACATTTTTACTCTTACCTTCAATCGCTCTACTTAATTACACATCCAGACAAAACAGCACAGTGAACTCCCCCAGTTATATCCCTTTGGTAATATGGAAATTTAGAACAGAACTATGAAGACAAACAGCAAATGAATAAGAAAATGTATAAAAAGTTACAAACAGGAAAGTTGAACCACACAGACATTTTCTGTATAACTTGATTACATTCCAGAAGCAAAGTCTACTTCTTATCATCTATACACAGCAACATACAGAACAAAAGACACAGAAAAACTAATGATGGCACACAGGACAAATCCAAGAAATGATACTGAATGATTTGATATCCTGTGCAAAATATTTGACTCTGGATTGCTTATCAAGGAGATACAGACAAATCAGGCAAAAAAAAAAAGCTTTATACCTAACCTCCTTTAAGTTGAGTGCACTTAGGTGATCTTGCATTGACAATAAAGCACAGTCTCGTGGTCCATTTGTGAAATATTCACAAAATGTGAGCTATTTAGTTGACTATATGGTCATTATTTTATTTTTTTATTTATTTAACTTTTCTATACCATCCTTTTAGGGACACATAAAAACATGTAGTAAATATAGTAGGTTAACCCAAGCGATACAGTTTTCCTAAATATAACCAGGAACTTGTGTAACCAAACATATAGAATTATAAAAAATATCAAATCAAAAATCAAAATGAAGTGTAAAATTAATGTTTGTCTGTTTCTTGGTCCTTTGATTGACGTTTGCAACTATTTCACAAAGTGATGTGAGACTGTGTTAGAGAGTTACAGTTATAAAAGTACAGGTAAATTGATAAGTGTGTTTGTTTTATATGACAAAAACAAAAAAATAACATCATGATTATTATTTCTTTCTTAATAAATCTAAAATAGAGATCTGTGTACTAAAGTAGATGCAGTTCCCAATTGCAGTCCACTCCCAGTAGGAATTACTTCTTGCCTATAACTTCACTCACAGATTGTAGAAGAGTGGTTTTCCCATTGCTGGACCATATTAAACTGAATAAGCCATTGGAAATCTTTGGTGAAACGGCACAGTGTAAAAATGTTCAGTGGCCAGTCCAGATGCAGCTCAGAGCGAAAAGTGGAAATGGCTATGACTGGGTGGGTCCCCAGGTTTTTTCCTTACTCAGAAGTATAGAGGTATTTGACCTTTGCCTGGCCGCTGAGTTCATCCTCATATCTCGGCAGGCAGCAGAAGAGGATGGCGCAGCCGATAGAGATGATGGTGGCGCCCCAGCCAAATCCGTAGGCCCAGGTGTAGTAATAGTTACCCTCAAAGATCAGCTCATTGAATTTGACTGGGTAGATGATCAGAGCGATGATTTGGATAATCGCTGCAGAGCGAGACAGACAAACAAGGCTTGGTGCACAGTGTGAGGTGATAATCTACACTAATAAATCAACTAATGCCAAACTGCCTAAACCAGCAATGGCTCAAACTAATTGTTTTTTTTTTTTTTTACTTTACTAGAAATGTTGTCTAAAGTCATTGTTAATGGTCAAAAGCTAATTCAGAAATTAGGGTTTCAGGGCTTTAAATTACAACATGATGAGAACTACTTCTTTTCCTGGGATAATTAAGCAAAGTACATATTTAAGTTTTATTTAAAAACTGATATAAAGCTATGTGTTAACAACTGCAAAATGCCTCCGGGTTCACTCCACTAAATTAGATGGAAAATTAAACAATGCAATAATGATAACCTATTATTACATTTGATCATTTATGCAAGATCTCATTTTGGGGATAAATTGTTTAGAAGCTGATAAATGATCTATTGCATTTTTTATTAAGCAAGAAATAGAGGGAGATTTTATATAGCCGATTGGCCGAATAACTTACTCTCACAGACCAGTCAGTGGAAAGTAGAGTTCATTTTTACTGTATAAATAAAAACCTACTAATAAAAAATATATTTAAACCATAAACTAGATGAGCAGAGTTTTAAAACCATTACAGAAAACAAGGAAGTTGAACATACTTAGTCAGTCATGCAGTCAACACTACACTGATGGTAACAGCAGGGTGTGAAAAATACCTTCACAAGCTTGTGTAAGAGTTTCATCAGCATATCAACATCTGGGAGTTCGAGGTGAGTTTTGGCAGACCTGTCATTATTACCAGGGATTATTCATGAGAAAGGTGTGACTCTGACTCAGTTAGATCCACTTTCCCATGACAGATGACTATTAAAACAGCATTATTTTGCTTAGGAAAGGCAGGGAGTGAACATAAACTACTCTGTTTCAACACGCACTTTCACATTAATTGCAAAGGCAGGGCTGAATTTTTGAACACTGCATTAACATATTAAAGGGGACGGGCCCCACAGTTCATCTACTTGACTGAAGCAAGCTCTTTTATCTCACTTTCTGTTCCTAATAGGCCAAATTTCTTCAGAGTCGCTCGCCTCATAAAAAAAAAAATGCTTTGAATGGCAGATGGGTTGGGCTCCTGTGCTCACAGCCAGAGCCAACCACAGTAGGAATGACCAAATTAGGGATATCCGCTCTCTTTGACATCATACGGACACAAGAGTAAAGACTTAACAAGTGAAGAAAATATAGTTTTGAAGGAATGCTTGCCAAAAATCATCAATATACTCTTCTTTTTCTATATTTCATAAATACACAGTTTAAATCAAACGTTCAAGTTTAGTTTGTTTTGTTTGATTTTTAACCACCACCTCTTTTTGTAAAACCCTCCACCAGACTGAAACTGAACTTCCTCATCCCACTATTTTGCACATTTTGTTCAAACACCCGACTTTATTTTAAAACTCCTGTATAATCAAAATCTCAGTTGCAGGCAACTGCAACCGACAAAGTGATGTATCCAATCCAATTCAACATATTTCTGTAAAATGCAGCTATAAAATAAACCCCGAATCTTGGATTTGATTCAATGTAGGATCATATCTTCAACAAGGAGCTGTGTGGGCTGAAACAGCAGCTGGGATGCCGTCGAATAAAAATAGGAAAATAGATTTTTGAGGTGGCAGTCATTTCTGCTATCTTTTTGGTGACTATTACAGTGTAAAGCAACTTAAAATAAAAAAAAACACCCCACCACCTGTAACTGTGTCAGGGTCTTTCGTCTGTGAGGTGAGTCAGTCAGTCTGTCTGTCTGATAAACACACCAGCTGTTGCCACAGCAGCGTCACGCCTCAGGGGAAAAAGGCCTTTTCCTACGCTCACCCTCTTAACGCCAAAACACGCAGTCATTATCAGCGTCACTAGTTTTATTGTGTGATTGTATGCAACTCCCACATATTTCCCTTCCCTATTTTACAGTTTTGGTGTTGGTATAAAATAATATTTTCAGATTATTACTTTTTTTTTAACCTATTTTGCATATTGCTTCTATTTGGGAAGCTGCTGTCTGAACATTTGCAAGCTTAAACATGTTATTTGAAGATTAAAGCATCATGTAATGGACCGATAAGACCGGAGGCATGTTTGGTATCAGTTTCAGAGATTCTAATCTGTGGTTGAGTGTTGCTCTTCGTGTAGTTAAAGTTAATTTCATTTACCAACAAAGAATATCTGAAACGGAGGATTATTTCTTCTTCTCAATACATATCGCCAGCCCCACCTGACTTTGTTTACAATATTTTTACTGTGTAGATGTGGAAGTAATTATACCTGCAGAAATTAAGTGTTTGTGTGGATGCAAGTTTTTGTGCATGTGTGTGTGTGTGTGTGTGTGTGTGTGTATCTTACCAACAACGATCAAGAATGCTGCAACAGCAACCATAAGACCAATGTTGATGTTACACATCGCCACAATGGCCAAAATGAAGGCGATGATGAGGATGATTAGACCAATGATCATTAGAGCAGCGACTGCCTGGGCCCAAGCTGGAACGAAACATAAGCAAAAACAATTGTGACACTCAAGAAGAAACAAAAGTCTGAAAAGTTCAGTTTTTTTAAAAGGAGTCTTTTTTTAAGATTTTCAAACCTGGTATATCAACAAGTGTTACAACAGTGTATGTCTTATACGCCACACAAGGTACAACTCCCATTTCCATTTTTAAGTTAATTTTCTTAAAAACAAAACAAAACAAAAGAAAATCTCTGAATATGTTCTGTTAAAAATGTTGGCACATGTTACCATTAAGCCCTCAGAGAAAACAGCTGCAGAAAGTTACAACTGTAAAGCTGCGCACAGACTTTCCAGTCTTAGTGGGAAGGTTTCGGCTGCTTTATGCCTCAACACAGCTTTGGTTTTTCTATTTATGGTTAATGTTCAGTAAAAAGATTCATGAAAATGAAGGAGGCAGCACTCTTTCTGCACTATTCATTCTAACTTTATTGTGCACCTCTGAAATCAAACCACCACCTTTTTGTAGAAGCTCAGGATTTGAAGCATTAACTGCTTACTGGGTCAAATTTTTATGCGTTAAAATTGTCCAAAAACAACAGTTTATGACAGCTCAGGATGCAGCTTGGTGGTAAATCCAAATCCCTCTCACTTTTGTTTGTGGAACTAAATGAATCATCTATTGTTCAATATGTCTACATGGTGTTTAGTTATTATTGCAGCTCCCCTCCCCAAGGCTGTGCTCACACAGATTGCAAAGTTACTAAGGTTCAAGCTGTGACAAATTTTGTTTTGCTCACACACACACACCACACCCTTAAAAGCACTGGAATTCTCTAAAACTCTGTAACGTCGGCAGACGTGCCTCTGAACTTTAGCAGAGATGCAAACCTCCCAAAATGCAAATTTTTCAATCTTTTGGACAAAAACTGATATGAGTTGTTGGCCAAATACTCAGCGCACCACCAGCCTTTGAACAAATTATCATGTGACACTGCTGCTGTTTGCAAAGAAGCACCAAGAGGTGTTCATTGTATTGTGAATAGGTTTTACTTGCATCAAGGATTAAAAACAAAACTTCCTGAGAGTTTTAGGCTTTATGTAAGCTCGCCATGTGGATCAGCACAGCATTACACCCAATTTACTGATACTGGATAAGTTACACCCTAAATTATTCACAGTGTTTTGCCTGTGAATGTGTTCAGGTCATGGCCTACCTGCCTCAGCCCCAGGCAGCATCACATACACATCAGACTAGTCCAACTGGTTCAGCCTTCCATACCCATGTCAACATCAACCAAGCTTCAAGCTCACCAGTAACACAGTGTTCTGCTTTTCACCAAACTAGACTGGTTATCAACAGTTTGATGACTTCAGGCTTATTGTGAGATTCAGTCCAATAAACTTACTACAAGTATTTCTTCAAGAAGCAAAGCTCTCAAAATAAAACAAGTGAAACAAAGGAGACAGTCACAGAGAGACATGCTACTATTTCAGCTGTTTTACATGGTGTCTTGATTCATTATTGGTAGAAGAAAAAGCTTTTGAGTTTCTGAACTGATACTTTTTGCCATACGAGAATTAAAAACTGATATAAAAGCTCCTACACTTAACGATGACTGTTTAATTTAAAAATATTCATGGGTGTGTCCTTGTTTACTGGGTGAGCACTCGAAATGCGTGTCCCAATCACTCACACTTACTACTATCCAGCTGCTCAGCATCTGCTTTCCCCATTTAATCAAAACACAAAGACATTTGGCTGCCCTCCTACATTTTTACACTATCGCTACCCGCGTGCCTGAAACTGCCTCTAATTGCAAATTTACTAAAATGCCCTATTAGTATGATTATGAAAACATACACTGACTTTCCCATATTTGACAAATCTAAACCTTCAGATAATAAGGATAATTTAATAGCTTTTATTCTAAAAGCTATTAGAATAAGGCTTTCACAGAGGCAGCTGGGATCGACAACACCCTGCGCTCTCCCTGAAAGAATTTTAATGGCACACTCTCTTAACCAGAAACTCCAGTGTTAGAAATGCAGTAAATCGTACTAAAATAGCTCCTTGGTTTTGTTTTTTTTACTTGCTGTTTGCGCATTTACATTTTTCACAGTTTGGGCTCAGCTAGAGAGCGGTGACAGTGAGTGGGCGATAAGCATTAAATTTCCAAATGCTGGTATTTAATTGAGGGCTAAAATGATTACAGCTACTCAATTTTATTTAGATTTCACCAACTGGCAACAATCGTCATCTCAAGACACTTAATATCGTTAAGAACACTTTCTGTCTATTATTGTAGGATCTTTACCTTAAAATATAAAGTGTCTTGAGGTGCTTTGAAGTATGAATCATCATGCCTGATACTTTTGATTGAAAATAAATCTGAAAATTACGCTCTGACGGATATTAAAGTGGCTTTTTTGTCATTACTCTCTCTGCACAACAAACTGGGAAGACAAGCAGCAGATTAATAGATAAAGAAAGCAGTGGTTAAGTATATCTTTTGCAGCTATCTTAATCTGTTACTAATAAATAAGATATACAGACTGGCATGTATCATACTTAATCCTTGGAATCACTGTATCACTGTGGCTCTAAGAGTGTGTGTGTGTGTGTGTGTGTGTGTGTGTGTGTTTTAAAACAATGTATAGTTAGTCAGTTCTGACTCAAAATGGGCTGCTGTAATTTGAAATATCACTCTTCCTCAAAGTGATGCAAAATTCTAATTTTGCCTTGTGCTCCCCTAACTGCCCTAACACACTCATAAGGGCGTGACAAACTTCTTTTGTCTCAGCATACTATCATATCACCCAACCCTTTGCCATCATCCATAGTCAAGCCTGTAATTATGTGATTTGTTCAAGCACTCATACCAGAACACTGAAACTGCTTCTTCCTATTTAAAACTGCAGTTCCTGAGAATTCAGTCTCTTCAGCTTTACAGGCAGTTGGCCTAAACGCCCTGAGGGGGAGTTAGTTTGGTCTGCTTCCAATATTCACAACATCCTACAACTTACACACACAAACTGTGCTCTGGTTGTGTTTGTTTCCTTAGTTTTCAGAATATCCCTACAAGTATTTAAGCCAGAGAAACCGCGGGGCCAAAATGTACCCTTCATCTAGCCAGCAGCCTTCAGGCAGCTTTGTTCTGCTTCTTCTTCTTTGTGTAACAGCTTCAGCCCCGCTGAGACTAAAGGACACCAAAACAGTAGCAGAGAGCGGTTGAGGCAAATAAGGCTAGGTTCACACTGCAGGTCTTAATGCTCAATTCCGATTTTTTGATCAAATCCGTTTTTTTTGTCTGCTTGTTCACACTACAAATAAAATGCAACAATATTGTTTGACTGATGGCCCTTAATATAAAGACTTCGGACTTTACGTTTCCCAATTTTTGCTTTAAGTTATTTTGTTGTTAACATAATAATGTAAATAACCTAATAATTATCCCTATTGCTGTTTTAGAGAGGAGCAGTGCTTCAAAGGATAGTTGCAGATTTCTGTCAGAATCTGGAGATTATACAGTACAAATAAAATGTTCACGTTTCTCCAACGTTGTCTTCCCAACAGTTTCACTGACATCTGGCCAGGAAGCGTTCGCGATGTCTTCTCGGGCGCTTCTCCAGCGCTGATAATTGGCGTCTGTCTTGTGTCAATGACGTAAAAGACGGATTTAATGCGACATGACCGTTCAAACAGCAGTCGCTTTCTAAAACATCGGATATGTATCGGATTCAGTACCACATAAGTGACCCAGATCGGATTTGAAAATATTGGATTTGTGCCGTTCACACTGTCATACCGTGATCGGGTATGGGTCGCATAGGGACAAAAAAATAGGATTTGATGCGCTTTCGCCTGCAGTGTGAACGTAGCCTAACAAAACTATTTAGCCTGAAATATCAAAAGAGATCAGAAAAATGCCAGAAAAACACTGACAACATGCTAGAGCTATAATACTCTCTTAACAACCACACTGGCAATTGTTGTTGTTGTTGACTTTTTGGAGCTGCTGTCACACAGCCATGGATATTTACATTAAACAGTCATCTTAATTAGGGCTGCAGCAAGTGGTTATTCCCATTAACAATTATTTTCTCAACTGACTGTTACAGTGAGGTCATTAAATATAATAAAACATGACACCACAGTTTAGTAGACTGTATGTGTTTTGTGTAAATAATACAAAACTAACTTATTTAGTGACATACAGTAAAACTGAGGTGATCTGTTGAACTGCTGATTAATAAAGTGATCATTTTAACCATGTTTTAAACTAAAACACAGGTGTGCATGCAAAGTATGAAACACAAAAAAGTAATATCAACAGACATCTAAAAAATAAGGGGCATTTTCCTGTGAGTAAGGTTTTATGCCACTGAGTGCTAAAAGTACTTTTTTTTTTAAATGTACATATTACACAAAAAATACCAGATCTTGCTTTGGGGCTGTGCTCCATGCTTAGATCTCTGGTTATGTTTTCTAGAAATGGCATTAAAGAGTGCAAGCAGCTCCTAAAATAATTACCACTGTGAATGGCGAGTCTAATAAGTGATCCTACATGTATGCTTTGCAGACCCTAATTTGGAGCTGTGTGACATTAGGCTGACCTAGGTGACTTTCAAAGAGTCTGATAAGAACAACAATAGTGTCTCTGTTGGCCACAGCAGGCGTGGAGCAACACAAATAAAGCCTGAGTAGGAGAGACCGAGAATACAAGTCTGTTCTGTTCTCAGTTATTGTTCCACATACTGGGTCTCCTTGTGTGTCGGTGAGTTACGTTTCTGTGGCTGACAGTCTTTGCTGAAGAATAAACTCATCAACTGGTTCTCCCAAAATAGTCTGTGTGAAATTCTGCTTCTCTTTGGTTTGGGCTGGGAGAAGCTATTAAAGTATTCTAAATGTACCCGAGTTGTTTTTGTTTTTCCTGATATGGTTTTCGCTACCTGTGCAGATTCACAGAGTTCACAAAGTTCTTGTTCGTAAGGGTTTATTCAGGGTGCCCTTGAATCATTCTGATGAGTAAAAGTATTTTAATCCATTAAGTCATAGCAACAATGACCTCATCTGTCAACAGTTTGTCTTTATAGGTTTAATTTCTTTGTAAATCCATTTTTTTCAGGGGCTGTAATCAAAAGTGGACCTTCTGGTCACTAATAGTAAACCCTGAGGGGGGCTGTGCAATTAAACAACTACTACTTTTCAAGAAGAACTTATCTCTGTGGTTGTTATGCAACCACCACAGTTGTGGGAACATATTTCACATATGGGTTGCTATGGGGATAGCACTATGAGTTTCACTGCTTTGATAAAAAGAGGTTTATACATTATATGTACTGTAAAATGCACATTAGTTATTCGTGTGTTCTAATATGAAGATAACCTTTAAAATGACATCAACCAAGGATTCTATAACAAGGATGCCACAATTTACACAAACACCATCAAACAGCAGCTCTGCGCTGTCTTCTATGAAGGCCACATTTAGTAATTATCTTGATGATAAGAACATCAATATCTTAACAGTAAAAAAGCTCAGGCTTCACTTACTAACAGGCTTTTAGTCATCTTTGGTGCCTGTTGGTTGCACCCATTTCTGATACTTCAGAAGTATGTTTTCAAGATTCATGCTAATCCTGCCATTAATATTAATAATTAACATTATTAACCATAAAGGTGAAAAAAAAAAGGGGGGGGGGGTGTTATGGTTACACTCCATATAAAAATTTACAATTTACTTATAAATATGTTTTCACAACCATAACCTAAGTGCGACTGCCCCCAGAAAAGAAAATTCTTCCTCCGCCAATGCCCAGGTTTCATACTGAACAGGATATTATGTGAGGAATCGTTTCTTTATTCATGATTCTTTTTGCTGCCGTTTATCTACGTTTGAATCGTTTTGCCTTCTTCGAACTAATGTTGTGACCCTTCACACAAACTAAAGAACAGAAAGCTATTTCAAGGAATGTTTCTCCTGGCGTGAAGACGTCAGCCTAGAAGGAAGGCACTCAGGACTTATTATCCAACAGCATTCAACCGCCTTTCTTTCAACTGCGTTTATTTAAGCTGGAGGTGATAAACGAGAAAAGAGTTAATGCTCGTGGAGACCAAAGTTCATTCCGCCTGCTTGCCTGACTGTTGCAGGCCTCCCTCCTCCCCTCAGCCTGGACTTCTTTAGCAGAGGTCAACACCCTGAAGTTACAATATGGGAATGTGGAATTTCGCACTGACTCGAGGTTTATTATTGGCTGCATTAAGGCATCCCATTCGCTCTTGTCGGATTATCTTTGAACAGCATATTGTGTATGGTTTATGTGTGAGGTAGACTGATACTTACAGAACTCCATGAGCGACTGGCACTGCCAGTTGTCTTTTAAGCCGCGGCACTGCTTCCACATACTGGCGTAGTGAGACTTGGCGTCCTCGTCCTCTACCCATCCCGATTGTGCGCAGATGGCGATAAGGTCAAAAATAATGGCGAAGAGCAGAAGCAGGGGAATGATCCACCTGCATCGAGGGTAGGCGATCCCACAGCGAAACATGACCGACGATCAGCGAGCGGTGTACACGGAGAGGAAAGGCGAGCAAAGGAGCCGAAATCTGTCCGCTCAATGTCTTATGCGTCTTTGCGCAGTGACAGTGGGTGATGTGAGGATATAATATAAAAGCTCCAGCCCCACCCAAGAGTGAAACGTACCCGTCAGCCAGGTTAGGATCGTGAAGGGCTGGGCTTATTTGGATACAATAGCAAAGTATAGCCCAGCCCCACTCAGTGTGTCATATTACACACCCAACAACCGGCCTGTGACCGTTACTGTCTAAGCTCGAGTCCTGATCACAGAAAGGATTGCGTTTAACAGAAGATAGTTGAGCTGAATGCTGCAGAGATGTACTTTTCTTTTTCGGAATTCCAACAGGTAGTAATGGTGATGTGCTGTGAGGCAGAAAATATAAAGAGAGAGTACAAAATAAATGTAATAAATGTAAAATGCCACAAGATGGCAGCCCAGCTAACCTTAATATTTTCTTTAAAGGTAAGGAGGTAAAAAAACAACAACAACACACAGCGTTTGGCTGTATTTATTCTGTATGCCTTTATGATTTTTACATGGAACTGTCTATCTAATCAAAAATTAAATGTATGATTCCGTAACTTATTGAATCATCTTTAACGGCAATAACTGTATATGGAGGGATTTTGGTCCACTCAGGTCCCTGTTTGAGCCATGCTTTAATTGTGAGACAGATGGTCTCATATTTGACTCTAGAATACTTTGGTATAAAGTGAAGTTCATGGTCAACTTGACTGCAAAGTGCCCAGATCCTTTGGCTGTAAAACAAGTCCAAATCATCACCCTTTCATCATCGTGCTACAAATGAGGGGTTTTTTTATGGGGCTTTGCTGTGTTTATGGGGTTTTAGGAAAACCTAAGCTGTGCTGCCAAGCTCATTTTAGATAGAATAGGCTTTTCTCCTGGCAACCCTTCCAAACAAAATAGTATAGCTGCTACTTACATCCTTAATTCTTATGGAAGCAGTAAGGGTGTATGTAGTTTTTCCAAAGGATTGCACAGAGTCCTGTGAAACCTTTATTCTTCAGATGAATGTAGGTATCTCCTAATAAAGAAGTAAATTAAAAAACATACTGTGATTGTAGATTACTATAATAAACTGTTAGACAACACTCAGTTGTCACCTTTGGAGAGCACATTGGACTTTTTTGGTCCAACATCTAATTACAGTTTGCTTGTTTGCTTTAGCACATTTCTCACAAGTTCTCAGTTCTGAAGATTTCTTTTGCAAATTAGAGCATGCTTATGCATTCAGAAAAAACCCCCACTTCTGCAAAAGCTGTAGCTCACTGGAAATACTTAATTCATGTGTCAAAATGTTTTTTGTTTTTTGTATTGATCAAAGAGTAATGACTACCAGAAATAGATAAATTAATATTTAGAGAGAGAGGTTAGATATGAGTACATCAGTGGGAAAGCTCAGGATGGAGACAAAGTCAGAGAGGCAAGGCTGAGATGGTTTGGACATGTGTAGAGGAGGGACAGTGGTATGCATATGGTCCTCCGGGCAGGAGGAAAAGAGGAAGACCACAGAGGAGGTTCATTGATATTGTGAAGGAGGACATGATGGAGGTTGGTGTGACAGAGGAGGATGCTAGGGTTAGGGTGAGATGGAGACAGTCCCCTAAAAGAAGTGGCTGGTAGAAGAAGCCAAAATCTTCATTTATTTATTTATTAATATTATTATTATTATTTGAAATAAAACTTGTCAGCTGATAGAAAAAATACACGTTTTCACAAAAAGTTATATGCAACCAATATTTGTTTTTAGTCATGGTCCTGGCAGGCCAAGGCTGTTTTTCTTCTTCTCTCTTTTTCTCTCTCTCACTTCTGCCTCCCCCTTCTCAGGTGGAATTGCCCACCCTGAGGTGACTCCAGTTTGAGTGTCCACACTCTGCAAGATCATTGGCTCCTTGGTATTGCATGGTGTTAAGATTGCTGGAAAGATTTTGGTGCATTCCTCCAAACTCAGCTTACCTGCACTTTCAAGTGGGACGTTACCTGTCAAGAGAAATATGCTTACAAGTTAATTTCCTGCCCGCTTTCCACCACTCTCTTCTGTTCCCTCTCTTGGTTTTTTCAGCCTACTTGTTTGGCCAGTGCAACCTGCTAAGAAGAAACACAGAAGTAAACAATTTGAAACTGTATCTGCGATCCTCACCTTAGTCAGCTCTTACGTGTCCTCTTCTCTTTGAGAGAAATCCCCATTTCCCTGTAAAGAGTTCACTTCCCTGTGTACTCACCTGTTTCAAAACTCTTCAGAATTCTGTAAACTTTAAAGCTGCTGTGCTTTCTCTTGAGTCCGGTGTCACTTTGATTATGATGAAAACATTATCAAATGATAACAAAGAACAAGAAATGCTCTAGCTAATGTGCACAGATAGCAACTCTTACGGAGGTTTTCCACAGTTATCTTTGTCTCTCTGTCAGCCCTTTGAATACCTGCATGTTTATCCAAATAACAGGCAAAGTCAAACTGGTGACTGATATTACACAGCCATGTTCAGTTTCTTTCACTGTAATCTTCATGCTCATGAAATGAAGACTTAGCTCAGAAGGCGACGCGCATATTCAGAAAACTTTTATGCCACAATGGGCAATTCAGTTTGACAGTCCACCATCATAATAACCATATAAAATTTGGAATAAATAAACAAACTACACGTAGGTACAGTTTTAAAGTCTCTGGGTAGAACCTAAACATAGATTGAAGATGGAATAAGAAAAACTACTCAACATTCAGCAGCTTATTAGAAGACGATATGAAAGATTTTGAGTATCAGTTTGTTTTTCCCACAGGTGCAGGACAGCACCAACCTGAGGGCAACAACATAACTTCTCTTAAGAGAACATGCTTTGGTTGACAAATAATGCTTTTTGTCTTCTGAACAGATGTTTCTTCCAAAGCGAGTTCACTTGCTGTTAAACTAACTCTATTTTACTCAGGGTATGCAAACACTACACCTCAACACACAGCTTTGAGATGCAAAACTTTTATTTTGGATTTTTTGGATTATTGTGGCAGTCTGTGGCTGCTCTATTAAAAACAAACGAACTCCAGTAACAGTTTGACAGCAGCCACAGTGATTTCACAGAGAGCTCTAAGCTCAAATAAAACTGACTATGATTATACAACATGTCAAAATCTGCCCACAGATGGCCTCAAAGTGTTAATACACTAATTGTCCACAAAGGGGAGACAGCAGACAGGTTGCAGAATCGAGTTACTGTAAAAAATGATCAGCTTTACTCAAAATAAATAGGAATCACTTTTTCCTTAAAGTGATTCAGCTTTTACTTTAAGGTGAGGCTGTGCAGAAGTCAAGTGACGGCTGAACCTTATAATTTATACTTTGTATCAGAATTAAGATGAAATGCATGCTCAGAGGTTTGAATTTATATCTGTGAAGTGAAACAGGTCAGTCCACGAATTCTGCTGTAAATGATCAGTTTAATTCTGAAACAAATGCTTGTTCAGTAAAGTAACGGGAGGCAGAGCTACATCATTTAATGATGTTTATTTAAAAAAACAGAATTACAGAAAAAAATAAGACCTTGACAGGATAAGATGCTATTTCTTGCAGTAATCTAGGAAAATAATGCAGTCAAAATAGCATCACCAAACCAATACGAATAATTTGAAAACAAAAATTGCTGGCATCTTAAAGCCTGAGGAGAAGTTTAAAGGTCTTAAATACAACGCAAACAGAGCTCCTTACCTGAGTAAAGTTTAACGGTGTGTTTGGTCTCTTTAACAATATTGCACGAACGATAAGATAATTCACCCACTTCAGGGATTATTTTACATTTCTGATACTTGTTAAAAAAGAAGGGGGGGGGCATGAATTACTTTTTAAGCATCACCATCCAAGAGGTACAACTAACCATCAATCAAGGTGTGGAATAATTATCCACGCTGCTAAAGTTCTTTTCTTTAACAGCCAGCTGCTGGATCAGGGTTTGTTTTAGTCAGCCGGAACATCCTGTCTGCCTTAAGACAGGAAAAATGCTGTCGAGCTTTTTGTCAACACCTCCTAGCCTCTGAGCCATTGCTCTCATCTATTTTTCTCTTCCTGTTCTTGGTGACCTCATGTCCTCTCAGCCATTAAGCACAAAAGTCTTACCTGAAAGTCTGGGACTTCAGTTATTTTATGCTGCACTGATAAGCAGAGGCACTGGAGCTACTTTAAGGCATTGTGGAGTGTTGACAGGCTTAGTGTTGTAGATTTGCACTATTTTCTTATATGGAGATATTTATTATTGTGACCGCCACACCTTTTTCCTGTTCTGCTCTGTTTCCTTGTTTTGCTGTGTCCCTGGTGCTGTTGGTCACGTAAGTCATTCATTCAAACAAACAAACAAACAAACAAACAAACAAACAAACAAACAAACAAACAAACAAACAAACAAACAAACCAGTTTATACCGTGCATAGTTGAAACTAACATTTAGATCATGTATTCATAACCGGATATAAGTACTACATGAATGAGTTGACAGAGATTTTCATAGGCTGAACTGGATGCTAAGCAGTTGAGTCTCTGAACTTAGCTGCTCAGCATATCCGAGTTTTCTGAATTCTGTATTTCACACAGTAGAAGTGTGTGAAGAAAGCAGAGAGCATTAAATTCTTTTTATTTTCCTGCTCCAGGTGTAGTTTTCTTTTTAACTGAAAAATCTTTAAAAAGTTTGGTGTAAAATCCTCCCAGACCTCCGTTTACACTTGTTGTTTATGCATCAAAGTCATGGGATGGCGGTGCCCCCGGCATCATTGTCACTGGAGGTTCTGAAGTCCTGACATATAACAACAAACCTGTACAAGTTCAGTGCAACCACTAGGAAGTTCTTGATGGCAAAAAAGACAAGCATCTGGTGGAAGACTTTGAAGCAGGCCATCACAGTGAGCCTGACACACAGAAAAGGGCCGTCCTGGATAAACAGCGCCTGAATGATGTTCCATATGTCAGTGCTGTGCTTAGTCAAGAGAGACTCCTGTGCACCCTGATCAGCCTCTCTGCCAGGTGTGGAGTTCACCACTATGTCAGATAAGGAGAGAAAAAGCAACAGATTGGGAGTGAAATGAAGGTTTCATTCAGGTAGCTTGATGTAGTCTGACAGACGCCACACTTGCTATTTAGAGCAACCTTCCCTGCTATTGTTTTTCAAGAGGTAAATCTTTCTTCTCTAAAGAAATGCTGGAATAGTCACACATAAAGGATACCTATTATGCTTTTCCCTTGAACTTACATCTTCCCACCCATAAGAAAGTTAGCCAATTAGAAGAAAGCTGGATAAAGGGGAGGGAGAAACAGTTAGAACAGCTTACTTCTTTAAGTAGATCAGTAGATAAGAGGAGGGGCATCACTAAGACCTATAGTTAAAGCATCATTTTTAGCCTTTAAATGGCTAAAAACTAAAACAAAGGCTATCCATTTATTGTTTAGCTGTTTAAACCTCAAAAAAGTCTAACCTATCATAGAAGTGAAAACTCTTCACATATGCACAGGACTCCTATGTTACCCAGTTAATGTGTTTGTTGGAGTGTAATGGTTTACATAGTCACATAGAAAGCTGAGGGTTCCTGATTTGAGGACAGTAGGACGCACAAATTCCCTGGGAGTTCTGTCAGGAGGGGTAGCTGGTATAAAAATCTATCAGATCAAATATGTAGAGCTAGCCAAATATTTGAATAAGTCAAGTCAAACTATAAACAGTCTTTGGTGGTTTTCCTGTGTTATAGGGGGATGGGGAAACCATGCTAGTGTAATTGGAAAGTCAAGCTTTTAAACCCTTTAATCTTTAATATATTCAGTGGTTGTTGTCTAATTTCTTTGAAGAGGGTTGATGAGGTTCACGCCTTTAATCATCAAACATTTTTCAAGAACCTTAACCTTTCAAAAATGTATTATAATGCTTGACCATATACCCTATCTTAAAGATTGTAAGATGTGTCAGAAACTCCAGAATAGCTTCTAAATTGATCTTTTTTTTCTCAGTGGCTGTTTCCAAAGTCAACTCTGCATTATATGAATATGTTGCATTTGTCTATCAATTCTTTGTGTGTTTAAAAGAGATCCAGACAAAGTGAACATGGCTCTCTGTGTGCAAACACAGAGTACTAAGTGCTCTAAATGCACTGCGATGGTAAAGATGCATATAACTGCATCATTAGGGCTACTTATAAATTATGAGATGGGGTTATGGAGAATTGAGATCATTATTAGGGTTTGGCAATTTCAAGAACACAGCGGCCTAATAAGAGATTCCTCTTCTCAGGTAAAATGAGAACTTGAAGCTTTGTCAATTTATCTCTAATTATTTGCACAAATTCCCAGTTCTGACTACTTCATGTAGCAGTTTTTTTTAAGTATAGGTCTGAAGGAAGCAGCATTTCCATGTCGGTGGCAATGCCCTTTGGTTTTGATACTCGGGAAGTGATGGCACTAGGGAGAACTTATCTACATCACCGTTTACTCCCAGCAGTTGATGGGATGTTTGGCAAAATTATAAACATGTTGAATTACTAGGGAATTAGTGTCTTTATGGTGTAGGCCCTTAATAAGCACTAAAGTTACATTTTGATACACTAACACGCACTGACCTGCTAGATGAAGTGGAAATTGCAACATACTCCAGGTCCATACACCTAAGATGACATAGACCAGCATATCATTGTTATCTCTGTAAAAAACAAAACAAAAAAAACACGGTGAAGAGTGAAGAAAGAGTTTCACTGCTTATTTCAGTTATTGCATTGATATATTATCAACACATGTACATGGCTCTGTGTGAAATTAAAATAAATGCACATGGAGATGGAACATGATTAGTCACCCACTTGATATCTGATAGTGTCTCACTAGTAAATTCCAGGATGTCTGCTGCAGTGCCAACAAAGATTAGAAGAAGTTGAGACAACTCATCTCTTGTGACCCCGCCTCCCAAGGGCAGGAGCCACTTCCCCACAATGAGCAGGATGAGCAGGATCTGATGGAGAGCCAGGATCCAGTCATTCGCACAAACAGCAGAGAAAAAATTGCCAATATCCTGGAAAAAGAAAAGACATTAACAGATATTTAAAGTTGGTTTAAACTCACTTGTATACCCGTAAGAATGCAGAAATTAGCCCTATTAGAACAGATGTCAACATGAACCTTCGAAGAGAGAGTTCATGACAGAGGAGGATAGAGGTGGGGTGGGAATCCTATCCTTTATGACCAAAGAAAATTGGTCAAAAGACAATTCTGATGGACTGACCGAGTTATAAGTATCGGGTTTCACCCAACACCCACTCTTACCTTGATAATAACTAGCATCAGAACTGTCTTTTCTGCAACTGTCAGTAAAAACTGACCTCGGTTCAATTAAATTGGTGTTCCTAATAAAGTGCTCAGTGACTGTAAGAGTAACTGACACAGTTGCAAACCACACTAAAACAGAATTTAATACATCACTTACCACAAGACGTGACTAAATTATCTTTTACGTGTTAATATTAGATTTGGATGACAGTGGTAGTTTAGTGTCAGGGGAACACACTACATTATACTTTGTCAACACAGCCAAACTTGGCATTCACATGATATCATTGTATGTTATCATATTTCAATGGGATTTGTTGACAGTAAGAAAAATGAAGAACATTGCCAGAATTATCCTTCAGTGATTTTATCATCCCACACAACATTGTACATTGTTTTTATAAGTGACACGCTGCAACTAACTGCAGCCATTTTTAAAAAACGTGTTTTTTCTTTCATCTCCTGGGAGAAATGGGTGTGGTGGTTGTGGTCTAGTAATTGTTTATATAGTCTGGTTTAAATCACTCCTCTTACTGTTATTGGTCACTGTAGTATTGGGGCTCATGTGTTTCCAATCAGTGTAGAAAATTTAGTCTGTTTCATTTGTAATGTTTTACAACTGCAGTTTTATTCAGTGTTCTTAATTGCTGTGGCTGTAAAAGCAATGTGACCACTGGAGATTATTCTGATAGTTATGTAGATGCAGGCTACTTTTGCAAGTTTTAAAAGTCATACAATTTAAAATAGTCTTTGCAGCTACATTGTGGCCTCACTGTTTGACAGGTGTCCTGAAATGTAGTGTTTGTACGCTAACTACGTAAAACAGAGTTATTTTTTCCACTAAGTCTTCGTTTCAGCTGTATGACGTTTACTCCATCTCACCCTGTCACACCAACCCTCTCCATGTCCTCCTTCACTACACACATGAATCTTCTCTATGATCTTCCGCTTTCCTCCTGCCTTAGCATCCTCTGCACATGAACAAACCGCCTCAGCTTCTCAACTTTGTCTTCAAACCCAACGTACCCAATGAAAATCTGCAAATATTCAACGTCCCGCCTCTCGTCTTTCTCTCCAAACCAGACATAATAGCATGTCTCACCATCATCTTGCAAACCTTGCCTTTCACTCCTGCTGCTGTTCTTCTATCACAAATCACTCTGAGACTGCCTGCACTCTCTTCTTCACCACTCTTGTGAACTGTCTGTTACTTTGGATGGGTAACCACAGGTATTTAAACTCAGGCATCCTCTCACGCTCCAAAATTGTGTTAAACAATCTGATCTTTGCTGTCTCTCCTGGACATCTTCATACCCCCACAGGTAATCTCGGCCAGCAGCCCCGCTTCATCGTCTTCACAGTTCCCCTCTGCCTGTTCTCCATTTGTCCTCCTCTCATTCTCTTTTAATTAATCTGTGAGTTCCTCAAAGTACTTCTCCCATCTTCTCAACACACTCTCCTCATTACTTATTTCCATTTGTAAGAAAACCATCAACGGGAAAAGCTTTCAAAACAGTTTGACTGCACAGGAAGTTTCAATCCTCTTATTTTAATGACCTCCTGAATTAAATATTGCTTCCATTATCAAAGGTTTATTCTTACATCATCTGACGCAAAGCACACCCATTTAGAAATGCTACTCTTGACAGTCATTTTGATAGTGATGGACCCAGCCAACTGATAGACTGAGTGTTTGGTATTGACTTATAAATGCTCTTCATATTACGGATGAACTGTGGGACTCTATCCTTGGCCAGGTTCACAATATATCAATGTGTGCTCGACATACACTTATCCAATTTAAGATAGTTCATCGGGGGCATTGGTCCAGGGGTGGACCCAGCCTGTATAAGGTGTGGGGGTGCTCCTGGTACATTGTTTCATATGTACTGGTCCTGCCCTTCTTTGTCCACCTTTTGGAAATCTGTTTTCCATACCATGTCTGAAGTTCTGCAGCATCAAATTGAACCAGAGCCACTCTGTGCTATGTTTGGTGCGGTCCAGAATCTGAATCTGTCCAACTCCAGACTCAGTACATTAAACTTTTCATTATTGTTGGCCAGGTGAGCTATACTGCTGAAGTGGAAAGACTCTTCTCCCCCCTCACACACACAATGGCTAAAAGATATAAAGTCTTGTATGGATTTGGAAAAAATTTTTGTTTGTTTGTTTGTTTTTTGGTTTGTTTTTTTGTTTAGTTGGGCAGCAGGCTTCCAATTATTTGTTGTTTTAAGGGTTAAGGGATTGAAACTTTTGAATATTCTGAAGCATTTTGCGTTATTGTATACATTGTATTGGAACCTTTGTCTAATAAAAAGACTTTTGAAAGAAAGACTTATAAATGCTCTTATTGCTTATACTTATTTGACTGTGACCTGTGAACAGTGAGGTTCCTGAGAGGTTGATTGTTGGATCCTTTATCCTTCAACTTATTGTTTACCTGAAGGATTTGTACTGTATGCTGGTGATATTCATCTCAAATCTCATCTATTCCTTTCTTGTTGAATTACTCAAAGCGTTCTTATAATAAAACACAATTGAAGATTGTTCTTTTTCTTTGATCACGTCTCTCAGCTATTCATAACTTCTCTAGTCATCAAATACTCTCCATCCTCAGATAAAATTAAATGCAGTGCTGCAGAAGCATAAGTAAAGCAAACTATGTGACTGAAATTCTGCTGTCAACGTGAAAACCTGAGTTCCTTTGAACCAAAATGTCATAATATCGGAAAATTTAACACTAAGAAAAAACAGTTGAAACTGTCAAAACAACAAATAAAATGATCATCACTGACTGCAAGCCTTCAGAACTTCTGTTTTTCCTATTAGTGGTTACTTTCTATATTGTTCAGTCTCTAATGCCAAAACTAGACTGCCAGTCTTCTGATGTTGAAATCTTTCTAAACATATTGGAATCAGTCTGTACGAAGCTTTCCAGTTAAGTCTCTTCAGGGATCCCGTATTACACAGTCAGATTTCAGTTCCTGATAACCACGTCTCGTATTCTTTGCCCTTGAAGAGCCTGGCAGCACTGTCCACAACTAAATTGAGAAAAGACATGGACGCTGGTATTTCAATATACAATTTAATAGAAGTTAATAGAAGTTAATAGAAAGAGAATATGCTTTACATATATATTTATATATATTTTCCTAACCCTGTGTGTGCATATAAATAATTAATAATAATTTATATGCACATACGCATATAATAATAATTATTTAAACAATAATTACTGGGGGAAAGGTTAAAGTTTATGCATTGCAGACAGTGTGTCTGATGACGAGGTTATTCTGGGATATACATTGTGAACTTAAAGTTTCAGTATTACATTAAATCCACAGAGTTTCCAAGAACTATTTCATTAAATCACCCTGAATCTCGAATTTTAAAAGAGACTTGACAGATTTTTTTTATATTATATGGTTTGCTAAACATTTTTGTGTTTTTCTTTTTGGCTTTATCAAAGAGAAACAGCCAGCAGGCAGTTAGCTTATCATCAAGAAGCAAGCTCTGTATGAGGTAAAACTTCAGCCTCACGAGCAAACACCTGAAGCCCAAGCTGTGGTTTTTTATGGTGAGCATTTGACTGTTTCCTGGCTGGGAGCAGTGACTTTCTCATGAATGATTATGTGGCAGCTTTAAAGTGCTGACATGGCAGGCATACAGCTGTGAGCAGTAAAAGGGAACAATACAAAACAGATAGAACCAGTGGAAGTAAACACCAAGAGACTTGTCTAAGCAACTTTCCTGAGAATTTTGTCTGCCTTTAGTTAGTTCATTCGGAAACGCTCTGTTAGTTTCACAACACTATTCAACATGATATATTTGTCTATGAGTGCCAAATGGTATAAAATCAGTTTTCTTCTTTTTTTCTTCTTCTTTCCATCACTCTTACCTTCAGGGAATCCGTGATCGTGAGGTTTCTGGAGGTCTTGTTTTGAATGAGGTTGTACAGATCCAAAGAATCAAGCTTTTGACACTGAAACAGATGAAAGAAGATTTTACAGACTTAATTTCACAGGCTACTTATTATTCTCTTGTAGGTAAGCCTGTATAAACCTAAAAGCAAATGGGATATCTGATGGAATCCGTAAATGAATGTATAATGAACGGTTATTTTACAGAGCTGGAAGCCTGCAAACTTCCCACTCACCAACATCTGTTGTTAAATTACATGTTTGAGAAACAGGAGATTATTTTAAGCAAGTTATATAATTTATCTTTCTGGCATGGAGTACCTGAGGTTCGCTGTTCTTATTCTGCTGGTGATGGAGCTCCAGGAGCCACATGGAGGGAATGATACTAATGAGAAACAGAAAGATGGGTGGGGAAAACCTGCAAGATGACCAGAATCATTCAGACTTTTTATTTATTTATTTATAATTAGTAAAAAAGAAAAAAAAACCATATACAGAACTGATACCCCTTAAAGATAAATAAGATTACAACAGATGCTTTTCATTGTGTTCTTTTGGAGATTTGGCAGTTTGAAATAATTATTAGTTACTGCCACAATATTAAGTATTTTATTATCACTTTGCTTCTAGTTTACTTCCTCAAAATACTACCACGCAACATGATTTTTAAAACAACAGATATTCTGAGGCATCCATTAACCTCCTCAGTGATTGGTGGATGCTTCATTAAATGCACAGTCTTACACAATATAGCACTTCAATAAGTTGTTGAATGAAATGCAATATCACGTCAGAAAAATAGAACAACACAATGTATTTCAAGCATGCAGGAAGACAGGGGAGACTGCGATCTGCGATATGAGTTAAGGGGTACCACCCCAACTTAATGTCTTAGGACAGCTTAACAATAGCAGCAGAGGGACAGGCAGGATATAGGATGCTCGGGGGAGATGGGGGAAGGGATAAAGTTTTTGGGGGAAATGGTAAGCGCTTAGTTTTAGTCATATACTGTACATCTATACCAAGTAGCTGTGCAAACTCCAGTCGTTAAGTAACATAATGCATACTGAAGGATAATATAATTACAGCCTTACAGCACATTTCCACACTCTTACATTCATGCTTCACATCTCACCATTTGTAATCCTTTCCTTTCCTCCTCCTCAGGGTTATTATCATTTCCAGAACAAGCGGCAAAAAGAGGAAAGTTAGCAACCAGTAAAAGTCATGTTCCTTCACCCGAGTCACTCTCCACACACCGATGAGAGCAATCAGGATAAAAAGCGCTCTAGTAATGATCGCACTTATAAATTTAATCAGACCCATGTCGCCGGTTGCCTGCAGTTTGGCACTGGACGCCGCAGCGGTCCCGTTATTCCTAACTGCACGGATACAAACGAAACTGTGACTCCAGCAGTGAAGTGGGGGGAAAATCGTTTTTCGCCAAAGTCACAAAAGTTTAAGCTCCGCCTTATAGAGTCAAGGTCCATTCCCCCCCCCGACCCTTAGACGGGATCAGATACACCAATAGAAGGGAAAGTCGGAATAAATGTGGCTCCAGTTAAATACAATGCAAGCTGACGCAAGAAGGTCTTTCTGTTTTTTCGTGATTAATTCATGACATCTTGGACTGATTAGAAATTCTTTAAGGGTATGGGGGAGGCAGCATCACAGCATGCCTTTCTTTAACAGGAATACCACGACAAGGACATCCTGTGTTAGGATGCCTGGGTCGTTGACCCAGGGTTTTTGAGTTTATGATATTATTTATATTTTCTAGTTTTTTGGTTTCTTTGAGTTCTGTCTTATGGTTTATGTCTCTGTCTTCTTTAGTTGCTCTGTCTCCCCTATCACCTGCATCCCCTTGTCTAGTTCGCGTCTATGTGTATCCTTAGTTCCTATATCCCCGTGTCCACTCAGTGTTTGTGTCTGCCCTGGTCCCACGTCTCTGTTCCCTCTGTAGTGCCTACAGGTGAGGCTGTGTCTTTGTTCAGTCTGTGTTATGTGTTTCCTGTTTTACTTTGAAGGTCTCTGTCTTTTCTCAGTGTGTTCAGTTTACGCTTCTTTGGTCTCGTCAGTTCTGATTTGTCCCAGCTGTGTTTCCCTCCTGTTACTCAGTCCCTGATTGCTCCCTCTGTGTATTTAAGCCCTGTGTTTCTCTGTGTCCGTGTCGCGATCTACCGTTTTCCTAGCTGTGTGTTCTGTCATTCATCCTGGTGTAAGTTTATTTTGATTTTTCCAGTTATGTTATATTTGAGTTTAACATTAAAGTTGTTTTGAGTTCACATCTGTCTCCGGAGTCTGCACCTTGGGTCCTATTCCTACCTGCACACAGCCCTACCTAACATCCTGAGCTGTTTTAATTCCTGGAAACTATAAATTAAGTCCCAAAGCTGAAGCAGAACAACAAACAGGCAAATATGACCTTTACTGGTTGAAAACTATTTTAATAATAATAATAATGGATTGCATTTATATAGCGCTTTTCGAGACCCTCAAAGCACTTTACAATTCCACTATTTATTCACTCTCACATTCACACACTGGTGAAGGCAAGCTACAGTTGTAGCCACAGCTGCCCTTGGGCAGACTGACAGAAGCGAGGCTGCCATATCGCGCCATCGGCCCCTATGGCCAACACCAGTAGGTGAAGTGTCTTCCCCAAGGACACAACGACCGAGACTGTCCGAGCTGGGGCTCGAACCGGCAACCTTCCGATTACAAGACGAACTGCCAACTCTTGAGCCACGATCGAGAGTTTTAGCAACTATTTTATATTTATTAACTGTTTTATACCCTTCAGTTAATGTATGAAAGGTCCACTGTATATATACAGGAAAAAATTACCCATGTCCAAATGCAGATACAGTTTATTTACAGAATTGTGCAAGTTTGTTCTACACACAGTAATAGTATCTTTACAATTACACAACTTCTGCATTGCATAAACATTTGCTCTCAATCTTAAATATACAGGAAGATATTTTTGTCTTCATTCATTCATCTCCAAGTTGTCCCGAGCTACAGAGTGCACATACTGCAATATTCAGCACCATGAAATCTGCCTGTAATTACTGGGATACCATCTTTTTTTTATAAAGAGGTGATTGTTAAGTGGCAAATACCCTATGCTTGTATTTAGGTTGAGCACTTGAGTAAATGTAGATTAGATTAGATTAGATAGAACTTTATTAATCCCTCGGGTGGGTTCCTCTGGGAAATTCGATTTCCAAAAAAGCACAGCACCGACAGAAGTTACAGAGTTAACTTCAGTAACTGCATTTTAATAGGATTATATTTGGATGAATCTTAGTTTGTAATTTTATAAAACTTGCATTTCTAGTAGTACTCAACTTGGGGTGTAAAATGCAGGTAAAGGTGGACTGAAGTATTTCCATGTTCACATACAGTTATGTAAAAAAGATCACAGGAGTCCCATGAGAAGCAAAGTACACCCTCTGATTTGGTAGCTTGTAGAACCATGTTATTGTAGCAATAACTGGAAACAATCTTCTTTACAACTTTATCAGTCTCTCACATCATTGTGGAGGAGTTTTGACTCACTCTTTTTTACAAGTCTGTGGTTATTCATTTATGCATAGCTCTCTTAAGGTCCTTCCACAGCATTTCAGTTAAGCTGAGGTCTGGCCTGGGTCATCAGAACACCTTAATTCTTTTCTTTTTGAGCCATTCTGCTGTAGATTTCCTGTTGTGTGTGGGACGTCCAAGCTTAAGCTGTCGAACAGATGGTCTCACATTTGACTCAATAATAGTTTGAAATACAGAGAAGTTCATTGTCGACTGCCCGGATACTGCAGCTGCAAAAGCAAGCCTGCAAGCTTGGATCATCACCCCTTCATCACCATGGTTTGCATTTTCCATGAAGTATTGGATATTCTGTGTTTGGGTGTTTGCATTAAGGCAGATTTCTTGACTTTGTCCTTTGTATCCAAAGTACATTGTTCAGATGCAATTGTGCAGACTTAAGCTGTGCTGCCTTTATAGAGAGAAGAGGTTTTCTCCTGGCTATCCTTCCAACAAGCCATACACATTTGCTCTTTTTCTAATTGTCCTGTCCTGATCTTTAGCATTCAATATGCTCACTGAGGCCTGTAGAGTCTAAGATGTAACTCTTGGGTTTTAATTCCTGTGGAAGCCGACAGGTGTTTGCAGTGTTGCAAAAGACTGCATAGAGTCCTTTGCAAACTTTCTTTTTCACATGACTGTCAATATAAATTTTCAGAGCTACAAATATAATTAGACTCTTAATTTGTGGAAAGTTTTGAGGCAAAAATTCAAATTCAAATTTTATTTGTCACGTACACAGTCATACACAGTACGATATGTAGTGAAATGCTTGGACAACTGCTCGTGACCTAAAGAAAACAAAAAAGGAAAAGGCTATGAATAAGAAAGGAAATAAATATGAAAAATTAAAAAGGGTAAATTTAACTAGGAAGGAATAAAATATAAATTAAGGTTAAAAATGAAATAACTGTACAACACAAATTAGAATGAAGGGTAAATTTAACTGGGAAGAATAAGATAAAGATAAATATATAAATTAAAGTTGAAAATAAAATAACTGTACAACAAAATACACAATATAGAACTATATAAGAATGTATGAAGAAATCTAAATATAAATAAATATATACACAATAACAGCAGCTGTACAAGTATTAACCGGAAATGAAGAATATAGTGACCAGTGTTGTGCAAAACCAAAGTCCAGAAAGTCCAGTGTGTGTGTAAGAACCATATGTGTGGGTCAGTACTGTGTGGTGGTGTGATTGAGAGACCGTATCGCCTGCGGGAAGAAGCAATAAAGGTAAAGTGGGAGATCCTTGCAATAATAATGTTAAGAATGTATTTTTAATACATTAAAAAAATACATTAAGGAGAAAAAAATTGATCAAAACAGCAATGTTTTTTTGTTTTGTTTTTTTATCTTGGAGAACTTGCCACAATTTTTCAGTGGACGTATCAGGTGATCATAATTTGACTTCTCAGAGTTTGTGGGTCCATGATACAAGTTGCAGGACTTTCCATTCTTCTTGTGTCTAAGCACTGTTCTTTATGCATCTGTCTGTTTCAGGAATAAATTTGATTCCTCTTGATATTGTTGCTAGAATGCTAAGTTTTAAAACCTACTAAGGAAAATTCTAAAACTTCTGTACAGTTTAACACACACACACACACACACACACACACACACACACACACACACACACACAGAGACACACACACTTATCTAACAGAAGTCAGTGATTATGTCATCTAACACACACACGCACACACACACACACACACACGCACAGAGACACAGAGACACACACACTTATCTAACAGAAGTCAGTGATTATGTCATCTAACACACACACACACACACACACACACACACACACACACACACACACACACACACACACACTCGTTTTTATATCTTAGTGAGGACATCAAATTGACATAATGCTTTCCCTACCCACTTACCCTAACCATCAAAAATGATGGACATTTAGTCCCCACGAGGAAATGTTGGCCCCCACAAGCATAGCAACATTCCAATTTTTGGTCCTCACAAAGATATCTAAACATGGTACGCACACACACGTCACTTTGCCCTGTTTGGCTGTGTGCTAGGTTGATTTCTATTCATATTTATCTGGCCTATCAGCTTTGCACAGAGGAAACGGTAAAAAGGTCTGTGACCCTGGAGAACAGCCAGACTTTTCCTGTCTTTGTTCCAAATTGTCTGTCATCATACTTCAGTCATCATCACGTGAAATCACAGTGAGAATTTTACAGAAGACGAAAGAGGAAGGAAAAAAATTAACTTAGTTCTATTTCTTCAAAACCCATTAGTCTCTGTTAATCACGAGGCAGCTTCCTTTTTTCCACGCATCTTAAGTCTTAAGTCAACTCTGAGCACTTACAAATCACTGAAACTAAATTAAATGAATTTGTATCAGCAGGCTTTCCTCTTCACAACAGCAGGTTTTTTTTTCTGTGAGCGAGTAAATGGAAACAAACTGTCTTCTGTGGACTGAGACAGAAAGGCCATCCAACATCGCACCCTAGGCCTGGTGTGACCCTGCATTTTTATGTGAGCATAGTATTCAAAATTCAGCTGTTTTCAGCTTTGTTGAAATGATAATGACAGAAATGGGGCGATCGTGCCTCAAAGAGTTGTCAGTTTGTCTTGTAACCGGAAGGTTGCCGGTTCGAGCCCCTGCTCAGACAGTCTGGGTTGTTGTGTCCTTGGGCAAGACACTTCACCTGCCGCCTACTGGTGTTGGCCAGAGGGGCCGATAGCGCGATATGGCAGACTCGCTTCTGTCAGTCTGCCCAGGGCAGCTGTGGCTACAACTGTGGCTTGCCTCCACCAGTATGTTCTTTGAGGGCCCCAAAAAGCGCTATATAAATGCAATCCATTATTTTTATTAAATGGCCGAGGGGCTCTGGTCACTGATCACAGAACAGTGATTCCCTCTATGCAGTTGCTTCAATCAGTACAAGGCTCATGCAGACTAACATTGTTTGCTATCTTGGCACAAAGAACAATCTTGTCTGTCATGTAGAATAAAATGATCAGTGTTTGACATATTACTGGTCATGACATCCTACAATCTAGAAAGAATGATGACTATTAGAGAATTACAAGCCAGGGAACAGCGCTGTTAGTGGGTGAGCAGACAGATGAGGAAATAAAATGATTCCAAATCTAAACCGAAGTTTGAGTTTCAAAATCACAAAGGAGAATTTCAACAAAGCCACGAGGAAGATGACACACCAGGGGGTTACTGGAAGCAGTGGCAAGAGCAAGAGTAAGCACTTAGAAGCCAAGCAAAACATGGAGGTAAGAGAACTGAGGACTGAGACAGGATCCAGCTGGGAGACATGACATGCTGAATGAATTATCATAGATTTAGGTAGTTTTAGACAGACAGCGGATGGAGTTATGATTTCTTCAATTACATAGGGGCTGTAAAGAGATGTCATTGATGACAACCAAACATGTTGATCTAAATGAAAACAGGTGTCCCCCATCAATCTGCCAGTTTCTTATGTCGTTCAGCTGTCTCAAGAAACACACCCTTGGCCTCGTCCCATGCTTTCCTGAGCTGTTAACAGAGGGGGATAGGTGAGGTGGGAACAACCCAATGCACTACAGCTTTTATTTGTTTCGAGCTCTGTCTTCATCTGCCCACTCGCAAGGAGGTAGCCCAGAAAAGAACCTGATATTTCTTTGCATTAACTTCCTCACATTTTTCTGGTGATCAACTGGGTCTTTAGTAACTTTAAGTTATACATATCAGCTTCCACCTATCTTTACACCAGCTTTCTTCTCATTGGTTACCCCTGACAAACAAACATTTGATCGTCAGGTGGGTGGGGCTACTGTGTTCACAGGCAGAGCTGTGTTTTTAAATTTTTTAAAACCTCAAATAAAAGAAAATTAGAAACCCAGAAGATGTGTGAGGTCACGCTTATATATTTTATATATTTATTTACTTATTTTTAGGTTGTGACTTCTAGGACTCTGTGATAATGTGATTCTCTGCAGGTGTGCTCATGTGCTAGACAGTAAAGTCTAAAAAAGTAAAGTAAACCTTGGAGACAGGCTGCTAGGGATTATTATACTCTACCTACATTAAACCACCTTTCTTTGAACAATGTTTCCTTAGGCTAAAGATAATAAAAGAAGAGTTAATCCTTGTGAACACTAAAGCTCATTCCACCAGAGTATTGTCGTCCACTCCAGTGTTGCTATCTTTGAACAGCCTGTTATGTGTTCTGTGAGGTGTCAACTGATAGCTCTATAAGCGCTGTTGCACTACCAGTTGTCATTCCTCCTAAGCGAGTGCTTTTTCATATTTCAGTGGTGTAAAATTAGTCTAGAAATGTTTACAAAAGCATATGGTATGATCCATGAACATAAACTAAGATTTACAAATCTGCACAATGATTTGCGTGTTTTGACTTCTCACAAATGCATTTGCCAACCCACACACAAATACACAGCAACCTGAACACAGGTAAAATTATTTTGCAAATGCATAAATAGAAATTGTTACGGATTCAAATATTGGGGATGGATACAAGAGGAAAAACCACAATAACAACACTGGTCCGGCCGGGTTGAGTCAAACGATGATTTTAATAGTCACACGCGTGGGAGATGGACACTGTATGCAGACAGCCTCAGATCTCAAAATGGTGGAGCATTGATAAAACTCTTATAGCCTCTGGTGCCCCCATCTTATCATAAAAGCCTAAACATTCACATGCTTTCTCTCACACAGTGCCTAAGCTACGACCTTGGCTCCCCGTTTATCTGCTCCTGCTGAGATGGGGCAGAAAACTCCAGTATGTTCCGTTCTCTTCTAATCAGACAAATAAGGCGATGATTTTCTGCAAACAGTATTTCTTATAACATCATAAAACAATATCATTCATCCACAATAAATCATCAGTCTAATGTAATGCAAATCAGTTTAACAAATGCAATAGTTATCAGCTTCTTCTACTTCAGGAGAATACTGCAAACTAAAACTACATAATAATTCACAACCTTTAATTAGGGGTATAACATGGCATAAAATAATATTATAATCTAACAAAATCTATGAATGCATTAAGTTTAACTTCACAAGTCACATAATTTAAAAATTCAGTTATTTCAAGCAGCTTCCCGTGAATTTCAAATGTATATATATATATATATATATATATATATATATATATATATATATATATATATATATATATATGCTAGCCTTTTGAAAATAATTTGCACAAATCGCCTACCTTTTGAGATTTTGGATTGGATCAAGGGTAATGAAACGTGCCCGACATTCAGCGAGTGTTAAGCAGTGTAGGCAGAGACAAGCAGCCAAAGAGAATGACATTTGCCTGATAAATGTCTTTTTCACCTTTCAACAAAGAGAGTGGCAGTGAATGAAATGGATTAGTGGAGTGAAAGTGGGCGTAAAATGCAGCAGCCAACCAGGTTTAACTTAATTTTACAAAATAAGAAGCTTGCAAATCTTTACTAGTTCAGTTTAACGGGAGTCCTGATCTCCAGAAATGATTTCGTTTAGTTAACTTTTTCTGTTACAATTAAAGAGGCAGTAAAGAGAAAAATGCTGTGAAGCAGAAGAGGAGCAAGATGATGTAATACATCTAAAATGCCACAAGAGGGAAGCCAAGCTCACCTTAACTGCCAAGAAAACGATGGTTTTTCCACTTTGTTTGTGTTTTAACTTCAAGTGGAATTATTCAGAATTATTATTTAATGATTATATTATATTTCGTTATTATTAAATAATAATTTAAATAAACATTTCGTCACTCCCACTGAAAACACAGATGTCCAGATAAACAACATCAACTTTTTGGAGTTTGTTTCTATATACAAATAATTCATTTCTTCTTACAGTAGTGAGTCAGGAAACACTCAATGGTTAGATTTCTGTGAAAATCCTGTCAATCAATCATGTCAATATTTGACCGGGACTGCTAGGCTCCATCTCTCCATCAGAGTTTCAGAGAACTGGGGAGTGTTTGAAGTTCACAAAGTTGTTTTAGTCTCATTGGCTTTGGCACATTTCTCATAACCTTGTTTGAAGTTCTCAGCTCTAACATATGTTTTCCGCAACAGATCATACATGCAGCATGTGCCAATATGAAGTCTTTGTCAATGAACAGGTCTAAATAATTGCCACCAAAATAAAGGTTAATATAACACTGTTTAAAAGAATGACGGTGAACACTAGAAGTGTGTATCATTGTTGTCCTACATTTTTATTTTTTTGGTAATACACTATATGTGATTTCATTTGGTCACAGATTTTTATCACACTAACAATTAAATGTACTTCCTTGCAGTGTAACTAAAGAAGAACTGGCATATATGTTGCTGCACTTTTATGCATCTTCATATTGCAGCACACCTCTTCTCCCCTTCCTCCTGTAAAAAAAAAGTCCCTGTAAAATAAATATCTGAGATGATTTATATAATGAAACAATGCTTGTTTACAATTTGACCGGATTTTGGACAGCCGTTCTTCCTCATTTGCCTTAGAGCATTTCCAAATATTAAGGAAGGGTGAAAATGACTCAATCTGGTGTGATAAACTGTTTTGAAGGATTTCACACATTCCTTGAGCCTTTTGAACACCTGAGTATTTATTGTCATGACAGATTTATGGTTCCAAACATTGTTCAGTTTTATCCAGTTTAATCATCATAGAGAGGAAAAGGAAAAGACTATTTGCTGGAGCTGGAGTTAGTCGAGAAACTGTTTTACTCTTGTTTTGTCAGAAGCTGGACACACTAACATAAGACACAGACCTTCACAATAAAACAGGAAACCACACTGTGGGGCCATGACGCAGGTGCAAATGTCAATTTTAAATTTCCTGACATCTCTGAAAACTGGCTGGCATATAGATGGTGAATACAAAAATCAACTCTTGTGACAGTTTGACAGCAGCCACAGTGATTTCATAGGGAGCTGAAATGTTCTAAACTCAGATAAGACTGATTCTGATGCAACATCTCAAACAAAAAACTGTCACAGATGGCATCATCAAAGTGGTAATACACTGATGTCCACAGAGGGGAGACGGTAGACAGTTTGCAGGTTAGATTTACTGTACAAAATGAAGAAATGTAGACAAAATAAACACAGTTTTCAGATGAATATTTTCAACAGAAGTAGATGTAGCGCATTTGTGCTCATAAAGTTTGAATTTGTGTTTGTATATATTGGCAATGCGACAAATCACCCAGAAAAACTAAAAAATAATCATTTTGAACCCACTGTTTCTGGTTTTGTGATAAATGAAATAGCAAAAAAGTAAAATGAGCCACATTTACTGAAATGTATTCAGGTCAGAGCAGCTTTGACAGGATATCATGAGTTATAGTCATTTACAACAAACATGACATATATTTTTGTTCCTTTACCAGCTAAATGAAGATCCTCACATAAATCAGGTATAAAAACTTTGTGTGATTTTAAAGCCGTAAAAACGGTTTTAAAGGCTTTAAAAGCAACTCATACACAGCTCATCACCTGAGTGCAATTTTATCTTTAGTTTAAAAAAAATGTACAAATGGACAATGATCCACCTGTTTTAGCCACAGATATCACATTGATTTAATGTAACTACTGAGGTAACAATACTTTTTGATTTGTAAACAGCATATTCCTTATTTTGTAAAGAGCAATCATCTTAAATGAACAAAGCACCTACCGACTACCACTAGAGGGGCTTTTGCATGACTTTCAATTTCCTGTTTGGGTTAAAACAGGAAAATTTCTGTCTGTTATTATCTTCCTCTCGATCTCACACAACATGCAAAAATATCTCATCATCTCGCTTTCACCTTCGTTTGTTGCCCTCAATTCCTGTCGGCCAGACATCAGTTATCACACTGTTAGAAGTCGACTAACTTCTTATCTGACAGTCTGACTTTAGTCACTCTGACTTTGTAGCTGTGTCAAACCATTGTGTTGTGTTTCCTTCTTTTCCTGCTTCAGTGATAGTTTTTGCCATTTGAATTTAAAAGGTTTTAAATGTTCACACAGGTGTACACATGGGTATTCACAGACGCGGACTAAAGCTTTCTTGGCTGCTGCCTCAAAGCACACTGTGCGCTGTCTATCTTGCGTGCTGCACAATATCGTTTATTATTTAGTAAATATTGATATCTATGACTAGCTAGTTTATTGTGATGGTGCTTTGTTTTCTCTATTATTATGTTGCTCTTTGTTGTTTGCTGTCTCCTCTGTTTTTTTTTTTGTTTGTTTGTTTTTTTTTTTTCTCCATACAGGTGACCCAGGAGTTCTTTTTTTTTTTTTTTCTTTCTCTCTCTTCCCCCCCCTTCTCACCGTCTCTTCTCCCCTTTGGTTTTCTTTCTTTCTCTCCCCCTCTTTCTCTCATTCATTCCCCCTGTCCTATTTATTTAAAAAAAAAAAAAAAAAAAAAAAAAAATGACAAAGGATGAACTGAAGCTCTGCCATCACGTAATGTCGCATACTGCTGTTTCTGATGTCATTTAGAAAAAAAAAAAAAAAAAAAAAAAAAAAAGGTTTTAAATGTTTAGCGTAATACATCTCACTCTAAGATTCCTCTTTATCTACCAGAGCTAACTCATCGGTCAGCACTGCCTCTTCACTGTTGTGGCTGGAACGTCTGTCATCCAACTCATGGGTCGACACTGCTTCTGCACTGTTGTGGCTGGAAGGTCTGTCGCATAGCTCATCTAACTCATGGATCGCTATTGCCTCAGTGCTGCTGTGGCTGCAACGTCTGTCATCTGACTCATGCATCGGTACTGCCTCTGCATTGTTGCCCATGGAATGTCTGTAGTCCAGCAATATAATGGCCAACCTGTACAAGCTCAGTGTGATCACTAGGCCGTTCTTGATGGCAAAGAAACCAAGCATCTGGTGGAGGACTCTGAAGTGAATAATGACAGTCAGCCTGACCAACAGAAAAGGCCCATCCTGGATAAAGAGGGTCTCTATGATACTCCAAATATCAGTGCTGTGTTTAATAAAGAAGGTTTCCCGGACAACTTGATCTTCTCCGCCATTCTCTTCATCAGATTTGGTGTTCACCACTATGTTGAATAAGAAGAGGAAAAACAAATGATTGACAGTAAAAATGAAGCTTTCCTTCAGGTAGCTGCATGTAGTTTGACAGATGTCACATTTATTTGTTTGTTTTTAAAACAGCTTATCTCGCTTTTTGTTTAAGTGTGAAATTTACCAAGCTATTCTAGTAGAGTCCAAGAATACAAATATGGTCTGAATATAACAGGTCTCCTTTTAATTTAGAACCTGAATGCAGGACACAAGTGGATGGATTAACCAAAGGTTAGAAGTTTTAGTGAGGATGATACAGGAGGAAACCTTAGATAAAGGTGACATTAATTCAGAAATAGTCTTAACAAGTTTTTTAGCCACCCAGGTCAAAAGTATTTTAGCTACGACCAGGAAGAAGGTTCCCAGTGAGCAGAAACCTGGGGAGCTAATAATAATTATTAATAACAAACCAGAGCATAAGATATCCTTAAAGTTAGATACTTATCATTAGAATAACCATTTACCTATTAACAAATAGTAAATAAAGACTCGAGACCACAAAAACTAAGGTTGAATATTTCCTGTAACACTTTGAAAACACATCAGATCAAAATGAGAAAAAAATCATGCTGATATCTACACTGATATATACTGAGTAATGTGATGGGAATGAAAAGATGCCACATTGTTTGATGGAAATGGAAACCTACAGAGGGCTGAATTCAAAGACACCCCAGAAATCAAAGTGAAAAAATGTTGTGAGGAGGCTTGTCTATTTTGCTGAAATTATATTGCAGCAACTAAAAATGTGAGGGAGTAGTTTGTATGGCCCCCCACGTGCTTCTGTGGATGCCTGACAACATTGGGACATGCTCCTAAAGAGACCACGGCGTTACTGCGCTCCTAGACAGTCGGAGGTGCAACTTGGTAGCATCAGATGGGCAAAAAAATAAAGTCCCAGAGATGTTGTATTGGATTTAGTTTATGTGAGAGTGGGGACAAGTCAGTGATATCAATCCTTGATCCTACAGCAGCTGCCTACATACTCTCGCCACATGGGGCATGAGCTGTGTTGTGCACTAGGAGGAACCACACCAAAGCAGCTGAAAACTTATAACCTGCTACCTAATTCCTTTAATTTAAGTCTCGGGAAGTAAAAATGTTTGAGTTAGTCATTTAAAAGCACCGGGGGCTGTAATTTCAACTTACTTGCTGCACTTATGTACTTAACTGTTTACTTACTGGACTGGCTTAGATTTTTAGCCAATTTCTAAACACACTGTTAAGACTGTTTGTCTTTTTCATGACCGGGGAACAGGAAAGGAACTTCCTTACACTGCTGTAGCTCCTTAATAAACACCAAGTATTTTAAGGTACCTGACCTGCTAGATGTAGTGGAAACTGCAACATGCTCCAGGTCCATACAGCTAAGATGACGTAAACCATGGCAGGATTTTTTTCTCTGTAAGAAAAGTGACACCAATATCAGGAACTATATATGCATTTGCATACATTAAATGCAGACTTATGTCTCGATAGGAGAAGCACATTCTTAACGTACAAGCAACACGATTAGCCCCTTACTTTACATCTGACAGCGTCTCACTAGTAAATTCCAGGATGTCCGCTGCAGTGCCAACAAAAGTTAGAAGAAGCTGAGACAACTCATCTTTTGTGACCCCGCCTCCCAAAGGCAGAAGCCACTTCCCCACAATGAGGAGGATGAGCACGATCTGGTGAAGAGCCAGGATCCAGTCATTCGCGCAGACAGTGGACAACCTCTGCTCAGTATTTAAGAAAAGGAAAAAAGATGGCAAGATGTTTAATGCTGAAAACTTGGTTTTCTGAGAAGGTTGAATCACTTCACTCAAAAAGCCATTTGGGATTTAATCTCATCTCTGTCCTTTCAGTAAACAACAGTGAGCCACATGATAGTTTATGATAGTTTCCCACACATACAATTAAAAGCAGTTCTACAGAAGCATTTGAGTATAAGTAACCTGAGACACAGTACAGGTAATATGTCATAAGACCCTGCTGTAAATAAGAGAACCTGAGTTCCTTTGTACAATTTTTTAAATTATTATTTTCAAAATAAATAACAGAATAGTGGAGAAACTTATTAAATAAGTAAAAATGTCTATTTTCTTGGAACCTGCGCTAAACATTTTTAAAACTCTTCGTCAATATTGAGACCCAGGCTCTTATTTTCTAAAAATTATTCCTATTTCTCCAATTAGTGGGCACTTTGTGAATTATCTAGCTCTTAATGCTGCATCTTGAACTCGGCTGTCAAACTCCTAAAGTTTGCAGATGACACCACTGTCATTGGCCTCATTCAAGATGGTGATGAGTCTGCATACCGGCAGGAAGTTGAGCGGCTGGTACTCTGGTGCAGTCAGCACAATCTGGAGCTGAACACTCTTAAGACTGTAGAGATGACAGTGGACTTCAGGAGACATCCCTCAACTCTGCCCCCCCTCACCATATCAGACAGCCCTGTGTCAACTGTGAAGACCTTCAAGTTCCTGGGTACAACCATCTCCCAGGACCTGAAGTGGGAGACCAACATCAACTCCATCCTCAAAAAGACCCAGCAGAGGATGTACTTCCTGAGACAACTGGAAGTACAGTCTTCCACAGGAGCTGCTGATCCAGTTCTACACTGCGGTCATTGAGTCTGTCCTGTGCTCCTCCATCACAGTCTGGTATGGAGCAGCCACTAAACAGGACAGGAGCAGACTGCAGCGGACTGTACGGGCAGCAGAAAGGGTCATCAGCACGCCCCTGCCCTCAATCCAGGATCTGTACCTCTCAAGAACCAGGAAACGGGCAGAGAAAATCATCACAGACCCCTCACACCCTGCACACAGACTTTTCTGCTGTCCTCTGGCAGATGGTATAGAAGCCTGCAGACCAGGACCACCCGACACAGGAACAGTTTCTTTCCCCTCGCCATCTCCCTTCTTAACAGTTGACCTGTCACACTGCCAGACTGCAACTGCACCTTATGTACATGTGTGTGTGTGTGTGTGTGTGTGTGTGTGTGTGTGTGTGTGTGTGTGTGTGTGTGATTTACATTGCTGTGCTTGAGAGCCACCATCTATTGGAACCAAATTCCCTGTATGTGTCTGCACATATACTTGGCCAATAAACACGATTCTGATTCTGATTTTGATTCTGGTCTTTGTCATCAATCTGATGATATTTGAAATGATGAAAGTAAGAGAGACTGTCCACTTTATGCTTTACTGTTTTCTACTTTTCTTATTAAGAGTACTAAGTGAAAAGGCACTGGAATTTGGATGCCGCATTTTGGATAGGTAGCTGAAATAAATTCGTTTTTGTTTTTTTTAAGTGTGACAAAAATGCATTGTTCCTACAGGTGGAGTGGATCAGTTGGATTATTTTATTAATTTCCAGTCAATCTTAATGCATGAATGAAAAATGAAAAAATCAGAGCATAAATAGTTTCACTATGCGTTCAGTCCACACTGCTGCTTAAACAGTTTCCAAGAACTAAATGATGAAATCATCATTAATCATTTTATTTTACTTGAGTTGCTTCAACCTTTTCTGCTGCTCTTTCTGGCTTTCTTAAAGAGAAGTCATTATGAAACAGTCAATAAGCTGTTAAGTGTCTTAGCATAAAGAAATAACAACCTTTACAGTGGTAGTTCAGCCTTCTTAGCGAAAGACCAGAAGAGGAACAACGCCACCGGATGTTATTTCTGTAGAAGGTTATGTCAGTCTGCCCCAGGGCAGCTGTGGTTACAACTGTAGCTCGCCTCCACCAGTGTGTGAATGTGAGAGTGAATGAATAGTGGAATTGTACAGCGCTTTGAGGGCCCGAAAAGCGCTATATAAATGCAATCCATTACCATTATTATTATTATTATTATTATTATTATATGTCCCTTCCTGGCTGAATACAGAGAGTTTCACTCAAAACATTGGTAGAAAAAGTGGAAAAACTGGTTCTCTCTGATTAGACATGGATAACGAAATAAATTCCTGGCAAGTCTGTATTTGCTCATTGCTTGTCCCATTTGAGCTCATTCTTGTATTTACAGCACTTCACATAGCACAGTGATCTTTCTCATTTCATTCATTCACAGTTTCTTTCTTTTTTCTCTCTTTATTTCTGTCACAGAACCATAACTTAACAATTCAGTCACTCTTACCTTAAGTAAATTCTGGTTTGTGGTGTTTCCCTGCTCGGTGCTTCGATTCCACAGTCTTTGCAAAGTTTCTATAGAATCTAGTTTATTGCACTGAAAACAATTTAAAGAAGCTTTTGTGAGTGAATTTCACGGGGTATTTATTGTTTTATTGTAATTAAATCTTATAAACCTTAACATTAATAGCAGATGTGACATTTGATAGAATCGGTCAATAAATGTACATGGGGTACCTCTAGATCGCTGGCTTTGTCTTGCTGGTGTTGTATCTCCAGAATCCAGATCGAGGGAATAATAGTAATGAGGAAGAGAAAGATAGGAGGGGAAAACCTACAAGACAACCAAAGGCATTCAAAAATGTTTAAAAAAAAGAAAAGTGATAAGCATGTTTACTTCAAGCATGCAGGAAGACTGAAGAGATTAACTTGAAGTAATAAAAGTCAAGGGGTATCGTACCACCATTCGGGACAGTTTAACTATTAGCTTCCCAGCTTATCAATATAGTAGCAGCAAAGGTACAAACTACTTAAATATGCATGTAAGGTACACCGGGGTCGAGATAAAGACTAGGAAAAGATGAAAATGCATAATTTAATCATGCATTATACTGTTATACTGTCTATTAGAGGGGGAAAGTGCAAACGATAGAGCGGAGATGAGTTTGAAAGTAATATGAGTAGCTTCAGGCATTAAGTAGCCTAATACTTAAGGATAATATAATTACAATATTACACCACTTTTGTTTTTACCATCACTTGCATGCATGCTCCTTTATCTTACCATTTATAATCCTGTCCTTTTCGCATCTTCAGTGTTACTATCATTTCAACAACAAGCGGCAACAAAAGAAAAGCCAGAAACAAGTAATTGTTATCCTTCTTAACCGATGCCACCCTCAACACTCCGATGACAGCAACTAAAATAAACAGCGCTCTGGTGAGGATCGCACTCATTAATTTAGTCAGCGCCATGTCGGTGGCTTAACGCAGTTCACAAGTGATCACCTCAATTTCCAGTGTTCACTGTGGCTTTTACTGTAAGTGAAACAAAACCTTTGGGAATGCATTTTCAAATAAAGTTCCCATGGATAAAGCCCCGCCTTGTTCCTCAGGCACAACATGAAAAAGCATGGGTCCATGTAGGGGAAATGACAGTAGAAGACCAGAAAAGGAACTGTGGTTTGAGTTTCTTAATAAACCGCTGGTGTATTTGTGAGTCATAATTCTGGTGTTTCTGGCTTCCAAGGAATAAAGCAATTTTTTTAAATGACTGTAAATGCTGCCGAGTAGCCTAATGTTTAATGTGAAGCTCATGATGTAACTCACTTTTTCTTTTTTGCTGGGCCCCCCTATGTTTTACATGAAAAATGTTCGCGCCCCCCCCCCCCCCGCGCGTGCACGCACGCACACGCACTAACACATCCTCCAACCACACACACCCATATTTTGCTCCATTGCGCTTTATTTCACACCTCAAACATTTAGTAAACAATTAAGCAAATACAAGTAATCTGCAATAAATTACGGGTAGTAATAAAATAAACTACTAACTCTTTTACACCCTAAAAAATTATTCAGGGGCTTAGTAAATATCATTATAATTCTAAGTTAGATGACCTTGATTAAATCTTTGAAAATCACAAAAGTGTTATCTTGAGTTGAAAATACTGAAAAGAATGCTTAAATTTTCAACACCAGTTTTTGAGTTGAACTGAGCTCTTTTGTTCAAGTTTATTTAAAAGAAAAAATTCTGTATTTGAAACACAGGGTGCATTATTTAAATCTACTCAATATATCTCATAGAAAGTACTCATAATAACTGAGACACTGGTATTCATACTTATCATTGTCTTTAACTTTAATTATTAATGGTTCAAAAATCAATATAATTTTGTCCCCCAATACTAACTTAAAACTTTGAGTAAGACTAATGACCTTTGGCATGTACCGCACGCGAGGAGCATGGCCTCATGGGAGATTTTCTGCACGTTGAACGAGACAGACGCACATCCACTGCAGACTTGGTAACGTTTTCAGGTAAGTGACCAATTCTTACATTAGCTGTCTTTATCCACACCGTTCTTTTATAACATGTTCTGAAGAAAGCGTTTGTCATGGTGGCTCACTTTTCGCAGCGTGTTTGTGCACGTTAATTTAAGTTTTCAACCCGTCTTCCAGTCAAGGCGGCGGGAAACCGCACCCTTTTATCCTTTTACGTTCTGAGTCGCTATCTGCGTTCCGGGTAATTTGACCGGAATGTCCCGGTACCAGCGACCTGACCGTTTAATTGGGGGCATTTTAGGAACCACGTGAAAGCAGGTGTGCTCAGACATTTCTAGAAAATGGCCCTGTTGAGTCGCGGTGCGGGAGCTGCGGTAGTCACGCGGCCTGACTCACTCTGTCAGGTTGTTCAGGAGGAGATGAACAGACGTCATCAATGGCTTTGGTAACTAAGAAGACCTGCCCGCGGAACAGTTCATAGCAGCAACCATGCTGCTTAGCTTTCTTGTTCTATGTGGGGTCTTTCAGAGCATATAAGACGCTGCTTTCAGCTTTGTCCCGAACAGGGCCAGTTTTTGAGAGAACGCTGACAGGACCGCCCGGGTCAGCAGATTACCTCATCCAGGGCCGGTCCAAAGTACTATGGGGCCTTAAGTAAATTTAGACTGGGGGCCCTACTTCCTTTCAGATCCCAGAAAATAATGAAAAAAAAAAGCTTTGGTCCTTTTGGTCAAGCCAAAAGTACCATCATTTCCAGTATAGTTAGTATATAGTTAGTATAGTATAGTTCCAGAAACACTCAGTTTATTTAAATCCAGGTTGAAGACTCACCTATTCTCTGCTGCATTTGAATAAAGCACCAAATCCACACTTTTAAGCTTAAATTTCAAAACTTACATTTAACTACTGATTTTATCTACTGTTGTGATTTTATGTTTTGATTTTATATACTGTTTTGTTTGTTAGTTAGTTTGTTTGCTTGCTTTAATCAATTTTAAATCATGCTTTTTATTTGTTTTTGTTTCTCTGTAAAGCACTTTGAATCACCTTGTTGTTGAATTGTGCTATACAAATAAATTTGCCTTGCCTTGCCTAGTTACTCCCAATTTACATAAATAAATGTTTATTTCAATCCAAGCTAAACTTTCTTATAAGAGATTGGTGTTATGGCAGATTACTCAGTGACATGTTTTGTAATGATAAAGTTTTGATTTGTATTTTTTCAGCACCATCTTCACCACCAGGAGAAAAATCTGCATCAACTACAAAGTAAAGCAGGTAATTTTACTCAGAGGACTTGATGCGTTAAATTTTGGAAGGATATGATATTGTTTTATACAAGCTGAGTAGTGGATGGTGATACCACCTAAATATTTATACTGGTTTTGTGGTGGGTTATTTTAGTCATACAAATGCCAAATCTAAATTTTGAGAATTTTTCAGTTCGGTAAATATATTGATGAGTTCATGGCCTGTCATCCAGTGTCACCATGAGTATAGGCGCAGCCCTTTAAGTGGGTATTCCCCTTGTGCGCGCAGCACTGAAGTATTTTAGTCCACGCCCACCTGCTGTGTGGGCCTCACCCTGGTCTAGTATAAGTTACGGTGAGACCAGGAAATCGGCTCTACCGTTTTTCTTCAGCCAGCGAGACCATCCGTCTGTGTCCATCCTGCCAGACCGGCTACATCATGTCGTATGACCGACATGCCGTCTGCGTGGGCTGCCTCGGTCCTCACCATGCGGACCTTGCCCTCACACCTTAATCCTATTGCTGCTCCTGTTAGCTCCTCCCGCCAGAGGAAAAGCAGCGGAGGTCAGCCTTTTTCAAGGCTGATGCTGAGGAGGCGTTCCCACTAAGAGAGGCACTCGCTGGAAGAAGCCATCGAGTTCTTCGATGGTGGGCCGGAATTGGATGATTCCACCCACCGTGAGGAAAACGGCAGTGGTGGCAGCTCCACTGCCTCCCAGCTGGGCAGCCTGGTGACAGAAGGGTGGATGAGCCGACGCTCATCCACCCCTGGCCTTCACATGTCGGCAAGGACGCCGCTCCCAGTTGTTGGTGCGCTGCTCCTGGATCTGCCTGGCATCATCCAGGAGGCAGCTGGTGAGAAGGAACTTCCCGTCCCTCAGCCTGCTCCACCCCCATCTGATGATCGTGGCTCAAGAGTTGGGAGTTCGCCTTGTAATCGGAAGGTTGCCGGTTCGAGCCCCGGCTTGGACAGTCTCGGTCGTTGTGTCCTTGGGCAAGACACTTCACCCGTTGCCTACTGGTGGTGGTCAGAGGGCCCGGTGGCGCCAGTGTCCGGCAGCCTCGCCTCTGTCAGTGCGCCCCAGGGTGGCTGTGGCTACAATGTAGCTGCCATCACCAGTGTGTGAATGTGTGTGTGAATGGGTGGATGACTGGATATGTAAAGCGCTTTGGGGTCCTTAGGGACTAGTAAAGCGCTATATAAATACAGGCCATGATCTGGCGGGAAGGTATGGCTCCACTCACTCTCGTTGCCCAGATCCCATCTGGCCTCAGTTCCCAGGGATGATGACCAACCTCTCTGAGGCAGCAGCAGAGCCAGCGAAGATTAGAGCGCCGGTCTCTACCTAGGGCTTCACAGAGGGCTTCACAGACCGGAGTTTTCCGCCTGTTCCCCCTCTGGAGCCGAGCCTCGCTTCAGTTTTCGGCACCAAAATGACCAAGGTCGTTGGACAGCGACCGGCCCATCCCGCCAAACTTGACCAGCTGATAGCAAGGTTCACTGATCGCGCACATCAATGCACTGTTCAGTCAGCTGCATTGACTAACAACACTGATTTGCTAGCGTTTGTCATCTCCAGGAAGGTGGAGGAAGCAGAGCTGCCAGAGGAGCTGAAAGGCTTTCTCTGTAAAGCCGCTGACACGATTCTGAATATGTGCGCCACTTCAGCGGTGTGTTCCTCTCGCATCGCTGCCTGGCAGACGATGGTTCAGAGGGCAACCTGGCTCCGCCTCTTCCCTCTAAGATTATACAATCTCACAGGGAAATAGTGCAAGCAATTCATAACATAAAATTTAGAAGCTTAGTGGAAGATAATACTTTATGTTGAGGGTTTAGTCTGCATACTGAACAACTCCACTTATATGGATTTATGTCTGGATGTGTAAATTAATCTTTTGCATGTTAGAAAATAAGGTCCAGGTTGCAAAAAATGGTAGATTTTTATTTTTTTATTTATTTTTTTTGATTGAATCAGAATTTTGGCCTTCAGATTTTTTGTCCTCTCCCATCCAGGTCAGTGCAGCGTTTCATAGGATCACGACCCTGAACCTTGAACCAAAGTTCATGTCATCGTTGGACTTGTATTCATCCAAACTCCTGTCCTTGTTTCAAGCCAAGAAAGGTGCTGCTGGACAACACCACAGGGCACAGTTAAACCTTCTGCTTCAGGTAAGGAAGATTGCATTTTCTAACCACAAAAACGTTCCAACACAGCATTGAAGAGGCCCTTCCACTAAAAACGGCTTTTCTTAGGTTTCTGTTCAATATTTTAGCTCCACAGGTGTTCTTACCTTGATGGTGGGTGTGAAAACAGGTCAACAACAGAAAAAAAATAGTTATGTTTAAGCTAGAAATGGTAAGTCATGTTTTAAATGTGCAAATTTTGCCTCAGTTGAGACTTCCTGTTTTACAGAGTGGAAATTCCATCGAGAAAAAACGAGAAGTCATCATCAGATGTTTCATTGACCATCTGGGAGAGGATCCAAGTGCCTTAATCAAAACCTTTGAGGTTGGTGCAATAAATCTGTTTTAGGAATATTAGTACCGTATTTCCCGGACTACAAAGCGCACCTGAATATTAGCCGCACAAGCTAAAATCAGGGGAAAATCCTGGTTTGTACATACATTAGCCGCACCTGACCAAAAGCCGCAGGTGTTTCAATGTTGACTTATCATATGTAAGAGAATATGCACAAAGCGAATTGTCAGGAAAGAGATGGCTGTTTGGAGACACACCCCTTTTATTAATATCTTGAAAAACAAGTTATGGGTACATATTTGCATAACTTTTTAGGTATATGTACAAGTAGCGGTAATTACAAGTAGGACACATGTACTGTGCTTCATAAATGAGTAACAAATGTAGTACATAACAATAACCTGCAGCACACCAGAAAAATAGATTCAGACTACCTTTTAGGCTCAGGTGCAGCGACACGGCTTTAACAAGAAGAAAAGTCAGTCATTCACCACCATCTTCCTGCGCACTGAAACCACCAAAGTCCTCTTCTCCAGTGTCGGAAACGAACAGGCTCAGGATGGCTTCGTCATCCACTCTCCGCTTCTCTCCTTCGTTGTCACTTTCAAAACCAAAGAAATCCTCATTGTCAGTGTCAGAGTCGAACACCCTCAGAAGGGCCGTGGCGGTGTCCTCCTCTCCATCATGCAACAGTCCAGCCCTTCAAATCCGTTGGTGATCGTGGATGTTTTCACACTTTTCCACGCTGTCAGAATCCACCGGTGGAATTGAGCATAACTTGCTTTTCGCAAGTTTATCACCGCTCGTCATCCACGCCTCCCGCTGAACGCGTAGCGCTACTTTGAAGTTTGTTTTTCGCGCTACTTGTACGGCACTGTGTTGCCTGGCGGATGGACATGTGACCAACATACCACTCTTGAACCCCGATACTGTGTGTCTGATCACATGCCCTTCCGCCAGGCAACAGCGGAACAAACAAAACAAATCTTACGATATGACAAAAATCATGGACAATCCAGAGAAAAGCCGCACCTGACTAAAAGCCGCAGGGTTCAAAGCTGGTGCAAAAAGTAGCGGCTTATAGCCCGACAATTACGGTAGTTTATTTTAGCTTGTGAGATCATAGAAAAGTTTTAAGATACTGTTCTAAAGAAAAAAAAAACACTTCAAAGCATACAAAAGAATAGCATTTGCATTTGCTATTGCTATAAGATTTTGGAGCACAGTGTCTACATATTATGAGTACCGGTGATGTCATACAAATGAAACCTTTTGTTTCAATGTTTGGAAATATGTGAGCTTAAAACAGTTGTTTCTCTTTTTAAAGGATGGTGCTGATGCTGTCTTTGTTGAAGAGGCTTTGGCTGAGGAGGTGATGAAGATTTACCTGCTGCAGAATCAAGACAGGTCAGGCGAACCTACTGATGTGGGTATTGTTATTGAAGGCGTTACTGTTCTGGGCAAACTTGGGAATCTGAGCAAAGCCTGTTGCTATCTTTTGGGACTGTGCTATGCTCTGGATCTGAAATACCCCAAGAATTTCAAATGCACATTTGAAGCATTTCGAAAAGTGTTCATGGAGCTGGATCCAGGAAACCTTTCTGTCAAGGTTCAAAGACTGAAAAATGACCTCTGTTCATTGTAGACAAAATTTCACAGGGCTGTTCTTAAAGTGTTAGACTTGTTAAGTGACATGTAATGCTCATCAAAAGGTTCAGTTGCGACATTACATTGTTTTGACATTCCTGTTCAGAAATAATGTTTGTACCATAAACTGTGTTTTTGTATTAACTTTCCAGATTCACATTAAGGTGTAAATGGTAGAGTATCATTATGGATGTTTTTTGGTCACTCTTTAGTTATAATCTTCCCAATTTTTTGGAATCAAAATAAGATGTTCAAAAACTATGTCACAGTGCAAATGGTTTTTTTTTCAGGATTTATATTTTTTTGGGATCTTAATTTTATTTTTGTCATTTGACCTTTTCTGAAAAGGTAAAGCACTGCGTTCACTTGAGCCACTTTTATTCTTTGTATGGCAGGTACATTTTTCTTGTTGTTAGCATCAATATGCCAGTTTTACAGAGTTTTATCAAGCATGCCAATTTGGATGCAATTTTATTATATAAGGCTGTTGTGACTGAAATTTTATCCAAGTTTTATCCACTGAATGTAGAACAGATTTCAGCTCACTGTGTTCAGAGAAGGAATCTGCTAAATGTGTGATTCACAAAAAAGCTGTTTAAAATAAATCATTGTGAACAATGTTGAATTGACGTGGTTCTTTTTTCCTGTGTGTGTGTGTGTGTGTGTGTGTGTGTGTATAAATAAAATAAACACTTAATTGTAATTAACGTTTTTGCTTAAATTAACTTAAAAATATTAAGTAAATTGCACCATTATTTAAAAACAAATAATTGTAATGGTGTAGGTTAAATGTGCCAAGCATTTCCTAATTAATATTTTATGTAGTTTGAACTTTTGGTTACTGTTGTTTTAACTTAGATTTTCAATTGTATTTACTCAATTTTGTATGTTACTGTAACATCTTTAATTGTTCATAACAACTTATTCCATTTTAGTTGGATTTACTCAATTAATAAGGTGTATTTAAGAGATGTGATTGTTTTTGCATTTACTCATTATTTTTGAGTGTAAAAGTGTTGCACCAAAATATTTAAGTAATTATCAGTTTTAGTTCTTAGAGTGTACGCTACGTCCACACCTACACGGGTATTTTTGAAAACGCAGCTGTTTCGTCGTAAACGGCGTTTCGAATCACCGAAAACATATTTTTTAAAACCCTTTTTTGCGTTTAGTTGTGGATGAGGAATACAGAGTTTGACACAACGTCAAAGGTATGTGCCTTTTTTCACGTCAGGCTGTGCGCCACATTGTTTACATGAGCTGCATTGCAGAATGGCAGACAGAGACAAAATACTGTTACCGTTAATCTGACTATCCTCAGGTTTTACACGCTTATATATACACAAGCAGTTACTGTCCCTCTATTTAGAAAGGCTGACGCATCAGGGTGTAATTATTCTTACTGTAGTTGGTTTTTTTTTCCTGAGTAATAATATTCAACATTGCCATCAATACATTTTTAAAAAAATGTGTCTCTGTGCAAAATGGGTTCAAAAACATAAACAACTGTAGGATACTGTTTGTCTGTGATTTGAACCGGGGGAACAAATCGTGGCAGGATCAGTCTGATATTATTTGTATCCCGCTGTAACTTTACTGTATACAGAGCTAACATCTCCAAAATGTCAGGAGTAGTTAGTCATTACAACAAGTGTTTGTGAACTAAAAATCAAGAATGTGGGATACTGTTTGTCCGTGATTTGGAGAGCCCAGCGCTGCTCCCGACAAAGGGAAAACTAATTCTGCAGGGGAGACCTACCTCGGCACTTGTGCAGGTGAAACCAAAGGGAAGATATGCTTCACCAGATTTTCTAGTCTTTGGCTTAGAATGAAGTTGGTTTGGAAACATATTCAGCGATGCTTCATCTCCTGCTTTGCGTTTCTGTGGGCGCCCGTGCTAGCAGTGCCCAAGCCTTTTGTTTTTTTCCTTTTCATACCGCGCCCCCCCTGCCATGGCTCTGGGCCCCAATCACTTTGGGAAGGTCTGATGTAACTACTGGTACTGAAAATCAAAAAAAAAAGAAAAAAAGTTAAAGCTAAAAACTTAAAATGTTTAAAAAAACAACAACAAAAATTTAGTTTGCATTTAATTTTTATTTGTTCATAGATTCTCATCACCCTTGCAGTGCAACGAGGGAAGAACTGTCATGTATATCACATCTATTTTGTGCACTGTTATTCATGTTCATCCTGCAGCACACCCCTACTCCCCTTTCTCTGCCTGTAATCCCTGTAAAATATATATCTCAGACGCGTTATATAATGAAACAACGCTGATCTTTTTTTTAATAATTAAAAAAAAACAAAAACAAATCTTAACGAATAATGAAAATGGCTGCTGTACAAAATGAACCAATACAGACAAAATAAATATGGTTTTAAGATGGAATTCATGCATCGGAAATATAGAAGTAGATCAGTTTAAAACATCTGTGCTCCGAGGATAAAGTTTGAATTTGTGTTTATGTACTGGCAGTGATACAAATCAGTTATGTACACAGAAATCAAGAGAAAAGCACCGGGCTGCTCAGTCACTAACTAACTACTGTTACTGTACTTTTATTATGAGTATATTACTGTAAGAGCAACAGGCTGGACTCTGCTTCAGCTCCTGTGCAGAGCTGATTATTAACAAACAGCATGTTGTCTGTCTCTTGCCACATCTGTAAGGATAGTAACAAACCTGGCACTTCAGTAACCCCTCATTAATCAGTAACTACGAATTAAATAGCAAAGCCCGATATTTATGTACTGAAACCAACTACTTCCGCTTGGCAGCTTAAGTTCAAATATATGTTTAATTTTTCCACTGATGAATTTTTTAGCACTGACTCTGTATATATTTTTGTACTGAGTTTGTTGCAAACATTCATGTTAAAAAACTGTCTGAATTATTGCTAATGAGATATGTTCACAAAGTCACATGTGCAGTACTCTGTACAGCTTACATCCTTTAAGAGAAATAATTTGAAGCCTTAATATTTCTTGTTCAATACCCAAGCAGCAGCTCACACACTGCTGATAATACCTCGGTAGCTTGGTGACCAGGATGCAGCAGCAGACTGAACCAGGACTGAAACCTGCTCCATCATCTCATCTTTGCATACCTCCATTTACAAAGCATCAACAACTCAAAAGGTAAACATTATATTGGAAATTTTTTTATTTCAGATTTGAGAGAGAAACTTTATATTTCAGTTTGTGATGATTCTGTTCTCCTTGTGATTACAGGAGCTGCCCTCAGATTCAGACCTCAGCACCAGCCAGTGACAGCAGACAGATCATCCTATATCTTCACTCTTTGTAGTAACTCCATAATTAACTGATGAAAACAGTACAAAGGTTAAAGTGCCACATGTGCTTTCAGTAAAAGCTGCAGCTGCTTATAGATAAAGTTAAAGACAAAGTCAAAAGGATTGATCACCCATGTAACTGTGTCACTATATACCAGCATTAACAGGACCTGAGTTTGGTGTTTCAGAAAGGTGCTAATCTCAGACCTGCTCAACTCCTGTTTTAAACACTGAATGTAGTCAGCTGCATGAAGAGGATGTGATGTTTTCTCTGACACAATTGAATAAAACCTGATGAAGGTCAAAAATCGTCACTTGTATGTTGAACTAAAAACGTCTGATCCGGAATTCTTTCACCGCTTCTTGCCAATAGTGTGTTATTTATCATAAAGTAATACAGAATCATTCATACAGAGTAACGAGAGCATAATATATATTTAAATATTTAACTTTCTACAGGACTGAATATAATATCTTTATGTTCAAAAAAAGAGCTGCTGGTGAAGATCATGAGTCCTGCTTTGTCCCTGCAATGAGCTTCAGTCTTCCTGGTGTTTCTGAAATGATACCTCTCTCTATGTGCAGCACACATCGTTGTGTGCCTCAACTTTCGGTCTTTTACCCAGGCTAATCTGCCATTTACCTTCCTTGGTTAGGTTTAGGGATTAGAGATCGATCTAGATTATCATTTTCAATTTGGGAGATATCATCAGCAGTGGACCTTGGATTCATCAGGTGTTTTGGCCATTATCACTATACACCCTCATCCAAGGAGGCCCTGCCAGGGTTGATCAGGCCCTGGATTGTGTCACTGGTTTATGTTAAATTGTTATTTCTCTTCTTCTTTCTTCTGTTTAGTTAGTCCACAGTGAACACTATCGGCTGTCATGATCCGAAGAAGAAGAAGAAGAAACCCCAATATTACTAATACTACTACAACAACAACTACTATTAATAATAACAACATAGCATGTACAAGTTGCAGTAAAAGAGGAACTAACACAGAGACTCAGACAGGTGGAATTGACACCAGGACTGGGGAAAAACAGACATGGAGACATGACCGGGAAAGCTGAAGAAATATCAAAACACAGAGACGAGACTAGGATGGATATGCAAATTCAGCATGGTGTTGGTTTAGCTCAGTGTTTCGAGTGAGCGACGGCTCAGAGCAGCCGGTCCAGGTTCGAGTCTGGCTCTTTGCCACAGTTTTAGCAGATCTAACAGACTGAATGAGATTGAGGGAGAAAGTAGTTTCCACTTCACTGTGTAACATTTTTCCACATCCTTCTGATTAGCAGACCAGCAAAGAGGCCCATCCATTTTCCTCTTTTACCTATTAAAACACTGAGCATTATGATGCATTATGCTTATCATTTGTTGTTATTGTTGTAAGTTGTGGTATTTCAGACTCACTTTTAAAAAACGGATAAGTAAAACTTTGCTATAATAATTTCTTTAGACCTTGCCCCGACTCCATAATAAATTTACCTGATACAAGTTTGTGCTTTCGTGTGTATTAAGTTTCTTTAGTACAAAGGTCACTAAAGGCCTGCTATAAATATGATATATGAGGTTTATAAATGAACAGTTCTGGTAATGACCTAAATCATGTTTTGTTTCTGTAATGGTTAATCCACCATTATATGAAGCCTTTTAATCAAAACTATATATAACGTATCCACGAATTTTCATATTTACTGTCTTCACTGTATCATAGATTTTTTTTTTACATGTTTCTATATAGTAACTGAGGCAGCAAAGTGCATGAAAACCAAACTCACCACAACTGTAGGACTACAAAGCAACAGCAGGGGACAATCCTTAGGTTTGAACCAGCTCTCCATTTACAACTTGAAACGTGAAAAATCGATGTCATCTGTAATGGGAAAATTCTAGTGAATCCTCACATTTAGATTTAGGTGGTAAGAATTTCACTGTATTATTTTTGTATAACCTTTGCATGCTCAAGATGAAGTATGTATCAGCAAGACCTTGTGAAAACTGCTTAGCTAGGCCTAACAATGCTTCACTATGTTATCTGCTAACTGTTTTGCTCAGAAGGATAAAGTTCAGGGCCAGCGCCAGGTGCTGGCCTGGGAAGAGATAGTTGGAGTCTTCTTTGTTCAGCAAAAGCCCGGGATTGGACAAAAGACTGTTGTAACTAAAATATACACAGAAAAGATACAAAGCCTTTTAATCCAAACTACAGTGGGATGCAAAGATTTGGGCAACCTTGATAATAGTCATTATTTTCCTGTATAAATCGTTGGTTGTTACACTAAAAAATGTCAGTTAAATATATCATATAGGAGACACACACAGTGATATTTGAGAAGTGAAATGAAGTTTATTGGATTTACAGAAAGTGTGCAATAATTGTTCGAACAAAATCAGGCAGGTGCATAAATTTGGGCACCACAAAAACAAAGAAATGAAATCGATATTTAGTAGATCCGCCTTTTGCAGAAATTACAGCCTCTAAACGCTTCCTGTACGTTCCAATGAGTCTGGATTGTGGTTGAAGGTAATTTGGACCATTCCTCTTTACAAAACATCTCTAGTTAATTCAGGTTTGATGGCTTCTGAGCATGGACAGCTCTCACACCACAGATTTTCAATAATATTCAGGTCTGGGGACTGAGATGGCCGTTCCAGAACGTTGTACTTGTTCCTCTGCATGAATGCCTTAGTGGATTTTGAGCACTGTTTCGGGTTGTTGTCTTGTTGAAAGATCCAGCTTCAGCTTTGTCACTGATTCCTGGACATTGGTCTCCAGAATCTGCTGATACTGAGTGGAATGTGTCCCTCATCTTTGACAAGATTCCCAGTCCCTGCACTGGCCACACAGCCCCACAGCATGATGGAACCACCACCATATTTTACTGTAGGTAGCAGGTGTTTTTCTTGGAATGCTGTGTTCTTTTTCCTCCATGCATAACGCCCTTTGTTACGCCCAAATAACTCAATTTTAGTTTCATTAGTCCACAGCACCTTATTCCAGAATGAAGCTGGCTTGTCCAAATGTGCTTTAGCAAACCTCAAGCAGCTCCGTTTGTGCTGTGGGAGGAGAAAAGGCTTCGTCTGCATCACTCTCGCATACAGCATCTCCTTGTGTAAAGTGCGCCGAATGGTTGAACGATGCACAGTGACTCCATCGGCTGCAAGATGATGTCGTAGGTCTTTGGTGCTGGTCTGTGGGTTAACTCTGACTGTTCTCACCATTCGTCGCTTCTGTCTATCCGAGATTTTTCTTGGTCTGACACTTCGAGCCTTAACTTGAACTGAGCCTGTGGTCTTCCATTTTCTCAATATGTTCCTAACTGTGGAAACTGACAGCTTAAATCTCTGAGACAGCTTTCTGTATCCTTCCCCTAAACCATGATGGTGGACAATCTTTGTCTTCAGGTCATTTGAGAGTTGTTTTGAGACCCCCATGTTGCTACTCTTCAGAGAAAATTAAAAGAGGAGGGAAACTTACAATTGACCCCCTTAAATACTCTTTCTCATTACTGGATTCACCTGTGTATGTAGGTCAGGGGTCACTGAGCTTACCAAGCCAATTTGAGTTCCAATCATTAGTTCTAAAGGTTTTGGAATCAATAAAATGACAACAGTGCCCAAATTTATGCACCTGCCTGATTTTGTTTGAACAATTATTGCACACGTTCTGTAAATCCAATAAACATTTCACTTCTCAAATATCACTGTGTGAGTTCCTATATGATATATTTAACTGACATTTTGTATTGTAACAACCAACGATTTATACAGGAAAATAATGACTATTACCAAGCTTGCCCTAACTTTTGCATCCCACAGCATATATAACTTATCCACAAATTTTCATATTTACTGTCTTACAAACAAAAAGCAAACAACTTGTAAATTACATTGTTATTGTATGGTTAACATAAAAAATAACAGTTATTTATTTGGAATATTCAAAAGAAAAAAAATTAATCTCACAGATTGAATATTATGCTGATCATTTAGGGATGGAGACATAAGGGTGCCATAAGTATTGGTGTTAACATTTACATTTCTTTCCCAGTATGAAAAAGCCCAAACCGAAATAAAGAAAATGTTAAAACACATTTATGGGCAGTACCTGATAACACTTATGAAACTGAGTGCAGGCAGTCCAACACTCCTGCTAAGTTGGCAGCACTGCTTTTCCAGCTGCACTGCGCTCAGGAAATGCTTAAACTATTTTGTGCATTCAAAAATTGTAGCACTCAACAGAAGATGAATCATATACATAAAATGTCGATTTATTTTCAAGATCCAACAATGAAAAGGACAGAACAGAGGTGATAAACCACTGCACAGCCCATATTACAGACTGTGGACCTCAGGCCACACAAGCTGTAGTACAGGAGCTGCCAAAAAGGTTTGGCACTACCAAAACTAAAGGTATATGTATTTGTTAAATAAAAACTTTTGAAGCACATGAATTCCGTGTGATTGTTCTTCACTGTATCATAGAAACGTGTAAAAAAAACAAACAAACTATATGATAACTGAGGCAGCAAAGTGCATGAAAGCCAAACTTTGTGCTACTGCCCAAACTCACCACAACTGTAGGACTACTAAGCAACAGCAGGGGACAATCCTTAGGTTTGAACCAGCTCTCCATTTACAACTGGAAACGTGAAAAATCGATGTCATCTGTAATGGGAAAATTCTAGTTAACCCTCACATTTAGATTTAGGTGGTAAGAATTTCACTGTATGATTTTTGTATAACCTTTGCATGCTCAAGATGAAGTATGTATCAGCAAGACCTTGTGAAAACTGCTTAGCTAGGCCTAAGCACTATGTTATCGATGTTATCTGCTAACTGTTTTGCTCAGAAGGATAAAGTTCAGGGCTAGCGCCAGGTGCTGGCCTGGGAAAAGGTAGTGGAAGTCTTCTTTGTTCAGCAACAGCCGGGGTTGGACAAAAGACTGTTGTAACTAAAAGATACACAGAAAAAAAGTATTTAAAAAATGGTAGGACCAAAAGGCTATTTTTTTAAAGTGTTATAAAATCAAGACAATTTATACAAAAGCAATGTATAGATACATAACGGAATTTACTCTTAATCACTGAAAAGGTTTGTGAGATATGGATTCAGTTTATTTATCTTACAGGAATTCTTGTAGATCAGGAGTAGGCAACTCCAGGCCTTAAGTGCCAGTGTCCTGCAGGTTTGAGATATCACCCTGGGTCAACACACCTGAATCAAATGATTAGTTCATTACCAGGCCTCTGGAGAACTTCAAGACATGTTGAGGAGGTAATTTAGCAATTTAAATCAGCTGTGTTGGATCAAGGACACATCTTAAACCTGCAGGATACCAGCACTTCAGGCCTGGAGTTGCCCACCCCTGTTGTAGATCTTAGAAATATCATCAGCATTCAACACACTCTGGAGTATCACAAAGGCACTGAAACAAAGGCACAAATATTCTTCAGAAACAATTTTATGAATTTGAAAACATTAACCAGTAAACTCTGCAAAGTATCACAGAATATTTCAAATGAATAAAAACCTATGAAAAGTTGTTTCTGCAACTAAAAAAGCCAAAAGGATTATTCCCTGCAGGTAATGCTTCAACATAATAGTTGCCATTTAGAGATTTATATAACTTATAACATGTTTTTTTGCAGAAATTGAGACTTCATGATTTTTCAAAATGATGGCTGGTTGTTAAGTAAAGTTAAATGTAGAGCAAAATGCCTCAAATGTATTTTATTGCAATTACTTTTGAAATTATGGTATACTCACTGTACTTTTACAAATGAAAAATATATTTTCACCTAGAACTGTAGGGTTTTTTTTTTTAAAACACATTAACAGTAAACATTAATGTCACGTACTGTTCTTGATTTACAATAACTGAATGTTTCTGGTAAAGTAAGGTATTATTTTTTACTTTATGGTCCAGTACTGTTGCCTTTGGAAATTTTTCACTGTAATTTTCACAAACATTTTTTACAGTGTAAGCTAAACAGCACTAATCAGGTTTCTCTCTCTCTTTATGCAGCTCAGAACTGATCACCTGAATTTTCAGTGTTCACTGTGGCTTTCACTGTAAATGAAAAAAAAAAAACATGCGGAAATCAAATAAAGTTCCCACCGGTCAAGTTCTGCCTTGATCCTCACAGGAGATCAGAGATCAGATAAGCTGAACACCAGGTAAACAGAAAGTTGGTTTTTTTATGATTTATGAGCGGCATGATTGGCTTAATCATAAATTCTTTAAGTGTACAGGAGAGGGCAGCATCATATCATGTTTCTTTAGCAGGAATGACAAGCAGCTCCTCTGCTGGAACTATAAATTAGGCCCAATCAGGCTCAAACTGAAGTAGAACAAATAGGCCACAAAATGTAAAAGGTCATAGGGCTTTCTTTTTTCTCTTTTTTCTATTCTTGTTTTAAAAAACACAAGGCTTTATTTGGTTTACATTAGGTGTTTAGGTGGGTCATTTGTTTTTCTTTTGTTTCCTTTGGTTGTTTCCTGTTTTATTTTGAAGAGTAGCTTTCTTTCACGTCCTGTTTAGTTTTACTTGCTGTCTGTATTTCACGGGCTCTAGTTCTTAGTTTTACACCTGCACTCACTGGCCACTTTATTAGATAACATAAATATCTAAATAACGAATCACATACTAGGCAACTCTATGCTTTTAGACATGGTATCCAGAAAAGTCAACACAATCTTCAGAAGCAATTAAGTATCCAAAAGGCTGAAGAAAGGTGATTTCAGTGACTTTGAATGTGGAATGGTTGTTGGTGCCAGGTGGGCTGGTCTGAGTGCTTCAGAAATTGCTGATCTAATGGGATTTTCCCCACACAGTTGTCACTAGGGTTTACTGAAAATGGTTTGAAAAAGAGGAAGTATTCCGTGAGCAGCAGTTCCCTGTGTGAATATACCTTGTTGATGTCAGAGGAGAGTGACCAGACAACAGTAGCTCAAATAGCCAGTTGTTACAAGCAAGGTATTCAGAAGCAGAGTCATTAGCACCCTGTCCTGAGCATGAGCACCACAGGTGGCAAAAGTACAGACTGTCTTTACTTATGTAGAAGTACAGATACTAATATAAAATATACATATATTCCAGTAAAAGTTGAAGTACTGAAGCAATTCTTTAATCATACATAACATAAGAATACAAATATTGTTCCTATCTAAATTTCAATTCTAATGGATGTGCTTAGTTTGAATCTGTTATGTAGGACACCTGCTGTGAATGAGAATTTAAGAAAATTACTATGTTCTGTTGCCTACATGATAGAGGGTGACTTTACGTCCACACCTAAACAGTAAAATGAATTCGCCACTGGATTTGCCACTGACGCCAGGTGAACTCCAGGAAGCCCTGATAAGTAAGGCTCCAGGTCCAGACGTCTTCCCTGTAGAATTCTACAAAGAATTCTGGACGATTCTAGCACCAGTTTTTAACAGAACGTTGTTGGAAATCAAAGAAAAGGGCAGACTTCCATCAAATATGAATTGTGCAAACATTAATCTCCTGCTAAAACCAGGCAAAGACCCTGTATATCCCTCAAGCTATCGTCCAATATCCCTAAATGTAGACCTTAAAATAATCTGCAAAGCTCTCTCAAAGAGATTAGAGAAAATAACCCCCCTCTTAATTCATCCTGACCAAACTGGTTTCATAAAAGGTAGGCACTCATCAACAAATACACGTAGATTACTTAATTTGATAGACTACTCATACAGTAAAAACCTAGAAACTACAATATTCTCTTTAGACGCAGAAAAAGCATTTGACAGAGTTAACTGGAAATTTCTATTTGCAACTTTACACAAATTTGGTTTTGGATCCTCTTTCATAAACTGGTTAAAAATATTATACAATTCCCCAACAGCTTGTGTCAAAACAACTGACCAAACATCCTCCAGCTTCTGTCTCCTGAGAGGCACCAGGCAGGGATGCCCACTCTCCCCTTCACTGTTTGCAATTTTTATTGAACCACTAGCAGCAGCAATTAGACAGAATACAGTAATTAAGGGCATAAAATGCAAGAACGTGGAACATAAAATCAGCCTTTATGCAGATGATGTGTTACTTTTTCTCCAAAACTCACAAACTAATCTCTCTGGGGTGATTGCATGTATAAACTCTTTTGCAAGAATATCAGATTACTCAATTAACTGGTCAAAATCTTCAGTCCTTCCGATTAATTGCTCCTTCCATAATTTTTCTTCTACACCACTGCAATCAGGAAATATAAAATATTTAGGTAATAATGTTTCTCCCAAGCTTGCAGATCTAACTAAATTAAACCATATCCCACTTTTAAAGAAAAGTAAAAGACGATCTGGCTGGATGGAAATGTCTACCCATATCACTCACGGGAAGGGTTGCTGCTATAAAAATGATGGTCTTACCAAAAATAACTTGTTTATTCTCAATGATCCCAACTAAACCACCACAAGATTGGTTCAGATCTCTAGATTCATACAGTGGCTTGCAAAAGTATTTGGCCCCCTTGAACTTTTCCACATTTTGTCACATTACAGCCACAAACATGAATCAATTTTATTGGAATTCCATGTGAAAGACCAATACAAAGTCGTGTACACGTGAGAAGTGAAATGAAAATCATACATGATTCCAAACAAAAATGTTTGGAATCATGTATGAATCATGATCAAGTAAAGATGAAAAGGTTAAATGAGAAAAAGATTGTTTTCTTATCTTGAAGAATCTGCCAAAGTTTTTCAAGACTTTTCATTTTCTTGAGACTGAAGAAGTTTTAAGTTGTTTTCATGTTGAAGAACAAACACACATACACAGGAATTTCTCTTTCACCCTCCAGGAACACCAGGTGAAGCAGGTGTTGAAAGCTGTGAACATCAGGAAAGTTGCTGGCCTTGATGGAGTACGTAAAATAGTTTGTGCCTGCGCTGACCAGCTAAGGGGAGTCCTGACCAGGATGTTCAACCTCTCACTGTCACAGACCACCATCTGAAGGCAAACAACTTTATTCCTGTGTCAAAGTCATCTGCCCCAAGCTGTCTCATAGACAACCGACCTATCGCCTTAATATCTGCAGTCATTAAATGCTTTGAGAGGCTTATCCTGCAGCACATGGAGGCCTGCTTACCACAGAACCTAGACTTTTATTGCTTTGCCTACAGCGCAAACAGATCAGCAGAGGACGCCATTGCCACACCCCTACACAAGACTCAAATTGTATCAGAATGCTGTTGATAGATTACAGTTCAGCATTCAAGACCATCATTCCTGAAATTCTGGTTGACAAGCTGATTAATATCAGTTTGCCCCCCCTCCACCTGTGCCTGGATCAGGGATTCTCTGTCCAAATCGCCCTTAGTTGAGGTACTGCAGGCTTCTCCACCATGACCCTCAGCACAGGCTCCCACCAAGGCAGTGTGCTGAGCCCTCTCCTGTACACCCACCCACACACTAATGATTGTACACCTACCTACCCCTCTAACACCATCATTAAATTTGCTGATGACACTACAGTCATTGGTCTCATCAGTGAAAGGGATAAAACTGCGTACAGGGAGGGGGTTAAAAACTGTTGGGATGGTACGCTGAACCTTCAGCTCAATACCATCAAAGCTAAGGTAATGGTGATTGACTTCAGCAGACACAGAAGGGAACATGTCCCTCTCCACATCAGCCCGGACTGTTCAGTGAAAGTCCTCCTTTAAATGGCTCAGGACTTCTCATGGACCACTAACACCAACACGGTGGTTAAGAAGCCCAGCAAAGACTCCACTTCTTTAGCATGCTGAGGAGGAACCATCTGGAGAAGAGACTGTTGGTTCACTGCAGCACCATAGAGAGTGTCCTGACTGACATCACAGTTTGGTATGCTAATTGCTTGCTGGCAGACAAGAAAAACCTGCAGAGGTTCATTAAGAGAGCGCAAAAGCTCACTGGTGTGTGATGGTTGCCCACAACCCACAACTGAAATGCTCTGTTACCAGGCTGCTGCTCCAGTCCTTCCAGGTCTGAGTAAAAGAGGAGGGGGTGGAGCTGGTTTAAGTGTAGAGGCCACCAAAATGAGTGTTGTGATCATATAGGGGGTTTCTCCTTGTATTATGTTTAGCTATTGTCTCTGTGGTTTTCCCCTCTGATGTTTAAAATAGTTTATTCAGTAACTATATAGGTTGAGCTGTCTCTCATTTGGGTAGCTCAGTTTGTTGAGTTATGATATTTTATTAAATGTTATTTTCTTGAGAATAATTCAGTTTAGTTGAACTCTTTTACTTTGTTCTTAAAATAGCTTATTTCTGTGATTCCGTATTTTTGGTAAATGGTAAATGGCCTGTATTTACATAGCGCTTTACTAGTCCCTAAGGACCCCAAAGCGCTTTACATATCCAGTCATCCACCCATTCGCACACTGGTGATGGCAAGCTACATTGTAACCACAGCCACCCTGGGGCGCACTGACAGAGGCGAGGCTGCCGGACACTGGCGCCACCGGGCCCTCTGACCACCACCAGTAGGCAACAGGTGAAGTGTCTTGCCCAAGGACACAACGACCGAGACTGTCCAAGCCGGGGCTCGAACCGGCAACCTTCCGATTACAAGGCGAACTCCTAACTCTTGAGCCACGATCGCCCCATTTTTGAAGTAGCCTTGTGTTTTTTGGGTATAATACCCAGATTTTGAACATTACACCTGTGCCCGTACAATGTCCACCAATGCTGCCTAATGTAAGATTACATCATAGTACATATTTGCTGTTTTATTATTTATGTGGAATGAATGATGACTGTAAGCAAGTAAGAATGTATGTATGCTAGTCTGCTGAAACGTAAGCTCTGCTCAAGTTGTACAATGCCCAAGTACAGCGACAATAAAGGGATCTTTATCTTTACTTTATCTTTTTCAGTCAGCACAATGATTCATCCCAATATGTAAAAAGTAAAAATAAATGAATAAAAAACCAACAGTATCCTTGATCTTAAGAAATACATCAGTATAAAGAGCTAATTTCTTCTTGCTTCTCATCTGTCATTAGACTTTATCTAACATAAGACTGTGATTTAGTACTCTAATTACATTTCTTATCTCACTGTGCAGGAATTGACATGTCAGACTAACTGTGCACAGGCTTTCTAAGTTTAAAACATGCACACGTCATTGTGTTCTATTTGGCTGCATACTCAGTTGATTTCTATTCACATTAATCTAGCGAGTCAGTGCATTAGACAGGAAACAGTAGAAAGGTTTGCAACCCTGGAAAAGAGTCAGACTTTTCCTGTCTTTGTTCCAAATTGTCTGTCATCATACTTCTGTTTACGTCATGTAAAATCAAAATGAGAATTTCAACCACATTAAAAAAAAGCATGGGAGAGAGTATCCAGCTGCATGCATGGGAAATAAAGGGAGAGGAAGAGAAAAGAAACTGTGGTTTGAGTTTCTTAAGAAACCGTTGGTGTATTTGTGAATCACTACCATGGTTCTTATCCAGGTTGTTGGTTTCCAAAGAATTAAAACCTAGAATTATTCAAAAAGAAAACAAAAGTGGCACTGATACAAAATGAAACTAATTTCAGTCAGCAGCGTTTGCGCTTCACTACAGCAGCTACACTACAGCACCGAGTCAGAGACGGTCACTCATAAATGGAAACAAGCTCCCTTCTGTGGACTGAGACAGAAAGGTCATCCAACATTACACCCCAGGCCTGGTGTGACCCTGCATTTCTGTGTGAGGGTGGTGTTCATGATTCAGCTGTTTGCTGTGTGGAGATGATATTGACAGAGATGACCGAGGGGCTCTGGTCTCCGATCACAGAACAGTGATTCCCTCTATGCCGCTGCTTCAATCAGTGCAGCTACAAGGCTCATGCAGAGTGGCATTGTTTGCTGTCTCAGCACAAAGAACAAACTTGTCTGTCATGTGGAATAAAATAAAATGGATAAAACAGTGGATCAGTGTTTGAAATATTGTTGATCACAACAGCCTACAGACTAGAAAGCGTGATGACTATTAACTAAACGTGCAATTTGAAATTGGGCACTTAACACTGCATTAGTGATGTAAAAGCATACTCCTATATACGGAATGCATGATTTTAGGTGTTTTGCACAAACTTTGGGTTTTGGAGCATTAACATCAGTGCAGGGCCAGCAAAAATATAGAAAAAATAAGCATTAGCTGTGTTTCAGTGCTTTATTTTAACATTTCTGCTTCATCTCTGGCATGGTGTTTGAGGTTATTGTGGCTGACGTCTGAGGAAAACAACCCCAAGCAAAGCTATAATGAAGTCAAGATCGTTCTTTTGTTGGATGAACCCTGGTGCAGTTTTTACATTGGGTTTTTTTTTAGTTTATTAAGTTTCATATACAAACATGTTTTATTCATATTCTTCTAAAAGATTTTGTTATTACATTTAATGAGCCACATTTGCTACATAGTACAAAGACTGGATCATCAGCTGGAGCTCCTCAACACCTCCCTAATACTCAGGCTTACTGCATGCCAGGGGATTTTTGTATGTTTTCTTTTGCTTTTGGTTATGGCCACAGAGCATGATGCTAGCACCACCGAGCTTGACAGCTTTTGCAGTTTGAAAGCCTCATCTTCAGTATCTTTAAATTTAACGTAAAATGTTTGAACTGATGATCTGGAGAATATTCAGTTGTTTAGAAATAGCTCGAAGAGGCCTTCCCAGCTTGTTTAAATCTGCAATTCCCCTTCCTTGCATTTTTCCATTGTTCTGAGTATTGATATAAGAGTCAAACAAATCCTTTTTATTTTGGCAAAAAAAACCTACAAGCTGCAGTCAATTATGAACACTAACAAGAACTTATTAGGTATTGGCCTTGTCAGGTTAAAAAGACATGGCAGAACTTTCACCACCACTTATTAAAAGATTATGTGAGTGCACATATAATTTTAGCCTGGATGTATAATTCTGGCCCTGTGTAGATTAGAGAATATCCTAAATGAATTCAAACTTGTGTACGAAATTCTATATATGTGTGTGTGTTTGCGTGATAAATATGATTTTCTTTTTACATTGTAAATATGTATTCATTTCCTATGAGGTTTTCATCTTTATCTCATATATAGAATATCTCTTTATGAATAACCTCTGTGCATGAAAGGCCCACATTGAAATTCTCCTGTGGTTCAGTGTTGAGTCATCTGGCCTTATAAATAGACTAATTTTCATTTGTTTAGGTTCTCTAGCTTACAGTTTGTGTACTACATGCCTTGCCAGCTGTTGAAGAGGCTGTTTTACATTTGTTGATTTATTGCTCGGTGTCATTAAGATTGTATCCCAACAGGTGGCACTCAACACCACTGCTTCCAGGAAGAGCAGGAAAAAAAAAACATATCTGAAGGCGGCGCCTTTATTATTAGTCTGTGATATTTAAGCGAATGGACAAAAGAACCACAACTTTATAAAAAGGAAGGAAGGAGGTTGGAGAGGTGTGATTACAACAAGCAGACATTACCCTGTGTGTGTTCATCTATTTTGGGGACGAAAAATGTTATGTTTCAAAATCATAGAGTCACCACAGCTCACTGGATGTAACTCATATTTTCCAGAAAGAGAGCTCCTTTTAAGGCAAAAACGCTGAGTCCATTCCTCTTTTGTTTATTCATTTAATTTCATGCCAGCTGTGCCTGATTTAGAGGCATGTCAGAAACAACATAAGCTGATTGTTTCCCAAATATAAACTTTCTTTAAACAGCACAGGTCACAGGTGAAGCAGGTGGTTAAATGGTCATATAGCTCTGGCCTGAATTCTCTCCCTTCGTTTCAGAAATACTGCTTTAACCCAGGGCCCTGCAGAGTCACACATGTCAGGCATTTGCATGGGAGAAATTGGACTTAAATGGGTAACACATGACTCATTCTCTCTCAGCCCCGACAGCTGCAACAGGCCAAGCAGTTATTGGACAAATATGATTCGCCCTAGAACAGAGCAAGTCTTCAAAGCTTTTCCAATGTGGAATCTTTGACGTAAGCCGAAAAATAAAGAGATATTGAAGTGGATTTAGTGTGAAACATATTGAATTACACTCAAACCATATCATGTGTATTCATTTTCCTTTCACTCGCTAGGTTTTTTTTTTTTCTGACCTTAACCTGACAACTGTTATGAATTCTGCATTAGCAATCAAAACAAAAGACTATTATGCAGCACAGTGTTGGCCCCCAGTTGCTACTTGGCTCATATTCCCTGTACAGTAAACAGCCCACAGATGTTTTACATTGATATTAACAACCTTAATTTGTCCTGTGCAGAAAAAGGCCAAGCATAGCGTGGGGATTAAGTTCTCAGCCATGTATCACACACAGCACAGACAGCAATCTCATTTAGCTTGAGTGAAGTTTACAGTGAGTGGGTTTTGCATAGGTCATTAGTTGTCTCAAAATACCCCCCTGTCACCATAGCAACTTCAAGTGACTGCTAAATTGCCTTATAAAATGAGATAAATTATTAATGTTGAGAGGTTTTTTTCTCTTTAATATGTGTGCTCAGGCTCTGAGCTCAGAATACAATACTGTATTACCTTTCTTGTACTGCTGTAATGGAACAATTTAGCAGTTGTCATTCATTAATTCCAAACTTATCCTTTGTCTCCATTCTTGAATAGGCTGATTGCTGCGTCCTGGTTTCCAGATATATCATGGGGATTACACCGATTACAGCAGTGTTGCGCACATGACAACTGAAGCTATTATTCAAATAGAATACCTGAGGAGAAAGCTTGAAAACAGCCAGTGTAAAATACCTGCATTGTTATTGGCTATATGCACACAGCTATTTGACATATACATAACGCAGAACTCTAAGAGCAGATGGGAGGCTGACACGCACCAGTGAATAATCTGATCATAGATGTCTGCTGACATTTATGCCTGTTTTATAACAATTGGTGTCTCACAGAAAAGGCAGTAGTGATGCATTACACAGATGGTAAATGCTGAGGTCAGTGTCCTCAGTGATTTCATAGTCAATGATGGTTTGACCACTGGGTGTAATAACCATACTGATCTCTGAAACATGCAAAGCAAATCTTAAATGCTGAGATCAGGTATCAGTTTTAATGGATTCCTCAGATGTGAGGGTGACACTGTGACCCCTATGCTTCAAAAATTAGAGCTTTTTTTTTTTTTTTTTTTTTAAATTCAGTGATGTTTGCCTGCACTGAAAACTCACTGGCAGCTGTAACTCAATCTAACAAAATGCCTTTTCAATCACTCTCATCTTTTATAGTTATACCCATCAGACATTTACATAAATACATTATTCATGGTTCTAATCCTGGTTTCAGATGGGGAGATATAAAATGCGACAGTGTGCGTCTGTGTGCATGTGTTTGTCTGTATGTGCTAGTGTGTGCGAAGGAGTGTGTGTGTCCTGATGTGTGTGCAGATGGCAGGGGAATGAAGCAGCCTATTCTGTTTGTGGTTTGCACATTTCTGATTCAGCTGAGCACTCTCCATCAATGAGGCAAATTTACATTTGCTGTGGTGGTAATAACCTAAAACCCATACTGATGTTAACACTTGTATACACTCGAATTCACGTTGCCCTGCCGCATGATTACATTTGTGTGGCGCTTAATAAAATGACTCACTTGACATTATCAAACAATTCAGCTGTAATAGTGGCCCGTGAATGTGAAATTGTGTTTTGCAGGCAATTAGTTCATTGTCACGACAGTCATTCAGACTGGGTCTACCAATGTTTGCCTTATGAATTACTATAACACGCATATAAATATGTAGTATTGGGTATCATCAGTGTCGCAGCTATGAATGGATACAAAAATTGGTTTGCGGGAAATAAGGCACCCCAGTGCTGCATACTGAAACTGAAAAGGTGGAATGCAGAAGCTATAAATTATGCATAAATCATGATGTATTGTGCCTCAGATAAACAAGTGTGATATTCGATAAGAACTAAAAGAGAGAAGAGAAGTATATTTTCAAGACGATATCTGTTCTGCTGTGAACTGTAATAATCCACACAGTTCACTGCACGCGCTCGCTCCTTTGATGTTCTGAAGATATCACTGCATCACAGATATTTATGAGCGAAGTCAGTTAATATTCAGCCTAGAGTACACTGCTGACACCTGCTTATATACACAGAAATCTTCTCAAATAGCCTCCAGATGAAGTCCTGATTAAAAGTGATCCTGTTAATAAACAAGACGGCTTTCTTGTTTACGTGCTGTCCACTGTAGGTGGACCGACATGTGATTGAATGGGGAGAAATGTAACACCATCTTATAATGACTCTAAGGCTAAAATTAGCCCCGCAACATCTCTCAGATCTCCTCTTACCTTGCCTAAAGTCATGCTGCAGACAGCAGCCATTGTCGTGTGATTACAGCAGCACAAAGACGCAGGTGTAAAGTTACTACTGAAACACGTTCCCCTGGACAAATTTACTTGATGGATTTTTAATGTTCCAGGGCTTTCCACTGATGATAGATGGATATCCACTTGGTAATGCATTTGTGCATTTGGAATGAGTAGGAGATAGAGTGTGTTGGCCTAATTTCTCAGATGCTTTCTTACTTTAGTCATCAGTAGATTTTCATAATGCCTGGCAGCACAATTAGAAATCTGAATCCTAATGTTGCATTGAAAGCTTTTACTGTCAGTAAAAGTGATGTTTGCCCGTGCATTTACGTGTGTATTACTTATAAATCTGCCTAGTTCTCCTTTCAGGATATTTCCAACACTCTATTAGATGACTAATTAAGTAAATGAGGAGGCTTTTGGTGTTTTTTTTGCAATTTAATGATCCTTTTTTCTTTGGTATTTTGAGTTGTGATATTTTGTTACAAAAATAATGGAAAAAGTCACTAAGTGCATTTACTTAAAGTGGCCTATTCTGCCTATTTCTAGCTCCATATTTTTACAGCAGTTAGCTATGACATACTTTTAGTTGTCCTTCTGAATGGCTGGCTCTAATAAACACAAGGTTTGAACAGTGGGTAGGAGGAAGGGTGTTTTCTTTACTGACATGTAGATACAAGTAAAGTAAGAAAGCACTCAGTAGCCTCAGCTTTTGGCCCATAGGAAACACTTACACACGTGGTGACCTCATTTTACAAAAACCGTGTTTAGAAAGAGCCCCGGCCACTATAGCATGAAGTACTACAGACATAAAAAACCCAGAGTGAACAATCTCCAAAAATAGCTTTCAAACATTTTAGAAACATTTAGAAAGTTATCATAGGATGATAGCCGAAAACCTCCTGCTCACCTGGAGTACCTTTTACTTAATTTTATATAATTTCTAGAAATAAAATCTACCCAATCACAGCAAATGTCCAGAAATAAAAGTGCTCTATTAAATAGTATTATATTATTAGATTATTCTGGGTCTAAACGTACACAGTTGGGATAAATCCAGTATTACTTCACCTACATTTGTCAGTAAAATTAAAAGCATTTTTATGACATTTTAGGTGCATTGATGAATGTACAGTGGTAATTGTTGCTAATAACTGTAATAATGATCAAAAACCAAATTTGAATATGCAGAACCTTTTCTGGCCACTTGGGGGCAAAAGAAACAAGTCTATGATGTATACTAATTGCATCTAAATGTATTGGGATCCTTTTGCAACATTATAGTTTCCAGGTGATGTCCAACATTAGCATTCATTTTGCATACATTCAGGGTAGCGTTTGAATATCTGGTGAATGTAAGTCATGTATTTCTTTTCATTTTAGCTCTGTCTTTGGTCTCTACCAACTCCTGGTGGAAACAATTACATTTTTAGTTCCCATGTTCATACACTACCTTCTTTATTATTATTTCTTTAACTTTATATGCCTGCCTCCTGATTCTGAGCAAGTGGAGCACAATGGATTTATTCTAGGGTTTTGTTTTGTTTTGTTTTGTTTTGGTTTTTTTGTTTTTGTTTTTGTTTTTAACTCTGAAGACAAGTTGCCTACTTGGTGTTGTTGAAAATAAAACAAAAGCAGGAAAGGAAGACTAAGAAAATTAACTTAAAGGCGCTAAAAAGCTAGCTCTGTTTTGTTTTTTCTCCCATGCATTAATAGTAAATGCTTTATTGGATTGGATTTGCGTGATTGGATTTATGAAAGGATTAAAAAAAGCACTGCCCACTTTTAAAACAGGGTGTTTTTTGTTAGTATACTGCTGGAAAATACACTTTTATTCACTTCTCTTCTGGATGGGTTCACCACAATACTGATTTAATCTCTCTTTAATGTTGCTTGAGCTATTCTAAAAAAAATGTCACATTCATTAGTGAGACAGGTCAACATGTGGTTGAAATTATATGTCCTATTTTTTTCTATTGGTGTGGTATTGCTTTGCCATGGTTAAAATTGTAACCTCACTTTACTTTGAGGTGGCTCTCCAACCACATTTGTGGCTCCCCACTGAGGCTGGCTCATTATAGTGAATGCGGAACACCTGTGCTGAGGAAAAAGGAAGCTTTCACCCCTTTAACAGGTATCTAGTACAGTATGTTCTTGTTACAGGCAACAAATAGCAAGGTAGCTGTCCAGAGCTACATATTCATCCAGCTTCTCATTTTATTTTCCACAATAAGGCCTTTTAGTGAGTTCATTTGTGAACATTTTTCAATAGGGTTTCAGGCTTCTTTGTGAGCTCATAGTTTTGTTTTTTCCAGAGAATATTTGGTGTTCAGAATGATGCATTGCATGTTCCTCATACTACTTATTTGTGGAAAGTTTTTGAGGATGCTTATTCTTTCCAATCTTAACCATCTATCCATTCTCCGTGTTTCAAGTTCACTCACTAAACTACTGCATAAAAATATCTCTTACAGATTCCCATTATTAAATCTCATCTCGTCACAAAGTTGATATAAAGCGAGGCAGATGACATTGTAAACTTTGATTTCCAGCGAATTGTGCCGCATCTGCTACTGCAAAATTTTAAGATGTCCCATATATTGATATATATTATCATATTTAACCAGTACCTCTCTCTCTTTCTGCATACTGTTTTCATTTACTTTCAAAAAAGACTCTCAACGTGAAGCTTCATTCACACCAATATCTGCATAATAATGTTGCACTCGCGCTGGGCTCTAGCTGTTGACAAGAAAACACTTGCAATTGCCAGATAAGAGCTCGAGTGGTGCCATTGATTAACTAAGGACTTCATTATGCTGGCTGCCATTAACAATGCAACCCCATTGATTCAGCAACTGAAATGGCTGTGGGAGAAATCAGGAAAGATAACACTAAGAGCTGCGGTTTATATTGGATTCACTGCAGGAATCCCAACACTGCTGCAGCCACATGTAAGACAATGGGCCTCTGTGTAATCCACCTTTTGCTCTAAACTGGTACTTAAAATATCTGAGTGTCACAGAACATTGCCTCAGCTATTTTTGTATTAATGCATAACGTCCTGTCTTTTCTTTGAATGCAGGGTAGTGGGGGGGGATAATAGGAGGAAATTACCATCTTTCAGCCCTGATGCCACTAATTCTTCATCACTTTCTGTATGTCTTTAAGATAAACACCAGGCAGGCATTCATTTAACTAGAACAACACAACATGTCAGTTAAGAAGACATAAATACACTTTGCTGGGTGGAAATCAATGCGCCTGTATTCTCTGCCCATCATTTCTGGAAAAAAAGGCGCATTGCGTAATAGTGCTTGAAATAGCTGGTGTCAGAAGTAGGCCTGTGTTGCTGTTGCATGGTCTGAGATCTGAGTGGTGGATAAATGCAGGGCAAAGGGTGGATGACGGTGGAGGAACAGCACAGCGCTGTGGACTCAGTCGGTACTTTTGAATATACGAATAATTCCAGACAGCCGATAAAATAGAGCTGACACATTCAGACAGCGGGGACTCAAAGGACAATGAGTCCGCAGATGTAAATAGAAACCGAGAAGTTTGTGTAACTTGGTATGAATAACATAGCTGTTATTAATAATTCACAAGCTAATACTGGTTTCCTTACATCGGTTGCAATCCCCGACTGTTTAAAATGATAAATATTCATCAACGTAATTATAAGAGACTTTAATCGTTCAGATATGTTAACCTGTGTCAAACACATATCCAGCTGTCTGCACAAGGTCAGGTTAGCGTTTGAATATGATTTATGTACGGAGAAAGGACCGCCTCGTGGATTCTGTCTCGTGACGCCCCGCTTTCTAACTCGGCCAATTTTTTTTTTTTTTTTTTTTTTTTTTGTCTTTTCAAATGCTCGTTTCAAAATATATAAAGGGCATTATTTCCAGCATTAAACCCACTGCTCGAGCCTGAGCCATAGCGCATACCAAGTTCCGCTCAAAGCAAAAGCACCTCACGGGTCCTACACTGCCTTTTGAGGAATCATTTGATAGCCCTATTAACTTTCATGTAACATTGTTTCTTGAAGGCATCCACAGCGAGCGCTTCAGTGTCATTACTCTGAGAAATGTGCTTTCATACTGAACGTCGTTTACAGAAGTCCTGGAAGATACATAGTCTCGTAAAAGCCCTTAAACGCAGAATAATGGCACAAAGTCAGCTTCTGTGGGCAGAATATTTTGCTCAGATCCTGTTTTTTATTTTTCTATTTACAGTTATGTTTCATAGCTGAGTGATTTTGTTTTAAATATTTGAGTTGGACTTTAATATTTTACCTAAATAAGCGGTCGCGAATAATAGAAATGTGCCGAAAAGGCCACTATAAAATATTTTCTTAATCGGATTAGAATACAAATATGGGCGATGTTTCTCGCGGCGTATTTAATTGAAAACATATTTTTTCGGTGTCGCTTCAACGACGGAAACGCCATGTTTTAAACTCTAGAAAAATACGTCCCTTTCAGGACCTTGCCAATCCATTCAAGCCAGCAAGTTTGGAGAGCGTGTTGAGTTTAATCAATTCATAACGTCGAGATGGAGCCGAACTCACTGAAGGTAACGTTTGATATCAACCGTCGATTTGTTTTATTTTCGCATTGCGCTAAACGCCACCTGCTCTAAAGTATCCTCATGTTCCTATCCACAAAACTTTAAACATACAGCATTTGTATGACTACATCTGTGAATATGTTGACCATCTAAAAATAGTTACATGATACTAATTGTTTGCTTAAGACGGAGAGATCCTAATTTGATATTAGCCAACTATGCGTAATAACGCAGGGACATTAGAAATGTTTTTTTTCGCCTTGTTACAAATTGTTTACGAAAACGAGTTGATAAGCAATGTAAATATTTCCCTGTTTGCCTTTTTTTCCCCTCTACAGTGGGTGGGCTCGTCTTGCGGTTTACATGGACCATATATATTCTATAAAGCCTTTAAATTTAACCGGGACGCCAAACCGAGAATCCTGTCTCTCGGAGACTTTTTCTTCGTCAGATGCAAACCGGAGGATCCTATTTGCATAGCGGAGCTTCAGCTGCTCTGGGAAGAAAGAACAAGCAAACAACTTTTATCAAGCTCCAAACTTTATTTTCTACCCGAGGATACTCCCCAGGGACGCACAGTCACTCATGGAGAGGTAGGAATATTAATCGTCTGATGAATAATTGTGAATTTTTTTGGTGTTTTTAGTCCACCTCGTTCGGGAGGATTTAATTTAACATCTTTACCGCATTAAGAGTTGGCATTGGATGTCTCCGGTGACACGGGCATTTATAAACACAGGCACTGTTACTGACAATGATTGATGCGAGCAGTAAAAGGACTGACCTACAGCGGTATTTTCTTTTTCCACTAGTTTTACTTTTAGTCTGTTTGTCTATTGTGCTGTCAACTGCTGAATGTGCACTTGTCCAGCTGCGCTCAATAAGGCTGCCGCTGAGCTCTGTGGGGTTAATTGTGTTATAAAGGGGAAAATCCGCAACAATCCTGCGCCTGGGCTCTGTCATTTCATTTCTGGGTAAAGCGTGTCAAGCGCAGACATATGGGCGGAAATTGCGAAACGGTAATGAATGCATGGGATCAAACTGGCTCAGATCGGTCGCTACGATAGTTATTAGATATTTTGTAATGCAGCCTGATGTTGAAAGAAGTAGAGCGAGTCATAAAGCGTGGCAGAGCAAAAAGCCAGCGCTGACACGTTTTAGCTACTCTCCGCGTTTTGCATAATTTTCCATGTGAGCATTTCCATCCTTAATAATGTGATATTGCACTTAAAACCTCTGTGTGTTGAATTACGCTGTTGTTGGCACAGAAAAGCAATAGTTATAATTGGCTGTGGCCATATGTGGCGCTTGTGATCCGGTTACATCGCTGCACTGAATGGCATTAGTCTGATTATTGAGTTTTTCTAACCGGCTGTAAAACAAATGATGTGTTGTTTTTTTCCCTGATACGACCGCAGCACTTTAATTACTGCTATGTGCTTTTGATCACTTGCGGCTGCATTGAAATCACCCTCTGGTGCTCATATATTGTTTATAGGGAAGGACAAAGCCGTGTTTGTACTTGACTCTTCCGCTGAAGGTTTACTTACATTCTTTCCTCTTGAGTAATAGAGTGCCTATCACATTTCCCTTTCATGAAAAAGGTGGCTATTTATGGGCAGCGCTTTAGACAAACTATCATTCTTGTATGAACTGGTATCATCTCCCGAAATCCCCTCGCGTTAGTCTTTAGCACGCTGCAATTATTTAGTAATTACTTCGAGTGCATGCATTGCTGATTCTAAGGCAACGCTTGCGCAACGACGTGTCTTCCCCGCCCCTTTCCCAAAGACTTATTTGCATTGCAAAGTGCTTACATTCCACTCCACTGGACATCATATCTGAAAAATATGATACTTAACTACCAGAAGGTGTGTCCTGGCAGTGCAAATGAAACCTCATATTTGTCATATATATGAAAAAGTGCAGGATAAGAGAAGTCACAGCAGAAATAAAAAGCAGTCTCTATGCATAAACAAGGCATTGTAATGATTATAGAAGAGGGCTGATATGTTTAAGTGCAATGTAGGTGCCTCCAGGCTGACCTCAATTAAAGGACTTGTCAAACACTCCACTCTCAGCAAATCGGACTACTTACTGTATATTACAGAGTGGAAATTGCCCTGACAACTTCAAGTCAGTTTATGACCTTCACAGAGCCCATTCAGATTCTCGCTGACTTTGCCCCATAACACTAATCTGCACCGCATGAGTCAGCTAGGAGTGCTTACAGAGGCAAGCCGTAATCCAAAAAACAAACAGGAAGGGCAAGCCAGTCTGACAATAAAGCTATGACATTAAAACTCATCGGCTGCTAAACTCTGCGTCTGAGTGATGTATGTGTGAAAAGGTAAACATTAGAGAGAAGTTCATTTTTAGCTGCGCTGAAAAGTGGTGTATAAAGACAGATTAATGACTGTGGAGCCACGCTGACTCTAAATCTGTAATTGACTGGCTGAAAATCAGGGGTTCAAATTAGCCCAGTGACTCATGCAGATATGAACTTGATAACTTGCAGTTCTCAGGAAGTGTGTTGTTTTCACAAGGTTTTGGTGTTAAATGAGCACGGGCAACATCATGAGGTAAAGCCACAATTTATAACATTCACTCTCAGATCATGTGAGATTTACTCTTGAATATTTTCACACAACATAAAGCAGAATCAGTGTATGACTTATGACAGTCGGTGCTGCTTTGCTCTCTTTCTCCAACAGATCATGCCTTGTATCTTGTAGATAACTATTATCTTAAGCCTGAAGCCAATATCCTCCAAATACCAAAAAGGCATGACTTTGTTTTAAGATATCAAAACAGCCATATATTGAACAATTCCCCAGAATTGGATTACTGATTCACTTGTGTTCTCAGTGCTGTGGTATGATGTAATTTCCTGGTTATTTCTCAGGTATTTGTTTGCTCTCAGCCTCTCCTGCGCTGTATTTGTCATGTTTTGCTGTGCTGTGCAGTGACAAGAGGAACCAACCCGTGACCTACTGTGCTTGTTTTTCTTCTGTCAAAGGGTTGGAGGTCAATTCCTTTTAAACACAGCCAGCTTTGAATCCACTCAACTTTGGCTGGAAACAAAAATAATGATTCATCGAATAAGCGTAACTCTCGGCGCCCGTATTTGCTGAACGGTTGATAAACAGATCCAGGGAAAAATTTATTAACCTATTTATGCTGAGTTAATTATTAAGTCCATATGTAGAGGAAGCTTTATTTTTTATTGGATCACAGCATGACAAACAGTGTTTACCCCCACCAGTTGAGCTCAGCTTGCTCTTTAAACAGGCTTTGTGTAGAGTTGCTCACCCATTATGACAAACCCTCTATTGGGGCCTCTGCTCTATTTGTCTGCCTGCAAACTGCCACCAACGAAGCAGTCACATGTGTTTTAAAACTCACTGAGTGACACATTATTTCTTCTCACTCCAAATGGCCTGCCTCTCTTGCTGGTACTGCTCACCGGCTGTAATACTTTCTGTTTTTGGACTCCCTATTTCAGGAGAGAGCTGTTGTAGATAACAGCTCACCACACACACACACACACACACACACACACACACACACACACACACACACACACACACAACACCCACTTATTGTATACGCTGCTTCAGGCGGTTAATTGCTTATTCTTATCTTATACTATATATCCCACATTAGTGCAAATACAGCAAGGTTCTCTTAATAGGAAGTCACAACCGCAGAGAATATTTCTAGATCATGTTATATTAATGTGCTATTATCATCACCTCTGATTTCATCTGACCTCTCTTCTCCTCTATTCTGTCCCTCTAGCTGACAAGGCTTTGGCTCACACACACATACATACACACACATAGACACAGAGACACACATACACATACACAGACACACTGACAGGCTGGGGACTGCAGCAGTAGACCAGTATTGATTGCTGTGGAAAACACTTTGGCATGCATCCAGAGCCATTTCTTCAGTACATGGCAGTAGTCCATGCATGTGTTTCAGTGCTTGGAAAGCCAGCTTGTAGGGAAATTAGATTGTATTCATTTGCTGCTTCTTTGATTTTTCCTAAGGGAAAAACCCTGAATGGGTAATTCAAGCATCTGGGATGCTAGTTGAGTTAAGTGTAAGTGGCTTAGATATGCGACCAGCATTTTGATGGATAAGGTCGTTCTGCTGAATGACTCGAGTGTAAATGTGATATGGCACATTTTTACAGTGATCCTTTGAGTGCGTCCATACTGCTCTGTTGCCTTGACCAGTGTGTGCATTATAGCAAATCTCCCCATTCACACAACAATGGCAGGAATTTAGAGGTGGGGTGGGGGGGTTGGAGTGGGGATGTGTTTAGTGTGCATGTGTGGCGTGCACGCATATATGCCTCCTCCTGCCGCAGAACAAGTCATTAACTCTGAACACTGCCCTCCAGTGAATTCCTCACCATTGCTGAAATAGCATGTAAATTATTACCAGCTTTTTAGGATAGTGTAATTTAAAACCTTTAAAATGTAATACACTGGACTTCAAAGGCTATAAAAAACCCCTGCAAACATTCTGATTCTGATTCTTTTCACCAAATGTCTTTGCAGGCTAAAGTAATGATATGTTACAGCGGAGCCTGTTTGTCAACACACAGAAGACTTTTGGTGCTCTTTAGTTCAGTTTTTTCCACTTTGTCATTGACTAACCACTTGAACAGGCAAACATTTGCCTTGATGCATGACTCCAGCGCCCCCAGCTATAGTGGATCGTTATTATAACCTTTGAGGAGAATGCAGCCACAGATGGGAAGCTCTTGCTTAAATCCTCCAGCCAATATTTTTAATTCTTAACTGCGCTCTCTTAGATGGAGCATGTGGAATCAACATGCATTCAGTCTCTCTGTATTTCTATTTATTTATTTATTTATTTATTTTTGCGTGCGCATTTGCTAAAATACAAGGATACAAAGCTGCAGCGATTCAAGGGAGCTGACACAGCTTTTTTGTGGTGTCACCTTACATGATGGATGCCTCACCCACTTTCAGTAAGGCTTTGAAAACTCCTCTTATCTTGCTATTTCTCTCTTTCGTTATAACTGCAAAAGAATGCAAAGTTCATAAATCACCCTGGCCGATGTAAGTGAAGTTGCTTAATGGAATCAGTGAATAAAAGATGAGTTCAGCACCCTGCCGATATTACAGCAACATTTATACATGTGAATAAACTGCTTCAATTAAGTGGTAGTACATAATGTACAGTCACCTTTTAAATGCAATGCTTTGAACTCTTTGTAGTCTTTAGGCAGTCTCAAAAAGAAAATATTCTAATTCAATTGTTCCAGGCTTACTCCCCTGAGTTCCTCTTTAATTCCCAGATAAGTTTGTTTTGGGACACTGAAGCCAAGGTCAGTCATGGGGAGGGGAGATAGATAATGAACTCATATTGTGTTTCCTAGCCTCTCTCTCTCTTTCTTTCTCCTTCTTTCTCTCAATTTTTCCACCTCTCTCTTTCTCGCTCTCTGTCTCTTCATTGTCCATGTCACCATGTCCATTACTCAATTACTAATCTCCTTTGGCCTTAGGAATTCCAGTGCTGACCTCTCCGAGGCAGCAGGCTGAAACCTTCCCAGCATGACAGGAGCACTGTGTGTATGTGTACGTGTGTGCCCATAGTATAGAAAGATACCCACCAACTGGGAGCATGCACCCCTTGACTCTCAAGCTGAAAGTCCCGTCTGAGCGATGAGATGCTCCGCCGCAGAACGCTGACAGTCAGGAATGTCTGCCTTAATGCTCGCGCACAGTGGCGTGGATTTCTCACAGGGAATTGTTTGGAGTGATATGGAATATTTCAGGGTACATTGTTTGTAATTGGATCACCAAATATAGGATTGGGAATGTCCCTTATGTGCTGTTTTGCCACCAGTACACTATTGCATCCATATAAATTGAATGATATGGATTTTAGCGAGTTTAATTTCAATGAGATTGCTGGAGTCATGGGTTTCTGGAACAGAGTTATCTACAGTTTCGCAGCAGCAGGCTGTTTTTTCTACTTTCAGTCTATTATGTGCAGTCATAGCAATAAATTCACTCAGTAATGTTTTTGGAGATATCATGCTGCTGCAGTAATAACATAAATTATTGATAGAAGTATGGAGCCACGCTGTAACACTGAGCTGTTAATGTGTTATCTTGCATTTTAACTCAACCGTAAAAGGAGCAGTTTGTGTTTATATGGGCTTATTGATGTACCCACAGTAAAATTATGCCAACACATGAAGATATTTAGTGTTGTGTATAAATGCTTCTAATGCATCTGTGTCGGAAGTGTCAATGAAATGACACCAGGCTATTTGGTGTGTTGCTGATGTGGAGTGTCACCTCGTGGCTGCAGGCTTGTAGTCCTCTGACCTATATTATCAAGTGGCCTGCTGGCTGTGTCTGCCGCTTTGCTAAACTATCAACTGCCTAACTCGAAATGACAGCACAGTGTGGATGGGCGGCATTTACAGAGGAGCAGGGCCCCAAGACGCCCCAAATCAGAGGAGTGAGAAGAAGACCCCTGCAACGCTGCTACAGTGATTAATCTTAGTAAAATTAGTCAATTAATGGGGCTGACAGAATGTTAGTCAACAGCAGTTTAGCAAGTAGGTTAGCAGTTATTGTAGTCATCATTTCCCCTATTATTACGCATTATTTTCTTAATCAATTTTACTGACTGATACTGGAAATTTGTGGTTTCTTTGAACAATCACATTATTGAGAAGCCTTTGGTATAGCATGCAGGGGTTCTTCAGATGATCCCAATTTTGCTTTTTATGATCTATCATTATACATAAACAATAACAAGTGGATGGTACAGATCCTGGCCTGGATATCTACCAGTTATAGCCCCCCAACAAACTGACCATTGCCCTCATGTCTGATGATATTCAATCAGACTAGCTGAGGGGTTCTTCTGTTGCTAGATCAGTGCCTTTAAATTTCTCGTTGGACCCAGTAGTGTGAAAACTATTCAGGTTTCTGTTGCTGTGGTGTAAGAAGCTCAGAATATACTCAGAACTGAGACATCACAACTTCTAGGAGTTTAATATTTATTCAAAAATATCAACAATGTTCAGTTTAATTTGATATCAAATATTGAGTGGGCCCAGCTTTAAATATTTTCTCTTGCAATGCCACTTTGACTCCAGGCTAAAAGTCATGAAGGAAATAGTCATTTGTTGTAGCTGCAGTTCAGTGTTTTTCTCAGTGTAAGGGCAAAAGAGGTTGGTGCAATGCTGCTGTTTTGATCATTTCTCAACAACTTACGGACTTGGCTGGTTTTCAGAAGCCTTTTACGGAAACACAGCACATTACCAAACTCTTTACCTAAACATTTCTCAATCAAATATCATGACTTATGCAAACCACAAGCCAAAATTCATCTTCCTGCTGCAGCTCACAGACTCGCTGCTGTAAAGTTGTGCAGCCAAAGTACAGAAGGGAAAGGAAAGGCATTATATGGCAAAGTAATGGATGTAGCCTGTTTTCAGGGCTGCAGCTCTGTTCATAGACTGATTATATTCTGGACTGTGTTGACAGCTCCTGAATTGCGCTCACCTGTTGTGTTTTGCTCTCAAGCCGAACAAGTCCCCAAACAGCATCTGTTGACAGTCACACAAGGCACCATGTCATTCACCTGATTAATATAGAGGGAATGGCTGTGTGTTTTTAAGGTTTGATATAGCTGCGTGTATGCTCCGGTGTGCTATTGGGAGACTTGAATTACTGCCGTTTGACTGTTTGAGCATTCAGTGCATTATTTTAGCTGTAAATGGGTTCAAGTGCAATATTTCATGATGTTGTTTCTCAATATGCTGTCAAGAGATTGCATCAAAGTATAGTAGGTAATTCTGTAGAAATACACTACAATGTGGTTTTTGGCTGCAGGCTGAATGCTATTTACTGTTGCTCTACATTATTCAAATGGCCGGCTTTTCTGAAGGCAGAAACAGCAGTCAGTTTTTCATTGCATGGAAAGCCGGTTACAACCACCCGCCACCACTTGACAGCTGAAGACAGCTCATTATAAGAAGACCGAAAACCCATGTTTGATGTTTCTACTTAGTGAGGGAGGCACAGCTATATCAAGCTATCCCTCGCAGGCTTTTCCTTTATAAGGAAATACTGTCTCCAACTGGTTGGGATTTGATATGCCTTTAGTTGCAATGATGTGAGAACTGAATGTGGGTAATTGTATAGACAGAGCACTCAGGGAGAATCTGAAACACACAAAAGCCATATGCATGTTTCTGGAATTTGGTGACAAACTCGAAACAAATACGACATTAAATGGCTAAAAAAAAACAGCTTATCTTAACATTTAAAGATTCACAAAGAAAGGATTTGTTCTAAAGTGTAGCTTTATTTTGTCCACACCCTCTGCCAACACACATTGATATGACATAAATGGCTGTTATTTTAATGTCGACAGCTCTTTGAGGGGAAATAAGTACAGGCAGACAGATGCCTGGTAAATTGGAGATAACCAAGGTAAACATCAGAGACCTACTCAGTGTGTCTGCGTTTCTGCCCGTACACATCTGTCCTCCAGATTTCCCTGTTTCTGTAATAGCCATCTTACAGCACAGCACTCCATTCTGTTGGTAACAAGCACTTCAGCCATTAGCCCTTCAAATGGAAACACATTTAAGCATGTCTGCTTCCTTCCCTCCTCTGGACTTGTAGTTCTTTTGAGCATGAGAGTTATTAAAAGGAGCTGAATCCACCGTAGGAAAAAAATAGGTTGAAGCACACACAGACGGGAGAACAAATCTTATTAAGCAAGCCAACTGAGCAGACTGAAGTATGTACACAAAACGTTGCCTCTGTGTCAACCATGCGCGTCACTGCTATAAATTTACATTTTATAGTTTCCTGACAGTGCCACATTAGTTTTACTGTGCACTGAAGAAACCTGTGGCTACAGCGTTTTCCTCTTCATTCATTACATTCCCGGTATAACAAATTACATTTCAACTGCTCTTCTTCACTTTGAAGGTGTAATCATAGCCACTGAGTGCGTCTTGTCATTTTAGAGCATAAAATCTTAACATTCACGGTGATTATCAGGAGCCCGACTTCCTAAACGCTAATCAAAGAGTCAAAAACACCTATGTCCTCAATGACATTGATTTAGTTGCTGGCATAAATTCAATTCAGCAATCATCCACATCATCCATATTCATGGTGCGGTAATTTACTTACATTAAGGTGCATCCAAAGCCATAACGTTACTTTATGCACATACAAATTGAGATTATACACAGGCCGTTTAGCTGTTGTGTCCTATTTATTCTATAAACTCTCATTTCGACTCTGATCTTTGGTCTAATTTTAATCCTCTCTTTTTTTACCCAAACTTTGACCCTGATTATGCTCAGCTTAGTTTGAGTAGTGGACCTGATGTGGTGCAATACTTTACTTAAGACGCTACTTTTACGTTAGTATATTTCAGAGCAACACTTTCACTTTTATGAGAGTTTTTCTTTTTTAGAAAAGTATAATTTTGAACCTGTATGTGTTTTCTGTACTGTATTCTATAATTATTTGTGTTTGTTTTAGGTTTTCTAATCTCATAAACCCAAGTTGTGTAATTATTTACACACCACAGTTGGTTATTGTTGGTCTCGGTTATTAAAAATAGCACATCTGCATACTTGGAGATGTGCTGTTTTGAAATGTTTATGTGTCTATGCAACAAAACCATTTCAGAGCCATAAAATTGTGGTGGTACTAGATGATCCATTTCCGTGGCACAGCTGCGTTTATGTAACTCGCTACGTGATTCTGCTCCTGCCTCTTTTCAGCACGAAGTAATTGCGCTGTCTGAGAAGGTGATCGTGCGACTGGAGGACCTGGTGAAGTGGACGGTACCAGACTTCTCAGGATGGGACAACAGTCTCAAGGCCGAGCCGTTGAAACCCTCGGTGCTCCGGGAGCTGGGGACCAATGGGAGGAGGGAGGCCCTCCACCGCTACAGGGAGAGCACCCTTACCAGTGGACTCAACTTCAAGGATGTCCAGAGGGAGAGGGCACAGCTAGGTGAGCTCCGGCAGAGACCTCAATTTCTTTTTAGCCTTTTATGAGGTTATTTTTATTATTTTCCTTCATTCCAAAAGGTTACTGTCATCTTTCCATTTTCTCTGGGCTGCTGTGTTGAATGTTTATGTATTTGTGTCCCATGTTCACCATTTATCATCATATGTTTATTGTCCTTTGGTTGGTTTAACAAGTGTTGTCTTGACTGGAGTAATTCATCAGTGCATAGTTGGAATTACTCCCGCTATAATGAGCTAAGAATCACACTAATACAAGCAGGCTAGAGGTAATGGCAGTGTGTTTGCCAACATATTATCATCTTACAGTGTTACAGCTCTGTTTTCTGAGTGTGACAACAACAAAGACTGCACTGCAAAAATCACATCATTCTGCTGGCAATGTCATAAATAATTGAGTTACATCAAACTGCAGTATAAGGCACCTCTGATACTGTCTTATCCATCAGTTCAGATCATAATTGGCTGTGTAGCTCAGCAGCCTTAAGGATCATTGCTGTGTGTATCTGAATGGCTGTCTGGTGTATTCATCATGTACACCGTGCCATTAAGTGTCAGTGAATGCTTGTTTCTTGAAGCAGGCTCTTGGGTTCTCACTACAGCCTTACCCATGAATCAACCCCAACGTAAAGCTGGATGTCTCTGGAGATGACTCATCTGATTCAGATAGGAAACTCTGGCATTTGAGCCTAATAATCAGAAAGAACATTATGTTCCCTTTGAAGCCTTTTCCTACTTATTTGCCTTTCCCTCACTTGGCTGTGATGCAATGCCAAATACTGCTTATAATGGTTTTACATAGCATAGCAAACATGCTTGAAATGCCATCAATTACAGTATTTCTTGTCAGATCACCAGTGCCTTTCCTTGCGATTTAAGCAAGCCAGAATTTTTTAGCTTCCTGATCCTCTAATAATTAATTTTTAATAACCATCTTATTCCTAAAGCCAACATGGAAGTAAAACTGCTACAGGCTTTAAAAATACTTTTTTTTCTTCTGTAGAAAATAGTGATTTATTGATGACTCTTGTAGTGTTTTCTGCTCAGGATCTTCCGGGAAGAGAGGCTGTTGTGTTTCTGTGTGATGCTGTAATGCCCTTGATTACTCGACATTGCTTGAATCTCATACGCAAAAAGGACAAGGCGATCAATAATGAATGCTTTGTTGTTATTCCAGTAATCAATATAGCGTGAATGTGCCTGCAGGCGCGTGTGTGTGTCTATGATTGCTCGCTTTCATAAATAGATGTGTCAGCTTGCTTCTGAAATGGTATTATGCTCCTTATTTGGATTTTCTTTAAACGTGTGGTATAGTCTAGAATTTATAGATTTAACTGTTGTTGGTGTAATAACCTGATGATAACGCTGTTGCTACTGAGAGCCTGCCTCTGTGTGTGCGTGAATGCATGTGTGTGTGCATGTGTTGCTAATGAGCAGCGCTGCCGTTAATGACTCCATCAGGCTGTTTCTAAATGCACTTGTCACTCCGATGGGACACTCCGCCAGAGAATCTGCCCAGTCAGCAGAACGGGCTCAGGCTCTGGCAGGGCACCAGAGACACACATACACACATAGATGCACACGCATGATACACACCGACAATCAGTGGTGTGCACTCACTTATCCATTTGTTTGTTTGTTCACTATATCTTTGGCGTGTGTCAGTTGTTGACAGTCTAACAATATGAGAGAGGCAGAGAGTTTGGGAGAGAAATATGAAATATGCCACTGCAATGCTGCTGACTACCAAAATGAAATATTCATACCACAGCAGCAGCAGATCAGATATAAAAGTAGCCTTAAAGCATCCTGTAGCTGAATGCTTGTAATTCTGTACAATACGTTCGCTCATTGACTAAACTAATGCTTTTATGATACAACTCTACACGCTTCTTCTTCTCTTTTTTTTTTAGATTCTTTTAGCCTGAAGTGGCAGCCTTCTTTATAACTTGAGTGATGCATTTGCTGATTGTTATTCTCAGGCTGATGTGTAACTATGTCAGAAGAATTGGATTGTTCCTCATAACAGGATACTGCAGCAATACCACAAGCTGCACAGAAAAGCATTGTGAGCTAAAGAGCAATAAAGTGTGCCATTGTTATCGAGGAAAACTTCTTTTTTTTTCTTTTTTTTTCCAAGTGTGCATCCTAACTTTTCCTGGCATGCTGCCAGCGTGAATAAAGTGCACTGCTGTGCATTTGAGTCTCACAGGCAACATGTGAAAAATAAAAGACAAATGTGTTTCAAGCAGCAGGAAGACATTTTTTTGTTTTCATCTGTATTACATTGGGTTTTGTGGTTTGGTAAGCGAACAAAGCTCTACTGTATTCTCTCCTCAGAAATGCGTAAAAAGTGTAACAAAAGATGCCCACATTAAGTAAAGTAATTAATTAGAAGCAAGTGACCTTTACTGCAGTCCTGCACCGTTGGCAGCTCTGCAAAACCTTCAAGGCAGAGAAATTATTGGTATCATAATTCAAATTCCAGCAAGTGTTTCACAAAGTGCCATACCTGAAATAACAGGGTGTCTTTCTTTGGTCTTTTAACAATGTCATCTGTTGAAAGTTAAGTTTTGACATGTATGCCTTGTCACTTTCTTAGCCAAGAAGGTCAAAATTAGGTAATATCTTTATGCTATATTTAAAGCTGCTGCAGCTTCTTAGCTCAGCACCAAAACTGGAAAAACGAGAAACATCTATTCTGGCTCTGACACTGTGTCTCTCCTCAAATACTTCCATTACTACACTTCCATGTAGCACACAATGTACACTTTGTACCTCATTGCATAATAGGTGATTTTTGACTGTGTCAGAGTGAACGTATTGGTAAGCTGTTGGTAGTTGCAGCATTTGAATGTTAGCTCCAAATGTTCTAAATGTTTACAGCTTAGCAAGCCAATGAACACTCATACATTAATCTATAGTGTGGACATTGGGGTAACACAGAAAACCCCCCAAAAATAATAGAGTTCACAGTGTGTTTTAAATCATCTTCTGCAGCATTCTTGCAGATATAACAACTCTATGATACCCCCTGGTGCAGATATCTTTTACATACTTGAACAAACACATTCAATCTTATGTTCCCTCTCTCATGGACAAACTACTCAATAAGACACTTGCTGAAAAACAAATTGTTGCGTAGTCAAAGTCAACATGTTCACGGGAATTTTCCACAAATGACAGAGAGCAAGGTCAGGAAATACAAATAATATATTTCCCAGCTTGCCACCGCCACTTTAAGAAAAGGCACCTATTTTAGGAGTCTAAAATGTTGTGTAGATCTTTGCAGCTAAAATTAAATACATGGGAAAAACGTGTATTTTATAAACAAAGCTGGGCATTGCTTCACAAGATGGACCCATGCTTAAACATACTGTACAGTGGAACCTTTACAATCTGTCCAGTTTTGGCTAAGCACCATATATATCTGGATGTCTATTTGATAGTCCTATCAGCAGTGCTCCTCCTACCTTCTTGGACCTGCTGCACTGCATTAGCCTCACCATTGAAAGCCTTTGTACGTAGCCAAAGTGGTTACCCACCGAGGGTAAGAAGCATGTAATGTCAGTCAACTTTATGACCATTGTAAGTCCACCATCAGTGTACTAGTGCACTCACACCGAGTTATCAGTGTGAACCCGCTTGAACTCAAAATAGCAAAGGGAAATACAGAAGTACTTGATTTGAGGCAATCTGCAGTTCTGTTTTAAGAACTGTGTGGTTTTTTTCTGAAGAATCTCCAGCCCTGAAAAATTGTTGTGTTGAACTGTGTTTGTCTCACTCAAATTCCTAACTAACGATAAAGAGATAGCAAGTCTGCATGGGTGATGTAATGTATTTCGCAGTACTTATGTAATCTGTGGTGTAATTCACTTAATCAGGTAATGTAAACTGTCCACTCAGTTTATCTTGTATTGGAGTGGGTATTAGAGCTTCTTTTTACAGTTCAATCCACCAGGGATGGCTTGCCAGGGAAGTTTACATTCTGCCCCTCTATCTCTCCCTAGAGGACTGGCCTCATTTTTTTTTTTTCATTGCTGCCTGCCGAAATTGGTTTCTGGTCGTATACTACGAGGCCGAGTGTTTGAGAGCTGTATCTGCTGATACAGTTTGTAGGCTTGTGCTGGGAGACACAGAGTGCTGTAGAAGAAAAATAATAAAGGATTGGAGAAAAAAAGACAGAATGGCTCATGCTCACAAAATAGCTCAATAGGTTTTCTGTCTTGTCTTTCTTTAATTCAAGCCTTCGGTGTGGATGCCACTGAACAGATTGTGAGCTGAGATGATGTGGAGGATTATACAAGGTCATAGCTTGCGACTCCTGCGTTCAAAGAACATAGATGGTGTTCATGACTCCTGCCCTCACCCATAGTATGATCTGTAGGCAGTTCATCCCTCAGCAATTGGAGGGATCAGGGCTCTCCAAGAAAACACTGAGACTAAAGGAACCATGCTGGCAGAAAAAAATAGAGTGAATTGCAGGGATGGTGAATTCGCCCATCTCCTTGACTTTTTTTAAATACTGTTTCTATGCTCTAACACCTTTGAAGATTCAACCATACAAAAATGAAAATTATATGACTCCATCTATTTTTTAATAAAAAAAAATACTACATACTATGTGCAGTGCTGCTCAAAGCTGTAATTTTGATGTTTAACCAACAAATGATGGATTGGATCTGGCAGAACATTTTCATGCAATATTCAGTTAGTAATGGAAATGAAAGCCACTTATTGGAATTCAAGGAAATTCATGTTCATTATGCAACTTTTTGTTGTATGAAAAGCCACAAATAGAGTTCTTTGAATAATGTTTCTATCCAGTAAGTGTGTCAATGTCCAAATTTCACATAACAGATTCGAATGAAAATGCACGTTATTGTGAGCTCTATGCTTAAATCATAACTGACCTTCTTTATAATGTATGCAGTTTCAAGTTAAATACATTTGGAGGGTGCTTTTGTCTAAAAGGAACCTACATATTTTCCACATCTATGCACTAGTGGAGTTTCTTGCCCAAGGGCAGCTTGGGAATTAGAGAAGCTAAGAATCAAACACGTAACTCTCGGATAAACACCTAACCTTCACTACAAAATTGAATTAAAAAATGATGTATGGTTCTATCATTTCCATACAGGATAAGCTACTTTGCATGAATACTGGTTTTGGAACTTGTTATACAAAAAGTCAACACACCAGTTTATGCAAACAGGAAATGACACTTGTACCTTCACATGTCAGTCAGAATGCAACTTCAGAACTGACACTTCAACTTCAGTAACTGACAGTTACTGCTGATGTGATTTTTAAGTGTGTATGAAGCTATTTTAAGTAAATGTTAACAGCATGAAAATTTGGACAAATTTCCCATGTCATGTCCAAACATTTTTCCCTTTCTGTGTCGTCTTGACCCACAGAATGACTTAAGGTGCCCTCTTTGCATTGATGTCGTTGAGTTGTATTGAGCTGCAGCAGATCGACAGTAACACAAAGAGGAAATTTCACACTAAGGAGGACACGGGCACACTTTTAAGTCTAAATGCTGACATGTGGTTGAGCGTATTTAGCGATGTCGCTTTTGTCACTTACACTGATTGATCTCGAAGGCGTAATAGGCCCGTGACACGCATACCTGGCTTTTTTTTTTCCAAGAATCTTTACAGCCTCGCTCACTCGGGGGATATAGCCGCTGTATTTCCCTCCGATACAACATCTGATCTGTATGCCAGGCTTGGCACATATACCCGAGTTGATATCCTGACAATATTTCAGTCGGAACATTTCAATTTGATGTAGAGGGTAGATTCTGTCCTCTTTCAGAGAAGAGACTGTTCACAGAGTCACAGAATGTTTATGCGGGTAGGGACTTGTGATAAGGAAACAGACAGATGCGGTCTTCTCATGGTTGATTTGTCTTGGTGACAATACAGAACAATATTTGGGACACTGAGTCACTATCACACGTGAAAGCGTTTTATGTTTCGACTGCAACGTGGGAAGGAGTAAGCAGTTTCTTGAAAAAGATAAAGACAACTGGGTTGTGGTGTTACAAGAGTAATGGTATGTTGTGACTCAGGCAAAGAAAGAATGCCATGCTTTCGTAAGACACACTGCCACTGTACTCCTCCGTTCAGAGCATGTGGCAGATTGTATCGTTTGCACTTGTTTGCTTTCCGCCCCTCAGACATATTTGCTTCCCCTTCTGCTTTTTTTTCTCTGCAGAACAAATTCTAGAAACTGTCCAAAATCTCTTTTGAAGTAATTTAATGGAGTGTTTGTATTGATTATGTGCCTTTCTCACCCCCTCCTGTTTTCTTCTCTCCTCCTTTGCTATGTTTTTTTTTCTTTTGGGGGGTTTATGGCAGTATCTTCTTCATTATGCCCAGACCTGTAGGAGAGAGAATCACAAGCTGTTTTTCCTCACTGATGTGCTCATATCATTAATTCCCTTCTGACTGTGGCCTGGCCGGAAGCCAGAGAATTCTAAATCTGTAAGCAGTAAATTGTGTGCTGGGGTGGAAAAATCTATTAGATGTTTGAGCATGCCTCGAATTTGAATGGGAGAAAGAGAGAGAAAGAGAAAGAGACCACCCAACAGTCGAGCCATATCCTGTTATGGCTCACGCCGTAATCAAATTCAGCTTCTTTGGATAGCTATATTCATCAATAATTTGTGTTATTTTATTTCTGGATTGTCACATAATGTGTTTTTTTGGCTTATGCAATGAAGGGGGCTGAAGGTTGGTGCATGGTTAAACAATGAGAATGGCCTCAGAGGAAATGAAGAGCTCCGTCTCTCCATTAGGGAGGTCTGAAACAACAGTTGTGTCTCTCTTCTCTCCATTAGTCAGGTCTGGAACAACAGAGATGCTATTGATGTGACCTCTGCCAGGCATCTTAAATAGACAGAAACAGAGTGAGGTGCTTTCATAATGCGCTAGCAGCTCTGCCTCCAAGACAAATTCCCTGATAGATTCATTATTAAATTATTCTTTTTAATGATTCGCTGTTATGAAAGCTCTAAAATCACATGGATAATGAGGCTTTATCTGAGGCTGTGTGTTGACTGAGAAACATTTGCTTTCTTTTCTTAAGCAAATCGCCTGCCTGTTCCAGTTACTCTGACTCATACTTAAGCGTTACCCAACCAGCAGACTTTTTAGAGAGATTTCTGTATTAGTCTATGTCAAAACATGATGTGTAATATGATGCCTATTTAAAGGATTACGGCAGCATTAATATTTCAGTGCTGAGGTTTTTTGTACATCTCCCCCGATATGTTTCTTTCTGCATGACAGCCTCACATTCTGCCTTCAGATAGATAGATATGGATGTTTTTTTTGGTGCTGCTCAGTAGGCTTTCTAGACATCACAGATTGTACAATTAATAACCCTGCATTTTTTATGAGCATGCCAGTCCATCTGCTTTATGAATGCATGTCCTCTTCTGGACGCCCTGTTGTGCTTATTAAAAAGGCTTGAAAGTCAAACCTACAACATGAGCAGTGTTAAGTTCTCGACTGAAGTGCAGATCTGAGGCATTTTAGTTGTTTTTAGTTTCAACTGTTTAAATTTTATACTGTTTGATGATTCTACTTCGCTGCAAGTCAGGGAAAATTTTCTTTTTTCCCTTTTGATTATGTATATGATAGTTTTGGCAAAGCACATCGTAAGATTTACTCACAAAAATACTATTTATCATTCAGTAAATGACTGCTAATGCACTGATATATTAGCCAAACGTCAGTATAAGCTATCAGCAAATAAGATGCCATTTACTGATGGCTGCTGATATTTATCTGTTGTATTCAATCCGTTTTGCACTGGATAATTGGCAAATATGGTCTGATGAAGAGCAACAAAAAGCAAATTAATCGATGATATAACAGAAAAAAAGATCACCTATTGGCCAAATTGTTGTTTTTAAATATGGGTGTCAGTATTGGCCCAGAATTTGACTTTTTTTTTGGCATATTATATACATATTACCAGTTACAGTAGTGAAATATATCAGTGGTAATGATATAGAAATGTAAGACTATAACCCTGTGAGCAGCTGAATGGATGGATGGACAAACAGACATTACTAAGTTTCCAAACTGGAATTGCTAACTTTTTTCAAGGACTTTACCTTTGCCTCATTAGTTCTTGTTAATTACTTTATAATAACATATAATTATCAGCACAGGCACATCTGTGTCTGATCTGAAGATAAATGAACAGATTTTTGCATCATCATTAAAACAGAGATACATTAAATCTGATGCTGTAATAAAATATTTCCTAAGTGACATTTCTGTTGTTCTTACAAAACTAAACACAGATTTTATCAGTTTATTGTGAGCTTCCAAGTTGTGCGAGTTTAATAATTCCACTTGTCTCTCTTAATAATACCAGAGACTTGGCTCATTATTTTCAAGATTTGAAGGTGCGTGAATTAATAAGACTGAACTCTGCAGAACGATGATAATAATAGCTTCTTGACTTCTACAGTATGTGAGAGTGTGTGAACATTAAATAACCATTTATTTGTATCATAGCATTAGAGTGTTGGAAAAACACTTTGAGTCAGACCCTTGCCAAGGTAAAAATAGCTTTCATTGCTGATTGCGGATCAGCTTCTCAACATCCACATAATATATTTCATAATGTGTAAGGCTGAACTAAACACAGGTGCACAGCCAAGCTGAAGGGTGTAAACTGTAGTACACAGTATAGATTATAGCCTTGCGTTCATTTCACAGCACAGAGGTACTGTAATGCATTTTTCCTCCTTTGAAAGGTAATTGTAATTTGGAAGCTTTGATAGATTCCAGACCTTTGTTGGAAGCTGTGGGAGTGTGTGCGCATAGTCACACATACTTGCCTGGGTACATAGCTGTTCTTAATGCTTTTATTAAGCCAAAGAACTACAGATGACGTAATGTGTATTTGCAAAATATCTCGTTGCAGATGGTGTAGTATGTTTGGCTTTCTTTGATATATTAACTGCCAGAGGAGTTGTATGCAGTGCCCTCCCTGCAAACAATAGATCATTGATGCTTCTCTGTCTTCTTTCTCAACCTTTCAGTCCATTTCCTTGTTATGTGGTGGCCCGAGGAGCACTTGGCAAAATGAGAGGCATTCAGCCAGCCCCTCCTCCCCCCCTCCCCGATTTTCCCGTCAGCCATAACTCAGGGAAAGCTGTTGTTTCATTCACAGTGTCAGAGGGTAATATTTAAAGTTAACAAAAGCCTAGTCACAGAATTGCTGCCTTGTAGAGTAGGTGCAAAATTTTATTTATATTGCTGAGGATAATTACTGAATGGGAAGGGAAAAAACAGCTGTGTTGGACTCTCATGAAGAGCAAAGTATGACACACCCATGTTGTCAGGCATCACGAAGACTAACTTAGCAAGTTATTTCTTAGACAACAAAGGCCTTTGCCAAAGAATCTCTGATTCATGTTGTTTTCGTTTCATGTCAAACACTTTGTCATTATACTGTAGTCAAAGTACAACACTATACAGAACAAATAAAATATCTTGCACTGTCATTTTAGATTCCTTTTGGACTTGTTTCATAATAATAATATTTTAAAAAAACAGCAGAGAGAAGTAAGAAGCCTTTTGGCATGAATGACCAGTGCACATAAACTTGTTATCACAGCTGGTAGATATTCTTCACTGAAGTTCTTATCAGTCCTGTGCAATGTGAGACAAGCAGCTACAAACACTGTATGTGCTGCATTACAGTAATTACAGCTCTGTTAGTAAAGCGCAGGATGGAGGTTTGCCACATCAGAGGTCATGTTCTGTAATCTGGAATGAATGAGTTTAGAGCCAAGACGGCTGCAGTTTATCAGAAATTACCTGCTCGTTTCGCCAGATACTGTGTATGTTAGGCGAATGAGACAGCAGCTATGTGAAAACTGTTTGTGTAGGACTGAGCTTGGGAACTTCAAACAGAGATCATTAGTGCTTGTGGAGAGAAAACAATTGTTAGTGGGTCTTGTTTTCTTTATTGTGGTGCTGCTGGAATGTGTAATCACAACTAATTGCACAGCAAAGAATGCAAGAGAAAATCCTACAGATTGCATTTCTCGGATTTGCTTTTGTATCTTCAGTACGGTTTATATCCATGACAGCACATAAACAAGAAATGTGAACAGATGGCACTGGTTTTTAATGACATATTGCTATCTGGAAAGTCTCCCTCTAAGCCACAGACTAAAACATCTCCCCTTGGGGAGCGCACCGCTCTAGTTGTTATCATCTACTGCTAATGTCACTCTTTTCTTTGCCACATTGTCAAATCCTCCAGCTAAATAAATGCAATGTAAATTGAGTATTGTGCTGGATGTAATTATTGAAAAGGGTTCCAGTTGGCTTAACTGCACAGGCTGTTTATATAAAGCCTTCCTCCTCTATACAGATCTGATGATAGAGAGATAGGGCGAGGGAGAAAGAGAAGTTCATATTTAATGACAGGAATTCGCAATGGAGCCATGCTGAATGACAACAACACCCCCACCCCCCCACCCTCAGCATCTCCAGCAAACACCCCCTCTCTTCTCTCTCTCTCATTACAGTTTTACCATTGGGAAACATGCCTGTCCCAAATAGCCTCCAGTATTATTCTTTTGTCCCTCTTCTTCTTCTTTTCTTTTCTTTTTTTATTCATTCTTTTACTAAAACACATTAAATTATGTTTCCTTTTGCACACTATGCTGAGTATACACCCTGAGAAATAAGTCTGAGCTGATAATGAGGGACCCTTCTTTGAGGAAATACACACGGCAACTTTGATCTAGAATGGCATGTAATTCCTTGCCTGACCCAATTCCCAATCTCCTGATAAGATGTGTTTTTTTTCTCTCTCCCTCTCCCTCCTTTGCTCTAACCTTCCAGCAGAACTCACTTAAATGGGAACTCGCTGTCCCATTAAAGATACATTTAAAGGCAAACATGTCATCCATTTCATTCTGCGGGAGAATGATATGTGCGGTTGAAAATGCTGTCTTCTACAGGCTGAGCCAAAGAAACTCTCTATGTATTCCTCATTCTCTCTGTTGCTGACAACCTCTGAGATTTCTGATCACAGCTGCTCAATTGAGTTTGTGTCGGACAGAGCCGCGTGACAAATGAGAGTGGCCGTCATAGCAGATAGAGTATCATCACCTGGGTGTAACAGCTTTTAGGCTTGTTTGAGGAGAGGGAAAGAGACACGGGGAAGGGTTTCACTTGTTTGTGTAGTTGAAAGGAAGCTGTATTTCTCCAACCACAGATAGTTGATTAAATTTACTCCCTGTGGTATTTGCACATTTTGGGTTCTCGCAGAGCAGCTTTTTTTACTCTCTGAATTGACTGCGCTATAAGTGGATTGACCCCCAAAACCCAGCAGTAGTCTTTCATTAGTCAGGATGCAGCCGGGGACCAGACAGCGAACAGTGTTTAGGGCCAATCCATCACCGCACAAAAGGGGATCAACATGGCACAAACTTGTCTTCCTCATCTTAAGCGACAACGTGGCCTCGAACCTCATAGCTATCAGTTTCGAGTTTACTTCCTGGTGACAGTGATAATTCTGAAGGGTCAAAGCTACATCGAATTTCATTTCAGGCACAAAAGAGGAGCTTTCTGAAAGCTCATTTGTTACATGGCCCCCGTTGTTTTTTTTATAGTCAAAAGAACCAATTTGGGTTTTTGACAAGGAGCCTCTCTGAATAATTCCTTCATGTATTACAGGACCTATTAAATGCAAACTTTTCAATCTGGCAATCAATAAGGCAGGCAGCTTTCCCTGGCCCTGTGCCAGACACATTAGGGCTGCGAGCGATGGTTGCTAGGGAGCTGAGCCTGCTCAGGGGAAAGAATGTTTAATGTAATAGAATCACATAAATCAACCGGAGGAAAGTGCTTGTGTTGTTTTTGTCTCTTCTCTTCTCTTCTCTTCTCTTCTCTTCTCTTCTCTTCTCTTCTCTTCTCTTCTCTTCTCTTGCCTGTTTAACTGAAAACATTTAATATGGGTGTGTGTTTTTGAACCCCCCCTCCCACCAACATCAACCGCAAAAACATCTGGGAAGGAATTAAGCTGAGGGAAGTTGAATTTTCTCTGTATGTGTGTGTGTGTGTGTGTGTGTGTGTGTGTGTGTGTGTGTGTGTGTGTGTGTGTGCATACTAGTGTTGTATCACACTTGAATAAATTGAGGTGAAAATTATATAAATGTTTCTTTTTTTTATCCTTTTTCTTTTTTTTTCCTTTGTCACAGTCCGCCGCCCCACCCTGCTGAAATGAATGAGGCACTTTAGTGCTTTACTATAATTAAGAACAGGAGCCAGCATGCATGGAGGGCTCTCTTTCTCTCTATTTTATGTATTACTCTCTCTCTTTGTTACTCTCTCTTTCTATTTGCCCTCTGTACAGTTTCAGTGGAACATTTCCTCTGGGTGTTGGTGCCCTTTTGTGAGAATATTATTCTCTTGCAAGAATTAGGCATGTGCACGTAAAAGCCAGACTCTCACATACTAAGTCATACTCACTCCACCCATCTGATACTTTTTTAATATCACAGCCTTCACGCAGAGCAGCAGATGTGATCAGCTTGAATTCCTGATGGGTACAGTTCATTCACCTTCTTGTGTTGGAGCACATAACGCTTTTTAGCTATCCGCCGGTAAGCTCAATGTGTTCCAAACAGTCATATTTATAACAAAATATCCCTAAGTAAACTGCGCCTGTGTCAGTCTCCACCTTGTGACAAACCTGCTTCCACATTGTTTGTCAGCTTTGAAATTCTGCTGTGGTTTACTTGCTTCGCAGCTTGTCACTGAAACACTTTCGCAATAAACAAAAGACCAGACTTCGTGCTCAACAGGGTGTATTAAAATATAAAACATTCTGGTGAAAACATAAATGTCGGGAACAAACTATGTTTGCAAACGCAGCTAAAAGGCAGGAAATGCTTCTGAGAGGCTTTTGCGAACATTTATTTGTAACAATCACAGATTACAATAGTGCTCATGTGAGGGGTGGGGCAAAATATCTATATAGCAGCATATGCAGTGATACATTATACTGGCAGTAAATAATGATATTTTATATAAATAATGCAGGTGAGAAAATACAGTTTGTTCAAAGCATTATACAGAAAGCAAATCAGATCAGAGTGCTAATTTAAGAAGCTGACTTTAAAAAATGTACTAATAATAATACACACCAGCTGAGGTTGAACTGCTTTGTGCTCCTCCAAATGCCCCAGTTTCAAGCAAATAGTTTACTGTGTATTTGTCCTTTTGCCCAATTTCTGGCCACTGAGTGATGTGTGAATACAACAGCTAACAATGATAAACTTATAACAGTGGGCATGTTAACAAACAGACACGGGGCAACAACAGCACTTGGATTAATTTTGTAAAAATAATTTCCATACTCTGCTTGTTTCCACTCTGTTTTGATCTCCACCAATTCTTGAGGGAAAATATCTGGATCTTCAGCTGCTAAATGCTAAGCTGTGTTCACCAGCTGTATACTGTGTTGGTATGCTTGAGGTAATGAATTGCTTAGTAGGTTTTTAGGGCATCCAGCTGTGCACAAAGATGCAAGCGTGTTGACGTTAAAACCAAAACATGAAAGAAGCTTAAAGAAGCTAAAATGGCTCAGGTGAGAGGTTTTTTTTATTGATTAGTCACTAAAAATGAACTGTTTCGTATTAGACGTTGGGATGTAATTGTTTGCTAATACGGCATAAAAACGGTGGCTGCTCGTGTAGGAATAGTCTTCAGTTCAGTACAGTTCAGCTACATGATCATTTTCGTTATAGTTGATTTATGGGCGACTCTGCATGAATTTGTGATATCTGTTCTGAGAAAGGAAATAAATTGTCAAAAAATGTCCTGATTTAAATCATCTGAGCCAACTCACTGTGATAGTTAGATTTCAGCTTGTCTTTTGATCTAAAAGGCAGAACGTATGCTGTGTACATTGTGTGCATTTGTCTGTGAGAGCACAGCTTGCAGCTGATATAATGAGCAGGGGAGAGGCGAGTCAGTGTGTGTGACTGATGCAATGTTGATGATGGACGGCCACTGAGTCATTTGCAAACACAGTTTGTTATTTTGTGCAAATCCATTAAACAAATTTGAAATATTGTTTCAATTTTACTCCCTTTAAAGAAAATAAACTGTGCGTTAGTGTCTGTGTGATGGCTTTGCTTTGTTTTACTCTACTATAGTGATTTATTGATGCTGCTGCATCCCCGGTGTGATTAATGTGATTTTGTTTACTGCACAGACTAGGTTGCAATTAGCAAAATGTTCTAGCACATTTTGTTTTATCCCAGATAGTGTAGTCATTCACAGATTGGATAGGCAATGAATCATGCAAATTCAACGAATTTATTTCATTGTTTTATGTAATTCTGTCTTCATTGAAAACATGAGGTTGCCTGTAGTGTAAATGTGATGCCCCCCACACATCATTTCCATTTGGTGTCATTGACAGATGCCGTTCTCTCTTTATTTGGTCAGGTTTCAATAACCTGAAACCAACAGCCAGATCGGGCGCCTGCTGTCTCTCAGTGTCATGTCCCCTCATTGAAAAGTAGGAGAGAGAAAGGAGGTGAATAAATCAGAGCTGTGTTATATATTATGAGAAGAGGCTAAATGGAAACAGGGCAGTTTCGAAGATCAATACAGAGCACAGAGAAGAGAGCCCACAGCATGGAGGGAGAATACCAAACAAGAACCTACTTTTCTTTACTTTCCCTACTTATTTTCTGCCCCCTTTCTTCACCGCAGCCTCACTTGTCCCTATATTTTAAGTTTTTGGGCTTGTTTTGGTGTTACCGTGGGATTAAAAAAGGAAGGAAAAAAAAAATCAAATATGAAAGTGACATTATTGGCTCTGGGTTACATGCCTTGCCATTTCTCGCCAACCCCACAAAAGCAGAAGGGGGATCCAGTAAATTCCTTGGCCGAGCAGATAATGTGGAAATGTTGACAACAGCAAATTTGAGCAGAGTGAGTGATTTAAGGACTACAGCGGGTGACAGAGAGCATGAGAGTAATGGTTTTCAGCTTCTTTCTGCTTGTCTGTGACAAGAGAAATGAGCACACTTGCTTGAAAGATCTTGTCAGAGCTTGTGGGCAGTTTGAATATTTTTAAGCTTGGTTGAATGTAAATGACACAGTTTACATGAGTAGCATTTGGTTTTTAATTAGCTAGCACAGATCTGCTTTTAACTGTCAACAACCCTCGTATTACAACTAGTTTTATTCCCAACTTTCAAAGCCGCTACAGAAATTATCCAATGAAAAGCAGAGGAGCTCAAAGATGCGGCAAATAGATCACCCTTTTATTTTGCTGGTTTTGAAATTTATTTTGCTGGTTTTGAAATTCAATGATATCAATGATGTTTCATCTGCCAGAGCAGCTGCTTCAACCTCAACTAATGAGTTTCTTGTTGAATGCAGCATTTCTGAGATTTTGATTATGATGACTCGTTTATCATGCTTGTTATTAAAGAGAAATTCTTCATTTGGTGTAATTACACAAAATATGTTATAGTGGCTGAGCTTCTTCTCATCATACTTATTCCTGTACAGTGGGACCACAGTATAATCTCCTTTCATCCCTTTTTATGCACATGGATTACTGCATGTTGCTTTTATTATGCTGTGGTAGAAGTAAAAACCCTTATTTTTACTTTACACACTACCTCATTAGAGCTACTGTATGCTCTAGATAGTTGTTTTATTAAATATGTTCATTAAACATGTCGTGCAGCACATCATCGCACATATTAACTAATATGTAAATGCCATTTTATAATGCTTATAAAAGAAATAGAAAGTCATACTATTTGGTGTGACCAAAAGTTTGTACAATATCTCTTTATAAGTGGGTCTTTATATAGGTTCCCAACAGTTCATTGTTCTGTTTGTAGAATTTAAAACCTTTAAATGTCATCATAAAATGAGAAATAAAGCACAAATAAAACCACACACCCACAATAATATGTATTCTGCACACAGACTCTGTTAACAGAGAATTTGGCACAGGGCTAGAGAATTAGCACTTAACAGGCTCTCTGTTCCACTTTTCGGTTAGATGTAATGCAACTTTTTGTTGCCGCTGTCTTATTTTAATGTTTCCACAGCTGAGCTGTGAAGTGCAGCTTTGAAAACAATCTATTCTTGCGAACCTTGTGGTACAAATTATTCTTAAGTCAGATGAAACACCTTTAAGTCCTTCCTTGACTCACCTGGCTCGATGTCACTGTGGGTGGAGTAGATGTATGACTATAGCTGTATTTGAACAATTCACGTCATGCAAGACACCATAACTGGCATACCGGTACAGCTGACATACCATATAGCACAACTCATAAGACCTTGCTGTCATTAGTGCAAAAAGAAGTTGAGTAATTTTATGTTTTAAATCGCAATGATGTATTCAAGGGAAATTCGGTGAGCTGGATGTCTATGAAAGATGAGTGGGTTTCCAAAAGCATGTCATAGATGAGTGATTCTGAGAGGAAATCAACTTTTGTGTCTACCTCTGACAGGAGGCAGACACAGATGTTGCAAAAAAGATGACATTCATTCTTTCTATCATGCTTCACATTAAAAAGTTGCTGTTTGGCAGGCTCTCAGATTTACGCATTTCCTTGAATGCACCATCAAAGCAGATATTTCATTTGTTCTCTGTGATGGATTTCCAAATGAATTATCAGCAACTTTACCCTGCAAGTTGAGTCTCATTTGTTTTTCCATTTTATTTGTTGAATAAAGAACAGCGGCTGCCGATAAGCCAGGAAATCAGGACTATCAAATCTTGTGTTCCGGCCCTTTAAAAAGGAAATACTACATCTGGTGTACAGTTGTTTTATTTCACATGTTCAAACCAAAAGTATAAAAAGAAAACTGTGCACTGCAACTTCTCAGTTTGTTCACTTTTTGTGCTTTGCTCCCCATTTCGGTTCCCTTTCATTTGTGCATCATCTGTCTTATTATTTACGTGGGTCATGACACCATTAACATAATGTATGGACTCACTGCATGCAGTCCTGCTTGTATACCTGAAACTCTAAAATGTTCCCATGATAGAAAAATAAAGGGAGAAACATTTGTTAATGTTATGCTTCCTGACTGATGTCATTTTTAAAGTATTCCAGCCCACAAATGAGTATTGCAGACTTTCTTGTATAATTGTCTTCCTGACATTAGAGGTTCGATGGCTCAAAGCTAAAACATACATTTTAATCACCAGCCCTCACCCTGTTGCACAATTCCCGAACTCTTGCTGTAGTTGTGTAATGCCTGTGTCTGAAAAAAAAAAAGACTGACTCCAGCTCGCATTTTTATTTGCATATTACAGAAATGTTTCAGTCATGCTTCTTTAATCTCGGGAATATTTTAAAGATCAGCCCAATCTTGTCATCTCAACACAGAGTGAAACCCATCCATGCTTTTGTCACATCCTGATTAAATTACTGTAATGCACTTTTTGCTTTAGTAACTCAGTCATCCTTGAAGTGTCTACAGCTTGAGCAAACTTTTTCTGCAAGACTGAATATCAAACTATAGACATATGTTAATAAAAGCTCTTCTTTTGCATTAGTACATTTTTGAATTGATTTTCTTCTGGAGGCCTTGCATACCAGAGACAAGTCTATGGAGTTGTTGAATTAGCTTGTATTAATGCTATTCTCGGTAGTACCGTAACAGAAAGCCATGAGAAAATGGATCAAGGTTTTTTAGCAGTCTCTTGGACAGCTCAAATCAAAAGGAGAAGAAGTATTCTCTTTATGACTCCTTAACTAAGTTGAATTGCTGAATCTTCCACATAAACTTCCACAACAATTTATATATATATATATATATATATATATCTATAGCTTGAAACCTGGATACCCCGTAGCCGGTTACCAAGATTACGTGAAGTACCCTCAGAAGGTCTGCTAGATGATGTTAATGCAGCACTACGGGCAATACCTACAACCACGATTACCGACACTAACAAGCTGATCTACAATACGGCAGCAGTGATCAGTGAGATGCTTGGCTACAAGTTGAACAGCCACAAGGGGCAGTACCCTCCATGGAGAAGGAGGCTAGAGGCCAAGATCAAAGTAGCACGGAGGGAGGTTAGCCAACTAACGGAGTTGCAGAAAGGTGCGACAAAGAAGGTGCATAAGAAATACAGCAAGCTGTCCATACCTGAGGCCTTGGAAACTGCCAAGCAAAGACTCACAGCCTTGGCCAGCCGCTTGAGGAGGTACACCAGAGAGATAGAAGGCAGGAGAATAAACCAGCTGTTCTCCACAGAACCAGCAAAGGTGTACTCTCAGTGGCAAGGGAACAATAATAAGAGAACAGCACCACCAAGGCTGGAGACGGAGCAATACTGGAAGAGCATATGGGAGAAGGACGCAACCCATAACGGCAATGCTCAGTGGCTAGTGGATCTGAGGGCAGACCACAGCGACCTCCCTGAACAGGGTCCAGTAACCATCACAGTGGCAGATATCCAAGAAAGGGTCTCCAGTATGAAGAGTTGGACAGCACCAGGCCCCGACATGGTTCACGCCTACTGGCTAAAGAAGCTGACTGCACTCCACGAGCGTCTGGCAGCACAAATGAACCAGCTGCTAGTTAACGAGAGACACCCGGAATGGCTAACCGAAGGTCGGACGGTCCTGATCCCCAAGGACCCCAAGAAGGGACCGGTCCCCTCCAACTACCGACCAATAACCTGCCTCAGTACTACATGGAAGCTCCTGTCAGGCATCATATCGGCTAAGATGAACAGGCACATGGGTCAATACATGAGTGGGACACAGAAAGGAATTGGCAAGAATACCAGAGGCGCAAAACACCAGCTACTGGTAGACAGAACAGTCAGCCGAGACTGCAAGACCAGACTGACCAACCTGTGCACTGCCTGGATTGATTACAAGAAGGCCTATGACTCAATGCCCCACAGCTGGATACTGGAATGCCTAGAATTGTACAAGATCAATGGGACCCTAAGAGCCTTCATCAGGAACTCAATGGGGATGTGGCGTACAACACTAGAGGCCAACTCCAAGCCCATAGCACAAGTCACCATCAAGTGCGGGATCTACCAAGGAGATGCTCTGTCCCCACTGCTGTTCTGCATAGGCCTGAACCCCCTCAGTGAGATCATTAACAAGACTGGCTACGGATACCGACTACGGAACGGAGCAGTTGTCAGCCACCTCCTGTACATGGATGACATCAAGCTGTATGCCAAGAGTGAACGAGACATCGATTCACTGATCCACACTACCAGGCTATACAGCAATGACATTGGAATGTCGTTCGGACTGGAGAAGTGTAGTCGGATGGTAACAAAGAGAGGGAAGGTAGTCAGAACTGAGGGGATTGAACTACCAGAAGGCAACATTGCAGACATAGAGGACAGTTACAAGTACCTGGGGATCCCGCAGGCAAATGGGAACCATGAAGAGGCCGCTAGAAAGGCTGCAACCACCAAGTACCTGCAGAGGGTCAGGCAAGTCCTGAGGAGTCAGCTGAATGGTAAGAACAAGATCCGGGCCATCAACACGTACGCCCTGCCCGTGATCAGGTACCCTGCTGGGGTAATAGGCTGGCCAAAGGAGGAGATAGAAGCCACTGACATAAAGACAAGAAAGCTCCTTACCATGCATGGAGGGTTTCACCCCAAGTCCAGCACCCGGAGGCTGTACGCTAAGCGGAAGGAAGGGGGCCGGGGACTGGTGAGTGTCAGCACCACAGTCCAGGATGAGACAAGGAACATCCAAGAATACATTGGGAAGATGGCCCCAACTGACCGAGTGCTCAGTGAATACCTCAGGCAGCAGAAACCCAAGAAAGAGGAGGGAGACGAGGAACCATCATGGAAGGACAGGCCCCTGCACGGTATGTACCACCGGCAGATAGAGGAGGTGGCTGATATCCAGAAATCCTACCAGTGGCTGGACAAAGCTGGACTGAAAGACAGCACAGAGGCACTAATCATGGCAGCACAAGAACAAGCTCTGAGTACAAGATCCATAGAGGCTGGGGTCTATCACACCAGGCAAGACCCCAGGTGCAGGCTGTGTAAAGATGCCCCAGAGACAATCCAGCACATAACAGCAGGGTGCAAGATGCTAGCAGGCAAGGCATACATGGAACGCCATAACCAAGTGGCCGGCATAGTGTACAGGAACATCTGTGCCGAGTATAACCTGGAAGTCCCGAGGTCAAAATGGGAGATGCCCCCAAGGGTGGTGGAGAATGACCGAGCTAAGATCCTGTGGGACTTCCAGATACAGACGGACAAAATGGTGGTGGCTAACCAACCGGACATAGTGGTGGTAGACAAACAGAAGAAGACGGCCGTAGTGATCGATGTAGCGGTTCCGAATGACAGCAATATCAGGAAGAAGGAACACGAGAAGCTGGAGAAATACCAAGGGCTCAGAGAAGAGCTCGAGAGGATGTGGAGGGTGAAGGTAACGGTGGTCCCCGTGGTAATCGGAGCACTAGGTGCGGTGACTCCCAAGCTAGGCGAGTGGCTCCAGCAGATCCCGGGAATAACATCGGAGATCTCTGTCCAGAAGAGCGCAGTCCTGGGAACAGCTAAGATACTGCGCAGGACCCTCAAGCTCCCAGGCCTCTGGTAGAGGACCCGAGCTTGAAGGATAAACCGCCCACAGGGGCGTGCTGGGTGTTGTGTTTTTATAGTGAATTCCTTTGATTATATTTGGTATATAGCACTATGCAAAGGTATTATGTACACTAAAGGATTCCTATCCATCAAATAGTACCATGAAGAGATGTGCTACTTAGAATATATACATTCATAAGTAATAGAAATGGGCCTCGCATGCAAAGTGATCACAAGACTGAGAATCAGCTCAAATCCAGCGATAACAGCAGGGATGCGGGGAGTCGAGATGGTAGATTTTATCTGATTGTGCAGCATTCCGGTGGATGGAAAAGGGAGACCAGACATATTTCTTAAGTAGTGGTGACTGTACCGACTAACACTGACTCCACATTGGAAACAATAGCCAACCAGATAAGTCATAATTCAAGCATGAGATGCCAAAATATTCTGCCTTTTATTCCTCGCTATGAGTTGAGCTCCAGTAATGCAACTCAATAGCCTCTCTGATTAGGGCCTTCTTGGCTTGTTTACCCCCACATCTTTTATATGCCGCACTTTTTCAGTTATATATTTGAAAAGTGCTGGTCCAAGCTTAGATAACGTTAATGCTAGCACGATGACATCATCAGCATTATATTTTGAAACTTTAGAAAGCTCCTCCAGAGTCACAGCAGATGATACAGCAGGCTACAGGGAGGTGAAAATAAGCTGAGTGCCCCTTTAAGTGTAATACGTGTTTTAAAAGCACCACAGGGGATGTAATATTTAATGATTAGTATTCCTTTTCACTTTACTGTGTACTGTAAAGTATTGGAATTTATTTTGTGCTGCTCTGACTGAGTGGTTATATTATCAGCTGTCCTGCAGAGCAGTTATGACCCTGACACTATTGTAGTTTATGAGGTCAGAAGCTTTACAGCATGTTCTGAAAATAATCTGCCGCACCGCAGCTGTTTGATCAACACGCCATACTACCACTAGGAAAGGACAGAGAGACAGAAAGAGAAAATAGAAAAGAGGTCCTCAGAGAGAGAAACAAATTGCATAATGTTCTCACAATGTCTTCAGCTCTCCAGTGATACAGCCACAGCCCCAACCAATTAGGACGCTTACATTAAGATAAGGACGTCCTTTATTTTGAAAGGTCGGGCTGCAAGAACAAAAGGAATTTTTAAAGTGTGTTTGCACTCAATGTGCATTATACGCACCAACACGCGCGCGCACACTGACATGCATACTTTACAACACCTTTGTACAGTTATTAATGCCCTGCGGCTCTCACTCCAAATTGAATCTAATCAAGTGAAATGCTGTGAGGGTCCTCGGGAGAAAGAGCAGCTCTGACGGTGACCGCTTACAATAAAATCCCTGACATTTGGAAACAAAGCCTGCTCTACCTCTGAGCTGTAATTGCGAATGACAAATGCCGCAATCTTGGATAAATGTGTGTGACTGCTGTGGGATATGTATGCAGTAAAATGTGTGTTCATACATTTGTGGGCTTTGTAGCGACTTTGTAGCATGTGAATATATGTGTGAGTGGAGTGGCTGAATGGTTTTAATAATTTCTTTTGAGGTGGTCCGCATGTTGGAGTACAGTGGAACTAATTACGCTAATTGTTGGGAATGCAGCTGTTGTAAATATGTTATGAATAGAGTCCTTCCTGTCCTGCTTCTGCTGCACATTTCAGTGATTTTTATCAGCCTGCAGCTTCAGAAAATACCACCACAAAAGGGAAAATGCATTTTTAAAATCTGTTTAAAACTGTCTGTAGCAAGGCAAGGTGAAAAGCTTGCTAGTTAGCCTCCCCCTGAAATATTAACTCACCAGCAGAAATTCCCATGAATGTCATGTCCAAGGGCTTTGTAAAAGTAGACAGGGTGGTTAATAATTCATATAAAAATCGTGTTTCAAACTGCTTGACTCTACTTCATCAGCTGTGGAACCTTGTAGTCTGGTTAGTAAGCTAGAATAGTATTAAGACCTTACTGCAAACAACAGCCTATTAAAATGAGTGAGTCGGAAAAATCTGACGTTTACAGAATTGTGTTTGCTTTTAAGAAACAAAGCACTTGCATATTATCTGTGTGCTTTATGATTGGCTTATGTCAGATCATTATCTAGTATTGTTCTTTGTTCTAGGTCATTTTTTTATGATTGTACTCTATAATTACAGGGTTACAACACGTGAGCTTTTACTATGCCTCCATTTTTTCACGCTTATGCAATTACTCACGGTCTGCCAGCTATCCCAACTCTGATGGGTCAAGAGGCGGGTACACCCTGGACTTATTGAAATTATCAATTTAACATTACCTCATATTCATTTGTCATATTATCTTAGAGTTGAAATTGTTAGTTAGAATCAGTTTTACTGTTTTTCTAAACGCTACTGTTACACCAAGTGAGTGAAAATTCAGCAGTTGCAGTCTCTTGAATTTGCTCGTTTTGTGGTAGCAGGGTAATTCATTTAGCTTTATTTAGCTCTGCTGTTCAGAAAAAATGAGGACATTAGAAAATGTATACTTTGGCATTTGAAAAGTTGAAATGAAAGTGGCTATAATTGGCATACCTAGTTCATTGTTTGGAACAGAAAACCGCGTATGAAGTTCAGTGTTGTGCAAGCTCAGACTTCACAAGAGCTAGCTTAAAGTTCGGTTTACAGAGATTAAAGTGAGTCATTTCACATTCAGGTTGACATTCATTTTAACCTACTCTTAGCTATTCTTTTTTGTTGCTTTTTTAAGTAGCCCCCCCCCCCCCCCCCCCCCCCCCCCCCCCCCCATAAAGGTACACGCAATATAACTTTACAGATTTATTGCTGATGTGGCTGACTTTCTTTTTCAGATCTGGCAGGCAGCCTTTGTGTAAAAAGAATTCTCCAGTTTATTCATAAAAATAAAAAATATTTTGTATGGACTTGCTCTGATAGTACTGTTGATAGTTGCATCTAAAACCACTGCCGGCGCTTGGAGTGCCAAGGAGTTGTTTCCAGTGTGTCATGTGCACTGAGCACACTTCATAGCACTTGTTTATTCTGGTGAAAGAGAGCAACACTCGTGCCCAAATGTTTTGTTGCAATTACTAGTACTGTGCATGCAGTCCACCGAAAACATTTGCATGTCCGTGGTCAGCCCTGATGATGTTATATTACACAAAGTAGTTGATTCAGTGCCAGAGCTTCTGTGTATATTCAGATCATTTCCATTTGTTGTTTGTAAAGGAGTAGGTTCTCATGACAGATTTACTAGAGCATGCAGTTTCTGCGAAGTAGTCCAACAGGAAACACAAGATATATATACGTTTTTAAAAAGCAGGAAATGCTTCTCTCATGGCTTCAGCTTGGCCGATATTTACAGCAATATTTCTTTACTGAAGTGCCTTCCTTAACCCTCTCCTGCTGAATAAACATTAACCGGGCATGTAATTAGTTAAGGATTATCATATATCTGATATGTGGGTGGCAGGAGATACATTCTGTTCTAATTAAACATTAAAACTGTCATTTTAATCACTGTCAGTAACCTGTAACCTCAACACCCTAGTTGCATAACATCAACATATAAGCGATTACTCAGGCATCATTATGAAGGAGAAAGGCCATAAACACATAACAAATATAAATAAAACTCAGTGCACGTTTCAGAGCACATCATATCAAACCCTACATATATATGTGGTTCTAGTGGTTTCCTTTTCCTGTAATAAGTTGTCATCTTTCTGACACGGAGCTCTGTATTCGTATGACTTTATGTTACATTTTTATCTTTCTGTGTCATTGTACACTTTCAGCTGTTTTTGTTCAACGGTGTCTTTATGGTATTTTATTAGCTGGGAATGGCATTCTGTCTGTTGCCCCGGCGCTCAGGTCGAGACTTGAATATTTAAACAACTTTTTGATGGGCTGCACTGAAATTGCATACGCACAGTCATGCACCCTCAGGGTGAATTGTGAAACCTCTGTTGAGCCTTTAACAATCATCTAGCACCATTGTCAGAAGTCGAAAGTTAAAAGCAGGCTAGTCTCTTGGTTAGGTTCTTACACGGTGCCAGTATAATATTAACTGTCCGACTGTCTATCAGCATATCTTCCTGGGATTTATGGCAGTTTATTGTATCAGCTCAGTGTGCACTTCCTGTCCTGAGGTTCTCCAAATAACAGTAGAGGTTTCTCTGCCAGTCAGTTGTCACAGGTGATAATGCATTAGTCAAACTTACACACTGTAAATGGAATGTTAATCACACAAAAGTAAAGTCTGGCTCCAGTGGGAGGGTTTGCTATTACCTGTGTGAAACAGTGAGTGTAGCTTTTGAAGCAAGGCGACAAATCGTGATTTTTTTTTTTTTTTTGAGATTGTTATATAAATAACAAATTCACATTTATCAGCAAGTGGCTGTACACAGATACCTGCAAACACTGATTCACACCAGCCTTGTTTAAATTGCTGTTTGAGAATTCCCATCCTTGAACTTGCTTGTTAAAAGAAGGCATCTGGAGTTGTTTTGACATTCCTCTTGTCACCCAAGCAGCTATGCATGTCATGCATTTCGAACATGCCGCCCGGCAACGTCATATGTTTGCACTCATGAAAGTCATCCTGTCAGTTTGCTGAAGTGTATTATTACTACAAGGAAAGGATGTGAAACTTTCATGAAGACTATTTAAAGTCACAATGAAACAGCAGCGTTAGAGAATCTTGCTTCCTTAATTCGATGCATTTCCTGATACACACAGCGAAATCCCTGTGATGAGATACCAGCTCGCAAGGGACACCTGTCCGTCTGAAAACAGTGCAGATGTGGCACCTTTCACAAATTCTTGAAACAAAATAAAGTATTAAGTTTGTTCTGCTGGTTTACATATTGATCCTCCTTGGTTTTATTGTGAATCAAATAAAATTTCATTAGGACAAAGTCTGAGATTACAGATAATTTTATATTCACAGCACACTGGCAGTAGATGTGCTTGAATATAAAAGTAGCCGAATAATGATCGATGAGCTAGAATGAAATCATAAAAGCCGAAGAGAAATGGAAGAGTGGATGTGTTCTGTAAAAATTAAGTGCTGCCCTTCTCTACAACTCTTAGAGGGGCACTTGAAAAAAGCAAAACAGTTACAGTTCAATGTCAAATTAAAGTATGTGTAACCTCTGTGGCCCTTCTAACTCCGTGCCTTTTTGTTGTGTTTTCCAGGCCAGGAAGAAGATGGGCGCAAGGTTTTAGTCCTCAGTTACCCTCAGTATTGTCGTTACCGTTCCGTTTTGGCACGGCTCAGAGAGCAGCCGTCCTCTCTGCTCATAGACCACACGGTGCTGGCGCTGGGCGGCATTGCTGCGTTGGATGGAAGCACGAGGATCCTGTACTGCCGGGACACCTTCGAACACCCCACCCTGCTGCAGAATGAGAGCATCTGCGACGAGTTTGGTGAGTGTGGCAGCTGGAGATTTGATTGTAGCCTTTAGATACATTATCATATTAGCTCATCTTGAATGCCAGCAGCTATTATAGTGCCAGTTTATGGAACTTTGAGTGTTGGCCCATGAAACATCAAACTCATCATGTCCTGATCTTTGAACATACGCATGCTCTTAAAACTCATTCTCACAGTACGGTTCATCTCAAACTCCCAATTATGTCATTTTGGTTACCTAGACCATTTGTTCAAGTCTGCTTTTAGTGGGAAATTGGCATTTTGGGCCAAGTAATTTAGTTCCATTGTGTGAAAATTGTGAAATGGTGAAAAAGTACTTTAGTTCATTTAATATTTTCACTTGTTAAGGGCTGCCTATCAAAACGAAGTCCATCAGAGGACAAAGAAAAACAGAGCCAGTGAATTATTCTGGTTCCCATGCCAAATACTGTTGTGCTGTGAAAAAAATATAGGATTTAATGAGCTGAGAAAAACAGCCCTGCTTGGCTTTCTGACAAGGAATTTTTCAATAGGCTGAGTTTGAACATTAAAGTGAAATCACTTCAGTTGACTTGTTGAATGTGAATTTTGAAAGTGACAAAAGCACATCTGGGGGCGTGGAGTTAAAACAAACTGAGCTTATCTTTCTGTGAATTTGCTTCATGACGCTAACTGCCATTAACATAACAGACCCACATTTCCAAACTGTCAGTGGCTAATTTGAATGCGGGTAATGTCGGTGCCAGATTTTGGCACAAAGGAGAATAAGACCGCACCTTCGGCTCTGCTGCATTGATTCAGATCTCTTTCTCTCACATAGTACGACGTGTTAGGACACTGGAATGCTATTTAACTTTTAAATAACTAGATTTTATTTAGTTTTTTTCTTGAAAATGTAAAATTAGGGCCGAGCTGGACCAATAGTTGGTGTTTGTATTGGCACAACACCCGCCAAAATCACTGGAGTGAATATCAAATAAAAAGACAAACAAACAGTTAAACGCAGCCCATTTGCCTAAACTGTCGAGCAAATGCTTAACAACGCTTTGAGTGACGTGCCATAAAGAGAGCAATCACCAGAGCCGTGTAAGTCGAGTAAATGTTAGCAAGAACATGAGTGAGACCTGTCACCGATGCTGTCATCTTGTCAGGTTTGTGGAGTTATGCTTGAGGAGGAAAAAGCAAAACAGACGAGTGCAACTGTGCAGTTTATTATGCAATGAATATATAAGAGTATGAATGTTTGAATGGTGCTGACAAATCAGAAATTATACTAAAAGTTCCCTAAAAAAGCTAAAAAAGTTAAATGACAGAAATTGTGTTGCATAACCGAGATCCCTGCTGTTAGGGCGTATTCGTCACATAGTATGCTGTATCCACTAATATATCACTAAAAGCTTAGTTGTTTAAGAGAGGATTGGATTGATATTGATACCAAAAAAAGTTTTTCAACACCTTTTATTATACCTGTTACCTGACTTGGTTTATAATTAAATAAATATAAAAATAATAACGTTTTATGTTTTTCAAAGCTGTGATTTGTCTTCATAACACGTCACTCCCTTGTTTGTTTCCTGTGTTTGCCCTTTACTTTGAAACCAAATGTACTTTTGATCAATGCTTTTTTAGTTTACGTTACATAATTAGAACCAAGAGAGGAATCAGGAATCACCTTTTGCTTTCTGACATATTTTCAGTATATTTGCGTTTATTTAGTGTCTACTGTTCAAACATCCTCATCAGTCACACCTATGGAAAGCATTCAGCGTTTCCGGAGAAGAGTCTTGAAGTGCTGGAACATGTCTGTCTGCCATTCAATCCGCTTTCCTTGCCTCTCTTGAATCCATGTATTAAACCCAGAGTTGGTCTAAAACAAAGGATTAAAGTGATTCATCTCTCTCTATATATTTCCTCTGCTCGGTTGCTCAGCGGGTTCTTGTGCAGCATCGGTTTGACATTCACATTAACGACTCCTCTGGTCAAAAGTCATTGTTTTTCTTTTCCTGTAAATTTGCCAGTAGGTAATTGCATTTTAAGAGAGCAGCAGAGGTGAGACCAGAAGGGAAAACGGTTTTAGGCATAGGAAAAATAAGTTATGAATAGTAACGCTAACATCCTGTGGCGGCTGTTGCTCATTCACTTGGCTCAATAATACCATTCCTCTGTGAGCCACATTTAAGCTAAAGGTTTATTTTCATAGCCTAAAGGAATTCCACTATTTTTTTGACTAAGGCAACCAGATTTCTAATGTTCTTCACTTAAGGGTTTACTAGTTTTGAAGCAGAGCTTTATTTCTGCTGGAATTGCTGCTAGGAGACTTGATTGTGATTTGTTTCAAAACAGCAGAGCTAAGTAATTTTCTTCACTCTGGCAGGTGAGTTAAAGCCTCAAGGGTGTCTTACTTGTAGGCCTAAACACACACGCATGGGTTTTTGCACATATACACAGCTGCTGAGTAAAGTTCTTCTCCCATTTATAGGCTCCATATGAAAAAGCAGCTATAAACGCCATATTAAATCCACCTTTATTACGATAAATACTAGCACAGTGGACACGTAAGAAGGAATACTGTGCTGCTGTGAAATATTAAAATGTTAGAAATTGATCCGGGGAACAATTTTAGGACTTTTTCTTCCTGTGCTTCTCTCAATGCTAATTCTGACCTTTTGGATTCAGCTAAATCTGCTGTGGCAGCTGTAATAGCTGTCCATCTTGTCTAGGCTAATTCATGAAAGTGTGTCAAGCTACCTCAGGAGGTAAAGAAGACGAGAGGGCAAAAAAAAAAGAGTTTAACTGAGCCTTTTGGTATAGAAGTGTGTGAAATGCAGCCGTCAGATGGTGGTGAAATCCAGTCTATTCTTGGCATCCTGGTTACGGATTCAACAGAGCACTACAATATGTGCATGTACAACATAATCATGTAGGGGATGATTATTTAATAAGCAGCATATGTCGTTTTATTTGAGCATGTTCAGTGCACTCTCATTCTCATTTATCTGCATTTAAAGAGATGATAATGAAACATTAGCGTACTTGGGCTGCTGTTGTCTATATAATGGCTTTCATTTCTTCTGCGTTTGCTTGGAGTTCACTAAGGTGCGGAGATGGTGCAGAGTTATTCCTGGTGTATTAACGACATTAATCAGAAACGTTCTTCATCTGACTCAATCCAAGCTCGTGTTTTTTTTTTTCATCCACGTCACTACCAGCGTCCCTGCTTTTGAGCCAGCTCGAGCAAAACCGGGGTTGCGTCAGTTACCAGATCTTTAGTCCTGTGATCCATATTCATGTTCAGCATCGCCTGTCACCCCTGCAGCTGCTTTCCTCGCGGGGAATGACACAGATTTTGTTTATAATTATCATGCATTCTCTGCCAACGTGGATTGATTATACCCATGCTACTTTGTGTCCCCAATTTAATTTCTTGCCAGGAGGAATGTAATATTAACACTGCACAGTCGTACGACAGGAAATTTAAGTTATGCATTAAACGTTGCCAGTGCAGATATTTTTACTTATTGTGTGCTTACTGACACACTCAAAGAAAAACGATCTCTTATATAAAGCTAAGAGTAATGACAGACTGTGCTGGAATAAAATGCCTTGAGAAAAAGCCATAAATAGCGCTGAATGACAGATGACAAGGGTCAGGTATTTGTTATTAGCTGTCCTGGTTATGTTGAGTATTACTCACATTAATTTGGCAGGGACGCAGTATGTGCTACAAGGCAATAACATAAACATTTGTAAACTCAACCTAGAGGTGCTGTATATGATATATTTAAACAAGATGGCCGTCTGTTTTGGAAAATATTACAAGCACCATTTTTTCCCGGTTTCTCGGATTCTCAAGTTATGCTTCCAAACTGCTGACCTTCCTCTCCGCTCCCTTCTCCACCCCCCCACCCCCCCACCCACCTCCAGAAACCTAACACTCCTGGTGTGCACATTGCTTAAATCAACAGTATTCTGAGAGTTAGTGAGGCAATCACTTTTTTGAGGCAAAGCAGTTGAGAGGAGTTACCCTCTTCCTCCTCCTTCTCTGGCTTGCTCACATTTATCCTATATGCTCCAGGTCTTGGCACAGAATCTATATATTTTATTATCAGCTTTGTTTTTCTTTGAAATACATCTCAGTCATTGCTGATTTGATTTTTATCAAAAAGAAACATTTTCATTGCAATCCTTTGGAATCCCTTTTTCTTTTTTTGTAATCCTCCAGGGTGGGAGGAGTATAAAAAAACAATTTATTGCTTCAATATATTAATGCTGTCCAGATGCACCAATCACACACAATATTTTACAATCTATTTTTGTACTGCGGTGCATGAGCGCTGGTTTAATGCATCTGTGGCTGAATTTAGTTGAGCTTTGTGTGCTTTTAAGAGGTTTTTCTGCATGTCAGAGTCAGTGGTGTCTGTGTTTGACAGGAACAAAAGAAACATTTGAACTGAACTGATGCTGACATACACGGAGGGAAAAAAATGAGTGAATCTATAGTAAGTAAACAGCCTAAAATCCTGAACCTGTGCTTTTTGAGATACAATCTTTGAAAACATTGAGTCCTTCTAGCTTGATTGGGCTGGGTCACTAGATGAACATACAGCATGATGTCATTGTTTCCACAACTTGAACCACTTTCTCGCTGCTCTTTAAACATGAAATCTGATTAGATGAAATATGCATATGCCAATATCGTCCCACGACAGCTCCGTCTGTCAATGTAATAGGCAAATTGCTTGCTAAGCTCATGTTTTCCTATCTCCTCTGCAGATTTGTGTTAACCACGGCCCATGAATTTTTCATTGTCCATATGTCATGGTATACAGAGGCCGTAGAGGAGGATTTTAGAGGAGGACAGAGGACATGCTGTGGCTGTATAGTCACATTTCATAATCAGGACATGAACTGTATATAAAAACAAAGTGAACATCTGGTGAAAGATCACTTACACATGACAACGCACATTGCAATGTCCTTGTGTAAGATGTGAAAGTTGTATATTTTTACTTTATTAGCACCTAAATTACTCACATATAGCTTTAATATATACTAGGCTTGTGTTTCATCGTATCTAATGTGTATGGTATGCACGGCAGAATAAATGCCACTGTGCTATTTTAACTAAAACCACTTTCCTCCGCTGGCATCGGTAGCATTAGCACTTCTCTATCGTGTAAGGCACAATTGTTTTGTATTATCCCTCTTATGTCATCAGCAACACAGCAGCTCTACACATATGGCTTTGCATTACTACTTATCTATTAATAGCAAAATGTAACATAGATAAATAAGTAGCTTTGGGGAACAAGCTTAGCTTTTATTTCCAGTGCAAAAGGTTTGTCAGCGAAGGAGCTGATGGAGGATATTTGGAGAAAAAAGGACATTCATGTCTTACTTCAGCATTATACCAATTCATTTGCTTCATTTTTGAGTGCATCAATGACATATAGTTCAAAGCACATCATAACCACTGAGCATGGGGGCGGTTCTTGTTTTGTGCCCTGGGTTTGCCCCTACACTCATGCTACTTCTGGCTCTTATATGTGGTGAAGATTTACGCATAATGAGTGGGAAACTGTCACCTGCTCCTCATAGTTGAATGCTTATATTTTAATGTAGTCAGTAATTTTCCACAAAGATGATAGAAATGCACATCAATCAAATGCTGAATGGTTGATAAACAGCAAAGGGCTGCTATCATTTCAGCGGAAATCCTCGTAAGCTGTTAATCTGTCATGAAATATGAGGTCTGTATCAACAGACATATACTGACAAAACATAAATTTGATTTCAATGCAGTGACAATGAAAATTGGTTTGTAGAAGCATAAAATTTCTTTTATGCAGTTGATCCTATAGTGAAATATTTAGTCACCATCTCATTTTCATGCTGTCATCACATGTTATTGCAGCTGCAAGGAGTGATTGTCTGGAAATCTCCCCTTTTTGCTGCATTTATGGAAACTCTGACATCCAAGATTTCAAAGTTAACCCGCCTTAAACTATTTTAAATCAGTCTAAGTTCTTATTATGCTTTTCCCTCTGCGGTTTTTTCCAGGTGAACTTTTCCTGTCAGCACATTGTAATTTTTGAATGGAGTGTTTTAAGAGGGGGCAGAGTCTTACACATTGGATGTTGTAGCGTCTTTGAACGCATCACAAAAGAATGACTTCAGACTGGCTCCTACTTGTAATAGCAGAACCACAAGATGTTAACAGTGGAAAAAATAATAATAAAGTGATGAAATGCTCAGTGCAAATGATTGCCAATAACAAGTATGTTGCAACATGTATGTGCAATTGTCTTCATGTTGACAGCTTCCAGGAATTAAAGGGAAAAATCTGGTAAATAAATAATATTTAATGCACACATGAAAAAGCACCTCCTCGAGCTCTTCTAAGCTTATAAACGATTTATTTTTAACTTTTTTTTCTTAAATAAAATGCAATGCTTTTTATGTATTACGTTACACTTGAGCTGAGGAGGTTAGCTTGACCTCATTCGTAATGGCTCAATTGATAAATCGGTTTATTGTGAGTTAAATGTGATAAAAACAACACACTGAGAGTCAGATTTTCATAAACGCCAGATGTGAGATGTGATACAACTTCTGAAATTCCCTAATATAAATGTACAGAATAGCATGTTGCAACCTGGGGTGAGCAAGTCTGACTCATACGTGTAACTGAAAACGCTGTTTACAGAGTCAGGCTCCGGTGTGGAAACACGTCCTGAATGCAGCCTTTTAGTCAGGTTTAAGTGTTCAATATCTCTGTGTAGGTGGAGACTTGTTGCCGGCTGTTTCCCTAAAAAAGGCTTGTGTAACTTTTAGTGACGTCAAAAATCATTGTTGCACCGCTGATACACGACAGCAGCAAAGTGAGGATTATACACTATGCGGTGAATGTGATTGATGTTTCCAGATTTTTTTTCTTTTCTTTTTTTTGTTCAAAGTGACCCAGATGTTTCTTGGAAAGGAGAGTGCTTAAACAGAGGCGGTGCTGGCTGCAGTTTTAGACATTTGTTTACAAATGTGTTAATTTTTTTTCTTATGAATATGCAACTATTTACTAAAAAGAAAATACAAAGAGAGGTGATAACTTGTCCTGTTTTCCTTTTCTTTGTTTGTTTGTTTGTTTGTTTGTAGATTTGAGAATTAATTTGAATGCCTTAAACACAGTAGCATATAAACAAGGAAAAGAAAAAGAGAACAAAGATGAAAGTATCTATTGGTCTATTTTGTTATGAGAATGATGATTATTTATAATCACCACGGCCTAATGCTGCGTAGCTTTGCAGAATGATAAAGTCCCTATGATTGGGCTCATTGGCTGACTCGATCCCATCAAGTGTAACTAGAGCGTGATCTATTAGAATACATATGTTTTATTGATGTATGGGCTTCGTGTTTATCCTGGCATTCATTTATTTATAGGTCGATGCTACGATTTTTTTTCCTCCAGTAATGAATAGGATAAGCCTTGAAGCTTATCCACTGCTCCCTTTCATCTCTCCCTCTCTCCCTCCCCCCCTTCCCTCCCTCTGTCTATCTCCCTCTCCCTCCCTCCAAAAGCCAAATTGAAATACTGTATTTTTTTTTTTTAGAGCCCCACTCCTACTGAGTTGTTGCTGCAGTCTGTCAGTATCAATGATGTGGAAGCGTTTGAACGTTATCCCGTTTTTAGCAAATCCTCCACATTATGTAACTTTGACTCTGTTTTACATTTGCCACTCTTGGAACAACAGGGGTGTGTGTATTTGGGGCAGTCCCTCTGCGTCCTCTTAACATTTCTTTGCAAAAAGGGATTTATTTTTTAATTTCCTCTCCTGGAACAATGGCCATTAAGAGCTCTTGCCAACACTTTGGCACAGTAAAAAGCTGAGGTGACATGTTCACTTGTCAGATATTTACAGCTTTTATTGTGCTGTAGTGTTTTTGTCCTGACAGAAAAACTGCGTTATGACTTATTACAGTTTAAATCAACACAGAGAGACCAGAAAGACATTGTGCCTTGCTGGATTTGAGCCAGTATCAGTTCTTTTTTTTAATATATACCATGCATAAAATTTATACTGTGCATATGGGTCTTGAGATAAATCAAATTATTTGGTTCACCGGGGTCAGAGGTCATTGCATTCCTCAGCATATGTGTCAGTCAGGGGCGCTGGGTTAAGATTAAACCCACTGTTAATAAGTACTTAACAGGTGACGCTGCCATCATGAGGCAATCACATGAGGTGGATAAAATGAAAGAGAAAAAGGAAAGAGTGAAGGAAGAAACGAGAAGGAAAGAGTTTCTTCCTGTAATTACGGCTTATTTTGACTATAAATTAAGTTTGTGAGATTTCCCTTGTAAAACATGTAACACTGTAACATAATTCCCTATTTACTTTGTAAATGGAAAGCTTGAGTCGACAGCCTTTATGAGTTTGCGCAGTGCTAAAGTACACACATTCACACCCCTGTTGAAACACACACCCCAATGAATCCGATGAGAATGATTTCATAATCCATCGCAATAATAAACTTCTTTGAACTGTTTAATTGGCTCTTCCTGGAACGGCACGGCTTCGCTTCATTTGATCTGATGAAAGAGTAATGTTGCTTCTCCCCAGGGGGAGCATGCACAACGGCGCACAAATAATGAATTAAGAACACTACTCCTTTTTTTTCAAAATGACTGCCATAATAAAGCAGGAAAATTCACGATGCACTTACACCAGTTTCCCCTAAATTGCTTTTATGTTTACTTGCTTATGTATTTAATTTTCAGAGCTGGCTTTAAGTGAAAATAAATCCCGATTTCTAAAGGGTAATGGATTGAGTTCACATGAAAAGTGTCATCTGAAGGAACCACTGTCGATAGAAATGCTTGGAAACGCTCCAGAAACATTCCTCATGTGTGATTCTGCGAAAAGTCACACTTGCACTGTTCTGGGAATGAATAGCCTGTGTAGTAGCAAGTAGTGACATTTGATTTAAAGGCATGCAGTGCATGTAAAGGGGGGGGGGGACTGAAGTAGGCTATGCAAAAGAGAGAATGAAATATGTAAAATTTAAACTGACAAAGTCATGATGGTTTGGGAGAATGTCCTCTCTGCTAGGCTGAGGAATATGAATAGTGACAGTCTGAATAGAGAGTCTGTGTACAGCAACAGTATGGTTGCAAAAATGAGCTCATTACTGGCAAATACACACACACATACACACACTTTCTTTTTTCATTACTATGGTGAGAATATTCCATTTACATCTGCTAATTGTAACCCCTAAAATGCCAAAACCCAAGACAGGGAAATTGGTGTACCACCAAAACCCCTAACCTTAACTGAATTATTTTTCCTCAGTTTTATCCCTTAAAAATCTCCTGAGACTTGTCAGGAAATCTTTAACACACACACACACACACACACACACACACACACACACACACACACTGAGCCCTCATGACTCTGCAGGCCAAGAGAACGATTTACATGATTTTATAAGTGTGAGATAAAAATATGGGAGAGTATTTTTAATGTCCTGGTAAACACACACTTAGAGGGATGTGGGCTTGTCTCCATGGCAACACTAGTCAGAGCGTGCCCGGCCTAGCGTTTTTGACAGTTTCTCCTGATGATGATTGATAATTACTACCTGACTTGTTGTCCCCATCTCCGCAAACATATGGCGAGATCTGCCCCCCGCCATATATCTGCCAAAATGTTCTTTTTTCTGATAATAGCTTTTTAATGTTGCGTTTTGTTGTGTATGCATAGCAGCCCCCCCCCCCCACCACCACCACCACCACCACCACCACCACACACACACACACGCACCCCCTCCCAACCCCACCCCTTTGTAATTACATTTGCCACCGCTCACATACTTATTAGAGAAAGGAAAGAGAAATAGATAGGAGAAGCAGGAGAGTGGGAGAAAGTCAAAAACAGGCAGCAGAAGGAGGGGGGGACAAAATTAATTTAACTTTCAATTGATGTGTTCTGCGCACTGCTGCTGGATTTAAATTTGACAAATTGTCAGGATTAACAGAAAGAAAGAGCATTTTACAGTATAGTCACATATTAGAAAATAAACACCAGATAATAGCCAGTGTGGTGGGCTGTAGTTTGAAATGGCAAGCGAGACTCTTTATTCCATATCTGTGTGCGCGGTATTTTATTATGCAGTGTGTTTGCATGCGTAAAGCTCATATTTAGATGCAATTGGAGGCAATCTTGTTATATTCACAGAGGCCATAGAGGAGGATATCAATCTATAAACATGATTTATCTACTGTGCACTGTCTAAAAAGGCATTAGCATAGGCCCTCTGTTGTGGATCTTATTACCTGACTGTATGCTGAAACCACAGACTAACACTGCAGACCTGACCAGCATTTAAAACATCAGCTAAATTCAGATTAAACACTGCACTCTTCCTTTTAAGCTTTTAGTAAATTGCACCTACATAGACAATTTTAAAAAATGAGTTTATGTGACAAAAAGATGACAACTGTTTCTTTTTGATAAAACACGCAGACCCGATCTGCTTCTCGGTAGGTGTAGGATGCTTCATAGAACATTTTATTTCTAATTTTCTCTTCCATTTAATTGGCCTCCATAACCTCTACTTCCAGGAACAGGAATATTATCAGCATCTGATTATGTCTTGTCATGTTCTGCTGGCTAAATCAGATAAACACAAGTATCTGATTTAACACGTTTGTAGTTACAGATATTCTAGTTCACTTATATCTGGCTGGCTCATATAATGTGTGGCTCACCTGCAGCAGGCAAAAGCAGGGCACTCTGCAGAAACCGAAGTCATTTCTAATACTGTGTGATTGAGGTCTGCCACAGGCTATGGCAACAGACAGGCTCTGTGAAGGAGATAATGATGCATACACACACAGCTGTCAGTCAGCTAGCTAAGGGGAATCGTCTTTGAGGGAAATAAAAACAGACTGTAGCCAATATAATGCGGTGTTTGTATAGGAAATGATAGGATTGGGGGAATAGACTGGAACGGGATGTCAGAGTTGTTGGAAACGAAGAGGAGGTCTGGTAAAAATCTCACACGGATTCCCATCTTTGCATTGTGAATATATTAACATAATCGCACTAACATTAAGCGCACATTAGAGAGAGCAAGTTAGATTTTTCTCTGACCACTAGTGGTACCAAACCATGCAGGTAGCTGGGTGTTGCTCCCCAGCCCATAACAACACAGAAAAATTAAAAGTATGAAAAATACTCTGAACTGGGAGTCTTCCAGCCATGGCTGTGTATCCTTGGGATAATTGGCAGACCAACTGTAGGATAAGTTCCAGTGAAAACTTGTTTTGGGGCTTAGGTTGTTGCGTTAATGTTGACTCACAACAGCAAAATAAGTCACAGTATACAGTACACCCAATTCCGACAGGTTCAACAACCCACACGCCCTTTTTTATTTGTAAATTGTCTTAATTACTTTATGGTCTGTAAATAGTTGTCATTATCAATAACGTGCAAAGAAAATAAAAACTTCAGTTCTTAGAAGCCTCCATTCATCTCCTCCCTACGTCGTTTCCGCCCGGACCTGTTTAAAACTCGTCCCTGACTTCTCTTTTAGTTTTTCTTTAAGTATAGATTCTAAAGATATGAACAAGATAATGAAATGAACGAAATGGCTGTTTTTGTTTGTTCCTTCTAGCTTTTTACATTTCATATATAATAACAACTGTCAGTGTTTGGTCAGTACACATGTGTTTGACTTGCTTCGCCAATAAAAAAAAAAAGATTTCCATGTTAACATTTATTCAACTGGCTGTGTGAAATATGAAGGGGATTACCAGGAATGACCCACCCAGCCCTATGAGTTGTGTCTGTGCACTCACTTTATTCTACTAATTTCCCACTAAATGGCAAACATAGCTGAGCACTTAGAAGCTAAGGAGTTGGATATTTCCCTCGAAGAGTGAATATTTTACATAGATAATAATATTGACATTGTCTCCAATTTAATGTTGTTAATTTAAATCATTTTTCTATTATCCTAATAAAAAGGAGAGGATAAGTGAACCTCTTTTCACCTCCTCTGAATTAGGTTTTAAAAAAATTTACACAGACAAAAATAGAGACATCAAAAAAAAACCAATAATGGGCTAAGCTTCTTTGTGTGTGTAATTTGGGCAAGCTTCCGCTTTAAAAAACGCTTCGAGCAGAGTCAATCAAGGTGCTGTTGGAAAGAAAGAGCTGTTTACAAGAAGCTGTCGAGGACCTGGGGATGAGTCGGTTGTACCTCAGGGGGACTGTTGTTAGACCTCTTTTAGAAACAGGTCGGCTTAATCCCTGCTTTTTACTCGGGCCATGCTCTAATAGCCTTGTATTACAGTGATTTTCTGTGTGTTAGTAGTCAGAGCAAGTTCCTGATACAGGTACTCTCACCAAACACAGCACCAGTGAAAATTTGAAATTGTTGCTCTTGCTGCTGGGCTTTGCTGTGTTTACTGATTTTTATCTCTTTCGCTCTCCTCTCCCTCTGTTAAATTGGAAGGTGAGTTTGTTGTTGTTGTTTTTAAAGGCTTGGCACAGCTCAGATGTGTTTTTGTAATAACAGTAACGTGTAACTATTATCATACCTAGGAAGAAGCCAAATAATTCCTCCTCATTAAATTCAGAATAGCTCTCAGGCACAGCAGTATTAAAATATCTTCTTATGCTGCAGATGCATTCATAGTCAAAAACAGGCAATAGCGGTGATGAAAATATTTCAGTGTTACTGATGTGAAATCCCCCTGAGGTTGACCTAGTATGAAATGCCGCACTCTTGGATTGTTTTGTGTGAAATGTTTTGCACTTTATCAATGATAATCTTCCCCTGTATATTTATGAGAAATTAATTAACACTTGTATCATCTATCAACCTACGGAGGTTTTGATGATTAATAAAAACAGTGTACTGTGTCCACCCACACACACTCGCTCGCTCTGTGGGCGCATTGTGTAATTTTTGATGATTGCAGCGATGGAGATGCTTGAAGTATTGCTGTTCATTAAAGTTTTTGTGTGTCTGTCTGTGTGTTTATGTGTCTCAAATGACTCTGAGCAGAAACGTGCCTCAAGCGTAGGAACAGAGGAATAGCTCTGCTGTCAGATGTGACAAAGTGAGAATTACAAGTATGTCAAAAGTGCCTGATGTTAGTATGCGAAAGGTGACGGCAGCTTCAGTCGCGGCATAATCGCGGCGAGGAGGAGGCATCTAATGCTGCTTTACATGAGGAAAATCAAGAGAGCTGTTTTGGTTTCGGTCATGATATTGTGAAATCTGTGTTGGGTTAGTTTGCTTGGTTGCCTCATAAAACAAAGAATGTTTGTAAAAGTATTCCGATCCTTTCTTCCCTTTGTTGATGCTTCGCTCTATTATACCATCACTTTTAAATTATGGTCATAGTGTAAGATAACTGGTAGGACTGCTTGTGTTTTCTGAATCTCTGCAGACTGCAAGTGCAAAGTCACTTACAGTCCATACACACGGGCAAAGCGGTCACAATTAGGAATTAAAGATAGGAATCAGAATTTCCTTTTTTTTCTAATAGGAGTGTGTGGGTATAATTAAAGCCAGCTCTGATGAAGGGCACTGTTGAGAGAGATTTAAGCGAGTCTTTTAAACCAAAACAGTGAGTGTGGGTGGAGAATGTGTGTTTTTTAAATATCCAGTGGTATTCGGTAAAAAACAAATCTATCACATCCTGATTTACTGCCAGCTTGAAAGGCAAATAACTGTTGTTTTAATTTGTGGTAAGCAGCGGCGACCTGTGCAGTAGGTTGTAGTACAAATGTGCTTAGGTGTTGTGTATTGCATTCCCCTTGAGAACCTTTTGATTAAAATTGCTGGCAATATGTGTCATAAATACCAAAAGAGCAATAGACAAGGTATTGACTCAGAGATGAGCCTGAGGAAGAAACATTAGCCCAGACGTGCTTTTTCCATGAGAGTGTGGTCAGAAACATCCAGTCCTTGAGAACAAGTACTTGAAATTCCTCCAAACTCTGAGCTCTTTGACGTACATATAGTGAAGACACATGGTTGCCCGTCATCGCTGGCTGAGGAATCAGTCTGGTACTGTTGGTTTGTTGCTTAAGAGCCTCCCTTGTCACTTCATTGTGCCTCCGGTGGAGTTGAAATGTTTCACCAAAGTGCAATATCACTTCGCTGATTGCACATTTAATGCTCCACTGCTCTACAGATTAAAGTCTGTGTCTTAAGCGTTGTATCAGAGGGCACTTTGTATCATGATTTGTCATGTGTTATTCATTACTTGTCAGGTTTTTTTTAACCTTTGGTTGTTTTGTTTGCATTGTGACAGCCGCTATTATTGTTCCTTATGAGTCATATTTAGTTTTATTCTATTTTTTTTTTTTGTTTAATTCTCTAAGTCTGCTTCTGTTTTCCATTTGAAAAACTTCCCCTTTTTCCAGTGGCATCTTTTTATGCATACATGGAAATACAGCTGCTCGGTCCTCAAAGAGTCTGTCCCGGTGCTTTATGTTGTATAACTTGCGGTAAATTTCCGATGCGCCACTGTAAGCTTGTATAGCAGACCTGAGTGACCTCCTTTGTCTGAGTGTGGGCGTATTCACAAGTTTAGTTTCATTTACAAATCCTTCCCTGAGGACTGCTTCTCACCTGCACAGATAGAGCTCTTCTCTCTCACAACTTTACAGTGTGTTTAGTTAAAAAAAAAAGCCCTTACATTTACTGAAACTTCAGCATGTAACTCATCAGGGAGTTACTTATTGAACTAATTGACCTAGAGGATCTCTCTTTGGAGAATTCCCATTGATTGTAAGCTCTGGAACATAACTCCACTCGTCAATATCTCTGCGCTGCTGAACTGACTTGAGTGGTTATGCTATATTTGCTCTAAAGATCCGCATGTGCTTAGAGGTTCATCAACAGGATGTTACATAATTTTATTTTGGTTTGCTGTGCTTCTGTGGTTTTGTTTGTTTGTTTTCTTTGGGTTTTTTTTATCAAGAATTCTGTCCATAAATGTCGTTAATTATAATTTCAAAATTACATTTTGCCATATTCTATCCAGGGGGACATACTGTACTGTACAGGCAAGGCCTTGTATTGCAACATGAATGTTACCTTTGGCTGCGGGCTATTCTGATAATTGCTGAGTGGGTGTCAGGCCTTTAGTGAATTTGCAACCAAGTAAGACAACAAAATATGTCAAAACATGTTCTTCTGGTGCTTGTTCTTGAAATACCACACTCATCCTCGCTCTCCTCTTTGTTTGAACTTGAACCCCATTAGCTGAAGTTAGATGTAGTTGAAGTTCAACTGTAGAATTAAGGATGTGCGCAGAGGCATGAGTGGGAGTCTGGTTTCATGAAAGCGTAGATGGGGCATTCTTCCCCAATTGCAGTTTGTCTGGGGGATAAAAACTCTCATATGTTCCTCTTTCAAATGTGATGAGTCAGAACAGTCATCACTTCAGGAGGGAAATTATCATTTAACTTGTCTACAGTTGAAAAAAAATGTTATTTATTGAGCTGAATAAGGTTATCATAGTTAACCTGAAACTGGGTGTAAAATACACTGAAATAAAAAGAAACAATAGGTGACTGTTGGTCATGAATGCTCCTCTAACAAATCCCTGCATTGTAATAATTAAAAGGATTAACACTAAAGCAAAAAATCAAGCATTTATAGCACTTAAAAGTGAACTGAACAAGAAAATCCACAGATAAGTGTTTAGTTTGTCATTTGAAACTTTGTAGCATTTCTGAACAGTTTTTACTAATGATTTATTTCAGCTTGACCTTTGTAAATGTCAATAAAATGAATGATCAACATTTATAGCATCCTCGTTGTATATTTGCATAATAAGATTACAAGGATGATTGTAAATTAACGTAAGTCTACCACACTGTGTAGTTCCCCGAGGCAGTTACAGTGGTGCTAACAACATGTTGTATAAGGAGTTTTTGGTCATTAAGAAAAACAGTAGATTCAACTTTTGACTTGAAAATAGCTTCAGAGAAAAAATGCAAGGGGTGCCATGAGAAATGTAGCTTTAATATTGAAAAAATGAAGTGGTGACATTGTGTCAGTATGCATGTTATAATCTTCTTACTATAATACATGAAATCTGTTTGTTTGCCTCGCGTACAATGAGGAGTTGAGCAACCAAAATTGGCACACAGGAACATCTTCGGCCCCTGGAGGTTCTTATCTATATCAGATCTATATCATGTCATCATGTTGCCTAGCAACTACCTACAAATGGGCTAAAATGACCCATTTGAAGCTTTATGCAACTGTAACACCTCAGAAAAGCAGTCTGTCATTCTTTTTTCATGACGGTAACATCTCAATTATTCCCACAAAAACTTTCATAATGCAGGATCTATTATGTCGTCATCTTGCCTAGCAACCACCTAACAATGGAATAATGTAACAGGCTAAACAATACAATAACATGGAAATGTACTAGTGTTAGAAAACAAAGGCGTGAGTAACTCCCACTCTTTCTGTATGACTGCACATTTATGGTAATACAATCAAGATTCCCATTAAAGAATAACCTTAATTTATGGGATTAGATGCTTTCTGCCACCTTTGTGTACTTTTCTAGCCTAATCAAACTTTATTGTATTTTTTACCATGATAATAGCAAGTTAAAAATCTAGTCTGTACCAAACTTTTTGCAGTTGTCGAGGACTTTCAGTCAAAATTATTGTTATCCATGTGAACCTTTAACAACATCTTTAAAAATTTCCTCTGTTTAGCTGTTTTGTCTTGTTTCATCTGTGCCAAAGTGGTGAACTGATCTTTCAGCTGACCAAAATTGCCATTCTTTTAACCGATATTGCTGGTGTGGCTAAAATTAGGAAACCACTGCACACATCTGTAGTTGTGAGTGATTATTTCTGTCATAAGTGTTACTCCAAAGTGCCAAATGAAAGGATGAGTTGGCCACTAATCCTGTAAAGCACATCAAAGTGTTTTTCTATCCTCTAAGCCTTTAATTTCAGTTTGCCAAACAAATACAAAAACAGGCACAGCACAATTATTTGGCCCATGCAGCCCATCAGCGTGATCATTTGTTCAACTACTTTAAAGAGGATCTGTGAAGCCACCCTCCTGTTCATTAAGTGAGCATGCAGATATTGCACTTTTTCAGTCAGCTTTGTGAGCTTTATCAACTGAGACATCCATCACTTGAATTCTCCAGTTGGCTTGATATGTCTCTCTACTCACAGCAGCCTCTCAATCAATCAGTCCATTTTGTTGTGGTTCCCTGTGGCTCGCCTCTGTTGATGCATAGAACCGTCAGAACCCTTCCTGAGCTGTCTCTAATGAGTTTTTCATTATCATTGACATCAGCTGAATAGCAATGAAACAGAGGTGCCAGGGCTGTGTCTAATTGAATCTGAGGGGGTAGAAATTATTAGACAAAGCAATGTTTTAAAGCTGTTAAAAGCATTCAGCTGCATCCTGAGATCAAGTGTTCATCCTGTGCTTCTCTGTGCTGAAGTCATTGTGACTTTCGTGGCTCATGATGGGAATAACCCTTATCCATATATATGAATTTAGTCACTATTTTTTGTTTTACTATAACACCAGTGTCTGGTGATGGTGTATGTGTGTGTCTGCATGTGTTAGCAGTATGCCTTAGGGCTTTATGGGGGACTAGGAAAGAGTCCTCTGGTCACTTCAGTGCATGTCTCCCAAATAAGCAGAAAGCCACAAAGTAAGAAATTATTAACTTAAGGGGAAGCTTGGTCAGCATCCATTTTTGGTGTATGATTATAAGGTCCATATTTGGCTTGCAGAGGGGAAGTATCAAGTGTGCTTAAATGATCTCGTTCTTTTCTAGTACATTGACAAAAACACTTAATGCCCACAGAGTGTTAAAAATACCACGTCTCCCAGGGTGCTGTAAAATCATCGTCTTGTGATGTTGGCTTTGTTTTTCTACAGACTATAAATGTCTGTGTTTCCATTCGACAAAATCGATCTGCACAGAGTCAGTCCACGTCTTATTTTCTTTGTGTTATTCTAAAGCTGATGACTCCTCCCTTACGCAACTCTGCCACGAGGAGAGCAGATCAGCGCTTCTTCTGCAGCACAGAAAAATTGCCTTTACTTGACCTTGTGTGCTTGTTTCTGTATATTTACAAAAGTACATGAATGCACCATTTAACCCCTATCTGCAGCATCTGCCTGGCTGGTTTAAATGTGTTCTGTTTGGCCTCTGTCAATAAGTCACTGAATTCAGATTCACTCCCTGCCCTGTTGCAGAGTGTTATGCAGCAGCGTTTTGCAGTAATTGCAGCTTTTTCTTACGCAGCAGTATTTGACTTGATGAAAAATGTAAACAGACAGGCAGGTTATGTAACTCAGTGTATGGTGTCAGCGAGGTTAGTGATTGGACTAAAAACAGAACCACACTGAGTGTGTGACCTTACTCGGACCTGCGATGTTTGTTTAAATCTAATGTCACATGTTGGAGGATAAATCTGGATTCAAACCTGCAAGCAGTCATAATAACTCCTCTTATATTTGTTCTCTATGAGATATGTTTTCTTAGTCATCTCAAGCTTTCATTTTCTTTTTTACTTTATATTTATGGCTTGTGTTACTTACATAAAGCCTAAGCATCACAATTTGGCTGAGACGAAACATACTGTGATATTTTATGGCTTATGTCTATGACCCTTCAAAATTAAACATAAGTAAATACAATAAGATGTGTTATTTTTCAGTATTAATGAGTAATTGGCTGAATAAAAGGAGCCGGATAAGCACCAAAGTGGATAAACAGTGGAGGGAGGAACACACCCAGCGCTTTCTAAGTAAAGATTACAGCATTGAAAACTTGTTTTTTTAGTGCCAAAGAGATGACAAATGCACAACAAATGTCCTTGGAATTTTCCCTGTGCTGTTTCTCCGCAGCGTAGCGGTTGTGAAAATAACAACATGAAGTGATGGGTTGCTGAGTCGTGATCATTTTACCCTTTTAATGACTGCCTCTTAGTTTTATTCAGCTCTGGTGTTATTGTAACATTCTCTTGATGGGAATTTGATCCGACAAAAATAATCACAGAGTCCTTTTGGCAGAGAACAACCTTGGATGTGATTTAATTGTCATTGCAGATGGAAAGAAAGAATGTCGACGCTGAGAAATACATGACTGAACTTAGATTATTTGAAGTTTTTCTTTCCCTCTCCTTTGAGCTTATCTCTGTTTGTGTTGCTGCGAGGAGGCAAGTCACTCTGCCAAAAAGTTACATTACAATTGCGGGTTGACATAAACGTGGGTGTACAAAGGACTTGGAGGGCTTAGATACTTTATTGTGTGTGTAATGTGAACTGAGCAATTATATCTGCCAGCCTTTCAAACAAAGAGCTCCTATCATGCAGGTTCATGTGTTTTTAATTAACAGCGTTGAGCTTTAAGACATGAGAAGACTAACCAGAGGGAAACCAAAAATAGAGTCATGATTATGAGTTCATCTGATGTGCTGTAGTACAGTGTAATTATTTATGTTGCTTAGAATCGGGGGGGCAAGACAAAGCATTTTTATGTTATATATGTTGCGGTTAGAAAAAAATACAAGCTATGTTTGTCTAGCATCTGTGTGAAATATTTCTTTTAGCACAAACTGACTGTTTCAAATTTCTTCCCTTTTGTGGGTTTCTCGGTTAACCAGCATCTGTCATTTTCATTATTATTCTAACTGCCTGACTGTTATGACGCCCTCATCTGTAATCTTAAAAATACATCTGTCTGAATTTAAAATGGAGTTTCTCTTTTAGGCTGGGAGTGAACTTGAGGATCGTGTTTACTAGCACATTGGAGCAATTTGGCAGGCTGCAACCCCATTCAGCACAATGTTGCACTAATCCAGTTTAAAAATAATTAGCTACAGGCTAGCAGGCCTGTGAAATTCCTTTCCCCTGATTGTAAATGTTCCTGTCATACCCTCCCTCTAAGTTCCCAGGCAAGAAATACATATTTGGGTTTAAAAGGCGTTTTCTTTTTAAGTCTTTTTTTTTTATTCTTCCTGTAAAACAAAGTATATTATTATGAAAGAATTAGATGTTGGCAACAAAGAGCTGAAAGTATTCAGTGATTTTAAAAAGCAAATTTCCATCTAAATGGATAAATCTAATTGTCATTGTTCCCTTTCCGTCAGCTCCCAACCTGAAGGGGCGACCTCGGAAGAAGAAGCTGTCCTTCTCTCAGAGGAGAGACTCCCAGAGTCAGGCTCAGGGTCAGGGGTCATCAGGGTCAAACCAGGGTTCGACAGCAGTGACAGCACAGGAACCCTCTAGTCCAGAGGGCAAAATTACAACCAAGGTAAGATGAGTTACATTCCCTCAGGGAGTATTTACATGTTAAAACTGGGACATGGGCTAAAAGCAAATATTTCTTAAAATAAAATGGAGAAGTGTTGCCATAAAAACAGCTGCGATATCACGGTAACAAGCGTCCACTAGAGGATGCCTCATCAGTGTCACTGTACATGCATGCGTGAATGCTCCAGAGATAACCCTATAGATTAAAAAAACAAACAAAAAAAAAACACAGACTAGAACTGTTTTGGCAGCTTTGGCTCAGATTCTGAGTTATGTTGTCCTATAATTACGGGGTTCAGGGTTTGATCCCTGGATTCTTCAAATTGGCCTGGAGGAAGCAGTCTTGCACACTGTTATGGTTAGGCTTAGTAAGACAGTAATTTATCAGTTTTAGTTAAAATTGTGGGGAAGCTGTTTGCTGTTGCCTGCAGAGCGTCCTTCACATGACTCTGAGCGGACTCGGTGCTCTGAGAGGAACTGCTCTGCCACTTCACATTCCTGCACTTTATTGGAGAAAAAACACCTTTTTCATGCCAACGCAAAGCAAAAAATTGACACTGACATGGTATCCTCCAGTCAGCAGGTCTATTACACGCATGACATATTATAAGGATATTATACAACAAATAGTAACTTTAAAGTCCACTAGCTTTATGTTAAGATCACAGCTTTTGTTGCCAACCAGCTGCTTTCCACGTTGTCCTTGAATCTTAAGTTACAGAATAACCTTTACTTTCCTACACAATGACCAACACAGCAACAGTGTAGTCTATTCGGGACGTGTAAAAAGCAACACGATTGCGAAGGCCACGTGCTACAAAAAGGGATGTCACAAATCAACACAAATGAAGCAAGGACGACTGGGGAATGAAGACTGTTTAAAAATTATTATTTTTATTATGACAGCATTTGCTGATTATACTTCTATAATTGACTTCTTCCTAAATCTAATGTGATTTCACCTGATTAACTTATCACTGATAGATTATGATATTATGATAGGATCTTTTGTTGAGAGGTACTTTTTTGTCTGTGTCACTTTCCTCATAATAGCCTCTTACCAGGTACAGTGTAATCTTAAATTGGGTTATTAATGGGTTATTTCATATTTTAATCTAAGAACAGTTTCCACCAATGAGAAGCACTCAACTCATTCTGAAATCATGTTAGTCGATGGAGGAAACTGGAAACAAGAAATAATCATCAAGCCCCATTACTAGGTCTTGTCATGTTTTCTTTATTTAAAACATCGGTTTAGTGGTATCACTTTCTATTGATATTTTGATTTTGTACCTCTGTCCTCGTTTATTGTCTGACATTAGTCGTAATATTCCTGTGAGGGAAATATCTTTGGTAAAAGCTCTTCCACAGTCATTCCTATGACCTTGGACAGTTAAATCAATATAAGCAATTCTTTCTCAAAGCTGGAGTCAAACCTATCTGTGCCTAATCTGTTATGACCAGAAGAGCTGCTTCATTGATAATCAATGGGAGTTTTCCTCTGTGGCCATTAGGAATATTTACTTGTGCTTAAACTCTAACAAAAGTCGTACAAACTGTCTGACATCATTTGAATAACACTCTGTTAAGGGTTTAATTTTCCGCTAAATACATCCGCTGAGTCTGTATGCTCTCTCTTTGCAGGTCAAACCCAACTGTAAAACGGTACCCAACGGAAAAATAACCGCACTGGCCAAACAAAAGGCCATTGGCCTCAGTAAGAAATCTTTATCCGAGGAGAAGGACAGAGGAAAGGAAAAGGAGAGGGAGGAGAGAAGCGAGAAAGAGGACAATAAAGAGGAGGATACATCAGAGGAGAGCCGAGCGGAGGAGCAGGCTTTCTTAGTAGACCTCTACAAGTACATGAAAGAAAGAGACACGCCCATAGAGAGGATCCCCTTCCTCGGCTTCAAACAGAGTGAGTAGGGCAACTTTTTCTCTTATTCCCTCACTGCCGTTGTTGAAGCAATGGAGCGCTCGAATCGATAGTAAAAAATTTGTGTGGATACATTTTTACAGGAGTTATTTTGAAAATTTAGGTCGTAACATCGACTGAGGCTGAGAGGAGATTAAAACAAATTTGGAGTAAAAGACACCTGTAGGAACAAGCAATAAAAAAAAAAAGCCCCCAAACCTCCTCAGAATTTCCCTGCACAGAAAAAAGAAAGCACATTATTATTTGAACCCTAAAATATCGTGTGCTTGGAGAAAAGAAACACAAGTATATGTATCAGAGTGAAAGTGCACTCTGTAAGTCACACATGTCGGTGTAACGGGCAGGGGAAAACCTTGCGTGGACTCTAATCGGCATCTCTAACCACATGTTATATATGCAGAGCCCCTGTTGTGATCAAAGGAGAAACAAGTAGCTGGTTTTTAGTCAATGGTGGACTTTCTCCTATTCATCTAGAGTGTGAGAGTTTCATGTGCTCCCATATGTGATGGGCGTTATGTTTAAGGCCCCAGAATTTAAACTGCAGCCAAAATGTTAAAAAACTAACTCAGTGTGTAGTAATAATAAACTAAAGGATTAATATTCTATGTTGAGAAAAATTCCATCTAGCAGTTAGTAAAAGACTCAGGAGACTTCCTGTCAGAGCACATTTTGCCTGGCTTTTATATAAAGAGAGAATATCTTCTCTCACTTGTCAAAGGGGTTTCCTGTGAAGGCCAAGAACGTCCTCTACCAGTGTTAAAAGAACATCACATGTATGGGAAACACGTCGGCCCAAGATGAAAGATTTCTAATATAGGTCGGATGCTTAGCTTGCATTTGGTGTGAACAGGACAGAGAAGAAGAAGAAAAAACGCGCACCTAAGCATCAAAAAGGGCACACTGTGGTCTCTGGAAAGTGAAAAAGTGTGTTTGCTTTATGTGTTTGATGTCGAGGCAAGACGCATGAGAATGCGGGCTCTCTTCACAAACTGTGGTTTTCAGATTTAGTTCATGCTCAGTCTTTATTCAAGGAGGGACATAACATTTGCATTCATGTCAGAGGAACCAAGGAGAATTTAGCCATTCAGATCAGAATGTAGCACGACAACTCCAGCAAATTAACGAGAGACAGGGAGAGGGGAGACATGCCTATTGAATGTAACAGTGACAGTTTATAGCGTAGTAAAACTCATTACTCTAAACTATTACACGAAGGTAAGCTGTGGTCGACTCGACTGCGCTAACCTCACTGCGGTATTTTGACAGTCCTGTCATCTTGACTGCCGACATGTTGTTGCTTAAATAGGTCATTGTGGTTGCGGGAGATATAAAGAGGGAGCGAGGAATACGTAGAGAGTCGGAGGGAGAATTGCATACCCAACTCGCTTTACTTTTAGCTGGCATTTCTCAGTTTGAGCTCAGAATAAAGTCGAGGTCCACGCGCCAACTGTTTTACATACAGTACATGCTTTGAATCTCAAAACCAGACACATCATAAGCAAGGCCCTCATTAAATGGTGAAATCATGCTGTTTAAACTTCGTCCTTGGCAGCGAGCGCACATCAGCACATGTAAAGAGGAGGAAAAAAGGAAAACACATCATAATTAATACAACAAACCCTTAGATGTAATCAGACGCCGTTTTCATAGTCTTCTCTTTAAACTTGCTACAAATGCATTAAAAGATCAGAGCTCACTTTCCTGAAATGGAAATCCAAATTATGTTATTTCAGTTGCATTTGAGTAATAATCTTTTATGAAGTTCTCCAGAGTTTAACAAAGCAACAGATGGTTGATTGATTTACCAGACTTACCCATGCTTTGTTGGCTGGATCACTAAAATATCCATTTGACTCACCTCCAAAAAAACCCTATCTGAGCCTGAACGAAGACTATTTCTGCGTATTCCACCTCATCTTCTAGCCTTGGAGTCTTACCTTTAACACCATAATAGTGAAGCTTTACAGTCTGGCTGAGAGATAAGACCGCTAACCACTGAAATTCAGTCGGTCTGCCTTTACCTCGAATGACTCATAATCTATTTTAAACAGAGAAATGCTAATATTGCTGGTTTAGCTCAGCACCCACTTGTTTTCCTGCCTCACTCTCATGCGGAATTCATGTTTCACTTCAAGGTTTGTATGAATTAAACATCTTAGAGCTCAAGTGCTCATCTGAGACCAGCCGGCCTCATATTCAGTTTTCTGTCAAGATAAGCACAAGATGTCTTTACATTTTAGAGGCTCAAGATATTCTTATCTTTGCTGGAAGGTGGAAATGAACAATTTCTCTGTTTAATCTAGAGATCAACATGTTGTTTAGTGTTCTACTTACAGCTAATCAGTGATTCATTTGTGAAACTATGAAAAAGTCACAGAATCCCAGCGTGCAAGGTGAAATCCAATGAACTGGGGTTTTTTTCTCCCTGCTGATGTATTTAGTAAAATGAAAAGAAAAAGAAAGTGTTCACATTTCAAGAGTTGGAGCCAGATAATTTCATCCATCGGTCCATTTTCTTAAACACCTATCCCAGCTGTCATAGGGTGAACATCAGTGTACACCCTGGACAGAGAACCAGTCTATCACAGGGCTGATGCAGCCAATTTAGAATCACCAGTTAACCTAATATGCATATTTTTGGCCTGTGGGAGGAAGCCAGAGTACCCAAATAATACAATTTTTGAATTTTTAAAATGATTGTTTGTGAAACTACCCACTGATTATTGCTGTCCCTAAACTTAATGTTCCAGCTGTAGTATGCACTCTTTTTATTCCTAATTTGCATTGCTCAGTCATTTTAAAAGCTACGAGAGCACTAGCATTTGAATTGCAGAAAACAGCTACCAAGTGTGGCTGCAGTTTATTCCAGTGAGTTGTCGTCCTTCTATTTTTGTTTTGGGATTTTTTTTTTTGTTGACTTTTCTGTACAGTTGCTGCCATTTAAGTTGCATGGCTGCAGTAGAGATTGTAGAAAGATAATTTTGAGATTGTGATAGTGGATGTAGGAGGAATAAAACAAGAGTAGAAGTAGTTACACTGTATGTTGTGAATGCCCTTGATCTCCAAGATTAACTGTTAAGTGTGAGTGTGTGCCTCTGTGTGAAATTTTTTTGTGTGTGCTTCAGTGCTCGGGCATCAGCATGTGATTGTGAACATCAGTTCCAATTTGTCTCCTTCTTCCAGCCTTGTTGTCTAATTGCCATGCCATCGGTGTGTCATTGAGGCTGCATTGTGTTCCTGTTTTGTCATCCTTATCTCAGTGATAATTGCCCCTGCCAAATAGAGGGGAATTAAGAAAAGAAATTGCTAATGACAAGACATCTAAGAAAAGGCATGTTCTCTCATTTCCTTTATGTGTCCTGTTCCCTCCCAGTCCCGTGTGCTATTGTAATAATTACAGTCGATGCATAACAAGCTAGTTAAATAGACCGTCTTTCTGTTTCTACAGTCAGAAAGCACAATACGCCAGCGTGCTCAGTTCAAACAGAAAAACCTACCCAGCTCCCTTTGTTATTCCACCCGTGCATTGACAACGGTCACAGAGAGGAGGGAAGGAAAAAATCAATGCTGTCAAATGCGGAGATAGGAAAATGTCATTTTGACAAATGCAAGGCTTTGTGTACGCACAGATTGAATTTTGATGGATTTCTCCCCAGGCGAGGCCTCCTTTTCTTATTTATAGGCCTTCATATAAAAATGTTAAACAATGATGTTACAGAAAGCAAATACAAATGTCATTGGCACAAAAGTCTCCCAATGAACTCGTGGTTCTTTGTTTGTGGGAAATATTTTCTTTCAAAGACAGACAGCCATTTGAAGCCTTTCTGAAAGCTTACACGGCTATTTTTAGGAAAATGTTACACAAGACTTTTATTTTGATATGGGCTGTCATGGGGTATTTGCATGGGAAAATCAATGCAAAGGAATTTGCATTAGTTCAAACAGAAGTTTGAGCATATTGCCAAGTGTTTGATGCTTTTAATGGTGTTTCATTCATACCTGCAGGCGGCAGCTGAGGGTTAACACATCTCTTTGTCAGGATAAAGCATATGCTGTATTCTATCACATAGTCATGATTGTATAAGTGCTCAGTATTCATTTGCATCCTTTTAGCTGAAGTGCAGAATTGTTTTGTGTGAAATTATGATGAAAAGCTGTTTTCACTTTTCCAGGCAAAGAATATGTAATTACTACTCTCTTCAGTGTGTCTCATTAGTTTATAGTTTAATCCGTGCATTCGCTCATTTATATGTGCATTATATGGTTTAAAGCTAAACATGTATTTGCCCGTACTGATGCTTTCTGTAGGCTTTTAGACTTTACCTAAAATAAAATGTCATCAGCTTTTAAACATGTTGATTTGTCAGTGCTAACAATCCATTTATGTAATAAATACAATTATAGCGCCCAGAACTACTTTTAATCTAAACAAATGACTTCAGCGTGTAAACATACCTTTTAGTCATAACACTTGTTTTGTTATGGCAGCTTTTAAATAAAAGTTTGATATTCATCGCCTTCTCTCTTGTGTAATGACTGCACATGACGTTATGTGTTTCAGCTCAGGTCCTTTCCCAGAGTTCCTAACTCCCTTGTTTGTCTTCTGTCTCTCCCACAGTCAACCTTTGGACTATGTTTCAAGCTGCTCAGAAACTCGGAGGATATGAGTTGGTAAGTATTCACACATGTGGCAATATAGTCCTGCTTTTCCATGAAGTTCCCTCCCCACCCTCTTTCTGTTTCTCCTCCAAAAATCCACACTTGCTCTTTTTTTTTTTTCTTCTAAATTGTCTCTTCCACTAATGCTGTCCTCCAACCTGTCTTCCTTCTTTCCTCCCTGCCTTTTATTTCTCTGCCCTCCTTTTACCCCTTGAGCTCAGTCACTGTTTTCCCAAGAAGAAAGTTTCGCTCAGAGCCACTTTTAGCAGAAATGATGCTGTTGTTTCAAAACCCCCTTGGAGTGGAAAACACATGTTCCTCTGTTCTAAACTGGTCAAAAGGAAATTGGTTAAATCACTCATTTTTTCCCATTTGGAGATGAAGTGAAATGCACATACATACCCACGTGTGAGCAAGTACTATATGCGAGTTCACACACAGCCAGAGTGAGTCAGAAATGAGGGTGTATGAGGCATTTAACTTGGCAGCCTTACCTGCCTTTTATTCACTCACTATTCATGTGCGACGTATTTTCAAAGTGAAGTCAATGTTTGATATTAAGTCTTCAAGTCGATTGCTTATGCCTGTTTCTAAATATGCTAGCTGTGTCGTCCAAACAGACAACTAAACTAGGCCGTAAACAGGATACAGCTCATATAATTGGGGCTCATATCCTTTTAAAACGCTCATATCTGCAGCTGATTATCTCACGTTTCATGTTGTGGCTTTGTTGGCTCTGTGGCAGCCGTCATTCTTTTGTGTTTTGTGTTGTAGCTCGTCCTTTATTCCCATCTGTTGTGGAATAAGGAGTCGTAGCAGGAACAACTGACTGCATGATGTTAACAGAGCTTATTATGTTAGAGAATTGAGTGTTGAGGATTCAATAACTGGAACATGATGACTCATCAGCTCCCCAAGACCTTGAAATGATGTCAACTACTTATGTCTTTTATTATTTTTTGGTGTTTTTCTTTCTCTTGGTCTTATTTTTATCTCTTTTTTGTCTCTATTTCTTTTGTCTTTTTGTCTGATCACTCTGTATTCTCACCCATCGCTCCAGATCACAGTCCGCAGACAGTGGAAACATGTATATGATGAATTGGGCGGCAACCCCAGCAGCACAAGTGCCGCCACATGTACACGGAGACACTACGAGAGGTGAGTTATTATGTCGGGTAGTTATATATGACACATTGTTATGCATGCACATGTGAACAGTCTGCATCGCCTGAAGTGGGTAAACTCCTTCACAGCTACATCAAATGTACTTTCACAATGCTTTATTTGTAACATCAGGACACAGCAGGACACATATTGATCTTATTTACGGAAAGTCAATGTACACATGAAGAGCAACAGTGGGATGCCGACTGTTTTAGCATGTAGCTGTAATTGTATTTAGAAATGTCTTCCTTATCCTATGGACCTAAATCAATTCATAATGACATGAGATTTGGTTATTTTCCTTGCCTCAATTGATCAGTTGTGTGGCACAGTAAAACCAATTGTGCTGTAATCTGTTCCAATTCCGCTCTACAAACAAACCAAAGAGGATTAAGGAGTTCAAAATAACAGCAAAGTTTTTAATTATTAGCTGACCTATATGAATACGCATGCAGTCTCTCCATTTTCCACTATATATGCATTACAAGCACAGAAAGCTGCGGGATAAAATGAAAACACCAGTTTAATATATTCATTTAATCGTTCAGCCTGATACTGCAGCATTTTCAACCTCCACATTATAATCACTTAGATGGTATTACAAAACCTAAGCAAGCATATGGATATGATCCTAAGGGAGCTGTGTGGTTATTAATGCAGGGCTGCTAGCACACACTCACAAACACACACAAACACACACAAACACACACACACATGCAAACATACACACACAGCCCAAGGTTAAACAAATGCCAAATACGATCTTCCCAGCAAGAGATAACCAGTCGCTCATGAAGCAGGTCATTCCTCCGGGCCTGTGACCCTCTCCACATCCCTCTGGCTGCTGCAGGTTTATGCATCAGCACAGTTCAGGCACACACACACACACCTATCCGTAATATAGCAATATGCCAGCAGTGCCATATGAGGGAGCCAGGCACCTTCATATTGTGTCAAGATTGCATGCTGTAAGCGAATTCACGAGCACAAGCATTGGCGGCCAGGGCAGTTTTTCCAGGAAATTTGCAACACCATATTTGTGAGAGTATATTATTTTAGGTGTTGAATTTGTTGACAAGCTGACAATGCGCCTCTAAATGTTCAGCTGCAAGTGCCTCCAGTGTTTATGCTGCATTCCCAGTTGTTTCTCCGAACTTCAAATAAGAACCTGCTGCAAACTGGATGCTCTTATTTCTACTAATAATAGACGTGACTATCAATTCATGGCTTCAAATATGATACTGGGGAAAAAAGAAGTCTTTGCTTTTTGTTGTTGTTGTTGCAAAACTCAGAATCCAAGACGTGTTTCATCCTTATTTTGTGGAGTGCAGCAATTACTTTGAAGTAAAACGCTATATTGTTCATTTGTCTGTAAGGCATAAAATAGGGGTGTAGGACGAATTTGTGGGAAGCGCTGAGGTGTGACTGCTGCTGCGCTGGCCTTTCCCTCTCCAGCCACCGAGAAGCAGCTGAGAGAAAATAATGCTGAATCAATACAAAGCAATAATATCCACACACTGCAGTGAATATCAGTCTGACAGAGAGAAGGTGTAAGAAGGAGGGGTTGGGGGTGACTGTGTGCGTGCGTGTGTGTGTGCGTGTGTGTGTGTGTGTGTGTGTGTGTGTGTGTGTGTGTGTGTGTGTGTGTGAGAGAGAGAGAGAGAGAGATATCAGCTGAAGCTGAGCAAGTTTCCAATCAGGGGAATAATTTTAGCTGAGCCTTGGTGTTTGGACTGCTTGGAGGGCAATTAGCTTCATTGTATTAACTCAGCAAACACGGCCATTCTCTCTGCATGATGAATGAGGCTGTTTGTGGGCTCGCTGAAGTATGTGTTTGTTCCCCAGAGGCGTCTTTGTTTCCACCTTTAATCATTAGTCAACGTGCTACAGAAATATATTTCACAGGGAAGAATGTACAGTGAACAAACTGGAACAACACCTATGTTTTCCTCATCTCTCAGAAGGATCACTTTGATTTGTCTCAGTGGGCCAAAGTAGAGTAGAGCAGGAAATAAGTCTCCAGCTAGTAGGAAAAAAGGAAACAATATTTCAGGACATAATTGCTTTCAATTAAGTGGATATTCTTGGCTGTCTTGGTGTTATTTGGGTTAAAGACTGTGAATATCCACAAGCATTCAGTGCTCGTTTTAAATTATACACATTATCCCTTTACAGCCCTAATGGTAAAATCATATGAAATGGTTTCCTCGGAGATGTTATTGTGAAAGATGGAGCCAGGGGCATAATCACTATATTTATGCTGTCCAGGAGCGGGCGGTAATCACTGGTAGAAATAGAGTTACATAGCTGGAATTGAACAGGAGATAACCTCAGCTAATTGTCATTTTCAAAGTTACTGTTGTTTAGGCACAGAGCGCCCTTCATTAGTGCGCAGGGAAAAATCAATGTAGAAATGTCCAAGCCAAGGTCTGCCGCTGCAGCTACGGGGAAGCTTTAATGATATTTATTTAAACCGTTTCCCGAGATTAGCTGTCAGGGCCCAGCGCTCTGAATTAAAAATGAGGTCATGAAAAAGATGGCATCAATAACCTTGAAATAGACTGCCTTTTGCTTCTGTGCTGTGCCATTTTCTCCCTCCTCTCTCTCTCTTTCACTCTCCCTCTCCCCGTCTCTCTCTCTTCCACTCCCTGCCTTGCACTTCATGCTGTTTCTTTCATTATACAGGTCAGCGCCTTTTAACAGCTCCTACATATTTAATCTTCCAGGTTTCCTACGTGATCTCTTGTAACAGAAACATCACATTCCACCATCTCTGCTCATTTCTGCCTGTTACGGATTTTTAATACCTCACCATGCCTTGGCACTCTAATGTAATTGCACCACGGGGTTGGTATTGGTGTGGGGGGGGGGGGGGGGGGGTGTTTGGAGGGGGAGGTGGGGGGTATCCATGGCAACAGCGAAGCAATTTAGAATAATTTGCTATTTAAAAACTCTGAGGTTTTGGGTAATAGCAGAAAACGCAGATGAGGGGTTTTTGGATTAAATCATTTTGTCTATAAAGTAATGGATGTTTGCCAGATGTACTGTACGCAGAGCCTGTGAAATATTCTCTGGCTCAGATCATGCAGATATGTGTTTCTTTTAAGACAGATGCACGACTGTTCCAATTTTAGTCGACTAGATGTTTTATTGATTCAGCCTTTATTCATTCCTCCTGGTATCGATGTTCTTTTGCATTCACTAAAGCTGCTTTCCAGATATAAAAATACATTATTAGGAAACCTTGAGTCAGTCCTTGCTCTGAGAATTACCGTATAATACCACGGGTTTCAAATTTGGGCAAGAGAGAAAGAGACAGGATTGTTTTGTAAATTTTATTCTGAACTCGTCAGCGTCTCGCTCCGCATTGTCCTTGCTGTGTTGCAATACATCAGATGTAGCGCATTATATTTTTACACTGAAACACAGATTTAAGTTGGTCTGTTGTCCTGCAGCAGAGGGTATCATTAGATTGCAGTAAGAAGTGGTGTGGAAAGAGTATCACCTTGTAAACCTGAAAGAAGCAGGATGAGACGTTGATAGAATTTAATAAAGAAGTAAAAATGGTTGACTATTTTAGTTTTTAAAAAAAAGAAAGAAAGTAAAAAAACAGGAGAGAGATAGGACAGTTGCAATATGATAACATAGTATTTACTCTCAGCATTCCTTAAGACTATAATAATGTCTCAACATGTTGTCTGTATCAGAAGGATGGCCAAAGTCTTTGTATATCCATGAACACTTCCACAGAATGTGGACTTGAGCTAGAGTGGGAAGGCAGCCAAAGAGCTGCATGTTCTTTACACTAAAATAGCAGGCAGCTATTTTAACATCTGAGAGCGAGATGGTTTCCCCAAGACAAATGCTTTATTGAGCATTCAGTGATAAAAATCTCTTCTTCTTTCTTTTTTGCAGCCATCTAACAAATCACAATATCGGATCATTTCTTTATGTGTCAAATTTAATCAAAAGGTCTGAGGGTTTTTTTCCCCCAGTGGCAGTGAGAAATCACAAATTATGGCACTGATGTGTGACAGGCAATCGACTGTATGAGAATCTATTCAAGTCTACTGAAATTAATAAGTGCTTCAGTGTTGCAAATTAAATTAATGATATTCTTGCTGAGATTTCAGTCCACTTCAGGGCAGCAAGAGGGAACATATTGTGGATATTACGGCGTATTAATACTTTAGTGACTGAAAGACTTGAGTGGTCCTTTATGCAGAATAGTACACATTTATTTTAAACACTTACATGTAGCACTCTTGGCTCACACCTTGTATGGTGAACATTTACTGCAAGCTGCAGCAGCAGCTAATGAGAGCAAACCCCGGGGGAACAGTAGAGGTCATTTTAAATCTGGTATTTTCAGACTTGACAAAGGACTTAAGTTTTTCATACATTCCTGCGCTGCCCTCCTGTTTTAACTGCATGAATGAGGGTCACCTCAAGTGGTTTGGCTTCGAGACAAAAGAGAGGCTTTGAGGCATAAATCCAAAGCAAAGGGACCAGCTACAATGTCTGTTTATCCCTCTGCCGGCATCTTGGCTCTTTCTCTACAGCAGTTATTGTTTTCTCATCGCTGTGATGGTGCTTAATCATTCCACTTACATATGATAAAGATTTGATTTTATCCTTTTCTATTTTATTCTCTTTTCCTCACAGCCTTGTAAAAGTACGTTATTTTTCTTTCCTCCAAATCTTTCTACAGCCCCAGGGGCTTGTCCACCAGCCTTTTTTTTTTTCTTTTAACGCATGAAGCAGCTCTTGTGATCTTAACACAACACCAGCAAAAATTAATTTCAAGACGGATGAGAGGGAAATTGTTGAAATGGAACAGCCTGTGGGCTTTTTCCACTTATTTGGTGACTTAGGCATTTCTTGGATTTGAGCACAGTGCTTGTTCCTGTAACACAAGACTCGGACAACAGCAGCACATTGCTGGTAAAGTCACCTTGTTTTTGCCAAGTTGTCTTTTTTTTTTTGTTGTTTTCAGTAGAAGTGCTTTGTGTGTAAGCCATTATTTCAAAGGCACAGACCTGCTTAGTTGACAGTTTTGTTCTGTTGAATCACAGTGTTGTTGATCCCAGATTCCAAAATCAGTCACATATAATCCATCGTGTATATGAAGAAATATTTTTTTCTGATTAATTACATGAGATAGTTTCTGTCTATCAATATAAATATTTCATCTTCACTGCGTATTTGGATTCCTTGTTAAGGAACATGGAAAACGGCCGCTTAAACAAAAGCCAGGTGATAAATTGGCATGAGAGGAAGTTAAGTATTTATTGACCTCATAAAAATGTTGCCTCTCCTGCCTTGATGAAATTCCTTGTTGGAGTCTTCCAGTGCAGAATACGCCCCCAAGTGGCTCAAATTAATAACTACATCTGGCTTTCTCTCAACTATTTCAGTGGCTGCCAAGCTTAGCCCCTCCCCTGCTTTGAAGGAAATTGCTACTTATAGCAGTATTGTATTATAAGTGCTTATTATATCATACTACACAATCATGATTAAGTTATAGGTGCAGTGTTTGAAATTGCTTTCACACACAGGGGTCTATTAGGATTTTATTTTTAATTTTTACTTGCTTTGCCTTGTTTGTTTGTTTGTTTTTTACAGGACTCCTGCAGTTTTAATACTTGTTTCCTGGCAGTCAAAGATACTGTAATGGGTGTATAAAATGTACAATCATATTTTGATAGACTGAAATTTTTGGTCAGTAGTTAAGTGTTACAAAACAAGTCTTTCTAACAATGAATAGAACTTCCTGAGGCTGATTTTTTTTTTTTTTTTTGGTTTCCCGGACCAACATAACATCTTAAGCTTTCCATGTGTAACTATTTTCAGCTCCAGTAATTTCCCTGGTTCAGCTCTTACATTAACCAGCAACACCACCATCCCCCTAGCCCTTATTGACATTCCATAAAGTTGACCCAGGCCCAGGCAGCCATCTCTTTCCCACAGATCCTGCTGATAGTCAACAGTAGACCCTTGTATATGCAGCAAACATGTCACTTTTCTAGCCCTTGATCTCTAATAGCCTCTAGATATTTTTACATGTCGGTATGTCGATAACAATTTTCAAGACCTTTTGTTTATAACAGTGGAAGATTTACCTCACCCTCCTTTTTTGTGCAATAAGGCCTAATTATAGAAAGACTGAGAAGCACTTCCCTGTTTAACAGGGGAAAATCCACAGCTTCTACTTTAAAGTTATGTTTTCTAGGATTTTTCATTCCTTTATTCAAAATCATTTTTCCTGTTCATTAACATGTCATTATGCCGCTCTTTCTATCCTTCTGTTTCTTTTTCCTTTTGGCCCTTTCCCTCCTCTCTTCTCTTTCACAACCTCTTTGCTCTCCATCTCTCCAATAAGTCACATTTAATAGTACATTTCCTTTCTTGGCCTGGGGCCTGGTGCCAGACCAGCTGTATGAAATGTAGTTTCACCGCTTTCCCTTCCAGCACTTTTGTTCAGAGGAAAAATAACAAAAAATCCCACAGAGCCTCTTGAACTCTCTGAGGCTTTTTTTTCTTCCTTTTGAAGAGGAGGCGAAACAGCTCTTGATTCATTGTTTGTTTTACCGCCATGTCCCTTAAAAGGAATAGTGCAACCGTCTCTTGTCGTTACACGAGAAGACCTTTTTTTTTCTTCTCATGACTTAGAAAGTCATGTTTCTGTCTGGCTTTCATGGATTTTTATTGTTTTAAAGAAACTGACAGAGGAGCTGGAAAGATTTTCAGAAGAACTTATTGAAGTTCTTAGTGTCGTAGTTTTTCAGTTGTCTTGGTTTCCTGTTCCACAGCGTTTCTTATTTCTGGTCTAGTGCCAATTTCCATTTTCTTTTCCTAGCAATAAAAGCCTAAAAGTTTCCCTCACTGGTTTCTTCATGCTATTATTTTACACATGGGTGTTGTTATGTTATCCAGATCCTAATGTTCCCATTAGTTATGACATCAGATATGGAAAAGTGACTTGCGGCGTATTCAGAGGAGGATTACCAGAAGTCAAAAATAGTCTAATGTTTATTCTACAGATTTTTCCTTGTTACTTAGTATGGACTTAATGAAGTTGAAGCATACGCAGCTATTCAGGATTTCATAACATGTAACAGCTAAAGCATGCTTATACCAGCTGAAATATTTCATTATTATAACCAATTTAAGGGCTTCTATCATTAATAACATTAGTATATTAAATTAGAGATTATGTGCGGTGAAGTTAAAGAATTTGATGTCATTTCTCCAAGATATTTTCCTTTTTTTTCATTCCAAATTACATTAACTTTAGAATCCCCTCACACACACACATACACAGACACACACATATTATTTTCTGTTAAGGTTAAAGTAATACCAAATGTGATCTGTCTCAGCAGGAGATAACTGGTTATTCAAATTCTCTCTGTCTCTCTCTCACACACACACACATGTTCTGGCACCCATTTGAGCCTGGATTTCCCCTAACCTAGTTTAATTACAATAGGATCGTTAATGCTTGCCAGGTATTAAAACAAGGAGGTTTTAAAGCAAGCTATTTGATACACTGCATGCCAGGGGCGAAGCTGCAGCTCAGTTGCCAAACAATGTGGTGTATTGTATTTTACGCTAAACAACCAAGGTGTTTTGCTTTTTAAAAGAAAAAAAAAAGCTTCCACCTTTTTCCTGTTTAGCAGGAAAAAAAGCTTTTTGTTTATGTGCAATGATCCACAATATATCAGTAACCAAGCCTTGCAAAGTTGACAGGACATAACTTGATCATATCTGCTTTGCCCACATTCTTCCTCAGGCTCCTCCTCCCTTACGAGAGGCATATTAAAGGAGAGCCCGACAAACCCCTCCCCTTGGCCAAACCCAGGAAGCAGGAGACCAGCCAGGAGAAGGCGTCAGGAGCCAAAGCCAAAGGACTAGGGGCCAAGAAATTAAAAAGCCTGAGCAATCCCAAGCTGGGGAGTAAAAAGGATAGAGGGGATACACTGAAAGGCCAAGAACAGTCACAGGTTAGTAGCAAACCTATCCAGCTGCTGGCTCATCAGGATTCCATCTCACTCTCAATTCAATTTAATTTTTATGTTGCTATGCTTTCTCATCAGTCCCTCATCCCCTGTGTTGAATTTGCCAAATAAGAAAGTATGAGTTTCTTTTCTTCTTTGAAAAACTGAAATAACTATCATTTTTCCAAATTGCAGGATGATACGGTGAAAGAAGAGGATCATGACCCTCCCTCAGCCATAAAACAGGAGGTACCTCTGCAAGATGAACCAATTGTAATAGAGGAGGAAGAGTTACACCTTACCCTGAAGAAAGAGGAGTCCCTGGCGGTGGAGCAGCCATTTTCATTCTGCCCCAAAGAGCCAGACTGCAGAGGCCCACATGCTGGTCTACCCCTTTGTACTGGTTCTGGTTCCCAGCCCGAATGGAGGCAAATCAGTGAGGCCCTGCAGTCAAAACTCACCTGTGAACAGCAAAATGAAGGTCATTTCATTCCTAAAAACCCTTACCTGTCTCATCGATGGGATATAGACAAACCTGTTGGACATGTAGCCTTGCCTGAGCCCTTCTCCAGGGTCAAAGACCCCATTGAAGGTCATGGTGGGAGAGTGGGGAAGGTGTTGCCGATGTGTAAACAGGCAGACAAACAGTGTATAGACTTAAGCACAGATTCCTTCCCAGAGAAAGAAGACTATGGGGTTATTAAGAAGGAGTCTACCCAGGGCTCCGGACAGACGGCTGCCTACTGCAAAGCAAGCCAGGGGGTCATGTCTCCTTTGGCCAAAAAGAAGCTCCTCTCTCAAGTGTGTGAGTCCAACCCTTTCTCCTTTACACCTCTTTCTCTTCAGCCTCCACCTCCCACAGCTACATCCTCAGTTCCTGTCATATCAGTGTCTGAAGGGGAAAAGGAGAAGAGAAAGAGTGAAGAGGAGGGACTAGGACAAAGGCACGGTATCCCAGAGGTAGCTCCTATATTCAGGCCATCAGTCATCCAGCATGCCCAGAGCAGCAAGCCTCACCAACAAGCCACAGGTGGCCCATCAGAGAGGAGCACTGCTGGGGAGCTTTCAGAGAGTTACAATTGCCGGACAAGCCATCATCCCCAGCCTCAAGTAAGCGCACCATGGCAGCCCTATCTCCCCCGAGCTCAGGATGCCTTGGAAAACTGTGGGGAGAAGCTACTCCAGGGCCCGGCTTCTCAGCCCCGGAATTACGCAAGTGACTGCTACTCTTCCCCTCACCTCCACAATCTGTATAGGCAAACTGAGAACTGTCTGAGTCAAGAGAGGATTCCTGGCTTTGTTAGTGCAGAGCGGCGAGAGCACTACACAAGGGACCGTGAAGGCAGCCAGGGTTTTGTTTGTGGCACCCTGGAGCAAGAGGGCTTGGCCTACAGATCTCACTTCAGTGACAGGACTCAAACACACGGCGAGAGCAGAGAGGCCGAAGATGAGCCAAGAGACTTCACAGTTTCTAAACAACGCTCTCAGAGGGTTTCCTCTTTCTCTAAGCCTCCCTTCTGTAGTCTCTCATATTCCATCATGCACCAGGGTTTGGATTCTCACCCTAAAGCATGCAGAGTTCCTCCTATGACAATCTCCCCCCCCAAGCAGAACCCAGCAGAGGCATCACAGTCATTTCCCAGCCCCAAAGCTTCAGGTGAATCCTCCCTCACCAGCCCCAATCGACCCAGTAAAAGAAGTCTAGCAGAGCCCGAGAGCGAAGATGTCCCTGAAAGGAAAGTTCGTGTGGTTACACCAATCCACCCTGCTGGCACAATCCGACGTAGCGATCCAGAAGAGCTGAAACCAGCTGAGCCGGCCCATGCTGTTCACCTCAACAACCATCTTCCTGAGGGACACCCTACAACCACTTTTCCCCCACCTCATGCCGCACCCCTCTATGCTGGCATATACCCGCCTGGCAGCCTGGTTTCACCAGGGGCCCAGGACGGGCTCCAACAGCATCCGGGTCTCCAGTACCTAAAAAGCCAGTCAGCAGTATCTCCTCTTGTTCCCCCTTTATTCCACTCCATGATGCTCCACAGGCAGCTTCTGGCCTCTAGTCCTAGCCCACACCACTTCTACAGGCACCCTGGTGGGGCAGCACTGTATGGGGACCTGTTGCACCATCTATACCCTCTCTCAACCCTCCCACCACCTCAGCTGTCCTCGGTACACCCCAGCACCAGACTGTGAGAAAGAGGAGACATTTATTTCCCACTCTCTTTCTTCATCCTCAGAAACTGTCTCAGCTTTTCTTTGTCTTTGTTTCTCTATCTCGGGGATTGTGGCTCAGTCAAAACAAAACACTGATTATGTAACTTTGGCTGATAACTGACTGATAAATGCATCAGTCAGGTGGACTGAAAATTCCATTTTCTTTATTTTTTTTTAAATTGTTTATGCCTTTGTTTATATACTTTGCACTGTTCTTTATTTGTATCACCACTTACTGTATCTTTTTTGTTGTTGTCGTCGTATTCTTATTTGCACAATGCTCATGTGTATGTGCTCACAAATCAGTTTGCCGCTCTCAGTAACCATGAGTCAGGTTGTTGCTCTGGATGTGTGAAATGTTGAGGGCAACAGAGAAAAGCCATTTGTTTACTACATCTGAGGGCTAAACTTTGTTGCTTAAGAACACTACAAGTAACATGACAACGTAAATCAAATTCTTTATATAACTAGAGGTGCGTTCACAATTGCAAACCATGTTCAGCAGCTGTTTAGCGCATAATTACTCTTTAGGCAGCCAGTGGTGTTGTATCTGTTTACATGTCTCCACGCTGAGCTCTGTTGCCTGTTTGTGCCACAGTAAATCCACATGGACTCTTTAGAATAGACATTAACACTCACTGTGGTGCTGCATAACACGAATAGTTTAATCATAACAAAACATTTAGAGGTGCTGTGTATGACAGATGTACTGTAGACTCACTTGTTCCTCAGTTCAGGTTTTTTCTTTTATTAATAATCATGTATTTCAGTTCAAATACAAAATAAGCAGTTTTCATGTTCAGTCTGTTGACAAATTACTTTTTTTTGTTAAGCATTGATTAAAAAGTCATTCAATTTTTTTTACTTTCTAAACTAAAAGTGATATGACCCCCTAAACCTTTTGTGATGAGTAGACTGTAGGGGCTTGTTTTTGTCTGCAGGACCAGCATAATGAAGCAGCTGTCTGCTGTGGAATGCTCACCACAAAAAAAAATCAGCATTTCATCTTTTTGTTCTTGACTTGAAAAGCTTTTTTGTTGGTGAACATATTCTTTTCTTCAGTACGCTGAAAAGACTCCCTGTATGATTTGATAGGAATGTTGTCACTTAGGATATTACTGCTTTGCAAATATCTGTGCCTTTCGCAGTGTTGGATTAGAGTTAGCACTACAGTTGTTAAGGTTTATCTTCTGTAGCAGGGTAGGAATGTCAATATTACTGTCACTCTTGTCTGAAACGAAGCGCACAGACACCCATGCAAAAACAGTATGGCACACTTGGCTATCAGACACCAGACTTAATGTGTGAGGCACAGAATGGGATGTTTTTAAAATGTAAACAGTTATGCTGTAAACCTAATGGTTAGTATCTGTGCTTAAATTATAAAGTGCCCCTATTGTGCTCATTTACAGGTTCATAACATATTTGGGGACCTATTTGAGTAAGTTTACACACTTTATTGATGAAAACCTTTTTTCTATACTCTTCCCAACCTCTGAAATGGTCCCCCTACTTATATAAACAGTGATATTGTTAGACAAAGTCGCTGTTATAATTCTAGCAGTTCTAAGCAATGGTTTAATAGCTTGAAAGTTACAGCTATTTTAAATTAGTCTCAGTGGGTTTGTGCTCTTTCTGTTGTCTGACAGCAGAAATAGAAAAATATGTAAATGTGAGCAGCTTTATCGGGAATTTTGCTGTAAAAATACAGTATGTGTAATTGCAGAGTGCAGACAGAAGCAAAGGATGATAATGTTAGCCACACTACCCGTGCTCTGTACCAACAGTAAACACAAGAATTTCCCAATTATTCTATGATATAGCTGTCAAAAATAAAAGTAATTTGGGTTCTGGTTTAGCTCACAAGCGGCCATATTCCACAGTGGCCCTGGGTTCAACTCCGAAGGCAAAAAAGTCCATCCCCCCAAAATACTTAAAAAAACTAACGAATAAAAGATGAATCTACTGGTATTCAGTTCTTTAGGTGTAACTGAGATATGCAGCATTTTAAAGAAGTTGCAGCTGGTTGACTCTGGATTTAATTCATGCCACTGCTCATTATTCTTTGTCTGAGTGTGCACCAAACTAGCTGCTAAGAAGGCAATATGTCACAGTGTTACATTATTATGTAGGCAAGTAAGTAAAGCCTGGACTAGCAAGGCAGTTCAGCAGCAGTGTTTTCTGTGTGAGAGAATAATTTTAAATATACAAAAGAAAAGCTATATAACAGATAAATAAATAAGGTGAAACACATAGGGGCACTTTAAGAAGTTTAAATTTTAAACACTTACGCTTTAACTTAAGTAAATCTGTTGACCTAGCTTAACTCTGTCAGCCAGTCGATTATACAAGAACCTGCGAGATTTACTGATCCTGACACAGGTCTGGTGTCTGTCACCCGCAGGGCGTGTGTGCTCTATGTGTTTTCAAGCAGTGATGAAAAGGTACCAGACTCCATAAAATATGCCTACCATGCTCCATAGCCTGAGGTGGAAAGACAACACCTGCGCCGGCTTTTACAACCACTATATAATTGCAATCCAGGATAGTCGAAATACACAGTGAACATGTCTGGTGTTTCAAAAGAAGAAAAAAAAATCTGTAAAACGTCTGTAAAGTTTTACCGAATACTTAGATAAAGACATTCATTTCTGATTAAGTACTGTACATTGCTGTGTGTAGGTAAAACTGGCATTAGTGCTGGCTCCTGTACAGAACATTCATACGGGATCAATTCATGGCAACCCCTCCTTCTCGTCTTATTTTGTGTAAATAGCACTGTAGATAGGACTGCGTGGTTGTTATCATATAAACTGTTATAATCTGTATATAGTATAAAAACAGTATAAAAGTTGGTTACACAATCTAGCCGTGTCCTTGTTTGCTCTGTTTCAAGGTCACCGTGATCACGTTAAATTCAAACACTACAATTTAAGAATTAGGATATTGTTTATTTGTTGTCGTTTCACTTTTTTTTTCCATGTCGTTTCCATTAATGTGCATCCTGAAAGTGTTTTTGATACAGCAGCCATCTGTTTACCAATCACCCAGCTGGCAGGCAAGACAAAAAAAATACACATTTTGTATTATATGACCTCCTGTATATTTAATTAAAGTATTTTACTATCTATATGTTTCTTCAGTGGTGTTCTTTAACTGAACTGCAGATAAATAGCAAGGGTTGGATAAACTGGTATTTAATGTCAGTGTGCTAACATCAAAGCAATGCTTTTTTTCCCCTCCCTCAGTAAATGCAGTGTGAATGGGGTTTTATTATTGTAATACCATTATCTGGCTATGAGATTCCATCCGCCTTAATCTTCACAACAGGCTACCTCTGGGCTCAATGCCAGAGAAGCCTCTTCAGTATTTGCTGCAGTAGAGAAATGTGCCAGTGCATGTATCTCTATGGGATGTGTACTAGGTGGCAATAAAAGCTATGCTTTGACTTTTATTGCCACCCCCTGGTAAACCTTTAACATGAAAAATATTCAGTAATACTTCCAAGCTCAGCAAAAATAAAGCAGCCTCACCAGGGTGGAATGTAGGCCGTTTTATTGCAGATCAGCAATCATAAAAAACACGGTGAGCTTCCAAGACAACAGAGTGAGAAGAAAATTGCACCTTTTGAGAAACATTAACTACTATATTTTTTTAACATTGCACTATACGCAAATTACACTGCAGTGGGACATGATTAATGAATAGCTATGTTGCAATACATAAAATTAAGTGCCAGTAAAAGTCTAAATAATGAACATGCTAAACAACAACCATTGAGATCAGAGGACAATACTAATGTAAAAAACTACAAAATATTTTGATCAAAAACAGTAAAACAAACAAACAAAAAAAAACAAACAACAACAACTACAAATTCAAGATGCTGTTTTTATTTATATAAACTGATTATAAATTCATAAAATGAAAGGAAATTTGGCTCCGTTATAAGATGATATCTTTTCATGCAATTAGTTTCATCAGGGCTACACAGTCAGTTGTCCAAAATAACACAGCTTTCAGAGTACCTGCTAGTGGTACTTCTATGCATTTCTCAAGCATACCTAGTGTACCTGAAAATGGCCAAGATGTTGGGGGGGGGGGGATGGATGTAGGATGTGCAATGTAATTATTTTGATAATCATGGGGTCTGAGACGTAACCACTGTTCTCATCAGCGAAAAGTGATGGTGTGCTGTTCTAGCCTCAAACCCTCTCTTATGTTTCCAAGTGTATACAGTACAAGATCAAAGTGACTAATGCATCAGTAATACACATCAAACAAAAAGCATTTGACACACTGCTAAAAATCAAGCTGCAGCGCTTTCTGTACTCTTCTCTCCCTTTTTCCCTTTCAAGGCTTAAACTAAACCCGTCTGTAATCCACCTCCTCCTAAATCTACATCTTCCCCTCTAAATTAAACAGTATGGAGGGTGAGATTTAAGAAAACAGGGACTGCAGCTTTCACTATAATGCTTCATCTAGATTGTGAAGGGAGCAAAGTCTAATGTTTTGCACACTGTGTGTAATTATGACGACCATTCTTCAACACAATATCACTAAGTGGCTGAGATATTTAGTGGCTGGCAGTACTGGATATGTTCAAAACACACACACAAGGGCATTCATTATTTCAGCTACTCAAAAGACTCATTCATTCAATAATGTTCATAGCATATATTGGCTGTAGTGTTAAATTATGTTGGACATACTGTGTAGCCACTGAAAACCAAGGTCACACTATTATTAAGACCTCAGGGAATGTCACATTAGTGCCTGCAATTGCTCTTAAAATTATGTTCCTTAAATTCAGCTATAGTGGTCATAAAGTCATCACAGTAAGTAGAATAAGTCAATAGTTCCAAAAGGAATGACTCGTCCTCAGTCGGCCAATGGATCAATTCCAATTTGGGCGCCTTTTCAAAAGCTCTTTCTTCAATCCATGTTCCAGTGGCAGAGCAAAGAAATAAGCCTTTCCATTTTAGTGCGATTGATGATGGTGGTAGTGGTGTATAAGCCAGCATTCAGCTTTTAATTTCATCTGTGGGTTAGCTGCACATGGAAGGTTTAGAAAGGGAAAGAGGAGCAGGAAATTTATACACATAGTCCTGATATTGCAAACTAAGGTGTAAACTCAAACGTGGCGTCATCACCTACCCACCCTTTATGGCAAACAACCGTTACACATTTTTGGAACTATGCTTATGTGTTTCATTGTTGAGTAAGATTTGTGCAGTCAGTATGAAGCTGGAGCTCGGGCTGAAGACTGTCCAAAGGTAAAAACTACCTACACTCACATCTAAAGCTAAAATATTAACTAACACTCGTTTTGCGCTGGCGTGACTTCTCTGAGCTGTGTCATGCCCATTCCAGTGAGTCACTGCTTCTGACATTACTCTCCTTTTAACCTTATTGTTTTATTTAAAATATTTGATTGAGAGAAATGTGCAGGTAAACACATTTATTACCTATCGAGAAAATTCGTCTTTGCATTTTCAGCTTTATAACCTTCTTAATCTAAACTAAATGTCCTGGCTCAAGCTCCTTCCTGTATATATGAGAGTAGTATTGAATTTTTCCCACCAAACTGTCAGCAAATCACATTTCCCAAATGATGAAGTATTCTATTAAGGACCACACCAACAGTCAAGCCCAAATATCATCACCGATCATGACGAATTATCATCACTCCTCAGTTAGTTCTATAGTGCTATATTTGATTTTAGCAGCGTTACCCAGCTCAGTTGATAAAGTGTGACAGGTATCTGTATTAGTAGTAAGGTTACCTCACTCTAGATCTGATCTAAGGTTGGGGTTACAACGCTTTAAGGTTCATCCTCTCTCTGAAAGACTTCCTCAGTTTGCTCCGTGGTGCGGGAACAGGACCAGGACCATCAGTGGCTCTCACAAAGCCATGATCAGCTGTGGCCTCAGGGGTTTGGGTGTGGTGGTTTTGGTAGTCCAGCTGTTGGAGGGGGGGCTGGTGCTGACCTTGTGGGTGTACATTGAGCACGCCCAGAGGAGCATTTTTTCGACTTGAGGCGGTGGCTCCTCCAGCATTATTCCGCTGGAGCTGCTGGATGATGGCAGAAAACTTGGCATCCAAAGATGGTCTGCCTGTTTTGGACCTTGTGATTGGACGTGAAGTGCTAGTGCTAGAATTCTCTTTCTCCTGGTATGAGGGAGGAGGGTGCTGATGAAGAGAAGCAGGGAGAGGAGGTCTGGCTGGGCAGGTGGGAGCAACATAAGGCTCTCTGTCAGGGGGAGGAGGTGGAGCGCGTCGCTTCTTGCTGCTGTTGGTAGTACAGCTGCTGTTGCTGGGATTGGGGCTCGAACAAGGGGTGGAGGTTTTGCTCTGGGACAGAATACCCTTCTGCACTACCACTGAATGGGAACCATCAAACAGACTGGACCAGTTAGGTGCCTCTTTCTCCTCTTCATGGCCAATAAGGAAGTGCCCATCTGTCTCCTCAATTTTATTGTGGATAATATCAGTGATGCTCTCAAACTTGCCTGGTGAATTTATACCTATAAGGGAAATAAATAAACACCAAAATCAAGTGTTTTCCCTGATGTACTATTAAAATATAATAAAGCATCACAAAGGCTCAGATTGCAGCATTATATTTTGCTTGAAAAAGCATCTTATTAACATGCATCACCACTGAAAATTAATGTATTATGTGTATTCTTTTTCAGTGAGTGTCTTATTTGCTGTGAGCACTCGCATTACACCTTCTTAAAATGAATATGTGTAAATATAAATCCTGTTAAATCCACATCATCAAACAGTCGGCAAAATATTAACCTCCGTCTAACTCGCTTCAGTGACTCTTTCCAATTAATCTACTCACTCAGGTCGTTGTAAACAGAGTCTGCTTGCTTAGAGAGAAAAAGTGATGGTTTCCGTGGAGACGCGACTTCGATCTTCATTAGCTGGTCACAGCAGTGCATCCACTGGCCTGGTCATAAACAAGGATAGGCATGAGATGATAAGACCTATACCATCTGTTCTTAAAATTTAGCTAAGTGTATGTGCAACCACTTTTCCTGCGCAGACTAGCCCACACACCCCAGTTTCTCTTTTATAATGGCAAACACACACGAAACCCTTTACATAAACACGTGTTTTCATATACAAATGCTTGTGGTGCATGGTCACATAACACTCACTCTGATCATAATGGTGCTGGTGGAGGGCTTCCACCCAGTCCTCCAGCGCTTCCCTGGTGTCTGTGGTGAAGACGATGGACTGTGATCCCTCTGGTGAAGGGTTAATGATGGACAGACTCCTAGATTTGTGGCCTGCTGATTCCTTCTCCAACACTCGGATCCGGGTGTCCTGCACAAAAAAAGCAAAAGTAACCTATTACAAGCTGAAAATCACTAACGGAATACAAATCACACCTCTGTGCGAGTTAGTGCATTAAAAATTACATCGCTGATATTGCAGAAGAAAATTAATTCCACAGCAAAATGCCAAAGCTCCAAGCCGTATCGCAGTGAGTAATTTGGTATCTTGTATTTTGGTTACTCTGCAAATGTTAGGGAAAAGGTGAACTGAGATTTAAATCAATAACAATGAATCTGATGTTTAACTTCTCTTTCCAGACAGCACAATTGAAACAGATAATGAAGTTTAACAGGGGTAACCACAAAGCCTCATCTTATGCAGAGTTTTAGAAAAGTTTGTTCTTCCAGTCTTGTGTTATAAAATGATGCAACAGAACAAGAAATTGCTAACATTAATGTTTATCAAGTAATTCAACATTTTTCTTAGTGTCTCTTACCTTATTAATGGGTACTTTGAGAATGGGTTGTATTTTAGCATCAATTTCTTCTAGAGTGAAGAAACAAGACAAAAAGCCGGCACTCAGCACGCAGTAAAGACTGCAGCAGCGGCTCATGCCTTCCACACTTTGCTGTAAATCAGCAAAATACAAATAAATACTAAGACACTAGAGAATCAATGATGGAGCTTATTGCTATCATTACAAAATAACAGTGAACACACCTTCTGGCTCAGGTAACCGGCCATCGTGGTCTGTGTCATACAGGCAGGCTGAGCCACTAACCGGCAGCAGAGGTTACCATAAAGTGGAAGCCAAGAGGACCACTCAGCTGTAAGGACGATGAAAAGCAACCAGAAAACTGTAATAAGTTACCTTGTACTATATGGAAAAAATAAAGTTAATTTAAAAATAATTCAGTTCTAAAAAGGACATATATGTTATTACAACTCATACATTCTCCTGTAACAAAAGCCCCAGTGTTTCCCCTCAGCCTCCTAGCAGATGCAACTACGGTATTATTTTGAAACTCCTCGGTGACAACATTCTCGATTTATTGTGCTCATAAGCGCTTCAGAAAACTTAGCCTCTGACCTCAACCTTGAGGTCAAACTCTTACATCGCCTCGTTCTCATATTATTGCACTCACAAACTTGGGCGTCCATGCCCTATCAGCCTTTTATAAATGAAGGGTAAAAACCCCATAATGTAAACTGTGCAAACTTGTACCAAAAGCTTGAGGTAAAATTCCTAAAATATATACAGAGAATCCCAGTGATTAGATGATCCCCTATGAGCAAGCACATGTCACATAGTGAGGAGGAAGAACTTCTTTTTAACAGGAAGACAACCAGGATCAAGGTGGGGCAGCAATGCAGGAGGGGCAGAAACCTGCCCAAGCCCTAACTTTCCATTTCATCACTCTTCATTTTGTTTAAATGGAGGTTTAGATTTAAGTGATGTTAAAAAATATCTATCATTACTATTCCAAAATGAAATCAGGAGTTAAAAAGCATAAGCATTTCATATCCCCAGATATAAAATGGTGTGTTTTGCTTCTTACCATCTTGGAGGACAATAAGGGAGTGAGACTGAAAGCTGCCTTCAGCCTCGGGCAGACACAGCGCTGTGTAGGCCAACAGGCTGTATTTGGCTCCACTGTTACAAGTACAAGACACATATGAACATTTTAGCAGTCTTCAAGTAGAGCACGCTGACTTTTCAGGAGAAATATTGCCAAGTTTAAATTTAGCAATAACAGTAAAGATAATGAAGACAATTCAACTTCTAAAATGTACACATAACCTATATTTTGTAAATTATATCCCAGTGAACAGGTGATACTTGAGATACTTTGAGCTGAGAAGTCCAAATTAATATTCTATTTTTTTTTTTTTGTTTTGTTTGTTTTTTTGTTGAAAAAACAAAAAACAAAAAAAACCAAATTAATATTCTAAATGGTTTAAACTATGCTTTTCCGCTCATTTTAATAAAATTCTTATTTTTATTATGACAAAAAAATAAATCATGATTACCTAAAAGCTAAACACGGGAACAGGGTTTGTTTTCAAAACCCTAACAAGCTCTGGCCCAACAGTCCTGCTTCCACTAACCAGTCATTGTAGAGTTATTGTAAAAAATCTTGAGCCAAGAGCCTATAAAGTATTTAATGACAGCACAATACATACGACGGTATTGGGTTGTGCTGTAGGAAGGTGTCAGGGTCTGGAGTGTCCAGCAGAGAGCAGAGCTTCCTCCCAGAGCTTTTTCCAAAGGAGTTGCGGAGCTTCTTAGCCAGTTTCTTTGGCGTGTTTACCAGTGTGAGCTCCTCCTCTAGGGCGCAGCTCCACAACTCCACCTTCAGCTCAAACTGAGGAACTGCTTCTTTACTAAGGGTGGGGATTTTAATAAGAACATAACCATTAAAACATATTAACAAACCAGGGCTGAAGTGACACAATATACATTATACATATACTAGATCAAAATTTCATTAAATACTTTTAAAATTTCCCTTATATATAAATCTATAAAATAGACATACATCCACCTAAAGGGTGGAGTGCAGCAGTTCAGAGAGTACTACTTTGCATATTACGTAAGCACAAAAACACTTACAAGATGGTAATTCCCTCAAAGCAGATGTCAGTGACTGATCTATCCACCACCACCATTTCAGTGTCAAACACTTCTGAGCCAATCTGCATCAGACAGAACACAGCCACCCTGCGAGAACCTAACAAATGTCATGGATGTACAGTATGCATTAGTACAGCCGGTATGTACAAAAATTACAGGAGGCAAAGCTGAACATGAGGCATGAAAGATAACAAAGAGCAAACTTACTCCCTCTGTTGTTAAAGTGGTCTGAGTCCCTCCACATCAAAGGTATGCGCAGCCCTACGTTTGCAGAAAGTTAATTAAAAAGAAAGGCTCTTAAAAATTAACTCAGGGAGCAAAATGTTGCAACTAAATGTAATCGTTGCATAGTTTTAGATGTGCGGTGCTGATTTATTCTGAATAAAAGATGAGCAATCTTACCTGACAAAGCAATTGTTCCATTACAGGGCAAACGGTCACCTGAAATTAGATCTGAAGGTCTGGAATAAAATTTGGAATTTACCATTACAATAGATTAAAATGTGTGTAATGTATTTAATTTAACAAAACAAATAAACTGTATGTACATTTACAAAAAAGGATGGAATCGCTGCATGATTAAGATTTTAGACACATCTAACAAGACTTCCTGGATTTTGTTATTTTAAAAATACATTTTAAAAACCTCTGTCCAAAACCCGCTCAGTTCTTTCATTAGTGACAGGACAATTGTTTCACCCTCCCCATCAAAGTTAACATATATCAATTGGATACACACACACACACACACACACACACACACACACAACAGTGATGTGGACTCAAACTGAGCCATAAGCATCAATCTCCCCACCTGCCGATTCCCCCCATCATGTCCTCTTCCTCTTTTTTCTTCTGCAGCTGAGAGAGATATGCCTTTATCCGGGCATTGCAGGTAAACATGTTCTTGGAAGCATTTAGTACCTGTTCTCTCTTACTGCAAGCGAGCAGCAGCTTGTAGGCTCCCTCTCGCATTCGCATCTCAAAGTCAAGTTTCTCCTGTATGTTAGTTGTCTTTGTGGACAAACAGACAAGAATGAACAAGTGTCAAAAAAAGAACAGACTGCCAACTTTTCTATGACGTTTTCTATTGTGTTAGTGCATCAGACAACAAAAGCTTGGACATGAGCGGCATCACAGCAAAGGTTTTCATTAGTTATGCAAACTTTTTTCATAGGAAATTGCTTTTTAGATTACCAGAATTTTCTTTCAGTCTTTTAGTCCACTTCACATTGTGTAGCTTATAAAGCACTCATTGGTTTACCCCCTCTGACTTCCTCAGAGTTTATAGCCCAATTAGACCTTTCAGGTCATCAGGTGCAGATCTTTTAACTGTTCCCAGAATTGGACAGAAGCGTGCTGAGGGTGCTTTCAGTTACTGTGGTGATGTTTTTGGAACAAGCAGCCTGCTGACCTGAGGACAATTGGAACTTGGTCTACATTCAAAAACAAACTTAAAACCTTTATTCTCATAGGCTTAAACTTAACAGCTCTTTGTGCGCGCACAACTGTTTGTGTATATGATAACTTGTATTTTGTTTCGTTGAAAAGTTTTATTTTATTGTTTTTATCGCCTTAAGACACAGCAGACCTACATTTTTTCCCATGTTTTTACCTTATATGGTATTTTTAAAGAAAAGCAGTTGTTAAACAAAATCCAAGGTCACTCTGGCACCAACAGAACTAACATTTTCTGGGTTTAATACAAAAGACAGATCTTAAACAGCATGGCGGTTGGGAAATCTTCTTGCCCAAGGGTGTCCAAACACATCTGATCACAAGTGGGCCATACCAGTCAATATTTCATGGTATTTTCTAGTTATTTTTTATTTTTAAATTACTGAATTTTTTGTTATTCTTTAATGCTACGTCCAGATGAACAGACTCAACCTTTTGGGTGTTATTCTTTTAGTTTACTTTCAGTTTTATTTTTTCAGTTTAGTGTTTATTGTTTATTTAGTTTTAGTCTTTTTATTTATTGTTTTAATGAGAGCATATGTCAGATGAAAGATTTGGGAAAAATCTGCTCATGTATTGCAATAAAAACTGATTCGGACCTCAAATAATAAACTTTTCATACATTTACATTCCTTTGTAGGAATGCTGGAATCTCAATATTAAGCATTTTTTGTGAAAAACTGATTTCCCTACAAGTTTTGGACCCTTTGGTGGACTTGCAATCATTTGACACATTAGCCCCACTAGTTAAGATGATACACTGGTGATGTTTCAAATTACTTGATAAGCTTGAAATCACAAACTCAAGACCAACCTTTCGGTGACGTAATGATGCATGCATGAAGGGGTTAGATGGTAATGCCAGCTGAATGAGATTAATAAGTTGTCTCGGGTAGCAGTTGTAATGGCAAAGATGGAGTTTGGAAATGTACGATTGGCATTTCGAAAAGCACAAAACAAGTGAAAACTGGCAGGCATGCAGCAGACATATTCTAACTAAATGAAGTTTGATGATGTCTGTTATAATCACATCTAATATAACACAAACATCATCATTCTCCATATCACAATCAACAATATGCACCTGTAGCTTCTTAGAAATCTGTCGTATATACAACAAATTCATATCCTCTACTATCTGGAGAGTGTCTTTCAGAAGACTAGGGCACGGCTGCATGCTCTTTGCCTGCAGGGAGATTAGTTGGAGCAGTATTAGAAGGAAGCAAACATACAACGATGATGCAGCGTACACGGATATGGTTTCAGGGAAGTGAATATTGACAAAAGGGGCACTGCCCCGAACTAGCTTTGCCCTGGAGGGTTGAAATCCAGCTTGAGAAGGGCGTTAGCAAGTCAAGTCGCAGCACATGAAACTATGTTATTAAAGCCATGTGAATTAAAAAGATCAGCATTCCCGTGTTTGACGTGCACTTTACACCCACTCGGACCACTCCATTGGGTAAATCATACGAAACAATCACTGTCGTACCGCCCATACCTCTGTTTGTAGGAATAAAGTACTCTGTCGTATTTTCTTTCGTTTAATCTCCATATCCACCGCGGAGCCGGCCAAAAACAATGACCTGGAGCCCCCATTTTTCTTGGAAGTTTGAACGTCCCGCGGATCGTCCATGTTGCATGTCCATTCGCTAACAACAGCTGCGTATTACTGCTCCTGCTTCAAACGGCCGGGGGCGGCTCGATTTATGTTATCGTACCCCCCGTAAACGAAATCTCCCGTCGTGTTAACATAAAGTACACCCATTAAAAACCTTAAAAGTGTGTTGTTCTCTCAGCACATTTAATATCATATCAAATAAATAAGAATTAGAGTATAAAATGTAACCAATACATAAAGCTACGACTTAATAAAATGTTGTAGTCACCATCAAACCTTAAAATTAAAACAAAATTAAACTCTAACTTGCAAATGTCCTATGCAATCGAAATCATTAAATAACAACCATTAAATAAAGAAAAAAGAATATTTTAACAATAATACATAAAAGGGTACAGTTCAAAAATAAACATGAAAAAACGTTCCGCTTTTCCCGGCGGCACTGCCATACATAAAAACGAGTGCCTTTACGCCAACAGGGAGGGGGCGTCATTGCGTCAGTGTGTCAGACAAAACAGGGCTGAACCGTTTTCGAGTTTGAATTTTTAGACGGTATAAAATCATAGACGGTATCAGATAACATACATTTTATTACATATATTATTATTTTATTTTATTTTAAATTCATCAGAAAATGTATTTTAAATATTATAATATAATACATACAAACGTGCAATTAACTAAGAGGCTGTGATGCTAATTTAAAAGTATAATTTTCACGTTTATGCAATGAGCATTTCCATTTTGAGCTCACATTTTTGAAGCAGAACAAATATGAATCTTTTATATGTTACTGCCATTTAATCGATCTCCTTAATTTATATTTTTTAAAAGCGGTGGATGTTTTTCTTGTAGTGCTACATCCCTAATTAGTTTGATAATCTCTAGTAGTTTGGTTCCCGGTTATCATGCAGCAGGTACAGCCTTCATTATCAGCATGACCTCTGCACAGTCCATGTAGTGGTACTGTAACAAAAGACCCCGGAACGTAACCAGTGCGAGTCCAGGAAACCCGCCCACCCGGTTCTGGCTGACATCGCTTCTGGTTGAGTTGGAAGCATCCACGGTTGCAGTTGTGGACGCAGGCGCTCCTGGAGATGAACTCCGTCAAGCTGGGCAGAGAAATTCCACTAAAACAGGAAATTACATCCGCTTTTAAAAATAAAACACAGGATTTTGAATTTCAGACGAGGTTCACATGCAGTGTAATCCTCTGAGTCACTCAGTACACAGTCAGCTACTTTACCATCTGGAGAGCATTGTTAGTCTGAGCGACTGTCCTACAATAATCCATATGTGTGTGTATTCATAGGCTGTAACGTTTTATTTCACACTGTAGTACTTGAATCACGAACTAGTCTGCAACTGCACCAGCAGCTGACCTATCTATAAGTGGAAAACGTGTTAACATACAGGCATGTGCCTGAAATGCATTCATTCCTAACAGGATGCAAGAGCTTGGAATTTTATTGGGAAAGTGCTATAGTGGTTTATGGCTTTAAAATGACTCGTCATGTCTTTCTTACTTATATTTTTAATAATTTAATCTATGATATCAGTCTTTATCTCTATAATGCTTTTAGTAGCATTGAATCTAGAGTACAGTAATTCCATAAATATGGTATTACTGTAAATACAAGTTTCTTTTTTTTACTTTCCCCACATAATAAATTATTCAAAATACACACAGGTTATTACATGCATATTTTGCCGAAGAATGGTTTCACATATCCCAAAATATAAAAGGATCGATAGGTACACAATGCACACAATATGGCTTTATAAGTTAGAACAACATATTGAACTTTTTAGTTGAAACTCATGAGAGAAGGACTTTGGTTGAACCTCTGGTGTAACTCAGGTGATCGTGAGATTATAGTTGTGCGCGTGGTTCTGAATATTAAGTTTATTTCAGTATCAAATACACAAATAAATAAATAAGTAATTTAAAAGCTTTCTGGGGAACTTAAACTGCACACCTTGCAGTCGGAGGGCAACTTTCTACTCATTTTTTCATATGTGTTGTCGCAAGCTGCTTTGAGAGCTCAATGAGAAAGACCTGTCAAGCACAGATAATACCATTGTTGAATTCAATGTAAAGTTGTAACACAGCACCATGGGCCATCTCTATGTTTTACACTTGCAGGTTAAGGTGCCAACCATCTTGTCCATAGTATCTATACCTCCTTTGGTCTAGTTATAAAATGTGATTAATTAGTGTTTTTTCCCTTTTCTGGTATTTTCATCCCCCATTTTGTTGTGATACATCGTGCTCAGGAGTACAACAGCCATTTCTTTCTGCTGACATAGCTGACTATGGTAAAGCTGCCACTGAATGCAAACTGTGTGCTGTAAGCCTCCCTGGACTCAGAAGCCTTCATCAGATAAAGGATGTATGTAGAGTCCCCACAAAAGTGTCTCCAGGAGGCATGGTGAAAGAGTACACTGGAGGAAAAAAATTATCTGTGCCAGTGTTGCTTCTTGTCTTTCTGAATCTACTACACAACTGCTGGACAATGGTTTCACCCAGATTCTTATCAACTTCTATCCTTTCTTTCCATTTTCGTTTCCCTATGTTAACCATTTCAGATTGCATAGGGGATGCGTATCACAAACCTAGAAGATCTTTAGGCCATACTTGACAGGCTTGTTTGGCAGTGACACAATCACTCGGGGTGAACTGCTGTCTGAATGTTGAATGAATGCTGTCTTTTAATCCTAATTTCTCTAATAAGAAGGATGTTTCATGAACTTTATCATTTACCATTTTTTATTACCATACATTCTGTACATTCTTTTCAACCTATTCTTTTTGCAAACTAAAAACATCACAATCACATCACATCACAAAAAACAAAACTGAAAAATTGCTATCTACTATGGAAGCCCGTTTCCACCACTAAAAAACCCAACATTATTTGCCATCCATATATCAAAATGGCAGGTTTTTATCTGAAAAAAGTCAGAGAAAATAACTCCAAAATGACATAAATCGAGAAAATAACGTAAAATTTCCAGTTAATTTTGAGGGGGGAAAACACCCTGAAATGATGACTAAGAATAGCAATAAAAAATTTTAAAAACTACCTCAACTTCCTTTTAGCGGAAGCAGATTTCTATACCGTGACAGCGTATGAATACAACTTAAAACACCACTTAAATAATGATCGACGCCTCAACTCGCAAATCTGAGTATCCTGTTGTCTCTTTGACATTTATTTTGAAACGTCTGACCGGAGGCAGCGATTGGCCTATTTGCCACTTCGACGCCTCTTTCAGGATGCTGGTCCGCTCGCCGCTGTTTTGCAGGGAGTCAGTAGCTTATTGCTGAGCAACGGAGGAAGAGAAGGCCACCGCATAGAGCCAGACTGAACTGCAGCAACGACAGGGCTGGGCTCCACACGCAGTCACAGAGCAAAAAACATCTTTAAGGAAAGGGTAAGTGTGGAGTGTACTTGATTTTTTTTCTTAGCGAACAGTATACAGTGGACAGTCCGTAGTATGGTTTTAGCTAGGTGGTTGACCGTTACTCACGTGAAGTTTGCGGCAGACAAAAATATAAAGAGTCGCTTTTTCTTTCCTTCTGCAGTCCACTGATGTCAGTTTCCTCTTTCAGTGAGCTCATAGAAAATTCTCCCAAATTTTCAAACCATTAAACCTGCATTAAATCTGAGTAAAATTTAGGAAACAAAAAACACTCCGGCTCTTGTAACGACTAAGCAGACTGGTCTGACTCCCTCTTGGCTAACGGGATGGCTACTATTGTCAGCAGCGGCATGACAAGCCCACCCTGCTCCACCTTTGTAAGCCGCACAGACTATAGCCACTTTGCTGCCCTTGTAAAAACACCGGCCACATACTGCTTCACTCCAGATCAATACTATTGTTTACTACTGACCTGATTTTATCCAGTAGTTGCATCCTTTTGTAGCCAGACAGAGGCTAATCGAGACAAGATGCACATCAATGAAGATCGGTCACACTGAACGCTTTGTTTATCTTAGTGGAAACATGCTACCCCTCGGGTCTTCTTTTAGTCTGTATTGTCTAAGAGGTAGATTTTATGGGCAGGTTTTGCTCTAAGTAAGACAACTGCCGAGTGTTTTCCGATAACGGACCCCCCTCCTCTTCTTCTGTGTGGAGGCTTTGTTTTCGTGGGGCAGATGTAGCTGGCCTGCATGCATCCGCTCTCTTTGTGTTGAGTTTGATTTTTTTTTGCTGTCATCATCACATTAGCTGTAAAACTTTTGAAAATAGAAGCAAATGCTTTAGTTTAAATGCCATATGGTAATTTGATAACTCTTGACAGGCTGTTCATAAGCAAATGGTACTTGACGCTAGAAATCAATGCAAAAATATTGTAATTATTGTTTAATTACTGTTACCAATTTAGCACAAATGCCAGAGGCAGATGCATATCAATCAAAGCCTCACAACTGTTCAAAACATTTAAAATTAATATTTATATTCACAGCATTAGAAGCTGTTTTATTTTATGTAATCAGCTATATTATGCCCTTTAATTTCATCCAGTAGACTCAAAGGTGCTGGTGAAAGTCACTTGCAGCTCTGGTCTGAGTTTATAACCCGATTAGATGTTCTTTGACAGCTACGTGTTTCACATCAGTGTATCTTGCTAGTCTCCTCCCTCAGCTGTAAGAATTCAAATTTCTTGGGTTCGAGCCAAAAGAATGTGCAGATAATACCATCCAATCCAGTTTTGCTCCTTTTCCCTTTTCTCCCCTTTTTCCGCCTTCTTCCTGTGTTCTCCCCACAAATGTGGCTGCCAGCAGGGTTGTTGGCTCCACTGGCGGTTGCATTTTTAAAAACTGTGTCAGTGTCACAGGACGGTTGCTGCACTTTCGGAGAGGAAGCAGCAAACTGACTGAAGCTAAACTACAGCCGAGCCTGACTACAGACTTATCTATTACACTTAAAACATAGCTTTTTTGAGTTTTATTTTTCTTACAAAGAAAATCTAGAAGCTTCTTGCAGTAATTCGACTATCAGTGCTGTTTGATCAACTCACATTTAATGTGCACTGCTGTAAATTACCATACTCATTGAAATCCCGCTTTTTCGCCCTGATATTCTTTCTCAGCATCTTAACTCAATCTGCTGTTCAAAGAGTAATTTGTATGCATATAGTATATCCTTCAGTAATATTTTCAATTCTAGTTTCAAGTTGGGGACATTTTTGGAGACTCTTACTCAGCCTGCCCACGGCCATTGTGTATAGTAGGAAGTTTAGGAAGTGAGTTCATTTTACTTCAGTGGCCCAGGAGTGTTATGTGTGACAGAAAACAAGCCAGTCTTGAACTTAGTATCTGATTGTATTCAGTTGTATTTAAGATGTTGTTAAAAATTTTGTATTTGGGAGCCTGTAGCTAAAAATAGAAGTGAATCTCAGTTTTGTAATCTGCCAGAGTAGAAACGTTAAAAGGGTTATGACATTCACATAGCCTTGCCTGGTAACGCTCATGCTGGCGTGTGGTGTCAGAGGGAAAAACAAGAGAGGTGAATAGCGAAGTCTGTGGTTACAAATTGGGAGAGACAGCACAGTATACCAGACAAAATACCCCAAAACAAGCTTGGAGCATTTTATTAATACAATCATCAGCCTCTCCCTTGTTATGGAACATCAAGGGTGTGTCTGATTTAAAAAAAAAAGAAAAAAAAAAAAAGAAAAAGCCATTTAACCTCTCACAGAAAGAGAAATTACACATCTGTTTTGGGGTGTAACATACTCCCCTCTGAGTTTCCTTCATTTGATACTTCTTTCCACTAGATATCAATCTTATATTTGAACATGTTCTATTCTCATCTTTCCCTCTGCCAACTCCTGATTGTCCTGTTATGCTAATGTTTATGTTTTTTTCCCTTCTAAGTGCAAGAGTGAGAGAGTTCACTATTTTTATCTGCTACTGAAGCTATTGCTACAGCCAGGATAAATGTTGGCACCATAATCAAAGTGGCAGGGTTGGCCAAATACTAATGTTCCTGTTAAAGGGCCATGGGTTAGTCATTATCTGCTCAGCAGGGGCTATGCGGGGCCATTAGAGCAGTCATCAGACCGAAGGTATATTTGAAATGACTGCATATGTTTTTTATGTAAATGGAGTTTATATGTTGTGCCCTCTTGATGCTAAAATAGGTAAAACTATCTACATGAATAATTAGTTAGTTAAAAGTTTCAGGTTTTTGTAATTAAATATTTATTTCTGGAAGTTTAATAGGTAATTTGTGTTGTTTTTTTTTTCATTTACAATTTATTTTTCTTATTCCCTATTAGAAAGCTGCCTCCAGACCTTGTTTCTGAAAAATGTAGTGTACCCATGCTCCAGAGAATGAGTCACATGAAAATGACTATGCTTCAGGGCATGTGCATCATTAACTCTCTTGGATTATTAATAATCTCTTTTTCAGCATATCTATATGACTGTAAGGATTGCCCAGGGTGCTGATGTTCCTCCTTCCACTCAACATGAATAATACTGTTGTTTTTCCCATTAATCCTGTTCTTCATGTTCTATAAAGGTTAAATTTCCATCAGTAGGGCTATAGTTCATTTTGAACACAAGGGTCACTAAGCATGTGGTGGGTTTATGTCTTATGGCCAGGGTGTGCTGGGTTGTGTTTGGTAACAACACTGAAACAGTCAGGATGGATGCTGGCTAAATGATGGTGTTTGCTTGTTTGTTCCTCTTGCCGATGGCTCATGTGGTGTGTGTGTGTGTGGCTGCTTTTCTACACCATATGGTCTTTTCTGCTGCATTGGACTGTTTCTTTTTCACCCACATGCTGCATGTAAAAGCCACATCAACTACACATAGCCATAGCTGCACACGCGCACCCAAGTTTCTGCTGACTTACACTGCCCATAATGATTTATTATGTCCTTCCATGGTGCTATGACTCTGTCACATTAGATTAATGTGGGTATATAGTCTATTTTTGAACCAGGTAAGATATGTAAGAATGAAGTCCGGTTTTTACATACACATTTACATTACTTTATTAACCACAGTGGTAAAATATGGCAGTTATTCTGGCAGTTCAAGGTTATCAGCTAATGCTACCAATTAGAGCAGAATATTAGGATTTCTCTCACCAAACTTTTTGGGTGAACTTTACCACACTGGCATGTTGCTGCTTGATATTAAAGGCCAGCCAGTTATATATGGCAGTTCAATGTGTTTTTAAAAATTATATATCCATGTAACAGAGCTAGTGAGCAATCACCTTGATCTGATTTTGACAGTCAGCAGTACCTTGTGCTTTCCTGCTAGCAGACTGATTAGTTACTGTCTCTCCAGTCAGTCTTTTATCTCTCAGTTAGATTCAGTGTTAACTTCACCATGATGGTAGTCCTCCTTCTACTTTGGAGATATGCTGTAAGCTGACCACTTTTAACCACAACCAGCTAGTAGAATGCTGGTTTATGTGCATCGTTACTGAGCTCACTAAAACTGCAGATAAAGAACACAAACAGCAGGGCAGGGCGATCCATAGGACGATAAAGTCACTGGAGAGGCAGTTGATTATTCTTGAGTTATTTATTGTCACAAAGTATTTATACTAATATTTACATTTATATTTAAGAAAGCATGAGTATAGCCTTAAAAAATGTTTAGAAAGGTCTTACATGCCAATACATACTTATGATTTTGTTCGATATATATAATTCAGTTTGAGATTAAATGGAATATTAAACACTTGTTTACTTTAGATGTACATGTGTGTGTGTGCGCGTGCATCTTACATTAGACATTAGACTGTAAACATGTTTGACAACGGTGTCATACTCATGTATTAGAATGGTGCATTATATTCTGTGCAACACAATAAAACTTAGTTTCTAGAGCTGTAATGTTTATTATTTTTGTCAGTGTTGAGATCACAACTAATTAATCCAATTTTGCCTAGAGTTTGGGAAAAAATAGTCTTTCTAAAATAGGATTTCTTGGTACTTTTATTAGAATTAAATAAATCTAAATTGAAAACATAAATAAATGTGCACTAAATCTGTCATTGCCTGGCGGGGAAGGAATTTGAAAGGAGGAGATTTTGCTGAAAAACAAAATAAGAGCATTATCGTGAAACAAAATGCTCCACAGTTATTTTATTTCAATTATCATGTTTTAAAAATTATTGAATGTAAATTCTATTAAAAACAAGTGGTCACCATTGGAAAACTTTAAAAGGAAATAAAAACATAAATTCTTTTTTTTTCCCATAAGCAACAAAACCTATCTCATATTATGGACAGAATCTTTTTTCTTGTGGAAATTGTCTGGTATATTATTATATCACAACAAGAGCTGGGATACTCCTTTTGTCTCGTTTTTAGAAGAACAATAGATTGTAGTTCTCCACTACATGCTTTCATGTCTGTATGTATGTAGTCGACTAAGCCATTGGGGGATAGAAAAGCCTTTGTCTGTTTGTCCAAAGGTTACCATCTTGTCTTGAGTTCGTTCACCTGATTTGCACCCCTCAGGGTCCTTTGCACTCTTTGCACAAAAACATAACTAAGCTTGCGAGACTGATTCAGCGTCTCTGACCTATTATTTATTGACATTGATCTGAAAGCCCTCACAGATCTTCCATTGGTGTTATTGAAAGAATAGGCTTCTTTGCTGTTTGTTTTGTCTGCCAGTATACTTTCTTTTATTGGTTTTATACCTTCAAGGTACTCCAGAACATCACATACCATCTTTGCTTTCTTTGTGAAGCTACAATATTGGTTATACTATCAGTCAGAGTGACCAGAGTTTAATTTAGTACAGCTATTGCTCTGTTCTTTGTCCGTTTAGCCTAAGGGCCTGTAAGTGCTGAAGCTACTGTAACTACTGAGTGCTGTTTATATTTGGACAATCAGCCTCGGCTGTTGTAAACATTAGATGCATTGTCTCATGTCTGCCAGACAAATACCAACCAGACATAAAAAATCAAAGCAACGAGTGCCTGAAAGGTTTTTTAAATGTAATTACTTTGATTGATCCCAGTGAATAAGCAGCAAATGTGACTATTATTATTATTATTATTTTCGTATTTTATTTAACTGTTGTCAGATACAGGCTATAAATGCAGGCATGCAACCACGCCCTTAGAAGTACTACGTTTGGCTCTTATCATAAGACCATGTGGAAATGAGTGTGACGAAAGAATGAGTTGTCTCTCTGTGCTCATCCCATCTCTTTCCCCTTCGTCCTCTCCCTCTTACTGTCTGTCGCTTCGTTTGCGTAGGACATATGTGTGTGTGATGTCTCTGTGTGTGATGTGGTGCGAGTCAGCTGTCATGGTTGTGCCAGTTGATGTGACATCTGGAAAGTTAGAGAGGAAAAGCAGATGAGTGTTTTCTAATGGTTACCCAGCTGTTGCATCATCCTGGAACGCACACTCCAGCCAGATGCTACGTGGAGAGTAGCAGGCCAGTACCAAAAAAAAAAAATCATATTAGGTGATGCCAGTAAATAAACTAGTGCTCACTGACATCACTTCCTGCCGCCCTTCAGCCAGCGTTTATGATTGGATAATTCATGTCAAAGGAGGAGGTTTGAATTGTTGAAAGGATAAAAGGCTATTTGTATAACTTTTTCTGGTCCGAAATACATACGAAATACAAGTGCAGTTAAATTGGATTTTCCAAAAGTCAGCGAGCAGCCTCGCTATAGATAACAAATGTTTTTTAATTCATTTCAGCCTATCAAAAATCACCTAATTGTGCTCTGTGGATGCAAAGATGAGTGTCTGCAGCGAGGGGCGCTGCACATGCTTCCTGTATCTCCTCTGCCATCTCCTCTATACAAAGAATTCACAGTCATCTTAGAATAATCCTCCTGTTTCAGTCCTTGCGGATGTGTGTGTGTGTGAGATTGAGTGCGTTGGAGATAGTATAAGTGCAGGTCGGGGGTTGGGAAATTCCTTTCAAAACCCATGAGTCACTATTCCTCCTTATTAGCCCTAGTAGAAAATGCTGCTGAAAACGTGCTACATCGCCACTCCAGTGTTTACATATATAAACAATGTGTTTAAATATGTATCCATCCATTCACTTCCGCTTATCCTTTTCAGGGTCGCGGGGGGTGCTGGAGCCTATCCCAGCTGTCATAGGGCGAGAGGCAGGGTACACCCTGGACAGGTCGCCAGTCTGTCGCAGGGCTAACACATAGGGACAGACAACCATTCACACCCACATTCACACTCACATTCACACCTAGTGGCAATTTGGATTATCCAATTAACCTATCCCCACAAGTTTGTTTAAATATGTAAACAATGAAATATTTTTGTCCTTCTTTTGGCTACGCGTTACACATTAGTGCTTTGTGAATTGCCCATGCAGTGCCTTATATTGCATGATATGTCAGACTAGCTGTCCAAAACACAAGGACTTTTCTAATATTTCTAATATTGTTATTTGGATGCACTCGCACTCACCGTTTTTATTATAGAGAAGGAAAAGACTACATGCAGAACTGATAATATTTCCCTCTCAGCTGTGTGTCCTTCTTCAGACCTACCACTGCATTCCTCCATCTGTGCTACGTCTTTCATGTGTAATAGTGAGAAGATTTTTTTCTTTTTAATGGCACCATAAAGGAGACTGGTATGGATTGCATCCAGACTATTTAACCACATTCTCATTAGGCTTGCATTCTGATAACAGTTTGCAGTGGTTACTGAGACAGGCAGCTCTGTGATGCTTTAGTTACAGTCGAGTAGGAAACCAAAAACAATTATAGTTCTGTTGCTAGGTTTGGTTGCACTAGTGGTGTATCCAAACACCATTATCTGTAATATCTGCCACATAATGTTCACATGTACCTGCAGGTTTGTCAATACAAATTGTGCCACCTGTTAGCCAAACAGGTGGAGCATGCAATGTAAGCAGAACATCATTAGTTGGAATCTGATCATTAGCCCTGGTGCTGGATTTAATATATGATAATAATCTTATTTATTTTGCAGATGAAAACATTTTAAATTAGTTTACTTTTATTTTAACTTCACAGTTAACATGAGTTTACTATACTAAAATAAAAGGAAGAGAAGTTATGTTAAAAAATAACACTTAGCAACATGACTTGGATGGGTCTCAAGTGAAACCTTTTCAACGTTGAGGTGAGCTAAAAGTTGCAAAAGGACTAAAACACCTCTCCGCAGAAGTGACCAATACAAGCTGTGCAAATCACTTTATATTTGGTTGGTGCTTAATACTTATGTTTGCTCCTGATAATTGCATGTGAAAATGCAGAGAAATCATAAGTCAGATTTAGTGATTTGAGAATGTAATCACTGTTGTCAAAATGTGACATCTTCAAAAGTGCTTCTCTCTATAGCAGCTTGTTGCAGCACATTACTTGTATTTGAGTACCTACCAAGTTTCTAAATTTTCCTATTAAATCTTTCACTCAGCATGTAAAGCTGTCAGATATTCAGAGTGGTCACTGGAATGAAAGCTGATCTGTTTTACATCAGAGACAGCTGCTGACGATACAGTCCTATTCCCAACCCACATTTCCTACAGTGTCATGCAAGAACTGAGGTGTGCAGTTGATTAAAACTTTACCCAAGAGATTATTGAGTTGGTATACTAAGTACTTAAAAGGTCAAGTGAGCAAGAGCTTAGCTCAATAATCTTTAATTCCCACTCTGATGGGCTTTTCTTGGCACTTTCTACACACGACAGAGAGCTCTGGTTATTTGAGTGCCACTTCAAATTAATGTCAAAAGCTTGGAAACTTATTTTTAATTTGAAATAATTACTTAGGAAATGTTTTAGAACCATCCAAACCCCACATGAACAACAGTATGTTAAAATGAATTTCATAGCTGGTACAACATTAGTTACAGCTAAAATTGAGTTTAAAATGTCCCTTTAGTCTCATATTTTACACCCTGTTGCTTATTCAGACAGGAACAGTCACTCAGTCTGTTGCTCAAAACAAACTTCTAGCATGCTCAATCAGTTTAAAAATAGGTATAGAGGTCAACAGCCCATCAGTTAGATCTCCTTAATGCTGTAGTTTCAGGTCTAGGCAGTTAGAAAGTAAGAGTGGCTGGCTTTGACCTCGTTTTCAGCTCATCTGAAGGAGAGCAAGGGGAGGAGGGAGGCAGGAGGGAAAATGAATGTCCTGATGGGCCGGCCAGCCAACAAATCTACATCACTTCCTCCTCTAACATCTGGCAGTGATCAAGGCAGGCACAGAGAGAGAGAAAGAGAGAGAGAGGATGTATCTTACTGGCTGGCCCAGTGTTCATTTCCAGGCGTAGACAGAGGCATCACATTGCAAGACCGCCCACTCGATCTCATTCCCCCTTGGAGCAAAACAAAATGAAGATGGAAAGAGTTGTGAAAGACTTTTTCTCATCTTCTCTGATGTCGTCATGATCTTTTCTGTCATATGAGGTTACCAATTTTCCATGATGATAGAAAATCTATGATTGCCTGAATCTGTGAGAATAAATGAAAAAGAAGAAAACAAAAATGTTGGTTCTTCATCTTTTTCAGGATGGCGTAGCTGTGTTTTGCTGTCAGTGGTCAATCTGCAGTGAGCTACCTGGAGCAGAGGTGTGTAGTAGAGTTCACCAGCATATTTCATTCAAATTATGACTTACTTTTGCATACATTCAGATTACATGTACGTTAATAAAGAGTTCTGTTTTTGAATACTGTGGTGCACTGATAAGTTAAACCTTGATCAGTGATCTCCACAGGGTATGGTAACAAACACATTTTTCATTCTTTTTTATTACAATCTGTTATTTTAAATAATACTGTTGGTACAAAACAATTCCTCCCACTGTTGTTTATATACTGTTTTTATAAAAATTATCTACACATATTCGTAGATTTCATTTCTGAAATATGATGTATCAACATTTATTTAGACGGTAAGACTTAGGTTGATTCTAAGAAGAGGTGTTTTCTTGGGGGGGGGACTGGCTCTGGATTATGAGGAAAAATGCCAGGATTACAGCTGTAACCTATGAATTTGAATTCTATACAAATATTTTTTGCTGAGTGGGTAATTTGGTGTGGATTCAACCACATCTAAAATGTGGTCACCGAATAACAGTTTACTTACACTTCTGCATGTTTCTTTCCAGGAGGTTTGCATGAGAGGCTGCTGCAGGGTACAAAGATGAGCGTGACCTCCTGGTTTCTGGTTAGCAGCGGTGGGACTCGCCACCGACTCCCACGGGAAATGATCTTTGTCGGCCGGGATGACTGTGAGCTCATGCTACAGGTAAAGACATTTGATATGCCTCTTTTTTTTCACTGAAAAAAGCCCCAATAAAACAATCGTGTTTGATTTTACTGTTTAGAGATCATTAAAACTGCTGTACACATAGATTTTTCTCAGCCTTAGAAGTAAGCTGCGGAGTTCACATTGACCTGTTTCATTGGACAGTGCAATAACTGTACCAAGGATTGAACAACAATAGCACACAATGCTCATGCTGCTGCTCTTAAAGTAGCAGAGGTTGATTTATATGTCTGTATGCTGATGTCGCTGCAGCTGTGCATGCATCCAGAGAGACCACGTGCATGCTCATGTGTACCTCTGGTCACTGCACTAATAATAGAAAGTGGGGCAGATACCTCTTGAGTTAGATCTTTTCTGATGTGTGTTGTTGTGGATAGAGTATTCATCCATGGCTACAGGACTCCAGTTATGACATTACATTTTTAGAGAACTTTTCACTGCCACCAGTGCCTGTCAGAAAGTATGATTGTCAAAAACACATTTGTTTAGGACTCACTGATCCTGAGTCAGCAGACATTTTCTGTTCACTGTTTACATTATGCATCACACATACGCTTCTGTCTGCTTTTAGTTTCTGTTTTCAGTACAAAACCTCTATACAACACTGAAAATTAGATTTTCTGTGTGTAATTTGTATTAGTTAAATGATAAATGTTCAGATAATCAAATCTAATTTTCATAGTTTAATAGTGTAGATTAGCTAATGCTAAAACACAAAGGACTCTAAGCGTTATGTGGCTAAAATAATTTAGATGTCATGCGTTGAGTGAAATGCATATGAAGCAGAGACTAAAGTTGAGATACATATGTATGTGTGTACAACTATTATGGAAAAATATTTAAAAATGATATGTTATAAAACAAACTCGGTGATATCTTACTAATGTCTTTGCATCCATAAAACTTGGAAACTACTTGCTGTTCAGATGGTATCGTATTACGCCTTTACAATCTGGTTTCTCACAGCCTTCAGTGCTTAAGTAATACAGGTTGTTTGCTTTGCTTTGAGTTGTAAAAGATCTCTTTCTTTTCTTCAAGTGGTTTCTTAATGTGTTTTTGATGACCTGCATGTCTTCGGGTTCTGTATGTGGATTGGATGTGGATTTTTCTTTCTGTGTGTCTTCTTGTAATTCTATCCCTCTGATGTGTTTGGAACCAGAGAAAGATAAGGGAACTATTCCAAGTTACAGACATTGGTTTTGTGTACTTGGACAGCACATGAGAAGCGGCTTACAGTTACCCTCCATGTGACTGTTTTAACAAGCCAAGGCATCATCACATGGTTTAAGGCTGCTTGTGTCATGCACCAAATAAAACTGGAATGCACACTCACAGATAGAATATCAAAATACAAGTGAATATATGACAGAATTTATCACACAGTTGCTTGAGTGGTCTGCGTAAGTGTTTTGTAGATGTTGTGTTGTCAGCTTGAAGAATTGGCTTGTTTTTCCCATCAGTCATACTGTTTGTGCTACATTGCTTTTGACAGTCATGGTATTTGCAAACTAAGGATAATGATCCGAAGCGCCTAGCTCTTATTTTCTTATTGAACAGAGAAGGTGTTTAGTGAATAGAGGAACACCAAACTATGATATTAATTTAACCTCTACAAATGATTTTTCCTGAATTAAACATTTTGAGGACGTGGCTTGGCTCTGCATATGTTCTGTTGGTTGTCAGTGCGTCTGAGTATAGCAGCATGAGTCCTCTCTCCTGTACAATGAGCAGCTCAGCTGGTCTCTGTCCTGTTTGATCTAGCCTAATCTCACTAAAGTAATCGCTTTCACAGTTGGCCCTCTGGAGTTGCTTCCCTTGGTTTTACTAAGCCTTGCAGCTTTATCTTAACATTTTTTCTTCACCACGAGCATGTTTCTTTGTTTAAACAAGGAGTGAATGGCTTATAGGAAAGTCATATGAGAACTGAATATCAGATTCAGCTCCCATAATCAGCACTGGCTGATTTCAGTGGAATAAATTCACTATTGTCTGCCTTGCTTCATTGCAGAAATGACTTAGTCTTTGATTATTTTTAGTCATTATTAGTTCTATTTGTAATGTTGCCCAATGTATCTGTTACTTTTATAGTTTCCATCCTTTGTATTTGTCTGCCCTGCCATCATTTGTTTCACCTATGCTTGATTGTTTCCACTTGCATCTCGTTGTTACCTGTGTTTCGTCACCAATCGCCTCTGTGAGTATATACAGTCCTGTTGACATCTGTGTCTTTGTGTATTGTTATGGATTCTTTGAACACTGCCCTTGGGCCCTCTTTTCAGTGACATCTGCATTGTTAAAATTTTGCATTCAACGGGTTAGTGAAAGAGGTTCTGTGGTTCCACAACCCTAAAGCCCTTAGACGAGCCTGAGTTTATGCTTGTGCACATATTTACCAGATATAACATCTGTATTTGTCAGCGTTGGAGAGGTTTAAGGCTGGCAACAGAAATGTGGTCACTCCCAGATGAGCTAATCATTGAGAAATGACTTGCCTACTATCAACCCCAGATCCAGCAGACTTTTCAATCTCAAACAGTAAAATTAAAATGGAAACATTGACATTTCCACACAAAATAATTCCAGGTTGTCCTGCTTTATTTGCATTTTTATAGATTTAGGGTTTTGCAGTAGATATCTGACTGCAGCAAATTTGCTAACCAGTCAGTGTCATTGCAATTCTTCAGATACATGAAACATTTGTGTGGCACTGGTACATGAGACATATTTACCAAATTCCACAGCATATTTCTCTCCGAGGCTCTTGCCATCTTTTTTTTTTTTTTTTTTTTTAGCTATGCAGAAGGTTGCAGTGTTTCTACTGGAAATTGTTTATCCTCCAAACAGCCTGCTTAAAATCAATATTTTACCTCCAATCTCCAGTTACTATTCCACTGCTCCTCTTTGTCTACTGTGTGTGTGTGTGTGTGTGTGTACAGCTGTGTACAAATGCAAGTGATTACAAAGAGCCCCGACACAGACATTGAAATACCTGCTGATATGCTTAGAGTTGATATGATAGTAGATATCATATGCAGTAACCCTGATATTTACCTTCAGAGTTACATTCTTGACATTGTCATGGATTCTGATAATTCCACAAAGGCTCCGGTTCAGTGACATACAGTATTCTAATCGTTTATGTAAGAAACAGTTACTGTCCTGATGTTTAGTGTGAATAACCTGTGAATCTGTGCTGGAGTGCAACAGCAAACATGAAGAGTAAAGCCAACAATCACACATTATTTTGAGGTCCAGATGTCAATAATCACATTAACAGCTGTTACCACTTGCTAATGTTTCGTGTTTGTTTCCTTTTGTTTGAAGTCGCGCAGTGTGGATAAGCAGCATGCTGTCATCAACTACGAGCCTGGGACTGATGAACACAAGGTTAAGGATCTGGGCAGTCTGAATGGGGTGAGTACAAACACCAAAATATGCTAAGGACAGAAGTAAGCATCAAGATAAAAAGACTAGAAGAGGATACAGAGTCAAAAAGCAAAGGGAAAAGGGGGAGAGGATGGATGACAGATGGGGAGGAGTAAGATAATAAAAGGATAGAGAGAAATAGAGAGAGACCAATAGATACAAAGAAACAAAACATTCAATATAGTCAAGTTAAAAGTAGGAGAGATGGAGATGAGGTCAGAGATTTGTTTATTTCTGGAAGTCATTGGGAACTTCTTTTCTGCTGCTAATCAATCACCTTGTCAATCAAGATTCATATCAAGGCTTGGATCAATTTGAATCTAAACCCAATTATGCAAATTGCTGCTTAAGGGCAAACTCTGTGATGTGAACATGAATTAAGGAGTCAATTTGCCAATTAAACACATCTTTAGGACCTGTTTTCTTACCTTGATTGATTTAAATAACTCTCCCTAAAGGGTTTATGAGAAGACAATGGAAGAAAAAAGCTGTCAGTGTTTTCTGATGCTACTTGAAATACACATTGTAAACATGTGAGCTGGCAGAAAGAATGCTATTGTGGAAGATGAAATAAAGAATAAGCATTATAAATTTTTGTTATTGCACGAAGTTTTGTGAATTTTTAATAAGTTTGTTGTAGATGCGTAATGTTTTTGGGTATAAGATAAAAGATGTGTGGAGAAAAGCATAATTATTTGCATATTTAGGGTAATGGATAGTGATACCCAAGTTGGAATAGATTAAATTGGTTCATACCAAAATTCGAGCAGTACATTCATCCCAAAATACCACATAACAAACACCATAATTGATGTTAGCATGATGCATGTGAGAATTATGGGGAACACATTTATATTCGTTTTTGTAATTCTTGGTTTCTCTGTCTCTTTGACTCAGTAAAACTTGGTTACACGCAGCTACCACATGGCGTTAGTCATGTGTAATGATTCGTACTCAGTCACAGCCCACCAGATTAGACACATATGCACAATGCCCCTCACATCCTCTCTAGCTCTCAGACAGGAAGCCAGAGTCAGAGCCGCTTCCTGCTGTGTCATTAACCGTCCAGCTTCTTTGACGGGATTTAGAGGAAGTTTTCTCCTGCTGAGTCAGTGGATATACTGAGGTTTGCCACGGTCTGAAAAGCTATGTTTGGACAGTGTCACCATTTACTGTCTTTCTGAAGTCATTTCATAGCTGTGTTGTTGAAATATTTGGATTTCATCTCACTGGAGAGAAGACAGGAATGTTTTATTACAACAGCAGTGCAAGTGTGATAGATTTTCATTGGCTATCCAGTGAAACCTGATCTTTCCCAGAGCTGTACAGTAGAAAAAAGGGTGAAAGGGTTGTGTGGGGATATGAGAAGGAGAGAAATGGAAAGCAAAACTCCAAACAAAACAAAGAAATACAGGATTTCATTTGCTTTGGCATTTGATCCACGCTATCCAGACCAGTCGTGGTTCCTATATAAGAAGCCCCGTTGACTATATGAAAGTTTATTATTGGTGTTTAAATCTGTCGGATTGGTTTATCCTAGCTTCATAATCCTAAAACTGTAAACTGTTTAGGCTGTTTAGACTAGAGCTGTAATCTTAAGTTGATTATTTTATCACTAGAAAATTAATCTGTTGCTATTTTGCTAATCGGTTAATCATTTTATCCATCCATTAGTTTAACCTCTTAACAAGCTAGAGACATAGATGGCTGAGTGATGTATTTGTTTTTGCAAAAATGCTGAACATCATCTGTTTTTAGCTTACTTTATGAATCTGAAGCTTTGTCATGTCCTGTATTGAATGTTATTAACCTGAATATCTTTACATGTTGAACTGTTGGTTAGACCAAGCAAGCTGTAAACTCTATATTGTGTATATTGTGCATTTTGCTATTTATCGTACTGTTTATTTTAATCTCTGTGTGCAGCGCTTTGTGACTACCTGTCTATGAAAAGCGCTTAATAAATAAACTTTACTTACTTTACTTACTGTCCCTGCTGTGAGCTTTTGTGATTTATAATGGCTGTATATTAAAAAAAAACATTAAACATTAGGATGTTAATTGTTGATGAAAAGGAAATAAATATAAAGAAAGAAAGATGTCAACCATAGTACTTAAAGTACTAAAGCACATGTTATTTTTGGAATTTTACTGTGACTATTTCTTTAAATAACCGCCTTTCTGTACCCTCTCTCTGCAGACCTTTGTAAATGATGTCCGCATTCAGGAGCAGATGTACATCACGCTAAAGTTAGAGGACAAGCTGAGGTTTGGATATGATATCCTTCACTAATCTGTTCACCCCTCACACAACCAGCAATATGTTCACCATTTAGAGAACATGCTGAGGAAAATTTTTTTATTCTCACCAAGGTGCCAAACTTGTGTTGTGACCTAGAAACATAGTTGAGTTCACAACTTGCAGTAGTGTATCAGTTCTTAAACAGTTTGTGTCATGCCCCATCACAGAAGCCAAAACAGCTCATGCCTGACACCCCATAACTTTTATCAATCTATAACAATACATAGGGAATTATGAATAATTTCTTTCAATAGATTAGCATTTTTAGATTATTATTATTTTCTAATTAAAATAGGGAAAATATTAGAATCATTTAAATTAGTTTTACTTTGTATTTTTTTAAACCTGGTTGTGCAGGTCCTTACCTCATTTGTGCTTCCCCACCTGTGGGCTTGCATTAGTGTCTGTAATCATGTCATAGTTGTATGGTGACCCGTATTTCCTTAACCTTTCTGTTTCACATACCAATCTGTTTACGGTGGTGAGAGGAGAACTCACTGTGCCTGAGGAAGCTCTAAAGGTGAGGACCTTTGTCCTAACATGATCATGTTTCACAGTTGCATTGTACTACATATATGGCTATTCATTTTATGTGTCCATTTCTTCTTCTCCCTTTAGCATGAAAAGTTCACCATTGGCCTCCAACTCAGCAAGAAACCATCGACTGGTGAAACCGCTAGCACCACAGCCACAACCAAATCTCCCAGTAAGACCCCAACAAAGGCACATAGATCCCCCAGCCACACTAAATCAGGGGAGAGCAAAGTCATGGATGGGGTCACTTCCTCCAAAGAGTCATCTGCCAAACCTGTGGACACTCACAAAGCTGAAGAGAGGATAGGAGGTAAGAGACAAAACAGAAGTAAATGTGGAAAAGTAAATTAGTCTGCTGTTTCCTTAAATTTACAAATTTCTCTTATGAATAAAGATATCTTCAGTGGAATTTTAATTTTGTGGTGATCCAAAAGTAGCCCTGGGACTGAAATAACAACAAAAGCAATACAAATGTTTAGTAATGGCTTTATGCTGATATTAACAAGTAGAAAATGTATGTTCTGATATATAGTTCTGCAAATACTCTCTAAAACCTCTAGATGTAATACCACAGTTTCAAAAGCAGTTCACTGAATTTTTCACTTTCTACAACCCTGAGAGAGCAGGCTTTATATTCGCATTCAGGCTTCACATTCATGTCATCATTTAGTGCAGGGGTGGGGGAGCTCCAGGCCTCAAGGGCCAGTGTCCTGCAGGTTTTAGGTGTGTCCTTGATCCAAAACAGCTGATCTAAACAGCTGAATTACCTCCTCAACATGTCTTGAAGTTCTCCAGAGGACTTGTAATGAAATAATCATTTGATTCAGGTGTGTTGACCCAGGGTGATATCTAAAACCTGCAGGACAGCAGCCCTTGAGGCCTGGAGTTCCCCACCCCTGGTTTAGTGTTTGTGTCTTTTTTTGTTGTTGTTGTTGTTGTTTTTTGTTGATGTTTTTTCCCAAATAAGGAAACCTTTTTTAAAATAAGAATATTGTGTAATTTAAGTGTGGTAGGGTTAGGCCAGTAGGGGGTGGACATGGTCACAGGAAAAATTGCTGCCCGGCGCTGAGCATTATCATGAAGACGGCTTACATTTGAGGGTGTCCCTAATAAGTGACATCAGTGGGCATGTTGGGGTGCTAGCAGTGTTTCTGGTTAATCTCCAGATGTTAAAACAAGGCCATAGAGGGCTTGGGTTTACAGACAGCTTAAGCTGTAATAGGGTCAGATTGAATGAATAATGCAAACCAACATCCCAGCTCTGCTGTCTATAAAATGCAGTAAGATACACAGACACAGAAATAAATTTGGACCTAAACAGGCAACGATATACACTCAGCTTTGCATGTTGCCTGATCTTCCACTCAGTTTTTAAATAACACTCATGCTGTTTTTCATGAGGATGCAATCTCAGTGTTATTGCTTCAGTACCAGACCTCACCCACATATTATAATTTACAGTAAACATACGTTCAGTAGTTTTTATATAGATCAGCCCTACTCACTGTAAACAATTTGGCACTGAGGATCTATAATTATCTGGATATACTGTGTTTAAACTAACACATCGCAAGGTGAAGGGTACTAAAATGAGGGGAAAAGGCATAAGATGAGGAAAGAATGCAAAGAACTTGACGAGATGTCCTCTGATACAGCACTCAGTGATGTTTCCTCTCACTTCCTTACTCAGTTTAAGAGTTACCACTGGAGCATAGTACCTTTTCTTATAGTCTGATAGGAACAGGGAGGCAAATGGAAAGCTTGTCTTTCATATCCACCATTTATTTCTGAAAGAGAAAGAACCCAAAACATTGAATGTTCACATGCGTGTTCGACCAAGCTGGCTAAAGTTTTGAAAATAGGTCAGTGTTGCAAGACCCGACTAGGGGGAATTAAAGCACGAACACAGACATACGCAAGGAGCAGCTGGGTTAATTTTGGTGCAACGTGATTCAGTGAACTGTTTATCTAGATATGACCTGAGTATGTAAAGTCAGTAATAAACACTCGCCTTCACAGAGTAACACGTAGACTCACTGCAAGGCTTTGTTAAAATGTTTTTGTGTGAACATTTGCCCCAGGGGATATTACAGCACTGCCTCGTGGGACCCCCCTGTATGGCCAGCCGTCTTGGTGGGGGGATGGGGACGCAGATGATGAGAATTCTTTCAAACAGGAAAACAGGACATCCACAAAAAAGCATGACAGCTCCACCTCAGGTAGGAGGCTGTGAGATTTTGAATTATTTTACACTTTCAGAGATCAAATGCAAACATGTGCTTTCTTGGGTTTATACACAGCAAGCAGGTACAATGTACATGTACAATGACAGTGTTACATTTTCAAAACATAGTTGTAAGAATGCCAAATGATTTCCACATATTATAATAAAGTTTGTGTAGTTGTGATTGGTTTGTAAAAGGTGTTTTTACTGTTAGCACTTGGTAACTGCTTTACAAATAGACATGACGTAGAAGTTCAATTTCATACTCTATAATAGGATGCACTTTCAGTAATTTAAATGAAGCTTCTATTTGCTTTAGTTCAAGCAAAAAATTTAAAATCAAAGTGTTTTACTGTTTACAGTGTATGGTTACAATGTACTGTGAAACGTTGCTGTTAAATAGCTAACACATTAAAGATGCTATGTTAAGTTGAATCAGTAGCTTAAGTCATCCTAATGTCCTCCAGCTCCATTTATTTGCTTTCTTTGTGTTGAAGGGGTGATGTCCAACTAGCCTGTGTTTTTGTATTTGTGACAGTCCAAGTGCACACAAAGGCCTTTTTCATAGCATGTATGCATGTATGTCTGTTTGCCTGCACTATGCGATTAGACAGTGACCATTGGACTGAGGAGGGAATAACGTTAACTAGAAGCCGATAGTCAGAGTAACAGGATTAGAGGAATAGTGGAACAGCTCAGTGATACAAAAAAATCAGTCTGTGCCAGGCTGGTTTAGTGTGGACCAGAAGGAGTGGGGGGAGGTTAACCAAACACAAAAAAACACTGGAGCAGACTGAAGCATCCTCAAATCTCTCGTTACATCTGGATGGATAGTCTGGCAGCATCTTTGCCAGTCGGTAAAAGAAGACTGGGTTTTTGGGGGGTTTTTTTGTTTGTTTGTTTTTTTTGTTTTACCTCTTTTAACAGTCAGTTATAGGTGCTTTCCGTTCTCTACGATTCTCATCACTCTGTGGATTTTAGTGTCGTATTTTTGTGGTGAAGTGAGATTAGAAAAGCTTGTCAGTTTGGAGTAAATCTGCAAAAGTGTGAAGGGTTGATTTGAAACCAAACGGAAAAAAAACGTTTCCAGAAGATCAGCCAAATGGGATTGGCTACTTCAGTTATGGAAGCGGGTGAGTAAAAGGCATTTACCCTCCCCAGCATCGGCTTTTAAAAGATGAATGTTGAAACGTTGGATTGTGAAGCAGCGTGCATATTTATCAGTATGTTATCAGTGGACATTTAATTTTAAATGGTGTGGCTTTACCTCCATGTGTATTTCCCCTAATAGGTCATTTTATTCAGATATGACAGTTAGGAGGAAGTGAAAGCGAGAAAGAGAGGTTTGGGGATAGGAAGCGATTCTGTTTGGTTGTGTGCTTTGTAGCATGTATGTGTACTTCAGTTAAATTTAGTGTGTGTCTTTTTATGTTTCCCTCTGAATAGGCTGTGCTGTCAGAGTCCCCTACCCTCCCCTCCTCATGTATTGTTGCTCAAGCTGATTGGGTTACACCATTGCACCAGCTCCCCCCTTTCCTCCCAGCACACACACACACATACACACACACACACACACACACACACACACACACACAGAGTGTCCAAACAGACCACACTAAGTGTACACTGCAGCAATCATTAGCCAACCACGCTCTAATTCTTTTGTAAGTATCACTTTCTCATCCATACACTTTGAGCAATGGAGCTGGTGAAATGCTTTCAGTTTGAGTCAGCTTTGTATTTATCTAATATTTTACCTTGCACTTGATTGCCAGCAGCTCATTGAAGAGCTGTCCAGTCAGTGAAATCTCTTCAACTCTCAAGTCTGTGAAATGAGAAAGGGTTTGGTGTTGTACTGTTAGGCCAACAGAAATCCTGGAACACATTCAGCAGTTAGTTTGAACCTAGCGGTTAAATAAAATTATTATTGGAGTTCTTTACTTTGCAGAAGTGACTAATGTAAGTGATTCTCAGATGACTTATGTTCACACTAACTCACTCCTTACATGAGTGGGATAGAGGAAGTTTTCTGAGTTCATCAGAATTTTAAAGGAATAACTGTTGCTGTTTATATTGTTTTGTCTCTTTTTAAAACTGTTTGTTTTAACACCAGAAGGCCCTGAAAGGTAAGAGATCACAGAGAAGAAATGTGAACAGTGTAGTAGTACTGCTGTTTGAAAGTTGAACCATGTGTTCTGTCTTAGTTCAATGGTATTACAGTGTTCTCATAGTCATTGAATCTTAAGCATCATTGCACATATTTGATCTAAAGTACATCATATTTGCTCTCAGTCTTAATCTGTGTTGTAAATCTTTCCAAAACTGCTGAGCCGCTTACACTGGCAGCCACTGATAGTTTCAAAAAGATTAAAAAAAAATCAACTAAACTGAGCTGAGGGAAGTAAAGTGAAGTGGAAAGTGCAGCTTTTAACTAAGAGATTGTACCTTTTGGAATGTCCTGTTTTCTGTCCTAAGTCTTTAAGCAGCTCTGTGATATATTTAAAATAAATATTTTATTAGAAATGTGTTCACTGTTGCTCACTCTTGTATTGTGCAGACAGTTTCTGTTTCTTGTTTCTTTTTGTCAATTGCCATATGTTCCTACGTTTGCTCCCCAACATGAAGCAGATGGCCCTTCTAATTTCTGCAAGTATCATTTGTCATATTCAGATCTCACAGAGGGTCTGTTTGCTAATACGGACAAATGAGAAAAAAAGTCCCCCGAAATCAGGTTTTAAAGAGCTATGCCAGCACTACTTCTTTTTTTATAGTGACAGAAAGTGAAAATGAGAAACAGAAAGTTGATGTGAAGAACAAACCTTGAGTGGATTGATCTGTGTCTTGAATGGCTTGATTTTCAATATTTTCGCTTTCATATCCTTTGAAAATTAAATCTAGTATTCATCTGTGTCGACTAAGTAATGTATTCCTGTGCTCCACATAGAAGCTGAGAATATGGAGTCTTTAGGCAACGTACAAAATTTTTGGTACCGGAAGCTTTGTGTTTTTCTTTTAAAAAGGATGTGTGCAGCGCAAAAGCACATTAGCTGGAACAGTGTTGTGCTGTGTCCACAAGCTGGTAACACAACACAACCCCAAAATAAAATCTCACCATCTAATTTTGGCTAAGATTTTCACAGGTTGGTTGGGTGGTTTTATTTTAATCCACTGATGTCAAATATTTATTGCCTACCCAAATTTGATCTATTTTCGAATGCATCTTTTGGTATTTTCTGAACTTAGAAAGCAAAGAGGCACATCGAGGGGAGAAAGCTAAAGAGGGTGGTCTTCATGCGCCCACTGCCCATGATTCCAGTTACTTTGAGATCCCCACCAAGGAGGGTCACATGGCCAGTAACGGCATCCATGAGATTCCTACCAAGGACACTGAGGGCACAGCCAGTCACATCACTACAGGTAAAGTGAAGTATATGTTTAATTCTTTTTGATATGTCTTGATAAAAGCAGGTGTATTTATGTTTTGTATTCTTCATGTTATTCATGTTGAACTTTTGAGAAATCTTTTATGGCACAAATAAGAGATCAATGTGTATCTAGTGCAGACAAAGTAGCAGTTATTCTGCTAGTGACACTGGCTTATTTGAGTACATTTTAGCAAATGTCCATGCACTACTGTATAATTACACAATCTGGTTATATGCATTTTTTCTTTTAGAAAAGTGCTTCAGTTAGCAAACTTATATTTAGTACTGACTGACACAGTAGTATGTCTGCTCCACAGCTCAAGGTCACGCCTCCTTTACCATAGAGTTTGACAACACGTCTCCAGGGAAAGTCACCATTAAAGACCACGTGTCAAAGTTCACACCCGATCACCACAGATCTCGCTCCAAGAAGAGTGGAGCAGGAAGTGGAGGCGCAGGAGGAAGGGACTTGAGTACCCTACAGGCTGCTATGATGGCATCTGAGAGCAAAGTAGCTGATTGGCTAGCCCAGAATGACCCCACTCTTGTGCGCAGCGAGTCGACAGAGGATGACAGCAAGAGCAGCAAGAGCATCAAGAGCGATGTGCCAGTTCATCTGAAAAGACTGAAAGGTAGATTGCGTTTACTATTTGTATGTCTGTAGTTTGTGTGTTTTGTTGTGCCTCTTTTTGGTTTCCCTGATTATTTCTCCTTCCTCTAACAAAAGAATCCCATTTAGTCCCTACAATAATCCTTATTTGTGAGTTATCAGTTAGTTCACCAGCAAAGTCATTCTAATTTCACTTTCTTAGTGTAATAGTACAATATTTAACACACTGTCATTTGCCATACTATGTGAAGTTGGAGTTGATTCTTTGCCAGAGGTTGTTGGCAGTGGTAGCCAAGCAGGGGAGATTAGCAGCTAGCAGAGAATACCATGCCTATTCCTCTGCTGCTGTATAGCTCAGCCCCTTTTTCCTGTTTGCAGAAAAGAGTACTCATACTCACATGCATGCATAGAATACATCCTGCCATTTAAAGCCTGATTGCATGATCAGAAAAATGTTTTTCTTCTTTTGTATTATGTGTGGGATAAGGTTTGAAAATACTATTGCTGTAGATTTCTTGGTTCTCTGTGTTTCTTTGTCCCCATTACCTGCAAGCAGCCAGCTGCTGAGTTGGCTCCTGCTGCTATGGGTTTTTATGAGAATTGATTAAACCAAGCAAGGTTAATCCTTGTGCTCTCTCCCTCTAAAGAGAGTTTAGGTTTGATGCTAGGCTAGGCCATGCACATGTCTTGAGTCAATTAAATGAAGGCCAATTTATGATAGTGCTGGCATGTGTAAGGGAAGGGACCAGCAGATGCGAGCTGATGAAAATGGAAATCTATTAGCAGAAGTGAAAGGGAGAGAAGGTAATTCATTAGATGGAGTTAGTACAACACACATGTTAATGGGCTGTCAGAATGGCTCAGCTATGGGACTATTATTTTAATACGAGTTTTGGGTTGCTGGATGCTGCAGTCTTTTCAAAATGTGGCTGAAGAGCAAGGAGATAGAGGGTAAGTGGACAGCTGGATGAAAAGCTATCTGCAGACAGGTACAGAGGGAAGGTAGGAAGAAGCAGGATGAGAGAGAGCAGTATTTGCAGTAACTGCAGCCAAGGTGACTAAACAAAGAGAAGCAAGACAGAGACAGAGAGACTTGTGTACACTGCAGTAGAAGCGGAAAGGGAGGCAGCAAAGGAAGGGAGCTTTTTTTTTAGTTAGTTGTTATAGTAACAGTGATGCAAATGATGGCAGGGAAGGCGAGCGTTCAGACATATATAGCAAGCACTAGTGCTGAACATCTGTCTGTGTGTCTGTGTGTGAAGGCTGCAGCGGCATGTGTGAGACATGCGTTTCAGTGCTGATGAGTGCGTGTGCGAAGCATGCGCTGCTTACATGTTCATTTGTGTTGCTGAAATTCGCCAGGTCTGCGTCTGCTGCATGTGTGTGCTGGAATCATGCTCTGCACTGATCTGCAGACAAGCAGTGCGGCATGTGTGAGAGGAGGCTTGTGAGATGTGCTCAGGGTGTGTCATAGAGGTTCTAGGCAGAGAGGGTAGCAGAGGTTCAGCAAGAAAATTGAGAAGAAGCAACTGAGGTTTTGATTTCTAACCATCAAGGTAAGTCTTTCTTTTCTCACTGTAGGAAATAGTCTACATGATATATCTTTATACTGTTGGTTATTTAGAATATGAACTGCCATGTGTATGCATGAAAATGTAAGTATTTTGTTGCACGCTTATCAGCATATTGCCAAATATGTGTGATTTGAGATGTTATTAAGAACACAAAATTCATTTTCTTATTAATGATGAGTGTTTCATGTGAAATGTAATTAATTTGCCCTAATAGTTAAAGCCTATCACATACTCAGGACTTTAAATTCAATTGTATGTGTTGTACTTGCAGTGTATCCTTACATACAGTACAATTCTGTGTATGTTTGAGGTTGTGTGTTTGCTTGCCTGCTTGTGTGAGTGTGTCTACATGTAAAGTAAGTACTTTCTTGCTGAGCTTTGTATGTCTGTGTGTCTGTTTACTTGTGTGTGTGTGTGCGTGTGTGCGTGTGCGGGCAGAGGCCAGCTCCACTGTGAGTCATAGTGGGGCGAGTGGGACAGAGCACTGGACTCTCACAGACATCTCTGTTCTCTTCTGGCCCTACCAAGGGCTTCTTTGTCTCGGACACACAGCATGAAAGACCTGCCTCTCGTTGTCTGCTTATCTGCTGATCTCTTCAAGCTACTGTTTTCTTTTTTTTCTTCTTGTTAATGAAATAGATGCTTTAATAAATGCTTTAATAAACTACAGTTTGGAAAGATGGAACATTTTGAGGAGGTGGCCGGTGGAATGTGACAAATGAGCCACAGACTCTGAATTATGCCCTAGGCAGCAGAATCATTGTGATATCCCAGTGTGGAAAAAGTACTTACAGGGGTGCTCTGCAATTTAATATTGTACTTGAATGAAGGTTGGCGCCCTGTAAAAGGCAGATTTAAAAAAAAAAAAAAAAAAAAGTATAGCAAAGAATAAGACACAACTAGATGTAGAAACGTAGAAAACAATATGATCAACTTAAAAGAACTTGCATATATCAGACAGTCAGCATTATAATGCATGCATGCGTGGCTGGCAGCATGCATGAAAAGTAAAATGATTAAATTAAAAGAGTTCACTGTAGCATAGCCAGTCAGTCTGCAGGAAGGAGGGAGCTGTTAAAGCTGGGCATACTGGGCCCAGGTGTAGCTCATCCAGCTATCCACCAAAGCACAACAAGACCAAAGCAAAACAGAGACACCTAGTGTTGGGATGGCATAGAGGTTATCTCAAAAGGTGTATTGCTGTTTAGATCTCCAGCTCTCACATTTTTTAAACAGACTTTCTTAGACTTGACAAAACAAACAAAAGTAATAGATTCAAGTAGGAGAAGTAATTAGAAAACTAAAGTGTGTCATATGTGGAGCTTCTGTAAGTACACATGTCACTGTTAACATAAATAATGTGTCATCCTGATACGCCACTAATGTTTACCGGCTTTCCAGTTTTAATTCAGTACTGTCCATAACTTGACTCTCAGTCCTGATTACAATGAAATTAATCTAGAAAGTTAACAGATTCAAAGGAGCAGTCTGTGCACAGTGAACCTGCCAAGCCATTCAAGACCACTCAGCATGTATGCATCTTTTAGGCTCTTTGTCCTCTTTTCTCACAGAGGGCAGTTCAGTAGCACTACTTGCACATTGTGTCTGAAGTGAAAAACAGCCTAAAAACAAGCTTTTGGGGCCTGTATTATTTTGGAGAAAGTATTAACTATATCACAGAGCTTTGGGTTTATACAATGTGTGTGATCATGTGCAGCACCAGTCCTGTGATGTTTCCTTCCCTTCGCTTCTCCCATATCCTGATGGACTGACTGCCAGCTAGTTAAATGCCAGTGACTGGTTAGGTCTTTGATTGTGTGACATTCTCTTAGCTCTAATGACAATACATTCCGTATCCTGAGCATTCTTCAGTCTCTGTTTTTTCCTTTTTGTCACACTTAATCTGTTTTCATTCCTTGCCCCTCCACCCTCCTCATTTTCCACATCCCCCAATCTTCCTCTCTGTTCAGCCTGAACCCCCTCTACACACATACACACATACGCACACACTCTAGTCCAGCCTTCTTCTACTTCGCTTCCCTCTCCATGCTTTCCTCCTCCCCTCCCCCTCGCCTCTCTTGCTGTCAGTGAAGTAGGCAGGGATAGTGGTGGGTGTGGGTGGCATGTCTGGATTAGCGTGGACGTGATGACTTGACCCAGACTGATACAAATGTAGAATAACTCGAGTAATGCGGTAGGTTGTGAATTTAGTGTCTGTTTTATCTGTTAAATGTGTGTGTCACAACTGAAAGTTCATAGTTCATTTAGACTACGAATGTGGTTTTAGGTGGATGTGGTTCTGTGTGCCTGGCTCTTGTGTTAACTGCTTGTTGTCAGAACATGCCGCACATGCTGCTGTATGCACAGCATTGCTATATTGCATCTTTTTACATAAGCTGTGGCCTGTTGCTGTGGAATTATTCTGCATATATGTTGTGATGTAAATGTAAGATCTTTCGCTTGAGAATATGTGGACGGTCAATATAGTCAATTAAAATAATTCTTTTTTTTTTTTTTGTCCCTTTAGGCAGCAAACATGAGGATGGCACCCAGAGCGACTCAGAGAATGGGCTGGGGCTGCGTTTTGCCAACAGACGCCATGCTTTAGAGGAACGCCTAAAAGCGTCACACAGCCACGTGGGAGCAGGAGGATCTGGAGAAACAGGAGGGGGCAACATAACAGTCAGTGGGACCAGAACAACTGGGACTCGTACTGCTTTTATGATCGAGTTCTATGATGAGGAAAATCCTCGCAAGCGCCGGTCATATTCATTTTCCCAGACCGCACCCCTGCTGGGAGCAGGAGTTGGTGGAGAGGGACTCTGTCCTCAGCCTCCTTCTCACCCCAAGGTGTTTAGCATTTCCACCTCGGCCACAACAGCCTCAGACTCAGGTAATAAAACTCAGATTTAATGTATTTTTACACTCTTTCTATGACCAGATTTTGTTTGTCTTTTCCAAAGTAAATGTTTAAAACTATACCCATTAAATATAATAAGACATACTGGGAGTTTAGCTATTTAAGTAAAGGAATGACACAAAGGCACTATTTATCCTCTGAAAAGCATTTTATGTATGTGTGACCATTATTTTTTTTAACAGCTGTATTTCTGTGCTCTGTGTGTGTACCTTTCAGGTAAGGTCCCAGCCCCAATACCAGCTACAGTGACTGTAGGTGCCCCTACAGCTGCCCGAGTGCTTCTTAAACAGAGGTCAGAGGACCCAAGTATTGGTCGGAGCTCGGCCAGTACCGGGCTGGCGACAGGTAGCCCCACCACCCCCAGTGAGGACACATCAATTGTGGGCAGAGGTGCAAGTACAGCTGGTGTGGAGGCAGAAGACGACCACAGTGATAAAGGTACCTACACCATCGAACTGGAAAACAAGAACCCGGAGGAAGAGGAGGCCAGGCGAATGATAGACAAGGTAGCGTGGAAACATGTCTGTTATTCTGCCCCAGCTTTCACAGTACTTGAAATGAGATGTATTTAGGATCCCACATTTTTGGGCCATAAACATCACCACTAGTTTGTGATTAAAAACATATTTTCCAGAAACGAAATCCTAAACTCTACATAACAAACTGAAACAATCTGTAAGTCTGTAAAGCCTTAAATACCTAGATTGAAATCTTTTTTTCACCTGAGATGTGCTGTGTAAATAGTATACGATAAATTACAATAGTAAATTTAAATGTGGGTTATTTAAAGGACATTTGTTGCATTTTGTTGTTTGAGTCTTAATGTTTTATGTTCTGATCCCTCCAAAGTCACAAGAAAACAAAAATTATGTGTGTTGTTGCTTTTCGTTTCCAAACGTTGACCATAAAAGTAGCAGTTAGAATGACAAGCATCATTTAAGGTCTCTGCAGTAACTGCAGAAAGTAACTGAGCCAACATAAACAGGCCAGAGCAAGGTTAATAGTCTGTTTATTACCTGCTTCATTGGCAGTTTTAGGGGTAGTGAGTCCTATGAGAGTACTTGGCGTTGTTGACATTAAAACAAAGCTATCCCCTTTCTGTTGCCTTTTTTGACCACCACCCATCTTCTCTGTCCCATTGGTAAAGCTAATGCTTCTGTAGTTGCCTGGAGAGACTTACTCCATCAAGGACTGTCCTGCTTTATTAAACAATGCTCCAGGGAGGCTGCGCCACCATCATCAATTTCCTACTGCTGCCACTGGTCTTATGCCATAGAGCTTTTTCATGGTCACTGAAAACATACTGGAAATAGGCAAGAAATGCACTTAGAGAGATGACTGTGAGTTAAATTTACAGAGACAATTTTACTTGCTAAGGTTAGAAAGTTGTAGAAAGGAAAGTTTGCAACTCTAACAATGGCCAGTATTTTTATTTGTCACCTAACCGATTCAGAAGTTGGGATTGGCTGCACATAAACCTTTTTTAGGAAGTCAGGTTGTTGCTGTGGGTTATTAAATTACAGGGTTATCACACAGGCCTGATTTTAACTTTACTAAATGACATCTTAGTGTGGCACTTGTCCCTTCAAGTGTTGCATGCAGGTGTTATCTTAGGAGGAGCTGTGATATAATTAGTGGGGTGTATTTCGAGGTAGTGGTAGTCTGGGCACATTACATTCAAAACTGGAAGTGTTGTTATGCTAATTCCTGTAATTAGCTGACACGCTAATTGGCACACTGCTCACAGTCTGTCCGCCTTTCGCTCTCTTTTCTTTTGTAAATAGTGCATGTGTGTGTGTGTGTGTCTGTGTGATGTGTGACTGATATTTTTTTATGTCGCCATGGTACTCAAATAACCAGACCCAATTAATGCTTTATTTCAACAGCACTTACTTCTGTTTAGTTCACTTTTGTTCAGTAGGAGAACTGTTGAATGATATGTTTATAAAATATATTATGGCGGTATTTCATTTTCATTCCAAAGACTACCATTATTCTGTTGCATACAAAATGTGCATATTGTCTAAAGATTAACTGTACTTGAGCAAAACGTTTTTGTATTCTTCTTTTTTTACACATTTTTAGGTGTTTGGTGTGCAGCAGAACAAAGACTCATCGATTCTGTCAGACCTGAAAGGAGAAGGAAAAGGAAAGGAGGCAGGACAGAGTGGAAAAGAGGTAGAAAACAGAACTTGAACTGGTTATTTGTTTTTGCTTTGTTACTTTTTTATGCCCCTTATAGTATTTTTCTTCCTTTTTCTGTCTTTGATTAGCTTTTTTATGTTCACCTATAGATTAGCATGTTAAAGTACTGACAATAGCCTCTTAGTCCAGTGTCATATAACAGACTTAAGATTCATGACTAAGCTTCATATTGTGTGTCAGAATAACTCTGATGGCACTTACTCCCTAAGCCTGTTCGTGGGAGTAGGCAAGTCCTCCCTACGAGTGACCTAGATCATACTAAGATGAGGAGAGACATGCTCGGCCCTTTAGGCAGTTTTACAAGAGGGAGGGGACAGCGTGTGTGTGCAATGACAGCCTTTCTGTCTGTTCTTCTGTCTTTTATGCCCCCCTGTCTGGGTGATTTATATGTATTTAAATAACACACAGAGCATATAGCAAACTGTTATTTTTTTTAATATCAAATAAAAATGTAGTGAAATATCTTCATCCTTACAGTCTAACTCAGTTCTCTCATCATTTATATACTTTAATGGCTTTTAGATATAGCAATTGTTGTGATCTCCTGGGTATTTTTTGTGCCACCATTAAGTTAAGTGAGCTCTATTGTAATTTTCTCAATCCTGTTTTCTTCCCTGTTGTGTCCTCCCAGGCTCTCCCTGGTGATTCTAGCTGGGTCTCTCAGTGGGCCAGCATAGCAGCCAATCACACAAGAACAGACCCAGAGGGTTCAGGAGCAGAAACAGGCAGCTTCCTGCACAAAGAGAGAGGTAGATACTATTGGAAACTCAGTTTTTAAACACAATATGTTTTCATTTTTAAAACCTTGATATGCTAATTATTTCAAAGTAGAACTAGGACTGAAAATCTTTTTTTTTAATTTCATGCAAACAAAAGAAAAAAAAAAGAATCACAATTAAGTTGTTTTTTCTTATAGGTGCTAATACTGTTGAGTCTGGTGCCTCCCTCAGCAGAGGCGAATCCTCCTCCAGTCTGACTGACCGTAAGCGTAGGACCCTCCCTCAGCTCCCTGTGGATGACTCCCGGGCTAAATCCGCTACCCAGACTCTGAGGTCAGAGATTGGGGAAAAGCAGGATACTGAACCTCAGGAGAAAGAGAACAAGGGAGACGGGGAGTCCCCGACTCCCATGGAGAACAGCGAAATGACTAGTAAACGGAAACAAAGTTCCACCTCCTCTCCATCTAAGGCTTCTCTCCGGACCTCTGGAAGCACTGAGAGGAGGAAGAAGTCAGAGGAGAGGAAAGGAGGAGGAGCAGGAGCAGGAGAAGGAAGCGAGAAGTCTGGAAAGCCTCTAGTCCGCCAGGGCAGTTTCACAATTGAGAAGCCCAGTGCCAGCGTCCCTGCCGAGCTCATCCCACGTATAAACAGAGGCTGCAATGGACGTGAACGCAGTGATTCTGTAGGCAGCATGGATACTGCAACTCTCCTGAAGGACACTGAAGCTGTCATGGCTTTCCTAGAGGCCAAACTAAGAGATGAAAACAAACTAGATCAGAAAAGTAGTAAAGCTGGCATCACTGCTCAGGGTTCAAGTTCAGCCCTCCTCCCTCGGACTGACTCTATCTCTCCTGAATCAGATGTGGACACAGCCAGCACAGCTAGTCATGTGGCTGAATCGGCAGATAAGAAAGCAGCAGCCAGTGTACAAAAACGGCGTTCCCTCAGCAGTATGCACCGGGAGAAAAGCAATATGAGCACAGCTTCCAAAACCAGCATCACAAATCCCAGTGCTCGTGAACGGTTGGAGAGAAAGACTAAAAGCAGGCCAGTCGAAGCAACGACCCGGACTGATGCACGTCGCTCTGTTCAGCCATCTTCTGCCTCCTCCAGAGCACGGCAGCCCTCGGCAGATCTCACTGATGACGACCAGACTTCATCCTTTCCCATCTCCGACATCCTCTCCTCAGACCAGGAGACCTACTCTGGACCTCTGGGGCACTCAACACACGGACGCGGCTCAGATGATGTCTTGCAATCCAAACTTGATAGGTCTGCAAAGACATCTGCCAGTGGTTCTTCCAAAACCAGCCGGACTCTTCATGCAGCCACAGCCTCCTCCTTGAGCAAGCAAGCCTCACTGCCTCAGCCACGACCCACAAGAGCTTCTCTTCTCCGTCGTGCTCGACTGGGAGACACATCTGACACGGATCTAGCTGATGCAGACAGGGTGTCTGTGGCTTCTGAGGTGTCCACCACCAGCTCCACCTCAAAACCGCCATCGGGCCGGAAAGGGATGTCACGGCTGGATCTGCTGGCGCAGCCACGAAGAAACCGTCTGGGCTCCATCTCAGCCCGCAGTGACTCTGAGTGTACAGTGACCCGAAGCTCCACCTCTTCACCCCGGCTATCATCAGAGACTGCTCTGCGTCTGGGCTTGCGCTCATCAACACCCACGGAGAACAAGCTGACACCCAGAATGAGAGCCAACAGCGTGTCCAAACTGAATGAAGCCAAAAGCAAGACCACTACAGCGGGATACTGCTCACCAACAGGTGAATACATCTACTCCAGCACTGTTGTCTGATTGATTCAGATTTTTTAGTTGCACAGAGAAAGGAAAAAGTAGAATTCTAGTTTTAGCTGTTCATTTTATTTTTGTTTTGACCTAATTATCAGTTTCTTTATAAAAAAGTATGACAAAGTCTAATTACATCTACATCATTGCATACCTCACATGTCAGTGTGTAAACATCTGTGTTCAAACATTTCCACCGTGTTGTGATGATTTGGTGCATTGGTTTTCATTATCCAGAGAGCTTTCAACCCGAACCTCCAGGTGGTGATACAGAGGAGGAGCTAATGGGTACTGTACCAGGACTATAGAGCCTAACTAGACTGTGTATGTGTGTGTGTCTAGTGTGTACAAGTGTGTGTCAGACCTGGGTCACAGGAATAGAAGGTTGAGCTCCACAGGATCTGAACTGTGTTACTGCAGCAACTCAGTTTTAAAAATGGCGCTGCTTGCATTTAAAAGTTAAATGAAAACAATGTATGTACGTTGAGTAGCTTCTTTGGCAAAAATTGCCACATACAAAAATGCAAAGGCTTAGTAAATCACCAGTAAATGTCAACGTAAACTACAATGACCCAGCTCTAGCATATTTGTATTGTTAACGTCTCCTACCTAAAATCTGCTGTGATGAGGACTCGAATGCTCTACCCATACTCTTACTGCGTCAAATCTGTAGTTTGGCCCTATATCCCATGCTACATGCAGCCTGAAGTGCACCTTTTCAGAGGTTTCCTAGTTCTGTTTTTGTAGTAGTATGTTGTATTATATGTAATTATTAATTAGCACAAGGTTAAAACTGCCATGATGCAAATGGTAACAGGATTTGTTTGTATCTAGATTGGTTACTGTGCTGATGCAGTAGCTAGATTTTTACAAGTTTACCATGTTTTTTAAATGCTTTTATAGATTCAGTGAATTCAATCATATTCAATTCCAATATGATCAGCCGAGTGTCACTCCTGATAGCAAATCAATACAGTCGTATCAGCTCTGTAAAGTATACAAAAATTTTTTATAGCAGGTATAAATGCTAACAGCGATGTATTTGATCTCCAACTCTGTGATTATGTGGTCCTGGCTCCACCTTGTGGAGAATTTACATGTAGAGCAGGGGTGTCGGACCACGTACAGTCCACTTTGTGGCAAAAAAAGAAATCTGTCAGCACGACTCTTTGCGTTTAAGTTATAAGACGTGCAGAATTACAGAAGAAGTTCTGGTAGGTCTTTGCTCAGGCTGTCTCTTAATTTTAAAGCAAAAGGTTTTTTGACCATTATTTGACCATTTATTTTAGTCCTATTGTAAAAAACCCTGAAGGTTTTATAGTTGATAGTGAAAAACATGGAAATTTTCTTTCATTTAACTGTTGAGCGAATACCTAATTACTTTGGTGTTGTTTATGCCTTCCTTTACTTGGTCCTGAATTAGAGTCTTTGCTGGGCTGATTCTAGCCCTCTGGCCTTATGTTTGACACCCCTGATCTAGACACTTCCGCTCTGAGAAGACTGGAAGAGCACTCTGTGTCATCTCATCATGGCACAGTTACAGTACATTAATGGCTCTGGTGTGTGAGCATTTTGAAGCAGGTTAACATACACTAACATGGTTCTAACAAGATTTGTTAACTTGTTGGATGCTTTTGTTGGCAGCATGGGCCAAGAGCTTTTCAATAAACTCAACTAGTGTTTCTTTTTTTGTTGTTGTTTTTAATTATGTTTTTTAAACTCCAAACATTGCTGCATCAGTCCATACAACAACTAAGCAAAGTTGCAATAATGATAGTATTCCTGAAATACTTGGCACCACTAACGCTTCTTATTCTCCCATCGTTTTTTATTCAAGCCCAGCAAGGCAGTTCAGTAATCAAGCTTATCGTCGTTGCCTTTGAGAAATATCTGTGTTTGTCAACAAACAAGGAAGCATCCATTCTCCTCTGCTTAACATTCATATTTTGTCAGATCAGAGCAGAATCAGCTGCTGGCTTCCTCAGAAACAAAGCATCTCAACTTTACAAGCACATTTATCTGTTTTATGAATAACTGATATTTTTGACTGAAAGATGACATTTCTCATGCACTTCTATCATAGTGTCCAGCAGCAGCAGGTGGAGACGTCTGCCACCAGAGTACGGTTCCACCTCGGAGGAAGAGTTCGGCTCCAATCGCAATTCTCCGAAACGGCCCCACGTGCGGCCTCATCACATCGTCCCACACCGCAACTCCAGACTCGGCGCCACTGTGAGCCCAGTTGGGGTGACGGGCCCAGGTGGAGTGGGGATCAAACACCGCATGAAAGAGCAAGAGGAGTACATCAGGGACTGGACAGCACACAGCGAGGAGATAGCCAGGTACTGATCCACACTGAACTGAGTGAAACTGAGCTTTAATGGTTTAACGGTTTTGTATATGCTGTTCTGTGTATGCAGGTTTCATGTGTTCATGTGGCTGTTTATCCCGAGTCCTAAAGAACCTCGTCTGATGGTTAACAGGTTATTCCCCTGTGTGCGCAGGATCAGCCAGGACCTGGCTAAGGACTTGGCCATCTTGGCTCGTGAAATCCACGATGTTGCCGGCGAGATTGACTCAGTCAGCTCATCCGGCACAGCACCCAGCACCACAGTCAGCACCGCTGCCACCACTCCAGGATCGGCCATTGACACTCGGGAAGAGGTAGGCCCTGCACGTCCTACGCAGCCGGATATACAGGACAGCATGAAAAAGGTGCCCATTTTTCTTCTTCTTATTGCCTTATTGCGTGTGTTTCCATTGCACTCTTCCATCTTAATGTTTTGCTTTCATTTAAAAAAAATGCCTCTCTGCTGCTTCTTGATCTCACCTGCTGTGTGGTATTCACGTATTACAGTCCCATGCACTCCACTTTCATTTGTTTATCCTTATTTTGACCAAGAGAGTATTTTTTTTATTATTTTTCTACTATAAGACTAAAAACCGACTTTCTTTGGCTAAACAGTTAAAAAGCTTCAGAGCTGCTTAGCTTTTACTGATAGAGTTTTTCTTTCATTTCCCATGAATTCTCACATACTATGTTAAACTAAAGTAGAACAACACCGAAGTTCTACTTTCGGTTCAAAACTTTGACATCCTTCTTCTCTCCCTGCTCCATCTCTCCCCCTCTTTGCCTAGTTGGTTGATCGGGTGTTTGATGAGAGCCTCAACTTCAGGAAGATCCCACCTGTGATTTCAACTAGTAAGCCACCAGAGATAAACGGTAAACCAGCAGAGCTCCGGCCCCGTGCTCCTGACAACTTGGAGCCTCGAGCTTTAAGAAGACGCACCTGGAATAGAGAGGAGGTGAGAGGCAAACAAGAACATATGACACCAAATTTCTGGAAGCTGCATTGCATTCAGCAGTCAGCTTAACAGTCAGTTTCTTCTTCTGTGTGCATGCAGGCCGTGTTAGACAGCCTGCTGCTCCATTCAGTTTCCCAGCTGTCCACCAAGATCAGGCACTCCATTGACAAAACAGCAGGAAAAATAAGGTGAGTATACTTGTTGATATAAGTACCATTAGCATTTAACAACATATCTACAGTGCCTAACTCTAACCCATTGATCCTGAATACAAACGTGACCTGTTGTACAATGTTTGCTTCCAGGATTTTGTTTAAGGATAAGGACAGAAACTGGGATGAAATTGAGAGTAAACTAAGATCAGAGAGTGAAGTACCACTCCTTAAAACTTCCAACAAGGTGCGTAAATTCATCTGTCTGAATCATATCGAGTGACAAACAATTCCCAGTGTTAAGTGAACCCAATCGTTTTACTTCCTAATCATTTTATTTCCACCCTCCATTCACAGGAAATTTCTGGTATTCTGCTTGAACTGAAGAGAGTCGAAAAGCAGCTTCAAGGTAAATTATAAATGTGAACTCGCTCAGAGTCGTAGACATTTTCCTGCATCTCAACTCTGTTTATTTGTATTTAAAAGTTGAGAAGCACCTTAATACTAAGGGAAAAGAAATAAAAATGAAGGATTTCTTTCAAATGCTGAAAATTCATCACCCTGCAAAATGGGACGGACACATATGTAGGAAATGGAGGTGTCAGAAAGATTCTCTGCAAATCTGAAATGTTTTTCTTCTTCTACACTTGTGCATGTGGCTTTTAAAGCAAGACCAGATCAAAAACTATATTTTACAATAGAAAATATACACTGGCTTTTACATGAAGCCTTTCACACACTGACCCTCTGTCTATTTCTGTGATAGTGATCAATGTGATGGTAGACCCAGATGGGACTCTGGATGCCTTGGCCAGCCTCAGCCTGACCAGCCCCACAACCCCTACAAAGCCCCAAGCCGCCAAAACAACTCCCCCCTCTGCTACCAGCCCTGGGTCGGCACCCCCAGCCAAAGAATCACTGCCGGAGATACTTCCAGGGTCTGGAGGTTCAGCAGCAGCCTCCGCCAGGGTTCAGACTTCTTCTGCCAGCACGGAGGAGAAAGCACGCGACACCAGCATTGGTTTGGGTAAATCGGCAGTCGGAGGTCTTAGCTTCAGCCGGATCCGGCCGAGCGGAGAGGAGGCCATCGCCCAGAAATAAAGTTTGGTTTATGTGAATAAACAAATGGATTGGAGTGCTAGCGGCTGGTGATCCATGTAGAAACATTCAAACTGTTTTGTTTGTTTATTTGTTTATGACAGAACAATGGCCATTCTGAGACTATACCAGTCTAAGATTATAGCATAATATAAAAAAAAAAAGATCTCCTCACCAGAATTGAAGTGCTTCATCTGACGTTTAGACTCCCCTCTCTGACCCTCAGCTGATACATCATGAGTTAACCATGAACAGAAATTGACCCATGAATGAAAGACTGACATTTCAACTTTGAACTGTTCAAGCTGGCCGGCTGACATGGCGGTACCGGTCGGGTGCTCTCTCAGTGGACAGATTTCTGTGGGCGTACAGTCTCCTCCAGTCCTCTTGCCTTCTCCGTGTGTCTGGACCCCTTCTACACTAAGGACATGCCTTAAAACATATCCTCCATAGTAGCAGCATGACCCCGTATCCCTTCTACTTCAAAGACTTTTAACACTTTCATGACAGACTGCATTGTAACATAACACTTGCAAAACATGTTCTATTTACACTAGAACAAAATACAACACACTGCAATAATTTATTAGCTCCACGCCAGTGCAAAGAATATTTCAGCAGCCTTAAATAACCACCCCGACAAACCACAGTCATAAATAGACATGCTTTATGCCAGGAACTGCCAAATTGCAGATGTTTTATATATTTCCGAATTGTAACCGTCCATCGAGCCGTCTCTCAAACTGATTTGCAGTGCCTCCCCATCTGTCGGTTCACCTATTTCTTGTTCGCCTGTTATGTTCCCCTCTGTCCTCCCCATTTTTTCCTCCTTGTAGCTGGAAACATGTTTGTCAGAGCAGTAGCACATGCATGAGAGAGCAGAGTGTTTTCTCCCTGCAAGCTAGCGCCTGGGTTGCTCTCAACAATACTGAATAGTGGTTTTACTCAGTAGTAACAGCCTAAGGGAAACCAATGATAATCACTTACCAAAGCGAGTATGTTTCCAAACACTAAAAAGTCATCAACTGATATTGCAGTTCATCTTAACGTGATCTGGTCTGCAGTTCACCCACCTCTCTGAATGTCAAAACCCAGTCTCTGTTAGCAAATCAAGAATTCAAGAAGATTATTTATTATAACGAATCATTATTTTAATAATTGCAAACAGATATTTCTGGCCCCTGTGAGAATCTATGCCTAAGTGTCTTTATGATTTCCAATTGGCTTTTTCTCTGCTTTTTTTTTTTCTTTCCAAGTCACAGATTGACTTCTGTTTCAAGTAGCAACAAAGAAGGTCACTGTTTAAACCACTGTTTTATATTTAGACACTTTTTATGATTTGACTTGTTCGTTTTCTTTGTGCATACAAAATCTGAACTTGAAAAAAGCTGCTGGGTTAGTTTCAATTAATGTGCTGTCAAAAGAATATAGGCACCTCACAAGAAGCCTTTTTATGGTTTAAAATATCAAGTCGTTGAATTGATTAGATAATTACAAAATAAGCTCCCCGTCTGTGAAGATTTAATGAATTTTGCTTGTGTATATACAGAAGGTGCATTGTTATCTTACTGATACTGTGGAATTTCAGTATAATTAACCTCTTACTCATTGACATTGCTGCTTTTGTAGTTATTTTATGGGGACTAACCATTTTCTGAATCTCTCTCCAGCTTATAGTCTGTGTACTAGAGTAAGACAACTTAAAGGCAAGTGTATTAGTACTTAGATGCTCATGGAATAGTGAATTAGGTACCACAATACATGTTCATTTCCTTCTCTATACCGTACTGTACAATGTTTTTCAATGCCTCAAAGTGCCCGTTTTGAAGCTGGGGGGGCATTGATTACAAGAAGAAAAAAAGACGTAGTCGTCTAAGGAAGATTTATCTGGTTTTGCACATCAGATTGTGGTGTGTTTTCATGCAGAATTAGTCAAAGGCTGCATCAGCTGAGCGATATCATTTAGCCTGATATCAGACGTGACTGCCTTGCCTCTCTGGAACTATTCTGCCTGTACAAAAAAAAAAAAGAAGAAGAAGAAGAAGCCTCTAATTGTGTTTTTATTTTTTATTTTCTCCCATTTTATCAGAAAAAATATAAATTGGGGGACTGTGAATGCTAGGTACAGGCTTATTTTTTAAAACTCTACATGTGTCATCTGCTCAGTGGTCTTTGTATTTTTTTTTCTTGTTATTTTTGTAAAGAAAAAAAAACCATTTTATTTATTTTATTTTTTTTTTGTTTTAATATGTTGTGGATGTTTCATGCATTTTATATTTGTTCAGTTATCTGCATTGGTTCTTACTGTTAATAAAAAAGAGCCATACACTTGTCTGTCCAATTTCATTTGACTAGGCAGTGAAAAAAAACACTCACCACTCACTACATTAGGTACACCTTGCTAGTACTGCACTTTTGCCTTCAAAACAAGGTGCTGGAAACAATTCTCAGAGATTTGAACTCATTGTGAACCCATTTTCATGATCAAGAAACTGGTGTGAGTTTTATGACAGGATGTGTTATCTTACTGGAATTGATAATCTTTAAACAGACACTCACTGATCCTGTAAGAGCAGGAATTTAACTACAAACCCTCATAGTTCCCATCAGTAACATTCATTCTCTGCCTCAATGGTCACAGTGGCTAGTTTAAGTACGTTTGCCCCATAGAAATCCACTGATGTTCAGTGAGTCCCTTTGATACATATTTAGACCTTCATAATTTTCAGGGTGCATGAGTGTTATATCTCCATCTCATTCTAAACATTTTACCAACATGTAAAAGGCATACGTCCACAAGATTTTGATTTGTTTAATTTTAATTGAAACTTGTTTTTTTTTTTTTTTTTTCTGAATAAATGTGTGAGATGGCCCTCAGGCCTCTAAATCCACGTCCAGGTTTAGGTGACTACTTGGATTAGGGGAGTATTATTTAGAGCAATGTTTGTCACTTTGGTTAATCGCTCAACTCAGGCCGTTTTTGTTCAGTCTTTTTCTAACTGAACTTTCACATTTAACATGCTAACTGAAGCCTGTAGAGTCTGAGATGTAGCTCTTTTATTTTCTGTATTGTACAGTCTGACTTAGGGGTGAATTTGCTGGGATTGGTGACTGTGTTGCATGTTTAGAATAATCTTCTTCAGAGTAGACTTTTGGTGTAAGATGATAGTGAATGAAAAAAGCTATAAAAAGCTGCTGTGGTTTTAATTTTCCAAGAGAGGTAATGCACATAATACAGAGACGAGCGCACGGGGGATATCCAAATTCTAGGAAGGCAGCCTGCTGCTGTACACAGGCGGATTCTTCTCAGTCATTGTTCTTAACAACTTGACTGTTTTCTCCAACCACACAAAGAGTGCTGTTTCCATTCTGGGAAGTCTACTCATTGGTGTAGGTAGTTCTTCAAATTACCTATATATGAGCAGCTGTATTAGCTTTGACTTAATATATGTTAAATAGTATACTTTCCTGTTTTAAAATTTATGATTACTCAAACCTTACAAATTATAACTCATCACCACTTGTGTGAACTACAAGGGTGTCATCTTTTTTTCTTTTCAATCCATTAAGTACTACCCCTACGGTGGCCCTGAGAGGCCAAACGGACTGCAACTTCAGAAAACACTTGCAAAAAGAAAAATGCTGCAAAAAGAAAAACGCTTGCAAAAAGAAAAATGCTGCAAAAAGAAAAACGCTACAAAAGCACACAAAGCACAACGGAAATAGGAAAAAAGACAACGGAAATGTTTCTGGGGAGACAATAACCGGACGGACCAGTTGCACGAACCAAAACATGTATGTATGGTTGTATCCCAATTCAGGGACTGTGGCTGTATCCCAATTCAGGGTCTGCAGCCTTAAAGTACGCATTTCAAGGCCGATTACGTCACAGCGGCGCGCCGAAGGCTGTCCCAATTCAAAGGCTGCTCGAAATGCGGCCCTGAAGTGCGTCCTTAATTTCCCTGAATTTTAAGGCTGTGGCAGTGTAGACTTCGTGGCCCAACATATCCCAGAATGCATAGCGCGGCGGTGGGTGTGGATAATTTTGCCGAAAAAAACGGCGGATGAGTATGGAGCGCCAGGACTGCCATAATGAATTAATTAAATACACCATTAAATAATTAATTAAATGTGGCAATAATTAATTAAAATTGGAATTAATTAATTAAATAAATAGTTATGACACATGTAATTAATTAATTATTGACACATTTAATTAATTATTTATGTATTTCACATTTTAATTAATTATTGACACATTTAATTAATTAATTATTGACATATTTAATTAATTAATTATGTATTTCACATTTTAATTAATTATTGACACATTTAATTAATTATTTATGTATTTCACATTTTAATTAATTATTGACACATTTAATTAATTATTTAATGGTGTATTTAATTAATTCATTATGGCAGTCCTGGCGTTCCACAGTGAGGGGCGCCCGAAGAGTAAACTTTAAGTAAGTACTGAATATTATGTCACTTATTTATGTGCAAATGTTTAATAACGAAGACCATTAAAACATTACTGTTGGCCACATGTCGGCAAAGTTATGTGACATTAGTGACGTTTGTACTAACTTGGTTTTAAAGCCTTTACTTTAAAATATACGCCGTTCAATAGCTGAGCTTAATCTTACAGAGAATGATCAAAGCTCATGTAGAAACAAACAAACAAATGAACAAAATATGTTCTCCTTCATTTCTGTCAAACAAAATTGTATGACACGTTTCCAGCTGTTAGTATCATGGTTGCTAGGCAACCTGGGCAACGGAGGCTAGACCCTGGATTGGGATACAGCCTGTTTCTCAATTCAGAGTCTGCAGCCTTAAAGTACGCAGCCTTAACGGTCCTCAAGGGCCGCACTCAAAGACCGCTGAGGCCGGAAGTGTGAGGCTTGTAGGCTTGTGAGATGGGACGGTCTAGCCTCGCGCTGCCCAGGTTGCCTAGCAACCATGATACTAACAGCTGGAAACGTTTCATACATCTTTGTTTGACAGAAATGAAGGAGAACATATTTTGTACATTTGTTTCTACATGAGCTTTGTGTGATTTGATAAGTATCTGAGGCTGAGAACTGTAAAACATGATTTTTGGGCTTCATTTCTGTACTGAACAGTCATTTAAGATTAGCTATAAAATAAAAATTAGCTAATGTTGTTCATGAGACTAAAGTCATCTCACTTTGGTAATGTAAATATAATATGGCCAATATTATATTATTCATTATTAGTTATTACAGCAGTGAAAATGAACTCTGTGCCAAACACTGAGCTTCAGTAAAGATTCAAGTTGCATCTATTTCTATTTTCTATCACCTTAAATCTTCACTTAAAGACAAGTATCTGTGACAGTGTATATATAGATGTATTATATATAACAGACAAAGATTGTTCTTTTAATATGTTGGCATTACTAAATTTGGCTCAATGCTTATATATGTGTGGAAGAAGCAAATGTACGAGCTGTCAGGATTTTGTCATCAGTGTCAACAAAACGCTCATTTTTTTAGCCGCGTTTGTCGTCAAAATTGAGTTGGAGTGTTTAACTCTGATGGCAATCTCTCCCTAACAAGTCCACTTTATTGCGTGCTCATTTTCTCCTATTAGTGGCTCATAGGAGTCTAACTAATGAACTGTATGCATGTTTCCTAATCTGTCACGCTTATCAGTGGCTCATGGTTGCTTAAGGCCTATGTCTGTACTTGACCACAGAGGCAGAGCATCATTCAACCTGCCAGCTGCCTATTTTGGGAGCTTTTCAAGGATGACAGACTCCACTTTCTCTGCAGCAAGACAGCTCATAACTTTTTACAGTGTCTCCCTGTCCTCATACTTCTATATATTCTTCTGTAATAGATAACTATACTCTGTCATTGCAATCTACACTACAGCTCAAAAGTTTGAAGGCAATTTTCACCTGGTTTATAACCATGTGATCGGTCCACACAGCAGTGATGGTTACTAAAAATGGGCCCATGTATAAGTGTGTAGACATTTCCTAATGCATCATGGGTGATTTAACTTAAATGATTCATTAAACACACATGTGTGAAAACATTACTGATAAGCTTTGTGTAATATTATGTTAAAGTAAATGTAAGTTATTAATTAAAAGACGACTGTTTCAGTCTGACCACAAACTTTTGAGCAGTAGTGTGTGTTGTATGCATGTGTCTGTCTGTATCTGACCAGGATTTTGTCATCAGTGTCAACAAAACGCTCATTTTTTAAGCCGCGTTTGTGATCAAAAATTGAGTTGGAGTGTTTAACTCTGATGGCAATCTCTCCCTAACAAGTCCACTTTATTGCGTGCTCATTTTCTCCTATTAGTGGCTCATAGGAGTCTAACTAATGAACTGTATGCATGTTTCCTAATCTGTCACGCTTATCAGTGGCTCATGGTTGCTTAAGGCCTATGTCTGTACTTGACCACAGAGGCAGAGCATCATTCAACCTGCCAGCTTCCAATCTTGGGAGCTTTTCAAGGATGACAGACTCCACTTTCTCTGCAGCAAGACAGCTCATAACTTTTTTACAGTGTCTCCCTGTCCTCATACTTCTATATATGCTTCTGTAATAGATAACTATACACTATCATTGCAATCTACACTACAGCTCAAAAGTTTGAAGTCAATTTTCACCTGGTTTATAACCATGTGATCAGTCCACACAGCAGTGATGGTTACTAAAAATGGGCCCATGTATAAGTGTGTAGACATTTCCTAATGCATCATGGGTGATTTAACTTAAATGATTCATTGAACACACATCTGTGAAAACATTTCTGATCATTTTCCTGTAACGTTATGTTAAAGTAAATGTAAGTTATTAATTAAAAGACGACTGTTTCAGTCTGACCACAAACTTTTGAGCAGTAGTGTGTGTTGTATGCATGTGTCTGTCTGTATCTGACCAGGATTTTGTCATCAGTGTCAACAAAACGCTCATTTTTTTAGCCGCGTTTGTCGTCAAAATTGAGTTGGAGTGTTTAACTCTGATGGCAATCTCTCCCTAACAAGTCCACTTTATTGCGTGCTCATTTTCTCCTATTAGTGGCTCATAGGAGTCTAACTAATGAACTGTATGCATGTTTCCTAATCTGTCACGCTTATCAGTGGCTCATGGTTGCTTAAGGCCTATGTCTGTACTTGACCACAGAGGCAGAGCATCATTCAACCTGCCAGCTGCCAATCTTGGGAGCTTTTCAAGGATGACAGACTCCACTTTCTCTGCAGCAAGACAGCTCATAACTTTTTTACAGTGTCTCCCTGTCCTCATACTTCTATATATTCTTCTGTAATAGATAACTATACACTATCATTGCAATCTACACTACAGCTCAAAAGTTTGAAGTCAATTTTCACCTGGTTTATAACCATGTGATCGGTCCACACAGCAGTGATGGTTACTAAAAATGGGCCCATGTATAAGTGTGTAGACATTTCCTAATGCATCATGGGTGATTTAACTTAAATGATTCATTGAACACACATCTGTGAAAACATTTCTGATCATTTTCCTGTAACGTTATGTTAAAGTAAATGTAAGTTATTAATTAAAAGACGACTGTTTCAGTCTGACCACAAACTTTTGAGCAGTAGTGTGTGTTGTATGCATGTGTCTGTCTGTATCTGACCAGGATTTTGTCATCAGTGTCAACAAAACGCTCAATTTTTTAGCCGCGTTTGTGATCAAAAATTGAGTTGGAGTGTTTAACTCTGATGGCAATCTCTCCCTAACAAGTCCACTTTATTGCGTGCTCATTTTCTCCTATTAGTGGCTCATAGGAGTCTAACTAATGAACTGTATGCATGTTTCCTAATCTGTCACGCTTATCAGTGGCTCATGGTTGCTTAAGGCCTATGTCTGTACTTGACCACAGAGGCAGAGCATCATTCAACCTGCCAGCTGCCTATCTTGGGAGCTTTTCAAGGATGACAGACTCCACTTTCTCTGCAGCAAGACAGCTCATAACTTTTTTACAGTGTCTCCCTGTCCTCATACTTCTATATATTCTTCTGTAATAGAAAACTATACAATATCATTGCAATCTACACTACAGCTCAAAAGTTTGAAGTCAATTTTCACCTGGTTTATAACCATGTGATCGGTCCTCACAGCAGTGATGGTTACTAAAAATGGGCCCATGTATAAGTGTGTAGACATTTCCTAATGCATCATGGGTGATTTAACTTAAATGATTCATTGAACACACATCTGTGAAAACATTACTGGTAAGCTTTGTGTAATATTATGTTAAAGTAAATGTAAGTTATTAATTAAAAGACGACTGTTTCAGTCTGACCACAAACTTTTGAGCAGTAGTGTGTGTTGTATGCATGTGTCTGTCTGTATCTGACCAGGATTTTGTCATCAGTGTCAACAAAACGCTCAATTTTTTAGCCGCGTTTGTGATCAAAAATTGAGTTGGAGTGTTTAGCTCTGATGGCAATCTCTCCCTAACAAGTCCACTTTATTGCGTGCTCATTTTCTCCTATTAGTGGCTCATAGGAGTCTAACTAATGAACTGTATGCATGTTTCCTAATCTGTCACGCTTATCAGTGGCTCATGGTTGCTTAAGGCCTATGTCTGTACTTGACCACAGAGGCAGAGCATCATTCAACCTGCCAGCTGCCTATTTTGGGAGCTTTTCAAGGATGACAGACTCCACTTTCTCTGCAGCAAGACAGCTCATAACTTTTTTGCAGTGTCTCCCTGTCCTCATACTTCTATATATTCTTCTGTAATAGATAACTATACACTATCATTGCAATCTACACTACAGCTCAAAAGTTTGAAGTCAATTTTCACCTGGTTTATAACCATGTGATCGGTCCACACAGCAGTGATGGTTACTAAAAATGGGCCCATGTATAAGTGTGTAGACATTTCCTAATGCATCATGGGTGATTTAACTTAAATGATTCATTAAACACACATGTGTGAAAACATTACTGGTAAGCTTTGTGTAATATTATGTTAAAGTAAATGTAAGTTATTATTTAAAAGACGACTGTTTCAGTCTGACCACAAACTTTTGAGCAGTAGTGTGTGTTGTATGCATGTGTCTGTCTGTATCTGACCAGGATTTTGTCATCAGTGTCAACAAAACGCTCAATTTTTTAGCCGTGTTTGTGATCAAAAATTGAGTTGGAGTGTTTAACTCTGATGGCAATCTCTCCCTAACAAGTCCACTTTATTGCGTGCTCATTTTCTCCTATTAGTGGCTCATAGGAGTCTAACTAATGAACTGTATGCATGTTTCCTAATCTGTCACGCTTATCAGTGGCTCATGGTTGCTTAAGGCCTATGTCTGTACTTGACCACAGAGGCAGAGCATCATTCAACCTGCCAGCTGCCTATCTTGGGAGCTTTTCAAGGATGACAGACTCCACTTTCTCTGCAGCAAGACAGCTCATAACTTTTTTACAGTGTGTCCCTGTCCTCATACTTCTATATATTCTTCTGTAATAGATAACTATACACTATCATTGCAATCTACACTACAGCTCAAAAGTTTGAAGGCAATTTTCACCTGGTTTATAACCATGTGATCGGTCCACACAGCAGTGATGGTTACTAAAAATGGGCCCATGTATAAGTGTGTAGACATTTCCTAATGCATCATGGGTGATTTAACTTAAATGATTCATTGAACACACATGTGTGAAAACATTACTGGTAAGCTTTGTGTAATATTATGTTAAAGTAAATGTAAGTTATTAATTAAAAGACGACTGTTTCAGTCTGACCACAAACTTTTGAGCAGTAGTGTGTGTTGTATGCATGTGTCTGTCTGTATCTGATCAGGATTTTGTCATCAGTGTCAACAAAACACTCATTTTTTAAGCCGCGTTTGTGATCAAAAATTGAGTTGGAGTGTTTAACTCTGATGGCAATCTCTCCCTAACAAGTCCACTTTATTGCGTGCTCATTTTCTCCTATTAGTGGCTCATAGGAGTCTAACTAATGAACTGTATGCATGTTTCCTAATCTGTCACGCTTATCAGTGGCTCATGGTTGCTTAAGGCCTATGTCTGTACTTGACCACAGAGGCAGAGCATCATTCAACCTGCCAGCTGCCTATTTTGGGAGCTTTTCAAGGATGACAGACTCCACTTTCTCTGCAGCAAGACAGCTCATAACTTTTTTGCAGTGTCTCCCTGTCCTCATACTTCTATATATTCTTCTGTAATAGATAACTGTACTTTATCATTGCAATCTACACTACAGCTCAAAAGTTTGAAGTCAATTTTCACCTGGTTTATAACCATGTGATCGGTCCACACAGCAGTGATGGTTACTAAAAATGGGCCCATGTATAAGTGTGTAGACATTTCCTAATGCATCATGGGTGATTTAACTTAAATGATTCATTAAACACACATCTGTGAAAACATTACTGGTAAGCTTTGTGTAATATTATGTTAAAGTAAATGTAAGTTATTAATTAAAAGACGACTGTTTCAGTCTGACCACAAACCTTTGAGCAGTAGTGTGTGTTGTATGCATGTGTCTGTCTGTATCTGACCAGGATTTTGTCATCAGCGTCAACAAAACGCTCATTTTTTAAGCCGCGTTTGTGATCAAAAATTGAGTTGGAGTGTTTAGCTCTGATGGCAATCTCTCCCTAACAAGTCCACTTTATTGCGTGCTCATTTTCTCCTATTAGTGGCTCATAGGAGTCTAACTAATGAACTGTATGCATGTTTCCTAATCTGTCACGCTTATCAGTGGCTCATGGTTGCTTAAGGCCTATGTCTGTACTTGACCACAGAGGCAGAGCATCATTCAACCTGCCAGCTGCCAATCTTGGGAGCTTTTCAAGGATGACAGACTCCACTTTCTCTGCAGCAAGACAGCTCATAACTTTTTTACAGTGTCTCCCTGTCCTCATACTTCTATATATTCTTCTGTAATAGATAACTATACACTATCATTGCAATCTACACTACAGCTCAAAAGTTTGAAGTCAATTTTCACCTGGTTTATAACCATGTGATCGGTCCTCACAGCAGTGATGGTTACTAAAAATGGGCCCATGTATAAGTGTGTAGACATTTCCTAATGCATCATGGGTGATTTAACTTAAATGATTCATTGAACACATCTGTGAAAACATTTCTGATCATTTTCCTGTAATATTATGTTAAAGTAAATGTAAGTTATTAATTAAAAGACGACTGTTTCAGTCTGACCACAAACCTTTGAGCAGTAGTGTGTGTTGTATGCATGTGTCTGTCTGTATCTGACCAGGATTTTGTCATCAGCGTCAACAAAACACTCATTTTTTAAGCCGCGTTTGTGATCAAAAATTGAGTTGGAGTGTTTAGCTCTGATGGCAATCTCTCCCTAACAAGTCCACTTTATTGCGTGCTCATTTTCTCCTATTAGTGGCTCATAGGAGTCTAACTAATGAACTGTATGCATGTTTCCTAATCTGTCACGCTTATCAGTGGCTCATGGTTGCTTAAGGCCTATGTCTGTACTTGACCACAGAGGCAGAGCATCATTCAACCTGCCAGCTGCCTATCTTGGGAGCTTTTCAAGGATGACAGACTCCACTTTCTCTGCAGCAAGACAGCTCATAACTTTTTTACAGTGTCTCCCTGTCCTCATACTTCTATATATTCTTCTGTAATAGATAACTATACTCTGTCATTGCAATCTACACTACAGCACAAAAGTTTGAAGGCAATTTTCACCTGGTTTATAACCATGTGATCGGTCCACACAGCAGTGATGGTTACTAAAAATGGGCCCATGTATAAGTGTGTAGACATTTCCTAATGCATCATGGGTGATTTAACTTAAATGATTCATTAAACACACATCTGTGAAAACATTACTGGTAAGCTTTGTGTAATATTATGTTAAAGTAAATGTAAGTTATTAATTAAAAGACGACTGTTTCAGTCTGACCACAAACTTTTGAGCAGTAGTGTGTGTTGTATGCATGTGTCTGTCTGTATCTGACCAGGATTTTGTCATCAGTGTCAACAAAACGCTCATTTTTTTAGCCGCGTTTGTGATCAAAAATTGAGTTGGAGTGTTTAGCTCTGATGGCAATCTCTCCCTAACAAGTCCACTTTATTGCGTGCTCATTTTCTCCTATTAGTGGCTCATAGGAGTCTAACTAATGAACTGTATGCATGTTTCCTAATCTGTCACGCTTATCAGTGGCTCATGGTTGCTTAAGGCCTATGTCTGTACTTGACCACAGAGGCAGAGCATCATTCAACCTGCCAGCTGCCTATTTTGGGAGCTTTTCAAGGATGACAGACTCCACTTTCTCTGCAGCAAGACAGCTCATAACTTTTTTGCAGTGTCTCCCTGTCCTCATACTTCTATATATTCTTCTGTAATAGATAACTGTACTTTATCATTGCAATCTACACTACAGCTCAAAAGTTTGAAGTCAATTTTCACCTGGTTTATAACCATGTGATCGGTCCACACAGCAGTGATGGTTACTAAAAATGGGCCCATGTATAAGTGTGTAGACATTTCCTAATGCATCATGGGTGATTTAACTTAAATGATTCATTAAACACACATCTGTGAAAACATTACTGGTAAGCTTTGTGTAATATTATGTTAAAGTAAATGTAAGTTATTAATTAAAAGACGACTGTTTCAGTCTGACCACAAACTTTTGAGCAGTAGTGTGTGTTGTATGCATGTGTCTGTCTGTATCTGACCAGGATTTTGTCATCAGTGTCAACAAAACGCTCATTTTTTTAGCCGCGTTTGTGATCAAAAATTGAGTTGGAGTGTTTAACTCTGATGGCAATCTCTCCCTAACAAGTCCACTTTATTGCGTGCTCATTTTCTCCTATTAGTGGCTCATAGGAGTCTAACTAATGAACTGTATGCATGTTTCCTAATCTGTCACGCTTATCAGTGGCTCATGGTTGCTTAAGGCCTATGTCTGTACTTGACCACAGAGGCAGAGCATCATTCAACCTGCCAGCTGCCAATTTTGGGAGCTTTTCAAGGATGACAGACTCCACTTTCTCTGCAGCAAGACAGCTCATAACTTTTTTACAGTGTCTCCCTGTCCTCATACTTCTATATATTCTTCTGTAATAGATAACTATACACTATCATTGCAATCTACACTACAGCTCAAAAGTTTGAAGTCAATTTTCACCTGGTTTATAACCATGTGATCGGTCCACACAGCAGTGATGGTTACTAAAAATGGGCCCATGTATAAGTGTGTAGACATTTCCTAATGCATCATGGGTGATTTAACTTAAATGATTCATTGAACACACATCTGTGAAAACATTACTGGTAAGCTTTGTGTAATATTATGTTAAAGTAAATGTAAGTTATTAATTAAAAGACGACTGTTTCAGTCTGACCACAAACTTTTGAGCAGTAGTGTGTGTTGTATGCATGTGTCTGTCTGTATCTGACCAGGATTTTGTCATCAGTGTCAACAAAACGCTCATTTTTTTAGCCGCGTTTGTCGTCAAAATTGAGTTGGAGTGTTTAACTCTGATGGCAATCTCTCCCTAACAAGTCCACTTTATTGCGTGCTCATTTTCTCCTATTAGTGGCTCATAGGAGTCTAACTAATGAACTGTATGCATGTTTCCTAATCTGTCACGCTTATCAGTGGCTCATGGTTGCTTAAGGCCTATGTCTGTACTTGACCACAGAGGCAGAGCATCATTCAACCTGCCAGCTGCCAATCTTGGGAGCTTTTCAAGGATGACAGACTCCACTTTCTCTGCAGCAAGACAGCTCATAACTTTTTTACAGTGTCTCCCTGTCCTCATACTTCTATATATTCTTCTGTAATAGATAACTATACTTTATCATTGCAATCTACACTACAGCTCAAAAGTTTGAAGTCAATTTTCACCTGGTTTATAACCATGTGATCGGTCCTCACAGCAGTGATGGTTACTAAAAATGGGCCCATGTATAAGTGTGTAGACATTTCCTAATGCATCATGGGTGATTTAACTTAAATGATTCATTAAACACACATGTGTGAAAACATTACTGGTAAGCTTTGTGTAATATTATGTTAAAGTAAATGTAAGTTATTAATTAAAAGACGACTGTTTCAGTCTGACCACAAACTTTTGAGCAGTAGTGTGTGTTGTATGCATGTGTCTGTCTGTATCTGACCAGGATTTTGTCATCAGTGTCAACAAAACGCTCAATTTTTTAGCCGCGTTTGTGATCAAAAATTGAGTTGGAGTGTTTAACTCTGATGGCAATCTCTCCCTAACAAGTCCACTTTATTGCGTGCTCATTTTCTCCTATTAGTGGCTCATAGGAGTCTAACTAATGAACTGTATGCATGTTTCCTAATCTGTCACGCTTATCAGTGGCTCATGGTTGCTTAAGGCCTATGTCTGTACTTGACCACAGAGGCAGAGCATCATTCAACCTGCCAGCTGCCAATTTTGGGAGCTTTTCAAGGATGACAGACTCCACTTTCTCTGCAGCAAGACAGCTCATAACTTTTTTACAGTGTCTCCCTGTCCTCATACTTCTATATATTCTTCTGTAATAGATAACTATACTCTGTCATTGCAATCTACACTACAGCTCAAAAGTTTGAAGTCAATTTTCACCTGGTTTATAACCATGTGATCGGTCCACACAGCAGTGATGGTTACTAAAAATGGGCCCATGTATAAGTGTGTAGACATTTCCTAATGCATCATGGGTGATTTAACTTAAATGATTCATTAAACACACATCTGTGAAAACATTACTGGTAAGCTTTGTGTAATATTATGTTAAAGTAAATGTAAGTTATTAATTAAAAGACGACTGTTTCAGTCTGACCACAAACTTTTGAGCAGTAGTGTGTGTTGTATGCATGTGTCTGTCTGTATCTGACCAGGATTTTGTCATCAGTGTCAACAAAACGCTCATTTTTTTAGCCGCGTTTGTGATCAAAAATTGAGTTGGAGTGTTTAGCTCTGATGGCAATCTCTCCCTAACAAGTCCACTTTATTGCGTGCTCATTTTCTCCTATTAGTGGCTCATAGGAGTCTAACTAATGAACTGTATGCATGTTTCCTAATCTGTCACGCTTATCAGTGGCTCATGGTTGCTTAAGGCCTATGTCTGTACTTGACCACAGAGGCAGAGCATCATTCAACCTGCCAGCTGCCTATCTTGGGAGCTTTTCAAGGATGACAGACTCCACTTTCTCCGCAGCAAGACAGCTCATAGCTTTTTTACAGTGTCTCCCTGTCCTCATACTTCTATATATTCTTCTTTAATAGATAACTATACACTATCATTGCAATCTACACTACAGCTCAAAAGTTTGAAGTCAATTTTCACCTGGTTTATAACCATGTGATCAGTCCACACAGCAGTGATGGTTACTAAAAATGGGCCCATGTATAAGTGTGTAGACATTTCCTAATGCATCATGGGTGATTTAACTTAAATGATTCATTAAACACACATCTGTGAAAACATTACTGATCATTTTCCTGTAACGTTATGTTAAAGTAAATGTAAGTTATTAATTAAAAGACGACTGTTTCAGTCTGACCACAAACTTTTGAGCAGTAGTGTGTGTTGTATGCATGTGTCTGTCTGTATCTGACCAGGATTTTGTCATCAGTGTCAACAAAACGCTCATTTTTTTAGCCGCGTTTGTGATCAAAAATTGAGTTGGAGTGTTTAGCTCTGATGGCAATCTCTCCCTAACAAGTCCACTTTATTGCGTGCTCATTTTCTCCTATTAGTGGCTCATAGGAGTCTAACTAATGAACTGTATGCATGTTTCCTAATCTGTCACGCTTATCAGTGGCTCATGGTTGCTTAAGGCCTATGTCTGTACTTGACCACAGAGGCAGAGCATCATTCAACCTGCCAGCTGCCTATCTTGGGAGCTTTTCAAGGATGACAGACTCCACTTTCTCTGCAGCAAGACAGCTCATAACTTTTTTACAGTGTCTCCCTGTCCTCATACTTCTATATATTCTTCTGTAATAGATAACTATACTTTATCATTGCAATCTACACTACAGCTCAAAAGTTTGAAGTCAATTTTCACCTGGTTTATAACCATGTGATCGGTCCACACAGCAGTGATGGTTACTAAAAATGGGCCCATGTATAAGTGTGTAGACATTTCCTAATGCATCATGGGTGATTTAACTTAAATGATTCATTAAACACACGTGTGAAAACATTACTGGTAAGCTTTGTGTAATATTATGTTAAAGTAAATGTAAGTTATTAATTAAAAGACGACTGTTTCAGTCTGACCACAAACTTTTGAGCAGTAGTGTGTGTTGTATGCATGTGTCTGTCTGTATCTGACCAGGATTTTGTCATCAGTGTCAACAAAACGCTCATTTTTTTAGCCGCGTTTGTGATCAAAAATTGAGTTGGAGTGTTTAACTCTGATGGCAATCTCTCCCTAACAAGTCCACTTTATTGCGTGCTCATTTTCTCCTATTAGTGGCTCATAGGAGTCTAACTAATGAACTGTATGCATGTTTCCTAATCTGTCACGCTTATCAGTGGCTCATGGTTGCTTAAGGCCTATGTCTGTACTTGACCACAGAGGCAGAGCATCATTCAACCTGCCAGCTGCCTATCTTGGGAGCTTTTCAAGGATGACAGACTCCACTTTCTCTGCAGCAAGACAGCTCATAACTTTTTTACAGTGTCTCCCTGTCCTCATACTTCTATATATTCTTCTGTAATAGATAACTATACTTTATCATTGCAATCTACACTACAGCTCAAAAGTTTGAAGTCAATTTTCACCTGGTTTATAACCATGTGATCGGTCCACACAGCAGTGATGGTTACTAAAAATGGGCCCATGTATAAGTGTGTAGACATTTCCTAATGCATCATGGGTGATTTAACTTAAATGATTCATTAAACACATGTGTGAAAACATTACTGGTAAGCTTTGTGTAATATTATGTTAAAGTAAATGTAAGTTATTAATTAAAAGACGACTGTTTCAGTCTGACCACAAACTTTTGAGCTGTAGTGTGTGTTGTATGCATGTGTCTGTCTGTATCTGACCAGGATTTTGTCATCAGTGTCAACAAAACGCTCATTTTTTTAGCCGCGTTTGTCGTCAAAATTGAGTTGGAGTGTTTAACTCTGATGGCAATCTCTCCCTAACAAGTCCACTTTATTGCGTGCTCATTTTCTCCTATTAGTGGCTCATAGGAGTCTAACTAATGAACTGTATGCATGTTTCCTAATCTGTCACGCTTATCAGTGGCTCATGGTTGCTTAAGGCCTATGTCTGTACTTGACCACAGAGGCAGAGCATCATTCAACCTGCCAGCTGCCAATTTTGGGAGCTTTTCAAGGATGACAGACTCCACTTTCTCTGCAGCAAGACAGCTCATAACTTTTTTACAGTGTCTCCCTGTCCTCATACTTCTATATATTCTTCTGTAATAGATAACTATACTCTGTCATTGCAATCTACACTACAGCTCAAAAGTTTGAAGTCAATTTTCACCTGGTTTATAACCATGTGATCGGTCCACACAGCAGTGATGGTTACTAAAAATGGGCCCATGTATAAGTGTGTAGACATTTCCTAATGCATCATGGGTGATTTAACTTAAATGATTCATTAAACACACATCTGTGAAAACATTACTGGTAAGCTTTGTGTAATATTATGTTAAAGTAAATGTAAGTTATTAATTAAAAGACGACTGTTTCAGTCTGACCACAAACTTTTGAGCAGTAGTGTGTGTTGTATGCATGTGTCTGTCTGTATCTGACCAGGATTTTGTCATCAGTGTCAACAAAACGCTCATTTTTTTAGCCGCGTTTGTGATCAAAAATTGAGTTGGAGTGTTTAGCTCTGATGGCAATCTCTCCCTAACAAGTCCACTTTATTGCGTGCTCATTTTCTCCTATTAGTGGCTCATAGGAGTCTAACTAATGAACTGTATGCATGTTTCCTAATCTGTCACGCTTATCAGTGGCTCATGGTTGCTTAAGGCCTATGTCTGTACTTGACCACAGAGGCAGAGCATCATTCAACCTGCCAGCTGCCTATCTTGGGAGCTTTTCAAGGATGACAGACTCCACTTTCTCCGCAGCAAGACAGCTCATAGCTTTTTTACAGTGTCTCCCTGTCCTCATACTTCTATATATTCTTCTTTAATAGATAACTATACACTATCATTGCAATCTACACTACAGCTCAAAAGTTTGAAGTCAATTTTCACCTGGTTTATAACCATGTGATCAGTCCACACAGCAGTGATGGTTACTAAAAATGGGCCCATGTATAAGTGTGTAGACATTTCCTAATGCATCATGGGTGATTTAACTTAAATGATTCATTAAACACACATCTGTGAAAACATTACTGATCATTTTCCTGTAACGTTATGTTAAAGTAAATGTAAGTTATTAATTAAAAGACGACTGTTTCAGTCTGACCACAAACTTTTGAGCAGTAGTGTGTGTTGTATGCATGTGTCTGTCTGTATCTGACCAGGATTTTGTCATCAGTGTCAACAAAACGCTCATTTTTTTAGCCGCGTTTGTGATCAAAAATTGAGTTGGAGTGTTTAGCTCTGATGGCAATCTCTCCCTAACAAGTCCACTTTATTGCGTGCTCATTTTCTCCTATTAGTGGCTCATAGGAGTCTAACTAATGAACTGTATGCATGTTTCCTAATCTGTCACGCTTATCAGTGGCTCATGGTTGCTTAAGGCCTATGTCTGTACTTGACCACAGAGGCAGAGCATCATTCAACCTGCCAGCTGCCTATCTTGGGAGCTTTTCAAGGATGACAGACTCCACTTTCTCTGCAGCAAGACAGCTCATAACTTTTTTACAGTGTCTCCCTGTCCTCATACTTCTATATATTCTTCTGTAATAGATAACTATACTTTATCATTGCAATCTACACTACAGCTCAAAAGTTTGAAGTCAATTTTCACCTGGTTTATAACCATGTGATCGGTCCACACAGCAGTGATGGTTACTAAAAATGGGCCCATGTATAAGTGTGTAGACATTTCCTAATGCATCATGGGTGATTTAACTTAAATGATTCATTAAACACACGTGTGAAAACATTACTGGTAAGCTTTGTGTAATATTATGTTAAAGTAAATGTAAGTTATTAATTAAAAGACGACTGTTTCAGTCTGACCACAAACTTTTGAGCAGTAGTGTGTGTTGTATGCATGTGTCTGTCTGTATCTGACCAGGATTTTGTCATCAGTGTCAACAAAACGCTCATTTTTTTAGCCGCGTTTGTGATCAAAAATTGAGTTGGAGTGTTTAACTCTGATGGCAATCTCTCCCTAACAAGTCCACTTTATTGCGTGCTCATTTTCTCCTATTAGTGGCTCATAGGAGTCTAACTAATGAACTGTATGCATGTTTCCTAATCTGTCACGCTTATCAGTGGCTCATGGTTGCTTAAGGCCTATGTCTGTACTTGACCACAGAGGCAGAGCATCATTCAACCTGCCAGCTGCCTATCTTGGGAGCTTTTCAAGGATGACAGACTCCACTTTCTCCGCAGCAAGACAGCTCATAGCTTTTTTACAGTGTCTCCCTGTCCTCATACTTCTATATATGCTTCTGTAATAGATAACTATACACTATCATTGCAATCTACACTACAGCTCAAAAGTTTGAAGTCAATTTTCACCTGGTTTATAACCATGTGATCAGTCCACACAGCAGTGATGGTTACTAAAAATGGGCCCATGTATAAGTGTGTAGACATTTCCTAATGCATCATGGGTGATTTAACTTAAATGATTCACTAAACACACATCTGTGAAAACATTACTGGTAAGCTTTGTGTAATATTATGTTAAAGTAAATGTAAGTTATTAATTAAAAGACGACTGTTTCAGTCTGACCACAAACTTTTGAGCAGTAGTGTGTGTTGTATGCATGTGTCTGTCTGTATCTGACCAGGATTTTGTCATCAGTGTCAACAAAACGCTCATTTTTTTAGCCGCGTTTGTCGTCAAAATTGAGTTGGAGTGTTTAACTCTGATGGCAATCTCTCCCTAACAAGTCCACTTTATTGCGTGCTCATTTTCTCCTATTAGTGGCTCATAGGAGTCTAACTAATGAACTGTATGCATGTTTCCTAATCTGTCACGCTTATCAGTGGCTCATGGTTGCTTAAGGCCTATGTCTGTACTTGACCACAGAGGCAGAGCATCATTCAACCTGCCAGCTGCCAATCTTGGGAGCTTTTCAAGGATGACAGACTCCACTTTCTCTGCAGCAAGACAGCTCATAACTTTTTTGCAGTGTCTCCCTGTCCTCATACTTCTAAATAATTCTTCTGTAATAGATAACTATACTTTATCATTGCAATCTACACTACAGCTCAAAAGTTTGAAGGCAATTTTCACCTGGTTTATAACCATGTGATCAGTCCACACAGCAGTGATGGTTACTAAAAATGGGCCCATGTATAAGTGTGTAGACATTTCCTAATGCATCATGGGTGATTTAACTTAAATGATTCATTAAACACACATCTGTGAAAACATTTCTGATCATTTTCCTGTAACGTTATGTTAAAGTAAATGTAAGTTATTAATTAAAAGACGACTGTTTCAGTCTGACCACAAACTTTTGAGCAGTAGTGTGTGTTGTATGCATGTGTCTGTCTGTATCTGATCAGGATTTTGTCATCAGTGTCAACAAAACGCTCATTTTTTTAGCCGCGTTTGTGATCAAAAATTGAGTTGGAGTGTTTAGCTCTGATGGCAATCTCTCCCTAACAAGTCCACTTTATTGCGTGCTCATTTTCTCCTATTAGTGGCTCATAGGAGTCTAACTAATGAACTGTATGCATGTTTCCTAATCTGTCACGCTTATCAGTGGCTCATGGTTGCTTAAGGCCTATGTCTGTACTTGACCACAGAGGCAGAGCATCATTCAACCTGCCAGCTGCCTATCTTGGGAGCTTTTCAAGGATGACAGACTCCACTTTCTCTGCAGCAAGACAGCTCATAACTTTTTTACAGTGTCTCCCTGTCCTCATACTTCTATATATTCTTCTGTAATAGATAACTATACTTTATCATTGCAATCTACACTACAGCTCAAAAGTTTGAAGTCAATTTTCACCTGGTTTATAACCATGTGATCGGTCCACACAGCAGTGATGGTTACTAAAAATGGGCCCATGTATAAGTGTGTAGACATTTCCTAATGCATCATGGGTGATTTAACTTAAATGATTCATTAAACACATGTGTGAAAACATTACTGGTAAGCTTTGTGTAATATTATGTTAAAGTAAATGTAAGTTATTAATTAAAAGACGACTGTTTCAGTCTGACCACAAACTTTTGAGCTGTAGTGTGTGTTGTATGCATGTGTCTGTCTGTATCTGACCAGGATTTTGTCATCAGTGTCAACAAAACGCTCATTTTTTTAGCCGCGTTTGTCGTCAAAATTGAGTTGGAGTGTTTAACTCTGATGGCAATCTCTCCCTAACAAGTCCACTTTATTGCGTGCTCATTTTCTCCTATTAGTGGCTCATAGGAGTCTAACTAATGAACTGTATGCATGTTTCCTAATCTGTCACGCTTATCAGTGGCTCATGGTTGCTTAAGGCCTATGTCTGTACTTGACCACAGAGGCAGAGCATCATTCAACCTGCCAGCTGCCTATTTTGGGAGCTTTTCAAGGATGACAGACTCCACTTTCTCTGCAGCAAGACAGCTCATAACTTTTTTGCAGTGTCTCCCTGTCCTCATACTTCTATATATTCTTCTGTAATAGATAACTATACTTTATCATTGCAATCTACACTACAGCTCAAAAGTTTGAAGTCAATTTTCACCTGGTTTATAACCATGTGATCGGTCCACACAGCAGTGATGGTTACTAAAAATGGGCCCATGTATAAGTGTGTAGACATTTCCTAATGCATCATGGGTGATTTAACTTAAATGATTCATTAAACACATGTGTGAAAACATTACTGGTAAGCTTTGTGTAATATTATGTTAAAGTAAATGTAAGTTATTAATTAAAAGACGACTGTTTCAGTCTGACCACAAACTTTTGAGCAGTAGTGTGTGTTGTATGCATGTGTCTGTCTGTATCTGACCAGGATTTTGTCATCAGTGTCAACAAAACGCTCATTTTTTTAGCCGCGTTTGTCGTCAAAATTGAGTTGGAGTGTTTAACTCTGATGGCAATCTCTCCCTAACAAGTCCACTTTATTGCGTGCTCATTTTCTCCTATTAGTGGCTCATAGGAGTCTAACTAATGAACTGTATGCATGTTTCCTAATCTGTCACGCTTATCAGTGGCTCATGGTTGCTTAAGGCCTATGTCTGTACTTGACCACAGAGGCAGAGCATCATTCAACCTGCCAGCTGCCTATCTTGGGAGCTTTTCAAGGATGACAGACTCCACTTTCTCCGCAGCAAGACAGCTCATAGCTTTTTTACAGTGTCTCCCTGTCCTCATACTTCTATATATGCTTCTGTAATAGATAACTATACACTATCATTGCAATCTACACTACAGCTCAAAAGTTTGAAGTCAATTTTCACCTGGTTTATAACCATGTGATCAGTCCACACAGCAGTGATGGTTACTAAAAATGGGCCCATGTATAAGTGTGTAGACATTTCCTAATGCATCATGGGTGATTTAACTTAAATGATTCACTAAACACACATCTGTGAAAACATTACTGGTAAGCTTTGTGTAATATTATGTTAAAGTAAATGTAAGATATTAATTAAAAGACGACTGTTTCAGTCTGACCACAAACTTTTGAGCAGTAGTGTGTGTTGTATGCATGTGTCTGTCTGTATCTGACCAGGATTTTGTCATCAGTGTCAACAAAACGCTCATTTTTTTAGCCGCGTTTGTCGTCAAAATTGAGTTGGAGTGTTTAACTCTGATGGCAATCTCTCCCTAACAAGTCCACTTTATTGCGTGCTCATTTTCTCCTATTAGTGGCTCATAGGAGTCTAACTAATGAACTGTATGCATGTTTCCTAATCTGTCACGCTTATCAGTGGCTCATGGTTGCTTAAGGCCTATGTCTGTACTTGACCACAGAGGCAGAGCATCATTCAACCTGCCAGCTGCCAATTTTGGGAGCTTTTCAAGGATGACAGACTCCACTTTCTCTGCAGCAAGACAGCTCATAACTTTTTTACAGTGTCTCCCTGTCCTCATACTTCTATATATTCTTCTGTAATAGATAACTATACACTATCATTGCAATCTACACTACAGCTCAAAAGTTTGAAGGCAATTTTCACCTGGTTTATAACCATGTGATCGGTCCACACAGCAGTGATGGTTACTAAAAATGGGCCCATGTATAAGTGTGTAGACATTTCCTAATGCATCATGGGTGATTTAACTTAAATGATTCATTGAACACACATCTGTGAAAACCTTTCTGATCATTTTCCTGTAATATTATGTTAAAGTAAATGTAAGTTATTAATTAAAAGACGACTGTTTCAGTCTGACCACAAACTTTTGAGCAGTAGTGTGTGTTGTATGCATGTGTCTGTCTGTATCTGACCAGGATTTTGTCATCAGTGTCAACAAAACGCTCATTTTTTTAGCCGCGTTTGTCGTCAAAATTGAGTTGGAGTGTTTAACTCTGATGGCAATCTCTCCCTAACAAGTCCACTTTAATGCGTGCTCATTTTCTCCTATTAGTGGCTCATAGGAGTCTAACTAATGAACTGTGTGCATGTCTCCTAATCTGTCACGCTTATCAGTGGCTCATGGTTGCTTAAGGCCTATGTCTGTACTTGACCACAGAGGCAGAGCATCATTCAACCTGCCAGCTGCCAATCTTGGGAGCTTTTCAAGGATGACAGACTCCACTTTCTCTGCAGCAAGACAGCTCATAACTTTTTTACAGTGTCTCCCTGTCCTCATACTTCTATATATTCTTCTGTAATAGATAACTATACTTTATCATTGCAATCTACACTACAGCTCAAAGGTTTGAAGTCAATTTTCACCTGGTTTATAACCATGTGATCGGTCCACACAGCAGTGATGGTTACTAAAAATGGGCCCATGTATAAGTGTGTAGACATTTCCTAATGCATCATGGGTGATTTAACTTAAATGATTCATTAAACACACATGTGTGAAAACATTACTGGTAAGCTTTGTGTAATATTATGTTAAAGTAAATGTAAGTTATTAATTAAAAGACAACTGTTTCAGTCTGACCACAAACTTTTGAGCAGTAGTGTGTGTTGTATGCATGTGTCTGTCTGTATCTGACCAGGATTTTGTCATCAGTGTCAACAAAACGCTCATTTTTTTAGCCGCGTTTGTCGTCAAAATTGAGTTGGAGTGTTTAACTCTGATGGCAATCTCTCCTAACAAGTCCACTTTATTGCGTGCTCATTTTCTCCTATTAGTGGCTCATAGGAGTCTAACTAATGAACTGTATGCATGTTTCCTAATCTGTCACGCTTATCAGTGGCTCATGGTTGCTTAAGGCCTATGTCTGTACTTGACCACAGAGGCAGAGCATCATTCAACCTGCCAGCTGCCTATCTTGGGAGCTTTTCAAGGATGACAGACTCCACTTTCTCTGCAGCAAGACAGCTCATAACATTTTTGCAGTGTCTCCCTGTCCTCATACTTCTATATATTCTTCTGTAATAGATAACTATACTCTGTCATTGCAATCTACACTACAGCTCAAAAGTTTGAAGGCAATTTTCACCTGGTTTATAACCATGTGATCGGTCCACACAGCAGTGATGGTTACTAAAAATGGGCCCATGTATAAGTGTGTAGACATTTCCTAATGCATCATGGGTGATTTAACTTAAATGATTCATTGAACACACATCTGTGAAAACATTTCTGATCATTTTCCTGTAACGTTATGTTAAAGTAAATGTAAGTTATTAATTAAAAGACGACTGTTTCAGTCTGACCACAAACTTTTGAGCAGTAGTGTGTGTTGTATGCATGTGTCTGTCTGTATCTGATCAGGATTTTGTCATCAGTGTCAACAAAACGCTCATTTTTTTAGCCGCGTTTGTCGTCAAAATTGAGTTGGAGTGTTTAACTCTGATGGCAATCTCTCCCTAACAAGTCCACTTTATTGCGTGCTCATTTTCTCCTATTAGTGGCTCATAGGAGTCTAACTAATGAACTGTATGCATGTTTCCTAATCTGTCACGCTTATCAGTGGCTCATGGTTGCTTAAGGCCTATGTCTGTACTTGACCACAGAGGCAGAGCATCATTCAACCTGCCAGCTGCCTATCTTGGGAGCTTTTCAAGGATGACAGACTCCACTTTCTCTGCAGCAAGACAGCTCATAACTTTTTTACAGTGTCTCCCTGTCCTCATACTTCTATATATTCTTCTGTAATAGATGACTATACACTATCATTGCAATCTCCACTACAGCTCAAAAGTTTGAAGTCAATTTTCACCTGGTTTATAACCATGTGATCGGTCCACACAGCAGTGATGGTTACTAAAAATGGGCCCATGTATAAGTGTGTAGACATTTCCTAATGCATCATGGGTGATTTAACTTAAATGATTCATTGAACACACATCTGTGAAAACATTACTGGTAAGCTTTGTGTAATATTATGTTAAAGTAAATGTAAGTTATTAATTAAAAGACGACTGTTTCAGTCTGACCACAAACTTTTGAGCAGTAGTGTGTGTTGTATGCATGTATCTGTCTGTATCTGACCAGGATTTTGTCATCAGTGTCAACAAAACGCTCACTTTTTTTAGCCGCGTTTGTTGTCAAAATTGAGTTGGAGTGTTTAACTCTAATGGCAATCTCTCCCTAACAAGTCCACTTTATTGCGTGCTCATTTTCTCCTATTAGTGGCTCATAGGAGTCTAACTAATGAACTGTATGCATGTTTCCTAATCTGTCACGCTTATCAGTGGCTCATGGTTGCTTAAGGCCTATGTCTGTACTTGACCACAGAGGCAGAGCATCATTCAACCTGCCAGCTGCCTATCTTGGGAGCTTTTCAAGGATGACAGACTCCACTTTCTCTGCAGCAAGACAGCTCATAACTTTTTTACAGTGTCTCCCTGTCCTCATACTTCTATATATTCTTCTGTAATAGATAACTATACACTATCATTGCAATCTACACTACAGCTCAAAGGTTTGAAGTCAATTTTCACCTGGTTTATAACCATGTGATCGGTCCACACAGCAGTGATGGTTACTAAAAATGGGCCCATGTATAAGTGTGTAGACATTTCCTAATGCATCATGGGTGATTTAACTTAAATGATTCATTAAACACACATGTGTGAAAACATTACTGGTAAGCTTTGTGTAATATTATGTTAAAGTAAATGTAAGTTATTAATTAAAAGACGACTGTTTCAGTCTGACCACAAACTTTTGAGCAGTAGTGTGTGTTGTATGCATGTGTCTGTCTGTATCTGATCAGGATTTTGTCATCAGTGTCAACAAAACGCTCATTTTTTTAGCCGCGTTTGTCGTCAAAATTGAGTTGGAGTGTTTAACTCTGATGGCAATCTCTCCCTAACAAGTCCACTTTATTGCGTGCTCATTTTCTCCTATTAGTGGCTCATAGGAGTCTAACTAATGAACTGTATGCATGTTTCCTAATCTGTCACGCTTATCAGTGGCTCATGGTTGCTTAAGGCCTATGTCTGTACTTGACCACAGAGGCAGAGCATCATTCAACCTGCCAGCTGCCTATCTTGGGAGCTTTTCAAGGATGACAGACTCCACTTTCTCTGCAGCAAGACAGCTCATAACTTTTTTACAGTGTCTCCCTGTCCTCATACTTCTATATATTCTTCTGTAATAGATAACTATACTCTGTCATTGCAATCTACACTACAGCTCAAAAGTTTGAAGGCAATTTTCACCTGGTTTATAACCATGTGATCAGTCCACACAGCAGTGATGGTTACTAAAAATGGGCCCATGTATAAGTGTGTAGACATTTCCTAATGCATCATGGGTGATTTAACTTAAATGATTCATTAAACACACATGTGTGAAAACATTACTGGTAAGCTTTGTGTAATATTATGTTAAAGTAAATGTAAGTTATTAATTAAAAGACAACTGTTTCAGTCTGACCACAAACTTTTGAGCAGTAGTGTGTGTTGTATGCATGTGTCTGTCTGTATCTGACCAGGATTTTGTCATCAGTGTCAACAAAACGCTCATTTTTTTAGCCGCGTTTGTCGTCAAAATTGAGTTGGAGTGTTTAACTCTGATGGCAATCTCTCCTAACAAGTCCACTTTATTGCGTGCTCATTTTCTCCTATTAGTGGCTCATAGGAGTCTAACTAATGAACTGTATGCATGTTTCCTAATCTGTCACGCTTATCAGTGGCTCATGGTTGCTTAAGGCCTATGTCTGTACTTGACCACAGAGGCAGAGCATCATTCAACCTGCCAGCTGCCTATCTTGGGAGCTTTTCAAGGATGACAGACTCCACTTTCTCTGCAGCAAGACAGCTCATAACATTTTTGCAGTGTCTCCCTGTCCTCATACTTCTATATATTCTTCTGTAATAGATAACTATACTCTGTCATTGCAATCTACACTACAGCTCAAAAGTTTGAAGGCAATTTTCACCTGGTTTATAACCATGTGATCGGTCCACACAGCAGTGATGGTTACTAAAAATGGGCCCATGTATAAGTGTGTAGACATTTCCTAATGCATCATGGGTGATTTAACTTAAATGATTCATTGAACACACATCTGTGAAAACATTTCTGATCATTTTCCTGTAACGTTATGTTAAAGTAAATGTAAGTTATTAATTAAAAGACGACTGTTTCAGTCTGACCACAAACTTTTGAGCAGTAGTGTGTGTTGTATGCATGTGTCTGTCTGTATCTGATCAGGATTTTGTCATCAGTGTCAACAAAACGCTCATTTTTTTAGCCGCGTTTGTCGTCAAAATTGAGTTGGAGTGTTTAACTCTGATGGCAATCTCTCCCTAACAAGTCCACTTTATTGCGTGCTCATTTTCTCCTATTAGTGGCTCATAGGAGTCTAACTAATGAACTGTATGCATGTTTCCTAATCTGTCACGCTTATCAGTGGCTCATGGTTGCTTAAGGCCTATGTCTGTACTTGACCACAGAGGCAGAGCATCATTCAACCTGCCAGCTGCCTATCTTGGGAGCTTTTCAAGGATGACAGACTCCACTTTCTCTGCAGCAAGACAGCTCATAACTTTTTTACAGTGTCTCCCTGTCCTCATACTTCTATATATTCTTCTGTAATAGATGACTATACACTATCATTGCAATCTCCACTACAGCTCAAAAGTTTGAAGTCAATTTTCACCTGGTTTATAACCATGTGATCGGTCCACACAGCAGTGATGGTTACTAAAAATGGGCCCATGTATAAGTGTGTAGACATTTCCTAATGCATCATGGGTGATTTAACTTAAATGATTCATTGAACACACATCTGTGAAAACATTACTGGTAAGCTTTGTGTAATATTATGTTAAAGTAAATGTAAGTTATTAATTAAAAGACGACTGTTTCAGTCTGACCACAAACTTTTGAGCAGTAGTGTGTGTTGTATGCATGTATCTGTCTGTATCTGACCAGGATTTTGTCATCAGTGTCAACAAAACGCTCACTTTTTTTAGCCGCGTTTGTTGTCAAAATTGAGTTGGAGTGTTTAACTCTAATGGCAATCTCTCCCTAACAAGTCCACTTTATTGCGTGCTCATTTTCTCCTATTAGTGGCTCATAGGAGTCTAACTAATGAACTGTATGCATGTTTCCTAATCTGTCACGCTTATCAGTGGCTCATGGTTGCTTAAGGCCTATGTCTGTACTTGACCACAGAGGCAGAGCATCATTCAACCTGCCAGCTGCCTATCTTGGGAGCTTTTCAAGGATGACAGACTCCACTTTCTCTGCAGCAAGACAGCTCATAACTTTTTTACAGTGTCTCCCTGTCCTCATACTTCTATATATTCTTCTGTAATAGATAACTATACACTATCATTGCAATCTACACTACAGCTCAAAGGTTTGAAGTCAATTTTCACCTGGTTTATAACCATGTGATCGGTCCACACAGCAGTGATGGTTACTAAAAATGGGCCCATGTATAAGTGTGTAGACATTTCCTAATGCATCATGGGTGATTTAACTTAAATGATTCATTAAACACACATGTGTGAAAACATTACTGGTAAGCTTTGTGTAATATTATGTTAAAGTAAATGTAAGTTATTAATTAAAAGACGACTGTTTCAGTCTGACCACAAACTTTTGAGCAGTAGTGTGTGTTGTATGCATGTGTCTGTCTGTATCTGATCAGGATTTTGTCATCAGTGTCAACAAAACGCTCATTTTTTTAGCCGCGTTTGTCGTCAAAATTGAGTTGGAGTGTTTAACTCTGATGGCAATCTCTCCCTAACAAGTCCACTTTATTGCGTGCTCATTTTCTCCTATTAGTGGCTCATAGGAGTCTAACTAATGAACTGTATGCATGTTTCCTAATCTGTCACGCTTATCAGTGGCTCATGGTTGCTTAAGGCCTATGTCTGTACTTGACCACAGAGGCAGAGCATCATTCAACCTGCCAGCTGCCTATCTTGGGAGCTTTTCAAGGATGACAGACTCCACTTTCTCTGCAGCAAGACAGCTCATAACTTTTTTACAGTGTCTCCCTGTCCTCATACTTCTATATATTCTTCTGTAATAGATAACTATACTCTGTCATTGCAATCTACACTACAGCTCAAAAGTTTGAAGGCAATTTTCACCTGGTTTATAACCATGTGATCAGTCCACACAGCAGTGATGGTTACTAAAAATGGGCCCATGTATAAGTGTGTAGACATTTCCTAATGCATCATGGGTGATTTAACTTAAATGATTCATTAAACACACATGTGTGAAAACATTACTGGTAAGCTTTGTGTAATATTATGTTAAAGTAAATGTAAGTTATTAATTAAAAGACGACTGTTTCAGTCTGACCACAAACTTTTGAGCAGTAGTGTGTGTTGTATGCATGTGTCTGTCTGTATCTGACCAGGATTTTGTCATCAGTGTCAACAAAACGCTCATTTTTTTAGCCGCGTTTGTCGTCAAAATTGAGTTGGAGTGTTTAACTCTGATGGCAATCTCTCCCTAACAAGTCCACTTTATTGCGTGCTCATTTTCTCCTATTAGTGGCTCATAGGAGTCTAACTAATGAACTGTATGCATGTTTCCTAATCTGTCACGCTTATCAGTGGCTCATGGTTGCTTAAGGCCTATGTCTGTACTTGACCACAGAGGCAGAGCATCATTCAACCTGCCAGCTGCCTATCTTGGGAGCATTTCAAGGATGACAGACTCCACTTTCTCTGCAGCAAGACAGCTCATAACTTTTTTACAGTGTCTCCCTGTCCTCATACTTCTATATATTCTTCTGTAATAGATAACTATACACTATCATTGCAATCTACACTACAGCTCAAAAGTTTGAAGTCAATTTTCACCTGGTTTATAACCATGTGATCGGTCCACACAGCAGTGATGGTTACTAAAAATGGGCCCATGTATAAGTGTGTAGACATTTCCTAATGCATCATGGGTGATTTAACTTAAATGATTCATTGAACACACATCTGTGAAAACATTTCTGATCATTTTCCTGTAACGTTATGTTAAAGTAAATGTAAGTTATTAATTAAAAGACGACTGTTTCAGTCTGACCACAAACTTTTGAGCAGTAGTGTGTGTTGTATGCATGTGTCTGTCTGTATCTGATCAGGATTTTGTCATCAGTGTCAACAAAACGCTCATTTTTTTAGCCGCGTTTGTCGTCAAAATTGAGTTGGAGTGTTTAACTCTGATGGCAATCTCTCCCTAACAAGTCCACTTTATTGCGTGCTCATTTTCTCCTATTAGTGGCTCATAGGAGTCTAACTAATGAACTGTATGCATGTTTCCTAATCTGTCACGCTTATCAGTGGCTCATGGTTGCTTAAGGCCTATGTCTGTACTTGACCACAGAGGCAGAGCATCATTCAACCTGCCAGTTGCCTATCTTGGGAGCTTTTCAAGGATGACAGACTCCACTTTCTCTGCAGCAAGACAGCTCATAACTTTTTTACAGTGTCTCCCTGTCCTCATACTTCTATATATTCTTCTGTAATAGATGACTATACACTATCATTGCAATCTCCACTACAGCTCAAAAGTTTGAAGTCAATTTTCACCTGGTTTATAACCATGTGATCGGTCCACACAGCAGTGATGGTTACTAAAAATGGGCCCATGTATAAGTGTGTAGACATTTCCTAATGCATCATGGGTGATTTAACTTAAATGATTCATTGAACACACATGTGTGAAAACATTACTGGTAAGCTTTGTGTAATATTATGTTAAAGTAAATGTAAGTTATTAATTAAAAGACGACTTTTTCAGTCTGACCACAAACTTTTGAGCAGTAGTGTGTGTTGTATGCATGTGTCTGTCTGTATCTGACCAGGATTTTGTCATCAGTGTCAACAAAACGCTCAATTTTTTAGCCGCGTTTGTGATCAAAAATTGAGTTGGAGTGTTTAACTCTGATGGCAATCTCTCCCTAACAAGTCCACTTTATTGCGTGCTCATTTTCTCCTATTAGTGGCTCATAGGAGTCTAACTAATGAACTGTGTGCATGTTTCCTAATCTGTCACGCTTATCAGTGGCTCATGGTTGCTTAAGGCCTATGTCTGTACTTGACCACAGAGGCAGAGCATCATTCAACCTGCCAGCTGCCTATCTTGGGAGCTTTTCAAGGATGACAGACTCCACTTTCTCTGCAGCAAGACAGCTCATAACTTTTTTACAGTGTCTCCCTGTCCTCATACTTCTATATATTCTTCTGTAATAGATAACTATACTTTATCATTGCAATCTACACTACAGCTCAAAGGTTTGAAGTCAATTTTCACCTGGTTTATAACCATGTGATCGGTCCACACAGCAGTGATGGTTACTAAAAATGGGCCCATGTATAAGTGTGTAGACATTTCCTAATGCATCATGGGTGATTTAACTTAAATGATTCATTAAACACACATCTGTGAAAACATTTCTGATCATTTTCCTGTAATATTATGTTAAAGTAAATGTAAGTTATTAATTAAAAGACGACTGTTTCAGTCTGACCACAAACTTTTGAGCAGTAGTGTGTGTTGTATGCATGTGTCTGTCTGTATCTGACCAGGATTTTGTCATCAGTGTCAACAAAGCGCTCATTTTTTTAGCCGCGTTTGTCGTCAAAATTGAGTTGGAGTGTTTAACTCTGATGGCAATCTCTCCCTAACAAGTCCACTTTATTGCGTGCTCATTTTCTCCTATTAGTGGCTCATAGGAGTCTAACTAATGAACTGTATGCATGTTTCCTAATCTGTCACGCTTATCAGTGGCTCATGGTTGCTTAAGGCCTATGTCTGTACTTGACCACAGAGGCAGAGCATCATTCAACCTGCCAGCTGCCTATTTTGGGAGCTTTTCAAGGATGACAGACTCCACTTTCTCTGCAGCAAGACAGCTCATAACTTTTTTGCAGTGTCTCCCTGTCCTCATACTTCTATATATTCTTCTGTAATAGATAACTATACACTATCATTGCAATCTACACTACAGCTCAAAAGTTTGAAGTCAATTTTCACCTGGTTTATAACCATGTGATCGGTCCACACAGCAGTGATGGTTACTAAAAATGGGCCCATGTATAAGTGTGTAGACATTTCCTAATGCATCATGGGTGATTTAACTTAAATGATTCATTAAACACACATCTGTGAAAACATTACTGGTAAGCTTTGTGTAATATTATGTTAAAGTAAATGTAAGTTATTAATTAAAAGACGACTGTTTCAGTCTGACCACAAACTTTTGAGCAGTAGTGTGTGTTGTATGCATGTGTCTGTCTGTATCTGACCAGGATTTTGTCATCAGTGTCAACAAAACGCTCATTTTTTTAGCCGCGTTTGTCGTCAAAATTGAGTTGGAGTGTTTAACTCTGATGGCAATCTCTCCCTAACAAGTCCACTTTATTGCGTGCTCATTTTCTCCTATTAGTGGCTCATAGGAGTCTAACTAATGAACTGTATGCATGTTTCCTAATCTGTCACACTTATCAGTGGCTCATGGTTGCTTAAGGCCTATGTCTGTACTTGACCACAGAGGCAGAGCATCATTCAACCTGCCAGCTGCCAATCTTGGGAGCATTTCAAGGATGACAGACTCCACTTTCTCTGCAGCAAGACAGCTCATAACTTTTTTACAGTGTCTCCCTGTCCTCATACTTCTATATATTCTTCTGTAATAGATAACTATACTCTGTCATTGCAATCTACACTACAGCTCAAAAGTTTGAAGTCAATTTTCACCTGGTTTATAACCATGTGATCGGTCCACACAGCAGTGATGGTTACTAAAAATGGGCCCATGTATAAGTGTGTAGACATTTCCTAATGCATCATGGGTGATTTAACTTAAATGATTCATTGAACACACATGTGTGAAAACATTACTGGTAGGCTTTGTGTAATATTATGTTGAAGTAAATGTAAGTTATTAATTAAAAGACAACTGTTTCAGCCTGACCACAAACTTTTGAGCAGTAGTGTGTGTTGTATGCATGTGTCTGTCTGTATCTGACCAGGATTTTGTCATCAGTGTCAACAAAACGCTCAATTTTTTAGCCGTGTTTGTGATCAAAAATTGAGTTGGAGTGTTTAACTCTGATGGCAATCTCTCCCTAACAAGTCCACTTTATTGCGTGCTCATTTTCTCCTATTAGTGGCTCATAGGAGTCTAACTAATGAACTGTATGCATGTTTCCTAATCTGTCACGCTTATCAGTGGCTCATGGTTGCTTAAGGCCTATGTCTGTACTTGACCACAGAGGCAGAGCATCATTCAACCTGCCAGCTGCCTATCTTGGGAGCATTTCAAGGATGACAGACTCCACTTTCTCTGCAGCAAGACAGCTCATAACTTTTTTACAGTGTCTCCCTGTCCTCATACTTCTATATATTCTTCTGTAATAGATAACTATACACTATCATTGCAATCTACACTACAGCTCAAAAGTTTGAAGTCAATTTTCACCTGGTTTATAACCATGTGATCGGTCCACACAGCAGTGATGGTTACTAAAAATGGGCCCATGTATAAGTGTGTAGACATTTCCTAATGCATCATGGGTGATTTAACTTAAATGATTCATTAAACACACATCTGTGAAAACATTACTGGTAAGCTTTGTGTAATATTATGTTAAAGTAAATGTAAGTTATTAATTAAAAGACGACTGTTTCAGTCTGACCACAAACTTTTGAGCAGTAGTGTGTGTTGTATGCATGTGTCTGTCTGTATCTGACCAGGATTTTGTCATCAGTGTCAACAAAACGCTCATTTTTTTAGCCGCGTTTGTCGTCAAAATTGAGTTGGAGTGTTTAACTCTGATGGCAATCTCTCCCTAACAAGTCCACTTTATTGCGTGCTCATTTTCTCCTATTAGTGGCTCATAGGAGTCTAACTAATGAACTGTATGCATGTTTCCTAATCTGTCACGCTTATCAGTGGCTCATGGTTGCTTAAGGCCTATGTCTGTACTTGACCACAGAGGCAGAGCATCATTCAACCTGCCAGCTGCCAATTTTGGGAGCTTTTCAAGGATGACAGACTCCACTTTCTCTGCAGCAAGACAGCTCATAACTTTTTTACAGTGTCTCCCTGTCCTCATACTTCTATATATTCTTCTGTAATAGATAACTATACACTATCATTGCAATCTACACTACAGCTCAAAAGTTTGAAGGCAATTTTCACCTGGTTTATAACCATGTGATCGGTCCACACAGCAGTGATGGTTACTAAAAATGGGCCCATGTATAAGTGTGTAGACATTTCCTAATGCATCATGGGTGATTTAACTTAAATGATTCATTAAACACACATGTGTGAAAACATTACTGGTAAGCTTTGTGTAATATTATGTTAAAGTAAATGTAAGTTATTAATTAAAAGACGACTGTTTCAGTCTGTCCACAAACTTTTGAGAAGTAGTGTGTGTTGTATGCATGTGTCTGTCTGTATCTGACCAGGATTTTGTCATCAGTGTCAACAAAACGCTCAATTTTTTAGCCGCGTTTGTGATCAAAAATTGAGTTGGAGTGTTTAACTCTGATGGCAATCTCTCCCTAACAAGTCCACTTTATTGCGTGCTCATTTTCTCCTATTAGTGGCTCATAGGAGTCTAACTAATGAACTGTGTGCATGTTTCCTAATCTGTCACGCTTATCAGTGGCTCATGGTTGCTTAAGGCCTATGTCTGTACTTGACCACAGAGGCAGAGCATCATTCAACCTGCCAGCTGCCTATCTTGGGAGCTTTTCAAGGATGACAGACTCCACTTTCTCTGCAGCAAGACAGCTCATAACTTTTTTACAGTGTCTCCCTGTCCTCATACTTCTATATATTCTTCTGTAATAGATAACTATACTTTATCATTGCAATCTACACTACAGCTCAAAGGTTTGAAGTCAATTTTCACCTGGTTTATAACCATGTGATCGGTCCACACAGCAGTGATGGTTACTAAAAATGGGCCCATGTATAAGTGTGTAGACATTTCCTAATGCATCATGGGTGATTTAACTTAAATGATTCATTAAACACACATGTGTGAAAACATTACTGGTAAGCTTTGTGTAATATTATGTTAAAGTAAATGTAAGTTATTAATTAAAAGACGACTGTTTCAGTCTGACCACAAACTTTTGAGCAGTAGTGTGTGTTGTATGCATGTGTCTGTCTGTATCTGACCAGGATTTTGTCATCAGTGTCAACAAAACGCTCATTTTTTTAGCCGCGTTTGTCGTCAAAATTGAGTTGGAGTGTTTAACTCTGATGGCAATCTCTCCCTAACAAGTCCACTTTATTGCGTGCTCATTTTCTCCTATTAGTGGCTCATAGGAGTCTAACTAATGAACTGTATGCATGTTTCCTAATCTGTCACGCTTATCAGTGGCTCATGGTTGCTTAAGGCCTATGTCTGTACTTGACCACAGAGGCAGAGCATCATTCAACCTGCCAGCTGCCTATCTTGGGAGCTTTTCAAGGATGACAGACTCCACTTTCTCTGCAGCAAGACAGCTCATAACTTTTTTACAGTGTCTCCCTGTCCTCATACTTCTATATATTCTTCTGTAATAGATAACTATACTCTGTCATTGCAATCTACACTACAGCTCAAAAGTTTGAAGGCAATTTTCACCTGGTTTATAACCATGTGATCAGTCCACACAGCAGTGATGGTTACTAAAAATGGGCCCATGTATAAGTGTGTAGACATTTCCTAATGCATCATGGGTGATTTAACTTAAATGATTCATTAAACACACATGTGTGAAAACATTACTGGTAAGCTTTGTGTAATATTATGTTAAAGTAAATGTAAGTTATTAATTAAAAGACGACTGTTTCAGTCTGACCACAAACTTTTGAGCAGAAGTGTGTGTTGTATGCATGTGTCTGTCTGTATCTGACCAGGATTTTGTCATCAATGTCAACAAAACGCTCATTTTTTTAGCCGCGTTTGTGATCAAAAATTGAGTTGGAGTGTTTAACTCTGATGGCAATCTCTCCCTAACAAGTCCACTTTATTGCGTGCTCATTTTCTCCTATTAGTGGCTCATAGGAGTCTAACTAATGAACTGTATGCATGTTTCCTAATCTGTCACGCTTATCAGTGGCTCATGGTTGCTTAAGGCCTATGTCTGTACTTGACCACAGAGGCAGAGCATCATTCAACCTGCCAGCTGCCAATCTTGGGAGCTTTTCAAGGATGACAGACTCCACTTTCTCTGCAGCAAGACAGCTCATAACTTTTTTACAGTGTCTCCCTGTCCTCATACTTCTATATATTCTTCTGTAATAGATAACTATACACTATCATTGCAATCTACACTACAGCTCAAAAGTTTGAAGTCAATTTTCACCTGGTTTATAACCATGTGATCGGTCCACACAGCAGTGATGGTTACTAAAAATGGGCCCATGTATAAGTGTGTAGACATTTCCTAATGCATCATGGGTGATTTAACTTAAATGATTCATTAAACACACATCTGTGAAAACATTTCTGATCATTTTCCTGTAATATTATGTTAAAGTAAATGTAAGTTATTAATTAAAAGACGACTGTTTCAGTCTGACCACAAACTTTTGAGCAGTAGTGTGTGTTGTATGCATGTGTCTGTCTGTATCTGACCAGGATTTTGTCATCAGTGTCAACAAAGCGCTCATTTTTTTAGCCGCGTTTGTCGTCAAAATTGAGTTGGAGTGTTTAACTCTGATGGCAATCTCTCCCTAACAAGTCCACTTTATTGCGTGCTCATTTTCTCCTATTAGTGGCTCATAGGAGTCTAACTAATGAACTGTATGCATGTTTCCTAATCTGTCACGCTTATCAGTGGCTCATGGTTGCTTAAGGCCTATGTCTGTACTTGACCACAGAGGCAGAGCATCATTCAACCTGCCAGCTGCCTATTTTGGGAGCTTTTCAAGGATGACAGACTCCACTTTCTCTGCAGCAAGACAGCTCATAACTTTTTTGCAGTGTCTCCCTGTCCTCATACTTCTATATATTCTTCTGTAATAGATAACTATACACTATCATTGCAATCTACACTACAGCTCAAAAGTTTGAAGTCAATTTTCACCTGGTTTATAACCATGTGATCAGTCCACACAGCAGTGATGGTTACTAAAAATGGGCCCATGTATAAGTGTGTAGACATTTCCTAATGCATCATGGGTGATTTAACTTAAATGATTCATTAAACACACATCTGTGAAAACATTACTGGTAAGCTTTGTGTAATATTATGTTAAAGTAAATGTAAGTTATTAATTAAAAGACGACTGTTTCAGTCTGACCACAAACTTTTGAGCAGTAGTGTGTGTTGTATGCATGTGTCTGTCTGTATCTGACCAGGATTTTGTCATCAGTGTCAACAAAACGCTCATTTTTTTTAGCCGCGTTTGTCGTCAAAATTGAGTTGGAGTGTTTAACTCTGATGGCAATCTCTCCCTAACAAGTCCACTTTATTGCGTGCTCATTTTCTCCTATTAGTGGCTCATAGGAGTCTAACTAATGAACTGTATGCATGTTTCCTAATCTGTCACGCTTATCAGTGGCTCATGGTTGCTTAAGGCCTATGTCTGTACTTGACCACAGAGGCAGAGCATCATTCAACCTGCCAGCTGCCTATCTTGGGAGCATTTCAAGGATGACAGACTCCACTTTCTCTGCAGCAAGACAGCTCATAACTTTTTTACAGTGTCTCCCTGTCCTCATACTTCTATATATTCTTCTGTAATAGATAACTATACTCTGTCATTGCAATCTACACTACAGCTCAAAAGTTTGAAGTCAATTTTCACCTGGTTTATAACCATGTGATCGGTCCACACAGCAGTGATGGTTACTAAAAATGGGCCCATGTATAAGTGTGTAGACATTTCCTAATGCATCATGGGTGATTTAACTTAAATGATTCATTGAACACACATGTGTGAAAACATTACTGGTAGGCTTTGTGTAATATTATGTTGAAGTAAATGTAAGTTATTAATTAAAAGACAACTGTTTCAGCCTGACCACAAACTTTTGAGCAGTAGTGTGTGTTGTATGCATGTGTCTGTCTGTATCTGACCAGGATTTTGTCATCAGTGTCAACAAAACGCTCATTTTTTTAGCCGCGTTTGTCGTCAAAATTGAGTTGGAGTGTTTAACTCTGATGGCAATCTCTCCCTAACAAGTCCACTTTATTGCGTGCTCATTTTCTCCTATTAGTGGCTCATAGGAGTCTAACTAATGAACTGTATGCATGTTTCCTAATCTGTCACGCTTATCAGTGGCTCATGGTTGCTTAAGGCCTATGTCTGTACTTGACCACAGAGGCAGAGCATCATTCAACCTGCCAGCTGCCTATCTTGGGAGCTTTTCAAGGATGACAGACTCCACTTTCTCTGCAGCAAGACAGCTCATAACTTTTTTACAGTGTGTCCCTGTCCTCATACTTCTATATATTCTTCTGTAATAGATAACTATACACTATCATTGCAATCTACACTACAGCTCAAAAGTCTGAAGGCAATTTTCACCTGGTTTATAACCATGTGATCGGTCCACACAGCAGTGATGGTTACTAAAAATGGGCCCATGTATAAGTGTGTAGACATTTCCTAATGCATCATGGGTGATTTAACTTAAATGATTCATTGAACACACATCTGTGAAAACATTTCTGATCATTTTCCTGTAATATTATGTTGAAGTAAATGTAAGTTATTAATTAAAAGACGACTGTTTCAGTCTGACCACAAACTTTTGAGCAGTAGTGTGTGTTGTATGCATGTGTCTGTCTGTATCTGACCAGGATTTTGTCATCAGTGTCAACAAAACGCTCATTTTTTTAGCCGCGTTTGTCGTCAAAATTGAGTTGGAGTGTTTAACTCTGATGGCAATCTCTCCCTAACAAGTCCACTTTATTGCGTGCTCATTTTCTCCTATTAGTGGCTCATAGGAGTCTAACTAATGAACTGTATGCATGTTTCCTAATCTGTCACGCTTATCAGTGGCTCATGGTTGCTTAAGGCCTATGTCTGTACTTGACCACAGAGGCAGAGCATCATTCAACCTGCCAGCTGCCTATCTTGGGAGCTTTTCAAGGATGACAGACTCCACTTTCTCTGCAGCAAGACAGCTCATAACTTTTTTACAGTGTGTCCCTGTCCTCATACTTCTATATATTCTTCTTTAATAGATAACTATACACTATCATTGCAATCTACACTACAGCTCAAAAGTTTGAAGGCAATTTTCACCTGGTTTATAACCATCTGATCGGTCCACACAGCAGTGATGGTTACTAAAAATGGGCCCATGTATAAGTGTGTAGACATTTCCTAATGCATCATGGGTGATTTAACTTAAATGATTCATTAAACACACATGTGTGAAAACATTACTGGTAAGCTTTGTGTAATATTATGTTAAAGTAAATGTAAGTTATTAATTAAAAGACGACTGTTTCAGTCTGTCCACAAACTTTTGAGAAGTAGTGTGTGTTGTATGCATGTGTCTGTCTGTATCTGATCAGGATTTTGTCATCAGTGTCAACAAAGCGCTCATTTTTTTAGCCGCGTTTGTCGTCAAAATTGAGTTGGAGTGTTTAACTCTGATGGCAATCTCTCCCTAACAAGTCCACTTTATTGCGTGCTCATTTTCTCCTATTAGTGGCTCATAGGAGTCTAACTAATGAACTGTATGCATGTTTCCTAATCTGTCACGCTTATCAGTGGCTCATGGTTGCTTAAGGCCTATGTCTGTACTTGACCACAGAGGCAGAGCATCATTCAACCTGCCAGCTGCCTATCTTGGGAGCTTTTCAAGGATGACAGACTCCACTTTCTCTGCAGCAAGACAGCTCATAACTTTTTTACAGTGTCTCCCTGTCCTCATACTTCTATATATTCTTCTGTAATAGATAACTATACTCTGTCTTTGCAATCTACACTACAGCTCAAAAGTTTGAAGGCAATTTTCACCTGGTTTATAACCATGTGATCGGTCCACACAGCAGTGATGGTTACTAAAAATGGGCCCATGTATAAGTGTGTAGACATTTCCTAATGCATCATGGGTGATTTAACTTAAATGATTCATTGAACACACATCTGTGAAAACATTACTGGTAAGCTTTGTGTAATATTATGTTAAAGTAAATGTAAGTTATTAATTAAAAGACGACTGTTTCAGTCTGACCACAAACTTTTGAGCAGTAGTGTGTGTTGTATGCATGTGTCTGTCTGTATCTGACCAGGATTTTGTCATCAGTGTCAACAAAACGCTCATTTTTTTAGCTGCGTTTGTCGTCAAAATTGAGTTGGAGTGTTTAACTCTGATGGCAATCTCTCCCTAACAAGTCCACTTTATTGCGTGCTCATTTTCTCCTATTAGTGGCTCATAGGAGTCTAACTAATGAACTGTATGCATGTTTCCTAATCTGTCACGCTTATCAGTGGCTCATGGTTGCTTAAGGCCTATGTCTGTACTTGACCACAGAGGCAGAGCATCATTCAACCTGCCAGCTGCCTATCTTGGGAGCATTTCAAGGATGACAGACTCCACTTTCTCTGCAGCAAGACAGCTCATAACTTTTTTACAGTGTCTCCCTGTCCTCATACTTCTATATATTCTTCTGTAATAGATAACTATACTCTGTCATTGCAATCTACACTACAGCTCAAAAGTTTGAAGTCAATTTTCACCTGGTTTATAACCATGTGATCGGTCCACACAGCAGTGATGGTTACTAAAAATGGGCCCATGTATAAGTGTGTAGACATTTCCTAATGCATCATGGGTGATTTAACTTAAATGATTCATTGAACACACATGTGTGAAAACATTACTGGTAGGCTTTGTGTAATATTATGTTGAAGTAAATGTAAGTTATTAATTAAAAGACAACTGTTTCAGCCTGACCACAAACTTTTGAGCAGTAGTGTGTGTTGTATGCATGTGTCTGTCTGTATCTGACCAGGATTTTGTCATCAGTGTCAACAAAACGCTCATTTTTTTAGCCGCGTTTGTCGTCAAAATTGAGTTGGAGTGTTTAACTCTGATGGCAATCTCTCCCTAACAAGTCCACTTTATTGCGTGCTCATTTTCTCCTATTAGTGGCTCATAGGAGTCTAACTAATGAACTGTATGCATGTTTCCTAATCTGTCACGCTTATCAGTGGCTCATGGTTGCTTAAGGCCTATGTCTGTACTTGACCACAGAGGCAGAGCATCATTCAACCTGCCAGCTGCCTATCTTGGGAGCTTTTCAAGGATGACAGACTCCACTTTCTCTGCAGCAAGACAGCTCATAACTTTTTTACAGTGTGTCCCTGTCCTCATACTTCTATATATTCTTCTGTAATAGATAACTATACACTATCATTGCAATCTACACTACAGCTCAAAAGTCTGAAGGCAATTTTCACCTGGTTTATAACCATGTGATCGGTCCACACAGCAGTGATGGTTACTAAAAATGGGCCCATGTATAAGTGTGTAGACATTTCCTAATGCATCATGGGTGATTTAACTTAAATGATTCATTAAACACACATCTGTGAAAACATTACTGATAAGCTTTGTGTAATATTATGTTAAAGTAAATGTAAGTTATTAATTAAAAGACGACTGTTTCAGTCTGACCACAAACTTTTGAGCAGTAGTGTGTGTTGTATGCATGTGTCTGTCTGTATCTGACCAGGATTTTGTCATCAGTGTCAACAAAACGCTCATTTTTTTAGCCGCGTTTGTCGTCAAAATTGAGTTGGAGTGTTTAACTCTGATGGCAATCTCTCCCTAACAAGTCCACTTTATTGCGTGCTCATTTTCTCCTATTAGTGGCTCATAGGAGTCTAACTAATGAACTGTATGCATGTTTCCTAATCTGTCACGCTTATCAGTGGCTCATGGTTGCTTAAGGCCTATGTCTGTACTTGACCACAGAGGCAGAGCATCATTCAACCTGCCAGCTGCCAATCTTGGGAGCTTTTCAAGGATGACAGACTCCACTTTCTCTGCAGCAAGACAGCTCATAACTTTTTTACAGTGTCTCCCTGTCCTCATACTTCTATATATTCTTCTGTAATAGATAACTATACACTATCATTGCAATCTACACTACAGCTCAAAAGTTTGAAGTCAATTTTCACCTGGTTTATAACTATGTGATCGGTCCACACAGCAGTGATGGTTACTAAAAATGGGCCCATGTATAAGTGTGTAGACATTTCCTAATGCATCATGGGTGATTTAACTTAAATGATTCATTGAACACACATCTGTGAAAACATTTCTGATCATTTTCCTGTAATATTATGTTGAAGTAAATGTAAGTTATTAATTAAAAGACGACTGTTTCAGTCTGACCACAAACTTTTGAGCAGTAGTGTGTGTTGTATGCATGTGTCTGTCTGTATCTGACCAGGATTTTGTCATCAGTGTCAACAAAACGCTCATTTTTTTAGCCGCGTTTGTCGTCAAAATTGAGTTGGAGTGTTTAACTCTGATGGCAATCTCTCCCTAACAAGTCCACTTTATTGCGTGCTCATTTTCTCCTATTAGTGGCTCATAGGAGTCTAACTAATGAACTGTATGCATGTTTCCTAATCTGTCACGCTTATCAGTGGCTCATGGTTGCTTAAGGCCTATGTCTGTACTTGACCACAGAGGCAGAGCATCATTCAACCTGCCAGCTGCCTATCTTGGGAGCTTTTCAAGGATGACAGACTCCACTTTCTCTGCAGCAAGACAGCTCATAACTTTTTTACAGTGTGTCCCTGTCCTCATACTTCTATATATTCTTCTTTAATAGATAACTATACACTATCATTGCAATCTACACTACAGCTCAAAAGTTTGAAGGCAATTTTCACCTGGTTTATAACCATCTGATCGGTCCACACAGCAGTGATGGTTACTAAAAATGGGCCCATGTATAAGTGTGTAGACATTTCCTAATGCATCATGGGTGATTTAACTTAAATGATTCATTAAACACACATGTGTGAAAACATTACTGGTAAGCTTTGTGTAATATTATGTTAAAGTAAATGTAAGTTATTAATTAAAAGACGACTGTTTCAGTCTGTCCACAAACTTTTGAGAAGTAGTGTGTGTTGTATGCATGTGTCTGTCTGTATCTGATCAGGATTTTGTCATCAGTGTCAACAAAGCGCTCATTTTTTTAGCCGCGTTTGTCGTCAAAATTGAGTTGGAGTGTTTAACTCTGATGGCAATCTCTCCCTAACAAGTCCACTTTATTGCGTGCTCATTTTCTCCTATTAGTGGCTCATAGGAGTCTAACTAATGAACTGTATGCATGTTTCCTAATCTGTCACGCTTATCAGTGGCTCATGGTTGCTTAAGGCCTATGTCTGTACTTGACCACAGAGGCAGAGCATCATTCAACCTGCCAGCTGCCTATCTTGGGAGCTTTTCAAGGATGACAGACTCCACTTTCTCTGCAGCAAGACAGCTCATAACTTTTTTACAGTGTCTCCCTGTCCTCATACTTCTATATATTCTTCTGTAATAGATAACTATACTCTGTCTTTGCAATCTACACTACAGCTCAAAAGTTTGAAGGCAATTTTCACCTGGTTTATAACCATGTGATCGGTCCACACAGCAGTGATGGTTACTAAAAATGGGCCCATGTATAAGTGTGTAGACATTTCCTAATGCATCATGGGTGATTTAACTTAAATGATTCATTGAACACACATCTGTGAAAACATTACTGGTAAGCTTTGTGTAATATTATGTTAAAGTAAATGTAAGTTATTAATTAAAAGACGACTGTTTCAGTCTGACCACAAACTTTTGAGCAGTAGTGTGTGTTGTATGCATGTGTCTGTCTGTATCTGACCAGGATTTTGTCATCAGTGTCAACAAAACGCTCATTTTTTTAGCTGCGTTTGTCGTCAAAATTGAGTTGGAGTGTTTAACTCTGATGGCAATCTCTCCCTAACAAGTCCACTTTATTGCGTGCTCATTTTCTCCTATTAGTGGCTCATAGGAGTCTAACTAATGAACTGTATGCATGTTTCCTAATCTGTCACGCTTATCAGTGGCTCATGGTTGCTTAAGGCCTATGTCTGTACTTGACCACAGAGGCAGAGCATCATTCAACCTGCCAGCTGCCTATCTTGGGAGCTTTTCAAGGATGACAGACTCCACTTTCTCTGCAGCAAGACAGCTCATAACTTTTTTACAGTGTGTCCCTGTCCTCATACTTCTATATATTCTTCTGTAATAGATAACTATACTTTATCATTGCAATCTACACTACAGCTCAAAAGTTTGAAGGCAATTTTCACCTGGTTTATAACCATGTGATCGGTCCACACAGCAGTGATGGTTACTAAAAATGGGCCCATGTATAAGTGTGTAGACATTTCCTAATGCATCATGGGTGATTTAACTTAAATGATTCATTAAACACACATGTGTGAAAACATTACTGATAAGCTTTGTGTAATATTATGTTAAAGTAAATGTAAGTTATTAATTAAAAGACGACTGTTTCAGTCTGACCACAAACTTTTGAGCAGTAGTGTGTGTTGTATGCATGTGTCTGTCTGTATCTGACCAGGATTTTGTCATCAGTGTCAACAAAACGCTCATTTTTTTAGCTGCGTTTGTCGTCAAAATTGAGTTGGAGTGTTTAACTCTGATGGCAATCTCTCCTAACAAGTCCACTTTATTGCGTGCTCATTTTCTCCTATTAGTGGCTCATAGGAGTCTAACTAATGAACTGTATGCATGTTTCCTAATCTGTCACGCTTATCAGTGGCTCATGGTTGCTTAAGGCCTATGTCTGTACTTGACCACAGAGGCAGAGCATCATTCAACCTGCCAGCTGCCTATCTTGGGAGCTTTTCAAGGATGACAGACTCCACTTTCTCTGCAGCAAGACAGCTCATAACTTTTTTACAGTGTCTCCCTGTCCTCATACTTCTATATATTCTTCTTTAATAGATAACTATACTTTATCATTGCAATCTACACTACAGCTCAAAAGTTTGAAGGCAATTTTCACCTGGTTTATAACCATGTGATCGGTCCACACAGCAATGATGGTTACTAAAAATGGGCCCATGTATAAGTGTGTAGACATTTCCTAATGCATCATGGGTGATTTAACTTAAATGATTCATTAAACACACATGTGTGAAAACATTACTGGTAAGCTTTGTGTAATATTATGTTAAAGTAAATGTAAGTTATTAATTAAAAGACGACTGTTTCAGTCTGACCACAAACTTTTGAGCAGTAGTGTGTGTTGTATGCATGTGTCTGTCTGTATCTGACCAGGATTTTGTCATCAGTGTCAACAAAACGCTCATTTTTTTAGCCGCGTTTGTGATCAAAAATTGAGTTGGAGTGTTTAACTCTGATGGCAATCTCTCCCTAACAAGTCCACTTTATTGCGTGCTCATTTTCTCCTATTAGTGGCTCATAGGAGTCTAACTAATGAACTGTATGCATGTTTCCTAATCTGTCACGCTTATCAGTGGCTCATGGTTGCTTAAGGCCTATGTCTGTACTTGACCACAGAGGCAGAGCATCATTCAACCTGCCAGCTGCCAATTTTGGGAGCTTTTCAAGGATGACAGACTCCACTTTCTCTGCAGCAAGACAGCTCATAACTTTTTTACAGTGTCTCCCTGTCCTCATACTTCTATATATTCTTCTGTAATAGATAACTATACACTATCATTGCAATCTACACTACAGCTCAAAAGTTTGAAGTCAATTTTCACCTGGTTTATAACCATGTGATCGGTCCACACAGCAGTGGTGGTTACTAAAAATGGGCCCATGTATAAGTGTGTAGACATTTCCTAATGCATCATGGGTGATTTAACTTAAATGATTCATTGAACACACATCTGTGAAAACATTTCTGATCATTTTCCTGTAATATTATGTTGAAGTAAATGTAAGTTATTAATTAAAAGACGACTGTTTCAGTCTGACCACAAACTTTTGAGCAGTAGTGTGTGTTGTATGCATGTGTCTGTCTGTATCTGACCAGGATTTTGTCATCAGTGTCAACAAAACGCTCATTTTTTTAGCCGCGTTTGTGATCAAAAATTGAGTTGGAGTGTTTAACTCTGATGGCAATCTCTCCCTAACAAGTCCACTTTATTGCGTGCTCATTTTCTCCTATTAGTGGCTCATAGGAGTCTAACTAATGAACTGTATGCATGTTTCCTAATCTGTCACGCTTATCAGTGGCTCATGGTTGCTTAAGGCCTATGTCTGTACTTGACCACAGAGGCAGAGCATCATTCAACCTGCCAGCTGCCTATTTTGGGAGCTTTTCAAGGATGACAGACTCCACTTTCTCTGCAGCAAGACAGCTCATAACTTTTTTGCAGTGTCTCCCTGTCCTCATACTTCTATATATTCTTCTGTAATAGATAACTATACACTATCATTGCAATCTACACTACAGCTCAAAAGTTTGAAGTCAATTTTCACCTGGTTTATAACCATGTGATCGGTCCACACAGCAGTGATGGTTACTAAAAATGGGCCCATGTATAAGTGTGTAGACATTTCCTAATGCATCATGGGTGATTTAACTTAAATGATTCATTAAACACACATGTGTGAAAACATTACTGGTAAGCTTTGTGTAATATTATGTTAAAGTAAATGTAAGTTATTAATTAAAAGACGACTGTTTCAGTCTGACCACAAACTTTTGAGCAGTAGTGTGTGTTGTATGCATGTGTCTGTCTGTATCTGACCAGGATTTTGTCATCAGTGTCAACAAAACGCTCAATTTTTTAGCCGCGTTTGTGATCAAAAATTGAGTTGGAGTGTTTAGCTCTGATGGCAATCTCTCCCTAACAAGTCCACTTTATTGCGTGCTCATTTTCTCCTAATAGTGGCTCATAGGAGTCTAACTAATGAACTGTATGCATGTTTCCTAATCTGTCACGCTTATCAGTGGCTCATGGTTGCTTAAGGCCTATGTCTGTACTTGACCACAGAGGCAGAGCATCATTCAACCTGCCAGCTGCCTATCTTGGGAGCTTTTCAAGGATGACAGACTCCACTTTCTCTGCAGCAAGACAGCTCATAACTTTTTTACAGTGTCTCCCTGTCCTCATACTTCTATATATTCTTCTGTAATAGATAACTATACACTATCATTGCAATCTACACTACAGCTCAAAAGTTTGAAGTCAATTTTCACCTGGTTTATAACCATGTGATCAGTCCACACAGCAGTGATGGTTACTAAAAATGGGCCCATGTATAAGTGTGTAGACATTTCCTAATGCATCATGGGTGATTTAACTTAAATGATTCATTGAACACACATGTGTGAAAACATTACTGGTAAGCTTTGTGTAATATTATGTTAAAGTAAATGTAAGTTATTAATTAAAAGACGACTGTTTCAGTCTGACCACAAACTTTTGAGCAGTAGTGTGTGTTGTATGCATGTGTCTGTCTGTATCTGACCAGGATTTTGTCATCAGTGTCAACAAAACGCTCATTTTTTTAGCCGCGTTTGTCGTCAAAATTGAGTTGGAGTGTTTAACTCTGATGGCAATCTCTCCCTAACAAGTCCACTTTATTGCGTGCTCATTTTCTCCTATTAGTGGCTCATAGGAGTCTAACTAATGAACTGTATGCATGTTTCCTAATCTGTCACGCTTATCAGTGGCTCATGGTTGCTTAAGGCCTATGTCTGTACTTGACCACAGAGGCAGAGCATCATTCAACCTGCCAGCTGCCTATCTTGGGAGCTTTTCAAGGATGACAGACTCCACTTTCTCTGCAGCAAGACAGCTCATAACTTTTTTGCAGTGTCTCCCTGTCCTCATACTTCTAAATAATTCTTCTGTAATAGATAACTATACACTATCATTGCAATCTACACTACAGCTCAAAAGTTTGAAGTCAATTTTCACCTGGTTTATAACCATGTGATCAGTCCACACAGCAGTGATGGTTACTAAAAATGGGCCCATGTATAAGTGTGTAGACATTTCCTAATGCATCATGGGTGATTTAACTTAAATGATTCATTAAACACACATGTGTGAAAACATTTCTGATCATTTTCCTGTAACGTTATGTTAAAGTAAATGTAAGTTATTAATTAAAAGACGACTGTTTCAGTCTGACCACAAACTTTTGAGCAGTAGTGTGTGTTGTATGCATGTGTCTGTCTGTATCTGATCAGGATTTTGTCATCAGTGTCAACAAAACGCTCATTTTTTTAGCCGCGTTTGTGATCAAAAATTGAGTTGGAGTGTTTAACTCTGATGGCAATCTCTCCCTAACAAGTCCACTTTATTGCGTGCTCATTTTCTCCTATTAGTGGCTCATAGGAGTCTAACTAATGAACTGTATGCATGTTTCCTAATCTGTCACACTTATCAGTGGCTCATGGTTGCTTAAGGCCTATGTCTGTACTTGACCACAGAGGCAGAGCATCATTCAACCTGCCAGCTGCCTATTTTGGGAGCTTTTCAAGGATGACAGACTCCACTTTCTCTGCAGCAAGACAGCTCATAACTTTTTTGCAGTGTCTCCCTGTCCTCATACTTCTATATATTCTTCTTTAATAGATAACTATACACTATCATTGCAATCTACACTACAGCTCAAAAGTTTGAAGTCAATTTTCACCTGGTTTATAACCATGTGATCAGTCCACACAGCAGTGATGGTTACTAAAAATGGGCCCATGTATAAGTGTGTAGACATTTCCTAATGCATCATGGGTGATTTAACTTAAATGATTCATTAAACACACATGTGTGAAAACATTACTGGTAAGCTTTGTGTAATATTATGTTAAAGTAAATGTAAGTTATTAATTAAAAGACGACTGTTTCAGTCTGACCACAAACTTTTGAGCAGTAGTGTGTGTTGTATGCATGTGTCTGTCTGTATCTGACCAGGATTTTGTCATCAGTGTCAACAAAACGCTCATTTTTTTAGCCGCGTTTGTCGTCAAAATTGAGTTGGAGTGTTTAACTCTGATGGCAATCTCTCCTAACAAGTCCACTTTATTGCGTGCTCATTTTCTCCTATTAGTGGCTCATAGGAGTCTAACTAATGAACTGTATGCATGTTTCCTAATCTGTCACGCTTATCAGTGGCTCATGGTTGCTTAAGGCCTATGTCTGTACTTGACCACAGAGGCAGAGCATCATTCAACCTGCCAGCTGCCTATCTTGGGAGCTTTTCAAGGATGACAGACTCCACTTTCTCTGCAGCAAGACAGCTCATAACTTTTTTACAGTGTGTCCCTGTCCTCATACTTCTATATATTCTTCTGTAATAGATAACTATACTTTATCATTGCAATCTACACTACAGCTCAAAAGTTTGAAGTCAATTTTCACCTGGTTTATAACCATGTGATCGGTCCACACAGCAGTGATGGTTACTAAAAATGGGCCCATGTGTAAGTGTGTAGACATTTCCTAATGCATCATGGGTGATTTAACTTAAATGATTCATTAAACACACATGTGTGAAAACATTACTGGTAAGCTTTGTGTAATATTATGTTAAAGTAAATGTAAGTTATTAATTAAAAGACGACTGTTTCAGTCTGTCCACAAACTTTTGAGCAGTAGTGTGTGTTGTATGCATGTGTCTGTCTGTATCTGATCAGGATTTTGTCATCAGTGTCAACAAAACGCTCAATTTTTTAGCCGCGTTTGTGATCAAAAATTGAGTTGGAGTGTTTAACTCTGATGGCAATCTCTCCCTAACAAGTCCACTTTATTGCGTGCTCATTTTCTCCTATTAGTGGCTCATAGGAGTCTAACTAATGAACTGTATGCATGTTTCCTAATCTGTCACGCTTATCAGTGGCTCATGGTTGCTTAAGGCCTATGTCTGTACTTGACCACAGAGGCAGAGCATCATTCAACCTGCCAGCTGCCTATCTTGGGAGCTTTTCAAGGATGACAGACTCCACTTTCTCTGCAGCAAGACAGCTCATAACTTTTTTACAGTGTCTCCCTGTCCTCATACTTCTATATATTCTTCTGTAATAGATAACTATACACTATCATTGCAATCTACACTACAGCTCAAAAGTTTGAAGTCAATTTTCACCTGGTTTATAACCATGTGATCGGTCCACACAGCAGTGATGGTTACTAAAAATGGGCCCATGTATAAGTGTGTAGACATTTCCTAATGCATCATGGGTGATTTAACTTAAATGATTCATTAAACACACATCTGTGAAAACATTACTGGTAAGCTTTGTGTAATATTATGTTAAAGTAAATGTAAGTTATTAATTAAAAGACGACTGTTTCAGTCTGACCACAAACTTTTGAGCAGTAGTGTGTGTTGTATGCATGTGTCTGTCTGTATCTGACCAGGATTTTGTCATCAGTGTCAACAAAGCGCTCATTTTTTTAGCCGCGTTTGTCGTCAAAATTGAGTTGGAGTGTTTAACTCTGATGGCAATCTCTCCCTAACAAGTCCACTTTATTGCGTGCTCATTTTCTCCTATTAGTAGCTCATAGGAGTCTAACTAATGAACTGCATGCATGTTTCCTAATCTGTCACGCTTATCAGTGGCTCATGGTTGCTTAAGGCCTATGTCTGTACTTGACCACAGAGGCAGAGCATCATTCAACCTGCCAGCTGCCTATCTTGGGAGCTTTTCAAGGATGACAGACTCCACTTTCTCCGCAGCAAGACAGCTCATAGCTTTTTTACAGTGTGTCCCTGTCCTTATACTTCTATATATTCTTCTGTAATAGATAACTATACACTATCATTGCAATCTACACTACAGCTCAAAAGTTTGAAGTCAATTTTCACCTGGTTTATAACCATGTGATCGGTCCACACAGCAGTGATGGTTACTAAAAATGGGCCCATGTATAAGTGTGTAGACATTTCCTAATGCATCATGGGTGATTTAACTTAAATGATTCATTAAACACACATGTGTGAAAACATTACTGGTAAGCTTTGTGTAATATTATGTTAAAGTAAATGTAAGTTATTAATTAAAAGACGACTGTTTCAGTCTGACCACAAACTTTTGAGCAGTAGTGTGTGTTGTATGCATGTGTCTGTCTGTATCTGACCAGGATTTTGTCATCAGTGTCAACAAAACGCTCAATTTTTTAGCCGCGTTTGTGATCAAAAATTGAGTTGGAGTGTTTAGCTCTGATGGCAATCTCTCCCTAACAAGTCCACTTTATTGCGTGCTCATTTTCTCCTATTAGTGGCTCATAGGAGTCTAACTAATGAACTGTATGCATGTTTCCTAATCTGTCACGCTTATCAGTGGCTCATGGTTGCTTAAGGCCTATGTCTGTACTTGACCACAGAGGCAGAGCATCATTCAACCTGCCAGCTGCCTATCTTGGGAGCTTTTCAAGGATGACAGACTCCACTTTCTCTGCAGCAAGACAGCTCATAACTTTTTTACAGTGTCTCCCTGTCCTCATACTTCTATATATTCTTCTGTAATAGATAACTATACACTATCATTGCAATCTACACTACAGCTCAAAAGTTTGAAGTCAATTTTCACCTGGTTTATAACCATGTGATCAGTCCACACAGCAGTGATGGTTACTAAAAATGGGCCCATGTATAAGTGTGTAGACATTTCCTAATGCATCATGGGTGATTTAACTTAAATGATTCATTGAACACACATGTGTGAAAACATTACTGGTAAGCTTTGTGTAATATTATGTTAAAGTAAATGTAAGTTATTAATTAAAAGACGACTGTTTCAGTCTGACCACAAACTTTTGAGCAGTAGTGTGTGTTGTATGCATGTGTCTGTCTGTATCTGACCAGGATTTTGTCATCAGTGTCAACAAAACGCTCATTTTTTTAGCCGCGTTTGTCGTCAAAATTGAGTTGGAGTGTTTAACTCTGATGGCAATCTCTCCCTAACAAGTCCACTTTATTGCGTGCTCATTTTCTCCTATTAGTGGCTCATAGGAGTCTAACTAATGAACTGTATGCATGTTTCCTAATCTGTCACGCTTATCAGTGGCTCATGGTTGCTTAAGGCCTATGTCTGTACTTGACCACAGAGGCAGAGCATCATTCAACCTGCCAGCTGCCTATCTTGGGAGCTTTTCAAGGATGACAGACTCCACTTTCTCCGCAGCAAGACAGCTCATAGCTTTTTTACAGTGTCTCCCTGTCCTCATACTTCTATATATTCTTCTTTAATAGATAACTATACACTATCATTGCAATCTACACTACAGCTCAAAAGTTTGAAGTCAATTTTCACCTGGTTTATAACCATGTGATCAGTCCACACAGCAGTGATGGTTACTAAAAATGGGCCCATGTATAAGTGTGTAGACATTTCCTAATGCATCATGGGTGATTTAACTTAAATGAATCATTAAACACACATCTGTGAAAACATTTCTGATCATTTTCCTGTAACGTTATGTTAAAGTAAATGTAAGTTATTAATTAAAAGACGACTGTTTCAGTCTGACCACAAACTTTTGAGCAGTAGTGTGTGTTGTATGCATGTGTCTGTCTGTATCTGATCAGGATTTTGTCATCAGTGTCAACAAAACGCTCATTTTTTTAGCCGCGTTTGTGATCAAAAATTGAGTTGGAGTGTTTAACTCTGATGGCAATCTCTCCCTAACAAGTCCACTTTATTGCGTGCTCATTTTCTCCTATTAGTGGCTCATAGGAGTCTAACTAATGAACTGTATGCATGTTTCCTAATCTGTCACGCTTATCAGTGGCTCATGGTTGCTTAAGGCCTATGTCTGTACTTGACCACAGAGGCAGAGCATCATTCAACCTGCCAGCTGCCTATTTTGGGAGCTTTTCAAGGATGACAGACTCCACTTTCTCTGCAGCAAGACAGCTCATAACTTTTTTGCAGTGTCTCCCTGTCCTCATACTTCTATATATTCTTCTGTAATAGATAACTATACACTATCATTGCAATCTACACTACAGCTCAAAAGTTTGAAGTCAATTTTCACCTGGTTTATAACCATGTGATCAGTCCACACAGCAGTGATGGTTACTAAAAATGGGCCCATGTATAAGTGTGTAGACATTTCCTAATGCATCATGGGTGATTTAACTTAAATGATTCATTAAACACACATGTGTGAAAACATTACTGGTAAGCTTTGTGTAATATTATGTTAAAGTAAATGTAAGTTATTAATTAAAAGACGACTGTTTCAGTCTGACCACAAACTTTTGAGCAGTAGTGTGTGTTGTATGCATGTGTCTGTCTGTATCTGACCAGGATTTTGTCATCAGTGTCAACAAAACGCTCATTTTTTTAGCCGCGTTTGTCGTCAAAATTGAGTTGGAGTGTTTAACTCTGATGGCAATCTCTCCTAACAAGTCCACTTTATTGCGTGCTCATTTTCTCCTATTAGTGGCTCATAGGAGTCTAACTAATGAACTGTATGCATGTTTCCTAATCTGTCACGCTTATCAGTGGCTCATGGTTGCTTAAGGCCTATGTCTGTACTTGACCACAGAGGCAGAGCATCATTCAACCTGCCAGCTGCCTATCTTGGGAGCTTTTCAAGGATGACAGACTCCACTTTCTCTGCAGCAAGACAGCTCATAACTTTTTTACAGTGTCTCCCTGTCCTCATACTTCTATATATTCTTCTGTAATAGATAACTATACACTATCATTGCAATCTACACTACAGCTCAAAAGTTTGAAGTCAATTTTCACCTGGTTTATAACCATGTGATCGGTCCACACAGCAGTGATGGTTACTAAAAATGGGCCCATGTATAAGTGTGTAGACATTTCCTAATGCATCATGGGTGATTTAACTTAAATGATTCATTAAACACACATGTGTGAAAACATTACTGGTAAGCTTTGTGTAATATTATGTTAAAGTAAATGTAAGTTATTAATTAAAAGACGACTGTTTCAGTCTGTCCACAAACTTTTGAGCAGTAGTGTGTGTTGTATGCATGTGTCTGTCTGTATCTGATCAGGATTTTGTCATCAGTGTCAACAAAACGCTCAATTTTTTAGCCGCGTTTGTGATCAAAAATTGAGTTGGAGTGTTTAACTCTGATGGCAATCTCTCCCTAACAAGTCCACTTTATTGCGTGCTCATTTTCTCCTATTAGTGGCTCATAGGAGTCTAACTAATGAACTGTATGCATGTTTCCTAATCTGTCACGCTTATCAGTGGCTCATGGTTGCTTAAGGCCTATGTCTGTACTTGACCACAGAGGCAGAGCATCATTCAACCTGCCAGCTGCCTATCTTGGGAGCTTTTCAAGGATGACAGACTCCACTTTCTCTGCAGCAAGACAGCTCATAACTTTTTTACAGTGTCTCCCTGTCCTCATACTTCTATATATTCTTCTGTAATAGATAACTATACACTATCATTGCAATCTACACTACAGCTCAAAAGTTTGAAGTCAATTTTCACCTGGTTTATAACCATGTGATCGGTCCACACAGCAGTGATGGTTACTAAAAATGGGCCCATGTATAAGTGTGTAGACATTTCCTAATGCATCATGGGTGATTTAACTTAAATGATTCATTAAACACACATCTGTGAAAACATTACTGGTAAGCTTTGTGTAATATTATGTTAAAGTAAATGTAAGTTATTAATTAAAAGACGACTGTTTCAGTCTGACCACAAACTTTTGAGCAGTAGTGTGTGTTGTATGCATGTGTCTGTCTGTATCTGACCAGGATTTTGTCATCAGTGTCAACAAAGCGCTCATTTTTTTAGCCGCGTTTGTCGTCAAAATTGAGTTGGAGTGTTTAACTCTGATGGCAATCTCTCCCTAACAAGTCCACTTTATTGCGTGCTCATTTTCTCCTATTAGTAGCTCATAGGAGTCTAACTAATGAACTGCATGCATGTTTCCTAATCTGTCACGCTTATCAGTGGCTCATGGTTGCTTAAGGCCTATGTCTGTACTTGACCACAGAGGCAGAGCATCATTCAACCTGCCAGCTGCCTATCTTGGGAGCTTTTCAAGGATGACAGACTCCACTTTCTCCGCAGCAAGACAGCTCATAGCTTTTTTACAGTGTGTCCCTGTCCTCATACTTCTATATATTCTTCTGTAATAGATAACTATACTTTATCATTGCAATCTACACTACAGCTCAAAAGTTTGAAGTCAATTTTCACCTGGTTTATAACCATGTGATCGGTCCACACAGCAGTGATGGTTACTAAAAATGGGCCCATGTATAAGTGTGTAGACATTTCCTAATGCATCATGGGTGATTTAACTTAAATGATTCATTAAACACACATGTGTGAAAACATTACTGGTAAGCTTTGTGTAATATTATGTTAAAGTAAATGTAAGTTATTAATTAAAAGACGACTGTTTCAGTCTGACCACAAACTTTTGAGCAGTAGTGTTTGTTGTATGCATGTGTCTGTCTGTATCTGACCAGGATTTTGTCATCAGTGTCAACAAAACGCTCAATTTTTTAGCCGCGTTTGTGATCAAAAATTGAGTTGGAGTGTTTAGCTCTGATGGCAATCTCTCCCTAACAAGTCCACTTTATTGCGTGCTCATTTTCTCCTATTAGTGGCTCATAGGAGTCTAACTAATGAACTGTATGCATGTTTCCTAATCTGTCACGCTTATCAGTGGCTCATGGTTGCTTAAGGCCTATGTCTGTACTTGACCACAGAGGCAGAGCATCATTCAACCTGCCAGCTGCCTATCTTGGGAGCTTTTCAAGGATGACAGACTCCACTTTCTCCGCAGCAAGACAGCTCATAGCTTTTTTACAGTGTCTCCCTGTCCTCATACTTCTATATATTCTTCTTTAATAGATAACTATGCACTATCATTGCAATCTACACTACAGCTCAAAAGTTTGAAGTCAATTTTCACCTGGTTTATAACCATGTGATCAGTCCACACAGCAGTGATGGTTACTAAAAATGGGCCCATGTATAAGTGTGTAGACATTTCCTAATGCATCATGGGTGATTTAACTTAAATGATTCATTAAACACACATCTGTGAAAACATTTCTGATCATTTTCCTGTAACGTTATGTTAAAGTAAATGTAAGTTATTAATTAAAAGACGACTGTTTCAGTCTGACCACAAACTTTTGAGCAGTAGTGTGTGTTGTATGCATGTGTCTGTCTGTATCTGATCAGGATTTTGTCATCAGTGTCAACAAAACGCTCATTTTTTTAGCCGCGTTTGTGATCAAAAATTGAGTTGGAGTGTTTAACTCTGATGGCAATCTCTCCCTAACAAGTCCACTTTATTGCGTGCTCATTTTCTCCTATTAGTGGCTCATAGGAGTCTAACTAATGAACTGTATGCATGTTTCCTAATCTGTCACGCTTATCAGTGGCTCATGGTTGCTTAAGGCCTATGTCTGTACTTGACCACAGAGGCAGAGCATCATTCAACCTGCCAGCTGCCTATTTTGGGAGCTTTTCAAGGATGACAGACTCCACTTTCTCTGCAGCAAGACAGCTCATAACTTTTTTGCAGTGTCTCCCTGTCCTCATACTTCTATATATTCTTCTGTAATAGATAACTATACACTATCATTGCAATCTACACTACAGCTCAAAAGTTTGAAGTCAATTTTCACCTGGTTTATAACCATGTGATCAGTCCACACAGCAGTGATGGTTACTAAAAATGGGCCCATGTATAAGTGTGTAGACATTTCCTAATGCATCATGGGTGATTTAACTTAAATGATTCATTAAACACACATGTGTGAAAACATTACTGGTAAGCTTTGTGTAATATTATGTTAAAGTAAATGTAAGTTATTAATTAAAAGACAACTGTTTCAGTCTGACCACAAACTTTTGAGCAGTAGTGTGTGTTGTATGCATGTGTCTGTCTGTATCTGACCAGGATTTTGTCATCAGTGTCAACAAAACGCTCATTTTTTTAGCCGCGTTTGTCGTCAAAATTGAGTTGGAGTGTTTAACTCTGATGGCAATCTCTCCCTAACAAGTCCACTTTATTGCGTGCTCATTTTCTCCTATTAGTGGCTCATAGGAGTCTAACTAATGAACTGTATGCATGTTTCCTAATCTGTCACGCTTATCAGTGGCTCATGGTTGCTTAAGGCCTATGTCTGTACTTGACCACAGAGGCAGAGCATCATTCAACCTGCCAGCTGCCTATCTTGGGAGCTTTTCAAGGATGACAGACTCCACTTTCTCTGCAGCAAGACAGCTCATAACTTTTTTACAGTGTCTCCCTGTCCTCATACTTCTATATATTCTTCTGTAATAGATAACTATACACTATCATTGCAATCTACACTACAGCTCAAAAGTTTGAAGTCAATTTTCACCTCGTTTATAACCATGTGATCGGTCCACACAGCAGTGATGGTTACTAAAAATGGGCCCATGTATAAGTGTGTAGACATTTCCTAATGCATCATGGGTGATTTAACTTAAATGATTCATTAAACACACATCTGTGAAAACATTACTGGTAAGCTTTGTGTAATATTATGTTAAAGTAAATGTAAGTTATTAATTAAAAGACGACTGTTTCAGTCTGACCACAAACTTTTGAGCAGTAGTGTGTGTTGTATGCATGTGTCTGTCTGTATCTGACCAGGATTTTGTCATCAGTGTCAACAAAGCGCTCATTTTTTTAGCCGCGTTTGTCGTCAAAATTGAGTTGGAGTGTTTAACTCTGATGGCAATCTCTCCCTAACAAGTCCACTTTATTGCGTGCTCATTTTCTCCTATTAGTAGCTCATAGGAGTCTAACTAATGAACTGCATGCATGTTTCCTAATCTGTCACGCTTATCAGTGGCTCATGGTTGCTTAAGGCCTATGTCTGTACTTGACCACAGAGGCAGAGCATCATTCAACCTGCCAGCTGCCTATCTTGGGAGCTTTTCAAGGATGACAGACTCCACTTTCTCCGCAGCAAGACAGCTCATAGCTTTTTTACAGTGTCTCCCTGTCCTCATACTTCTATATATGCTTCTGTAATAGATAACTATACACTATCATTGCAATCTACACTACAGCTCAAAAGTTTGAAGTCAATTTTCACCTGGTTTATAACCATGTGATCAGTCCACACAGCAGTGATGGTTACTAAAAATGGGCCCATGTATAAGTGTGTAGACATTTCCTAATGCATCATGGGTGATTTAACTTAAATGATTCACTAAACACACATCTGTGAAAACATTTCTGATCATTTTCCTGTAACGTTATGTTAAAGTAAATGTAAGTTATTAATTAAAAGACGACTGTTTCAGTCTGACCACAAACTTTTGAGCAGTAGTGTGTGTTGTATGCATGTGTCTGTCTGTATCTGACCAGGATTTTGTCATCAGTGTCAACAAAACGCTCATTTTTTTAGCCGCGTTTGTGATCAAAAATTGAGTTGGAGTGTTTAACTCTGATGGCAATCTCTCCCTAACAAGTCCACTTTATTGCGTGCTCATTTTCTCCTATTAGTGGCTCATAGGAGTCTAACTAATGAACTGTATGCATGTTTCCTAATCTGTCACGCTTATCAGTGGCTCATGGTTGCTTAAGGCCTATGTCTGTACTTGACCACAGAGGCAGAGCATCATTCAACCTGCCAGCTGCCAATTTTGGGAGCTTTTCAAGGATGACAGACTCCACTTTCTCTGCAGCAAGACAGCTCATAACTTTTTTACAGTGTCTCCCTGTCCTCATACTTCTATATATTCTTCTGTAATAGATAACTATACACTATCATTGCAATCTACACTACAGCTCAAAAGTTTGAAGTCAATTTTCACCTGGTTTATAACCATGTGATCGGTCCACACAGCAGTGGTGGTTACTAAAAATGGGCCCATGTATAAGTGTGTAGACATTTCCTAATGCATCATGGGTGATTTAACTTAAATGATTCATTGAACACACATCTGTGAAAACATTTCTGATCATTTTCCTGTAATATTATGTTGAAGTAAATGTAAGTTATTAATTAAAAGACGACTGTTTCAGTCTGACCACAAACTTTTGAGCAGTAGTGTGTGTTGTATGCATGTGTCTGTCTGTATCTGACCAGGATTTTGTCATCAGTGTCAACAAAACGCTCATTTTTTTAGCCGCGTTTGTGATCAAAAATTGAGTTGGAGTGTTTAACTCTGATGGCAATCTCTCCCTAACAAGTCCACTTTATTGCGTGCTCATTTTCTCCTATTAGTGGCTCATAGGAGTCTAACTAATGAACTGTATGCATGTTTCCTAATCTGTCACGCTTATCAGTGGCTCATGGTTGCTTAAGGCCTATGTCTGTACTTGACCACAGAGGCAGAGCATCATTCAACCTGCCAGCTGCCTATTTTGGGAGCTTTTCAAGGATGACAGACTCCACTTTCTCTGCAGCAAGACAGCTCATAACTTTTTTGCAGTGTCTCCCTGTCCTCATACTTCTATATATTCTTCTGTAATAGATAACTATACACTATCATTGCAATCTACACTACAGCTCAAAAGTTTGAAGTCAATTTTCACCTGGTTTATAACCATGTGATCGGTCCACACAGCAGTGATGGTTACTAAAAATGGGCCCATGTATAAGTGTGTAGACATTTCCTAATGCATCATGGGTGATTTAACTTAAATGATTCATTAAACACACATGTGTGAAAACATTACTGGTAAGCTTTGTGTAATATTATGTTAAAGTAAATGTAAGTTATTAATTAAAAGACGACTGTTTCAGTCTGACCACAAACTTTTGAGCAGTAGTGTGTGTTGTATGCATGTGTCTGTCTGTATCTGACCAGGATTTTGTCATCAGTGTCAACAAAACGCTCAATTTTTTAGCCGCGTTTGTGATCAAAAATTGAGTTGGAGTGTTTAGCTCTGATGGCAATCTCTCCCTAACAAGTCCACTTTATTGCGTGCTCATTTTCTCCTAATAGTGGCTCATAGGAGTCTAACTAATGAACTGTATGCATGTTTCCTAATCTGTCACGCTTATCAGTGGCTCATGGTTGCTTAAGGCCTATGTCTGTACTTGACCACAGAGGCAGAGCATCATTCAACCTGCCAGCTGCCTATCTTGGGAGCTTTTCAAGGATGACAGACTCCACTTTCTCTGCAGCAAGACAGCTCATAACTTTTTTACAGTGTCTCCCTGTCCTCATACTTCTATATATTCTTCTGTAATAGATAACTATACACTATCATTGCAATCTACACTACAGCTCAAAAGTTTGAAGTCAATTTTCACCTGGTTTATAACCATGTGATCAGTCCACACAGCAGTGATGGTTACTAAAAATGGGCCCATGTATAAGTGTGTAGACATTTCCTAATGCATCATGGGTGATTTAACTTAAATGATTCATTGAACACACATGTGTGAAAACATTACTGGTAAGCTTTGTGTAATATTATGTTAAAGTAAATGTAAGTTATTAATTAAAAGACGACTGTTTCAGTCTGACCACAAACTTTTGAGCAGTAGTGTGTGTTGTATGCATGTGTCTGTCTGTATCTGACCAGGATTTTGTCATCAGTGTCAACAAAACGCTCATTTTTTTAGCCGCGTTTGTCGTCAAAATTGAGTTGGAGTGTTTAACTCTGATGGCAATCTCTCCCTAACAAGTCCACTTTATTGCGTGCTCATTTTCTCCTATTAGTGGCTCATAGGAGTCTAACTAATGAACTGTATGCATGTTTCCTAATCTGTCACGCTTATCAGTGGCTCATGGTTGCTTAAGGCCTATGTCTGTACTTGACCACAGAGGCAGAGCATCATTCAACCTGCCAGCTGCCTATCTTGGGAGCTTTTCAAGGATGACAGACTCCACTTTCTCCGCAGCAAGACAGCTCATAGCTTTTTTACAGTGTCTCCCTGTCCTCATACTTCTATATATTCTTCTTTAATAGATAACTATACACTATCATTGCAATCTACACTACAGCTCAAAAGTTTGAAGTCAATTTTCACCTGGTTTATAACCATGTGATCAGTCCACACAGCAGTGATGGTTACTAAAAATGGGCCCATGTATAAGTGTGTAGACATTTCCTAATGCATCATGGGTGATTTAACTTAAATGATTCATTAAACACACATGTGTGAAAACATTACTGGTAAGCTTTGTGTAATATTATGTTAAAGTAAATGTAAGTTATTAATTAAATGTTAAAGATATTCTATTATCAAAGTACTCAGATGCAATGAAATATCACTCAGACACTTAGAGCAGTTTTAAACGTGCACGGGTGAGAGACTCAGGGAGAGACTCACACACCTCCTTGGTGCAGTCTGGCTTTATTTATACACATCATGAAGCATACAAAAAAGGAAATATCATCCTTATCTTGTCAAGAAAACAGGTGTGGTTTATCAAAAAACTTCGTGTTCTCTACAAGGTTGTTTCTTACTCGTGGGTGGCGGTTTCCTGCTAGTGTGAAGGCAAACAGTGACAATGTGAAGGCAAAGACTGATAATGTGAAGGCAAGCAGTTTCCGTTATAAAGTAGGGAGCCAGCAATTAAAATATGCAGCTGGTTGAGTACAGAACAGAAATATAAACACTCTTAGCTGATTATTATATGAATAATAAAACCTTTAAAAGCAAAAATACTCTGACATTCCCTCCTGTTGTTTAGATTTCTCACATGACAGTACTGTTATTTTTGTCAGTTCATAACCTCTTGTCTAAACATTTTCGGTTTGAACGTCATAAAACAGTCCTGTGTTCAATTAAACTAAACATTACTGTATGGATCATCTTTCAAAATTTCTTCCATTTGAGACGTCATCACATAAGCATTGATAGAAGTTGTCACCATGTTTGATACCATTTTCTTCAGACAGGGTACTACACATGTTGTGAAAACACATAACAGTAAAAGCAAAAATGCTATTCCAACAAGTCCTTTAATCAGTAGGGACTTCCATGAACCACCTAGTAACCATGTCAACCAATCATCAGTGCTTGTGACATAGTCTTGTTGTTCAGCATCTTTAATCTTTCTCAAGGTGTTCAAAGCGTCGGTCATGTTTTGTGAGTGTATGTTGTCTGGGATGTATGTACAACATGTAGTGTCAAACAATACACACAAACCTCCTTTTTCAGCTAGAATCATGTCTAGTGCGACTCTGTGTTGCATCACTACAATGCGTATTGCGTCGAGTTCTTCATTTTGCGCTTTGTTGATTTTCATTGAAGCATTTAGAAACAGTCCAAATCGATAGTCAAGTGTCTCGATCCTCAGCATGTTTTTCCCAACTCCTACCCAAGGGAACAAGGAGTGGAGGACTTTCTGACCATCAGTCCATAGTTTGAAGTTCTTGGGCACATCTGATCCATAGATTGAGTCATGTGGCATTACTTCAGTGACTTCAGCAACTTCACGTTTTGCTCTTGACGTGTGTGTCTCTGCTGTGATCTTGAAGGTGTGGTCTGAAATTAGTACTGGTGCACACAGACCGGTGGAGTTCGGTGGGAGCATGAAGTAGGTTTTAGGCCCGCAGGCCCAAGCGGTTCCCTGGACCCAGAAAGTTCAATCTTTGAAGGTGTGTATTCCTTTGGATTGGGTCAGGTCACGTAGATGCGAATTATCATGTGTCCATCTTTTTTGCAGGTGGTGTTGTTTATTTCCTCTCATCTGGGTGAGTGTTAGTAGGCTCACTAGGAGCGCAATGCTGGCCACTAGGAGGACAAGTGTCTTCATGATGACCAGGCACACCTAGACTTCTGGTGAGTAGACTATTGGCGAGAAGTAAAAAAGGGCGGGATATACCCAATCAGCCCTTCCCTTCACCAATAGATCACCTAGAAGCCAGGGGAGCCGGCGTCTAAGCGTCTGGATTGTCACTCACTTTTTTACAGTGGCTGTGGTGGATCCAAGATGGTCTTTCTGCTATTTTGCAGGCGGTGGGTGTGGTAAGTAGGACTTGGTATGGGCCCTCCCACCTTGGTGAACTCCAATTCTTTCTCTGGAGTACTTTGATCAGGATCCAATCACCTGGTTGTAACCTGCAAGACACTGGAGAGAAATCACTCGGCAGTTGGTTGTTTAACACAATCTCTTTATTTTCAAACAGTTTAGTCATCCATTCTGCTAGGGTAGTTTCCCTTATTGATTTATTAATAGGTTCACTGGTAATTGGCAATGGAAACGCTCTCCCGTGGATGATTTCAAAAGGTGTAAGTTTCTGAGAACCTTGTGTTATTCTCATCCACATCTTTACTAGGCCTAGACATTCAGGCCATGGTCTTCCTGTTTCTTCCATGCATTTTCTTAATCTCTGTTTTATTGTGCCGTTAGTTCTTTCCACTAATCCTGCGCTTTGTGGGTGATATGCACAGTGATGTTTGATGCTAAATCCTAGAGCTTCAGAGACTTTGCTGATGATGTCATTAACAAAATGTGTTCCATTGTCTGACCTTATCAGACTGGGAATGCCATATGTGGGGATGAAGTGATTGCATAAACACTTTGCCACTGATATTGCATCTGCTCTTTTGACTGGATAGATTTCTGGCCATTTTGAAAATACATCTATAATTACTAGAGCATATCTTGATGCTTGGCATTCGTTAAGTTCAATAAAATCCATGTGGATTGTATGGAAAACTAGCCTCTCTTAGGTCTTAAGTTTCCTTGTGAGTTGTGTTGTTTTTTTTTGTTTTTTGTTTTTTGACAGAATAGGCATGTTCTTACAAATTATTCGCTAAAGTTTCAAAATTTATAGTGTGTATTGCATTGTTTATCTATACTATATCTCCCTCCTGTTGACACAGGTGTTTACCTCATGTGTCACTACAACCGCTGTCCTGTGTAATGACTCTGTTAATATAGGTTTTCCATCACAGACCATTAAGTCATCTTTCAGTTTACTCCACATTTCAGCCACTTGTTTTGTTCAGTGATTGTTGCAGCTTGTTGTTCGGTTTTTAGTACATCAAGTGGTATTTGTAGGCAGTAGTTGGTTTCTAGTAGCTCTGCCGATTGTTTGCAGCCTGTTTTGCTGCTTGTTCTGCAAAATTATTTCCTTTTGTGACAATATAATTGTCTTTTTGATGTGCTCCACATGTGCACAGTGCCAATTGTTTTGGCAAGGTGATCACTTCCAGCAAGATTTTTTTTTTTTTTTTTTTTTTTTTTTATAGATGGAACATTACATTCTCACTTGAGGCATTTTTAGATAATTTCTAGTTTTTCAAAGAATTCACACATCTCACACATCTTACATATTTTAAACAAGTATTGTCACGAATTTGTTTCCAAATCAACAAAATAAAATAATCAAACAAAACCGAAAACATACATGAGTCAGGACCCAAAAAGAAAAATGCTGCTACTGAAACAGAGCAGACATGTGAGGGAAAACTGAGCTCACAGACAGCTGCATGTGTTGGCTTTTATGCAGCTTCTGCTCTAAAAACAAATAAATAAAAAATAAAAGAAAATGTGTAACATGCTCATCAACTTAGCGGTGTCCACATATTTAATTCAGCTTCACAATCCTGTAACTTTAGCTGTTGTCTACAGGGTTTGGCTTATTAGTTGTTACTATAGATGTGCTCTATATCTCAGTAATATTTTATCCAGGTTTTCAAGCATGTCAAGTGCCTCTATGCACCTAAGTAGTTTAGATATTTCCTTTATTTTCTTCATCTCCTATGTCATTATACTGAGTTTGAGCAAACCTTAAGCTTGATGCAGACTACTTCATAACAATTGTCCATCTCACATCATACTGACTAGGTTACTTCTTATTATTATCATCTTTTTCTTTCCATATAATAACAACAGTATATTACAACATTTTATCAGTGTATATAAAAGTGTATATTACTATACTACTACTGAGCCAATTTAATAGTTGGGATCATCTTACTCAGCAAACAGATAACTTAGAATTCATCCAATCTGTACAAATTTGCTTCTTCTCTGAACAGGTTTGTGCCTACTTTTTAGACTGGTCTTCTGTTTGCCTCATCTCAGATCCAACCTTCGGTCACTTTCATTCTTTCTGTTGCATGTCTAACCAAGCAATTTATTATTATATATTTTATATTTTATTTTGTGTCCATCAAGGGCTTCGGGTGATCTGCAGCTTCACCTTTTCCCAAGCTGGAGACATTTACCTTTTCACACACTTTCCTTGGCTGACCAATGACACAGCCTTAATGTACCTTATGCATCTCTCTATTTTATTTAAAAGGTTTTCGTGTGAATTATTTCCTTTTATTTATTTTATACATTCTGGGCATGAACGTCTTGCCAACTATGTTTCATTGTTAATATAAGTTTACAGGTTGTTATCCTTCCTATTATTAGTTTCAATACATTAAAAATAAGTTCTAATGTAATTTTGTCTTTATTTATTTTATTTTTGTACTTCTTATATTTATATCTATTCGTTGAGGTCTGTTTCCAACCTTTTTAAACTACTTTGATCTCTAGTTTTCACTTAATAAGGGTTTTATCAGTCACTGCAGTTTGTCCGGCGCCTGGACATTTTTCTCTAGCCACTGCTCGTCAGCAGTGAGTTTTGTTGATTTATTACCCATTTTTCTTTCTTATTATTTTTATTAGCTCATAGATATATTTACGTTTACACACACACATACACACCCGTGGTGCTTTCTCTGGCACGAGGAATGGGAGAGGCTATTGACACGGCCTTCTACTTTCAAGCTAGCCTTGAAAGCGGTGTCAATTTTATGTGATGAAACACAACCTTTTCCCGTTCCACCAGAACTCGAGCAACCAACGGTAAACAATTCGGTGGAGTAGTTCAGCCTCCTTAATGTGCTGTAAAATCAACTTACTCCACCAACAAAACAGTAAAACAACAGATTATACGCGTAATGAGTTTTTTATTCTGGGCAACACTGTGTCTTTCTACATTGCTCCAAGCCCTCTTTCAGGCGAGCTGCTTCGTAACCTCTACGAGTCCTTTTTCAGACGAGAATGTTACTATCCTGTCGTATTTTGACATTAAACTTGCTCCAAGCCCTCTTTCAGGCGAGCTGTAACCTCTACCAGTCCTTTTTCAGACGAGAATGTTACTTAATTAATCTGTCATACATTGACGGGAAACTATTTAATGTATAGACCACAGGTTGCCTCAGTCGTTTTGCGCAAGATGTGAGTGAGTGCTAAATATTCACCTGAGTTATTGTGTGGTTGCTTTGGTTTCCTTCATCAACCCCTGAAGTCGTGGACCTCTTATAAGAACGCTGGCCAGAACCCGAACGTCACGTCTCTGGACTTTATCCTCTGCCTGGAGAGGAGTCGACAGCGTGGGCTTCTCACGACGTCAGGACTTGACGAAGGTCTCCTATTGGAGCATTGAAAAAAATATCAATGTCCACTCCGGCTCGAAGGACCAATTAAATGTTAAAGATATTCTATTATCAAAGTACTCAGATGCAATGAAATATCACTCAGACACTTAGAGCAGTTTTAAACGTGCACGGGTGAGAGACTCAGGGAGAGACTCACACACCTCCTTGGTGCAGTCTGGCTTTATTTATACACATCATGAAGCATACAAAAAAGGAAATATCATCCTTATCTTGTCAAGAAAACAGGTGTGGTTTATCAAAAAACTTCGTGTTCTCTACAAGGTTGTTTCTTACTCGTGGGTGGCGGTTTCCTGCTAGTGTGAAGGCAAACAGTGACAATGTGAAGGCAAAGACTGATAATGTGAAGGCAAGCAGTTTCCGTTATAAAGTAGGGAGCCAGCAATTAAAATATGCAGCTGGTTGAGTACAGAACAGAAATATAAACACTCTTAGCTGATTATTATATGAATAATAAAACCTTTAAAAGCAAAAATACTCTGACATTAAAAGACGACTGTTTCAGTCTGACCACAAACTTTTGAGCAGTAGTGTGTGTTGTATGCATGTGTCTGTCTGTATCTGACCAGGATTTTGTCATCAGTGTCAACAAAACGCTCATTTTTTTAGCCGCGTTTGTCGTCAAAATTGAGTTGGAGTGTTTAACTCTGATGGCAATCTCTCCTAACAAGTCCACTTTATTGCGTGCTCATTTTCTCCTATTAGTGGCTCATAGGAGTCTAACTAATGAACTGTATGCATGTTTCCTAATCTGTCACGCTTATCAGTGGCTCATGGTTGCTTAAGGCCTATGTCTGTACTTGACCACAGAGGCAGAGCATCATTCAACCTGCCAGCTGCCTATCTTGGGAGCTTTTCAAGGATGACAGACTCCACTTTCTCTGCAGCAAGACAGCTCATAACTTTTTTACAGTGTGTCCCTGTCCTCATACTTCTATATATTCTTCTGTAATAGATAACTATACTTTATCATTGCAATCTACACTACAGCTCAAAAGTTTGAAGTCAATTTTCACCTGGTTTATAACCATGTGATCGGTCCACACAGCAGTGATGGTTACTAAAAATGGGCCCATGTATAAGTGTGTAGACATTTCCTAATGCATCATGGGTGATTTAACTTAAATGATTCATTAAACACACATGTGTGAAAACATTACTGGTAAGCTTTGTGTAATATTATGTTAAAGTAAATGTAAGTTATTAATTAAAAGACGACTGTTTCAGTCTGTCCACAAACTTTTGAGCAGTAGTGTGTGTTGTATGCATGTGTCTGTCTGTATCTGATCAGGATTTTGTCATCAGTGTCAACAAAACGCTCAATTTTTTAGCCGCGTTTGTGATCAAAAATTGAGTTGGAGTGTTTAACTCTGATGGCAATCTCTCCCTAACAAGTCCACTTTATTGCGTGCTCATTTTCTCCTATTAGTGGCTCATAGGAGTCTAACTAATGAACTGTATGCATGTTTCCTAATCTGTCACGCTTATCAGTGGCTCATGGTTGCTTAAGGCCTATGTCTGTACTTGACCACAGAGGCAGAGCATCATTCAACCTGCCAGCTGCCTATCTTGGGAGCTTTTCAAGGATGACAGACTCCACTTTCTCTGCAGCAAGACAGCTCATAACTTTTTTACAGTGTCTCCCTGTCCTCATACTTCTATATATTCTTCTGTAATAGATAACTATACACTATCATTGCAATCTACACTACAGCTCAAAAGTTTGAAGTCAATTTTCACCTGGTTTATAACCATGTGATCGGTCCACACAGCAGTGATGGTTACTAAAAATGGGCCCATGTATAAGTGTGTAGACATTTCCTAATGCATCATGGGTGATTTAACTTAAATGATTCATTAAACACACATCTGTGAAAACATTACTGGTAAGCTTTGTGTAATATTATGTTAAAGTAAATGTAAGTTATTAATTAAAAGACGACTGTTTCAGTCTGACCACAAACTTTTGAGCAGTAGTGTGTGTTGTATGCATGTGTCTGTCTGTATCTGACCAGGATTTTGTCATCAGTGTCAACAAAGCGCTCATTTTTTTAGCCGCGTTTGTCGTCAAAATTGAGTTGGAGTGTTTAACTCTGATGGCAATCTCTCCCTAACAAGTCCACTTTATTGCGTGCTCATTTTCTCCTATTAGTAGCTCATAGGAGTCTAACTAATGAACTGCATGCATGTTTCCTAATCTGTCACGCTTATCAGTGGCTCATGGTTGCTTAAGGCCTATGTCTGTACTTGACCACAGAGGCAGAGCATCATTCAACCTGCCAGCTGCCTATCTTGGGAGCTTTTCAAGGATGACAGACTCCACTTTCTCCGCAGCAAGACAGCTCATAGCTTTTTTACAGTGTGTCCCTGTCCTTATACTTCTATATATTCTTCTGTAATAGATAACTATACACTATCATTGCAATCTACACTACAGCTCAAAAGTTTGAAGTCAATTTTCACCTGGTTTATAACCATGTGATCGGTCCACACAGCAGTGATGGTTACTAAAAATGGGCCCATGTATAAGTGTGTAGACATTTCCTAATGCATCATGGGTGATTTAACTTAAATGATTCATTAAACACACATGTGTGAAAACATTACTGGTAAGCTTTGTGTAATATTATGTTAAAGTAAATGTAAGTTATTAATTAAAAGACGACTGTTTCAGTCTGACCACAAACTTTTGAGCAGTAGTGTGTGTTGTATGCATGTGTCTGTCTGTATCTGACCAGGATTTTGTCATCAGTGTCAACAAAACGCTCAATTTTTTAGCCGCGTTTGTGATCAAAAATTGAGTTGGAGTGTTTAGCTCTGATGGCAATCTCTCCCTAACAAGTCCACTTTATTGCGTGCTCATTTTCTCCTATTAGTGGCTCATAGGAGTCTAACTAATGAACTGTATGCATGTTTCCTAATCTGTCACGCTTATCAGTGGCTCATGGTTGCTTAAGGCCTATGTCTGTACTTGACCACAGAGGCAGAGCATCATTCAACCTGCCAGCTGCCTATCTTGGGAGCTTTTCAAGGATGACAGACTCCACTTTCTCTGCAGCAAGACAGCTCATAACTTTTTTACAGTGTCTCCCTGTCCTCATACTTCTATATATTCTTCTGTAATAGATAACTATACACTATCATTGCAATCTACACTACAGCTCAAAAGTTTGAAGTCAATTTTCACCTGGTTTATAACCATGTGATCAGTCCACACAGCAGTGATGGTTACTAAAAATGGGCCCATGTATAAGTGTGTAGACATTTCCTAATGCATCATGGGTGATTTAACTTAAATGATTCATTGAACACACATGTGTGAAAACATTACTGGTAAGCTTTGTGTAATATTATGTTAAAGTAAATGTAAGTTATTAATTAAAAGACGACTGTTTCAGTCTGACCACAAACTTTTGAGCAGTAGTGTGTGTTGTATGCATGTGTCTGTCTGTATCTGACCAGGATTTTGTCATCAGTGTCAACAAAACGCTCATTTTTTTAGCCGCGTTTGTCGTCAAAATTGAGTTGGAGTGTTTAACTCTGATGGCAATCTCTCCCTAACAAGTCCACTTTATTGCGTGCTCATTTTCTCCTATTAGTGGCTCATAGGAGTCTAACTAATGAACTGTATGCATGTTTCCTAATCTGTCACGCTTATCAGTGGCTCATGGTTGCTTAAGGCCTATGTCTGTACTTGACCACAGAGGCAGAGCATCATTCAACCTGCCAGCTGCCTATCTTGGGAGCTTTTCAAGGATGACAGACTCCACTTTCTCCGCAGCAAGACAGCTCATAGCTTTTTTACAGTGTCTCCCTGTCCTCATACTTCTATATATTCTTCTTTAATAGATAACTATACACTATCATTGCAATCTACACTACAGCTCAAAAGTTTGAAGTCAATTTTCACCTGGTTTATAACCATGTGATCAGTCCACACAGCAGTGATGGTTACTAAAAATGGGCCCATGTATAAGTGTGTAGACATTTCCTAATGCATCATGGGTGATTTAACTTAAATGATTCATTAAACACACATCTGTGAAAACATTTCTGATCATTTTCCTGTAACGTTATGTTAAAGTAAATGTAAGTTATTAATTAAAAGACGACTGTTTCAGTCTGACCACAAACTTTTGAGCAGTAGTGTGTGTTGTATGCATGTGTCTGTCTGTATCTGATCAGGATTTTGTCATCAGTGTCAACAAAACGCTCATTTTTTTAGCCGCGTTTGTGATCAAAAATTGAGTTGGAGTGTTTAACTCTGATGGCAATCTCTCCCTAACAAGTCCACTTTATTGCGTGCTCATTTTCTCCTATTAGTGGCTCATAGGAGTCTAACTAATGAACTGTATGCATGTTTCCTAATCTGTCACGCTTATCAGTGGCTCATGGTTGCTTAAGGCCTATGTCTGTACTTGACCACAGAGGCAGAGCATCATTCAACCTGCCAGCTGCCTATTTTGGGAGCTTTTCAAGGATGACAGACTCCACTTTCTCTGCAGCAAGACAGCTCATAACTTTTTTGCAGTGTCTCCCTGTCCTCATACTTCTATATATTCTTCTGTAATAGATAACTATACACTATCATTGCAATCTACACTACAGCTCAAAAGTTTGAAGTCAATTTTCACCTGGTTTATAACCATGTGATCAGTCCACACAGCAGTGATGGTTACTAAAAATGGGCCCATGTATAAGTGTGTAGACATTTCCTAATGCATCATGGGTGATTTAACTTAAATGATTCATTAAACACACATGTGTGAAAACATTACTGGTAAGCTTTGTGTAATATTATGTTAAAGTAAATGTAAGTTATTAATTAAAAGACGACTGTTTCAGTCTGACCACAAACTTTTGAGCAGTAGTGTGTGTTGTATGCATGTGTCTGTCTGTATCTGACCAGGATTTTGTCATCAGTGTCAACAAAACGCTCATTTTTTTAGCCGCGTTTGTCGTCAAAATTGAGTTGGAGTGTTTAACTCTGATGGCAATCTCTCCCTAACAAGTCCACTTTATTGCGTGCTCATTTTCTCCTATTAGTGGCTCATAGGAGTCTAACTAATGAACTGTATGCATGTTTCCTAATCTGTCACACTTATCAGTGGCTCATGGTTGCTTAAGGCCTATGTCTGTACTTGACCACAGAGGCAGAGCATCATTCAACCTGCCAGCTGCCTATCTTGGGAGCTTTTCAAGGATGACAGACTCCACTTTCTCTGCAGCAAGACAGCTCATAACTTTTTTACAGTGTCTCCCTGTCCTCATACTTCTATATATTCTTCTGTAATAGATAACTATACTTTATCATTGCAATCTACACTACAGCTCAAAAGTTTGAAGTCAATTTTCACCTGGTTTATAACCATGTGATCGGTCCACACAGCAGTGATGGTTACTAAAAATGGGCCCATGTATAAGTGTGTAGACATTTCCTAATGCATCATGGGTGATTTAACTTAAATGATTCATTGAACACACATCTGTGAAAACATTTCTGATCATTTTCCTGTAATATTATGTTAAAGTAAATGTAAGTTATTAATTAAAAGACGACTGTTTCAGTCTGACCACAAACTTTTGAGCAGTAGTGTGTGTTGTATGCATGTGTCTGTCTGTATCTGACCAGGATTTTATCATCAGTGTCAACAAAACGCTCAATTTTTTAGCCGTGTTTGTGATCAAAAATTGAGTTGGAGTGTTTAACTCTGATGGCAATCTCTCCCTAACAAGTCCACTTTATTGCGTGCTCATTTTCTCCTATTAGTGGCTCATAGGAGTCTAACTAATGAACTGTATGCATGTTTCCTAATCTGTCACGCTTATCAGTGGCTCATGGTTGCTTAAGGCCTATGTCTGTACTTGACCACAGAGGCAGAGCATCATTCAACCTGCCAGCTGCCTATCTTGGGAGCTTTTCAAGGATGACAGACTCCACTTTCTCTGCAGCAAGACAGCTCATAACTTTTTTACAGTGTCTCCCTGTCCTCATACTTCTATATATTCTTCTGTAATAGATAACTATACTCTGTCATTGCAATCTACACTACAGCTCAAAAGTTTGAAGTCAATTTTCACCTGGTTTATAACCATGTGATCAGTCCACACAGCAGTGATGGTTACTAAAAATGGGCCCATGTATAAGTGTGTAGACATTTCCTAATGCATCATGGGTGATTTAACTTAAATGATTCATTAAACACACATCTGTGAAAACATTTCTGATCATTTTCCTGTAACGTTATGTTAAAGTAAATGTAAGTTATTAATTAAAAGACGACTGTTTCAGTCTGACCACAAACTTTTGAGCAGTAGTGTGTGTTGTATGCATGTGTCTGTCTGTATCTGACCAGGATTTTGTCATCAGTGTCAACAAAACGCTCATTTTTTTAGCCGCGTTTGTGATCAAAAATTGAGTTGGAGTGTTTAACTCTGATGGCAATCTCTCCCTAACAAGTCCACTTTATTGCGTGCTCATTTTCTCCTATTAGTGGCTCATAGGAGTCTAACTAATGAACTGTATGCATGTTTCCTAATCTGTCACGCTTATCAGTGGCTCATGGTTGCTTAAGGCCTATGTCTGTACTTGACCACAGAGGCAGAGCATCATTCAACCTGCCAGCTGCCTATCTTGGGAGCTTTTCAAGGATGACAGACTCCACTTTCTCTGCAGCAAGACAGCTCATAACTTTTTTACAGTGTCTCCCTGTCCTCATACTTCTATATATTCTTCTGTAATAGATAACTATACACTATCATTGCAATCTACACTACAGCTCAAAAGTTTGAAGTCAATTTTCACCTGGTTTATAACCATGTGATCGGTCCACACAGCAGTGATGGTTACTAAAAATGGGCCCATGTATAAGTGTGTAGACATTTCCTAATGCATCATGGGTGATTTAACTTAAATGATTCATTGAACACACATCTGTGAAAACATTTCTGATCATTTTCCTGTAATATTATGTTGAAGTAAATGTAAGTTATTAATTAAAAGACGACTGTTTCAGCCTGACCACAAACTTTTGAGCAGTAGTGTGTGTTGTATGCATGTGTCTGTCTGTATCTGACCAGGATTTTGTCATCAGTGTCAACAAAACGCTCATTTTTTTAGCCACGTTTGTCGTCAAAATTGAGTTGGAGTGTTTAACTCTGATGGCAATCTCTCCTAACAAGTCCACTTTATTGCGTGCTCATTTTCTCCTATTAGTGGCTCATAGGAGTCTAACTAATGAACTGTATGCATGTTTCCTAATCTGTCACGCTTATCAGTGGCTCATGGTTGCTTAAGGCCTATGTCTGTACTTGACCACAGAGGCAGAGCATCATTCAACCTGCCAGCTGCCTATTTTGGTAGCTTTTCAAGGATGACAGACTCCACTTTCTCTGCAGCAAGACAGCTCATAACTTTTTTGCAGTGTCTCCCTGTCCTCATACTTCTATATATTCTTCTGTAATAGATAACTATACTCTGTCATTGCAATCTACACTACAGCTCAAAAGTTTGAAGTCAATTTTCACCTGGTTTATAACCATGTGATCAGTCCACACAGCAGTGATGGTTACTAAAAATGGGCCCATGTATAAGTGTGTAGACATTTCCTAATGCATCATGGGTGATTTAACTTAAATGATTCATTAAACACACATCTGTGAAAACATTACTGGTAAGCTTTGTGTAATATTATGTTAAAGTAAATGTAAGTTATTAATTAAAAGACGACTGTTTCAGTCTGACCACAAACTTTTGAGCAGTAGTGTGTGTTGTATGCATGTGTCTGTCTGTATCTGACCAGGATTTTGTCATCAGTGTCAACAAAACGCTCATTTTTTTAGCCGCGTTTGTCGTCAAAATTGAGTTGGAGTGTTTAACTCTGATGGCAATCTCTCCCTAACAAGTCCACTTTATTGCGTGCTCATTTTCTCCTATTAGTAGCTCATAGGAGTCTAACTAATGAACTGTATGCATGTTTCCTAATCTGTCACGCTTATCAGTGGCTCATGGTTGCTTAAGGCCTATGTCTGTACTTGACCACAGAGGCAGAGCATCATTCAACCTGCCAGCTGCCTATCTTGGGAGCTTTTCAAGGATGACAGACTCCACTTTCTCTGCAGCAAGACAGCTCATAACTTTTTTACAGTGTCTCCCTGTCCTCATACTTCTATATATTCTTCTGTAATAGATAACTATACTTTATCATTGCAATCTACACTACAGCTCAAAAGTTTGAAGTCAATTTTCACCTGGTTTATAACCATGTGATCAGTCCACACAGCAGTGATGGTTACTAAAAATGGGCCCATGTATAAGTGTGTAGACATTTCCTAATGCATCATGGGTGATTTAACTTAAATGATTCACTAAACACACATCTGTGAAAACATTTCTGATCATTTTCCTGTAACGTTATGTTAAAGTAAATGTAAGTTATTAATTAAAAGACGACTGTTTCAGTCTGACCACAAACTTTTGAGCAGTAGTGTGTGTTGTATGCATGTGTCTGTCTGTATCTGACCAGGATTTTGTCATCAGTGTCAACAAAACGCTCATTTTTTTAGCCGCGTTTGTGATCAAAAATTGAGTTGGAGTGTTTAGCTCTGATGGCAATCTCTCCCTAACAAGTCCACTTTATTGCGTGCTCATTTTCTCCTATTAGTGGCTCATAGGAGTCTAACTAATGAACTGTATGCATGTTTCCTAATCTGTCACGCTTATCAGTGGCTCATGGTTGCTTAAGGCCTATGTCTGTACTTGACCACAGAGGCAGAGCATCATTCAACCTGCCAGCTGCCTATCTTGGGAGCTTTTCAAGGATGACAGACTCCACTTTCTCTGCAGCAAGACAGCTCATAACTTTTTTACAGTGTCTCCCTGTCCTCATACTTCTATATATTCTTCTGTAATAGATAACTATACACTATCATTGCAATCTACACTACAGCTCAAAAGTTTGAAGTCAATTTTCACCTGGTTTATAACCATGTGATCGGTCCACACAGCAGTGATGGTTACTAAAAATGGGCCCATGTATAAGTGTGTAGACATTTCCTAATGCATCATGGGTGATTTAACTTAAATGATTCATTAAACACACATCTGTGAAAACATTACTGGTAAGCTTTGTGTAATATTATGTTAAAGTAAATGTAAGTTATTAATTAAAAGACGACTGTTTCAGTCTGACCACAAACTTTTGAGCAGTAGTGTGTGTTGTATGCATGTGTCTGTCTGTATCTGACCAGGATTTTGTCATCAGTGTCAACAAAACGCTCATTTTTTTAGCCGCGTTTGTCGTCAAAATTGAGTTGGAGTGTTTAACTCTGATGGCAATCTCTCCTAACAAGTCCACTTTATTGCGTGCTCATTTTCTCCTATTAGTGGCTCATAGGAGTCTAACTAATGAACTGTATGCATGTTTCCTAATCTGTCACGCTTATCAGTGGCTCATGGTTGCTTAAGGCCTATGTCTGTACTTGACCACAGAGGCAGAGCATCATTCAACCTGCCAGCTGCCTATTTTGGGAGCTTTTCAAGGATGACAGACTCCACTTTCTCTGCAGCAAGACAGCTCATAACTTTTTTGCAGTGTCTCCCTGTCCTCATACTTCTATATATTCTTCTGTAATAGATAACTATACTTTATCATTGCAATCTACACTACAGCTCAAAAGTTTGAAGTCAATTTTCACCTGGTTTATAACCATGTGATCAGTCCACACAGCAGTGATGGTTACTAAAAATGGGCCCATGTATAAGTGTGTAGACATTTCCTAATGCATCATGGGTGATTTAACTTAAATGATTCATTAAACACACATCTGTGAAAACATTACTGGTAAGCTTTGTGTAATATTATGTTAAAGTAAATGTAAGTTATTAATTAAAAGACAACTGTTTCAGTCTGACCACAAACTTTTGAGCAGAAGTGTGTGTTGTATGCATGTGTCTGTCTGTATCTGACCAGGATTTTGTCATCAGTGTCAACAAAACGCTCATTTTTTTAGCCGCGTTTGTCGTCAAAATTGAGTTGGAGTGTTTAACTCTGATGGCAATCTCTCCCTAACAAGTCCACTTTATTGCGTGCTCATTTTCTCCTATTAGTGGCTCATAGGAGTCTAACTAATGAACTGTATGCATGTTTCCTAATCTGTCACGCTTATCAGTGGCTCATGGTTGCTTAAGGCCTATGTCTGTACTTGACCACAGAGGCAGAGCATCATTCAACCTGCCAGCTGCCTATCTTGGGAGCTTTTCAAGGATGACAGACTCCACTTTCTCTGCAGCAAGACAGCTCATAACTTTTTTACAGTGTCTCCCTGTCCTCATACTTCTATATATTCTTCTGTAATAGATAACTATACTCTGTCATTGCAATCTACACTACAGCTCAAAAGTTTGAAGTCAATTTTCACCTGGTTTATAACCATGTGATCGGTCCACACAGCAGTGATGGTTACTAAAAATGGGCCCATGTATAAGTGTGTAGACATTTCCTAATGCATCATGGGTGATTTAACTTAAATGATTCATTGAACACACATCTGTGAAAACATTTCTGATCATTTTCCTGTAATATTATGTTAAAGTAAATGTAAGTTATTAATTAAAAGACGACTGTTTCAGTCTGACCACAAACTTTTGAGCAGTAGTGTGTGTTGTATGCATGTGTCTGTCTGTATCTGACCAGGATTTTGTCATCAGTGTCAACAAAGCGCTCATTTTTTTAGCCGCGTTTGTCGTCAAAATTGAGTTGGAGTGTTTAACTCTGATGGCAATCTCTCCTAACAAGTCCACTTTATTGCGTGCTCATTTTCTCCTATTAGTGGCTCATAGGAGTCTAACTAATGAACTGTATGCATGTTTCCTAATCTGTCACGCTTATCAGTGGCTCATGGTTGCTTAAGGCCTATGTCTGTACTTGACCACAGAGGCAGAGCATCATTCAACCTGCCAGCTGCCTATTTTGGGAGCTTTTCAAGGATGACAGACTCCACTTTCTCTGCAGCAAGACAGCTCATAACTTTTTTGCAGTGTCTCCCTGTCCTCATACTTCTATATATTCTTCTGTAATAGATAACTATACTTTATCATTGCAATCTACACTACAGCTCAAAAGTTTGAAGTCAATTTTCACCTGGTTTATAACCATGTGATCAGTCCACACAGCAGTGATGGTTACTAAAAATGGGCCCATGTATAAGTGTGTAGACATTTCCTAATGCATCATGGGTGATTTAACTTAAATGATTCATTAAACACACATCTGTGAAAACATTACTGGTAAGCTTTGTGTAATATTATGTTAAAGTAAATGTAAGTTATTAATTAAAAGACGACTGTTTCAGTCTGACCACAAACTTTTGAGCAGTAGTGTGTGTTGTATGCATGTGTCTGTCTGTATCTGATCAGGATTTTGTCATCAGTGTCAACAAAACGCTCATTTTTTAGCCGCGTTTGTGATCAAAAATTGAGTTGGAGTGTTTAACTCTGATGGCAATCTCTCCCTAACAAGTCCACTTTATTGCGTGCTCATTTTCTCCTATTAGTGGCTCATAGGAGTCTAACTAATGAACTGTATGCATGTTTCCTAATCTGTCACGCTTATCAGTGGCTCATGGTTGCTTAAGGCCTATGTCTGTACTTGACCACAGAGGCAGAGCATCATTCAACCTGCCAGCTGCCTATCTTGGGAGCTTTTCAAGGATGACAGACTCCACTTTCTCTGCAGCAAGACAGCTCATAACTTTTTTACAGTGTCTCCCTGTCCTCATACTTCTATATATTCTTCTGTAATAGATAACTATACTTTATCATTCCAATCTACACTACAGCTCAAAAGTTTGAAGGCAATTTTCACCTGGTTTATAACCATGTGATCGGTCCACACAGCAGTGATGGTTACTAAAAATGGGCCCATGTATAAGTGTGTAGACATTTCCTAATGCATCATGGGTGATTTAACTTAAATGATTCATTGAACACACATCTGTGAAAACATTACTGGTAAGCTTTGTGTAATATTATGTTAAAGTAAATGTAAGTTATTAATTAAAAGACAACTGTTTCAGTCTGACCACAAACTTTTGAGCAGAAGTGTGTGTTGTATGCATGTGTCTGTCTGTATCTGACCAGGATTTTGTCATCAGTGTCAACAAAACGCTCATTTTTTTAGCCGCGTTTGTCGTCAAAATTGAGTTGGAGTGTTTAACTCTGATGGCAATCTCTCCCTAACAAGTCCACTTTATTGCGTGCTCATTTTCTCCTATTAGTGGCTCATAGGAGTCTAACTAATGAACTGTATGCATGTTTCCTAATCTGTCACACTTATCAGTGGCTCATGGTTGCTTAAGGCCTATGTCTGTACTTGACCACAGAGGCAGAGCATCATTCAACCTGCCAGCTGCCTATCTTGGGAGCTTTTCAAGGATGACAGACTCCACTTTCTCTGCAGCAAGACAGCTCATAACTTTTTTACAGTGTCTCCCTGTCCTCATACTTCTATATATTCTTCTGTAATAGATAACTATACTCTGTCATTGCAATCTACACTACAGCTCAAAAGTTTGAAGTCAATTTTCACCTGGTTTATAACCATGTGATCGGTCCACACAGCAGTGATGGTTACTAAAAATGGGCCCATGTATAAGTGTGTAGACATTTCCTAATGCATCATGGGTGATTTAACTTAAATGATTCATTGAACACACATCTGTGAAAACATTTCTGATCATTTTCCTGTAATATTATGTTAAAGTAAATGTAAGTTATTAATTAAAAGATGACTGTTTCAGTCTGACCACAAACTTTTGAGCAGTAGTGTGTGTTGTATGCATGTGTCTGTCTGTATCTGACCAGGATTTTATCATCAGTGTCAACAAAACGCTCAATTTTTTAGCCGTGTTTGTGATCAAAAATTGAGTTGGAGTGTTTAACTCTGATGGCAATCTCTCCCTAACAAGTCCACTTTATTGCGTGCTCATTTTCTCCTATTAGTGGCTCATAGGAGTCTAACTAATGAACTGTATGCATGTTTCCTAATCTGTCACGCTTATCAGTGGCTCATGGTTGCTTAAGGCCTATGTCTGTACTTGACCACAGAGGCAGAGCATCATTCAACCTGCCAGCTGCCTATCTTGGGAGCTTTTCAAGGATGACAGACTCCACTTTCTCTGCAGCAAGACAGCTCATAACTTTTTTACAGTGTCTCCCTGTCCTCATACTTCTATATATTCTTCTGTAATAGATAACTATACTCTGTCATTGCAATCTACACTACAGCTCAAAAGTTTGAAGTCAATTTTCACCTGGTTTATAACCATGTGATCAGTCCACACAGCAGTGATGGTTACTAAAAATGGGCCCATGTATAAGTGTGTAGACATTTCCTAATGCATCATGGGTGATTTAACTTAAATGATTCATTAAACACACATCTGTGAAAACATTTCTGATCATTTTCCTGTAACGTTATGTTAAAGTAAATGTAAGTTATTAATTAAAAGACGACTGTTTCAGTCTGACCACAAACTTTTGAGCAGTAGTGTGTGTTGTATGCATGTGTCTGTCTGTATCTGACCAGGATTTTGTCATCAGTGTCAACAAAACGCTCATTTTTTTAGCCGCGTTTGTGATCAAAAATTGAGTTGGAGTGTTTAACTCTGATGGCAATCTCTCCCTAACAAGTCCACTTTATTGCGTGCTCATTTTCTCCTATTAGTGGCTCATAGGAGTCTAACTAATGAACTGTATGCATGTTTCCTAATCTGTCACGCTTATCAGTGGCTCATGGTTGCTTAAGGCCTATGTCTGTACTTGACCACAGAGGCAGAGCATCATTCAACCTGCCAGCTGCCAATCTTGGGAGCTTTTCAAGGATGACAGACTCCACTTTCTCTGCAGCAAGACAGCTCATAACTTTTTTACAGTGTCTCCCTGTCCTCATACTTCTATATATTCTTCTGTAATAGATAACTGTACTTTATCATTGCAATCTACACTACAGCTCAAAAGTTTGAAGGCAATTTTCACCTGGTTTATAACCATGTGATCAGTCCACACAGCAGTGATGGTTACTAAAAATGGGCCCATGTATAAGTGTGTAGACATTTCCTAATGCATCATGGGTGATTTAACTTAAATGATTCATTAAACACACATCTGTGAAAACATTACTGGTAAGCTTTGTGTAATATTATGTTAAAGTAAATGTAAGTTATTAATTAAAAGACGACTGTTTCAGTCTGACCACAAACTTTTGAGCAGTAGTGTGTGTTGTATGCATGTGTCTGTCTGTATCTGACCAGGATTTTGTCATCAGTGTCAACAAAACGGTCAATTTTTTAGCCGCGTTTGTGATCAAAAATTGAGTTGGAGTGTTTAACTCTGATGGCAATCTCTCCCTAACAAGTCCACTTTATTGCGTGCTCATTTTCTCCTATTAGTGGCTCATAGGAGTCTAACTAATGAACTGTATGCATGTTTCCTAATCTGTCACGCTTATCAGTGGCTCATGGTTGCTTAAGGCCTATGTCTGTACTTGACCACAGAGGCAGAGCATCATTCAACCTGCCAGCTGCCTATCTTGGGAGCTTTTCAAGGATGACAGACTCCACTTTCTCTGCAGCAAGACAGCTCATAACTTTTTTACAGTGTCTCCCTGTCCTCATACTTCTATATATTCTTCTGTAATAGATAACTATACTTTATCATTCCAATCTACACTACAGCTCAAAAGTTTGAAGGCAATTTTCACCTGGTTTATAACCATGTGATCGGTCCACACAGCAGTGATGGTTACTAAAAATGGGCCCATGTATAAGTGTGTAGACATTTCCTAATGCATCATGGGTGATTTAACTTAAATGATTCATTGAACACACATCTGTGAAAACATTACTGGTAAGCTTTGTGTAATATTATGTTAAAGTAAATGTAAGTTATTAATTAAAAGACAACTGTTTCAGTCTGACCACAAACTTTTGAGCAGAAGTGTGTGTTGTATGCATGTGTCTGTCTGTATCTGACCAGGATTTTGTCATCAGTGTCAACAAAACGCTCATTTTTTTAGCCACGTTTGTCGTCAAAATTGAGTTGGAGTGTTTAACTCTGATGGCAATCTCTCCCTAACAAGTCCACTTTATTGCGTGCTCATTTTCTCCTATTAGTGGCTCATAGGAGTCTAACTAATGAACTGTATGCATGTTTCCTAATCTGTCACACTTATCAGTGGCTCATGGTTGCTTAAGGCCTATGTCTGTACTTGACCACAGAGGCAGAGCATCATTCAACCTGCCAGCTGCCTATCTTGGGAGCTTTTCAAGGATGACAGACTCCACTTTCTCTGCAGCAAGACAGCTCATAACTTTTTTACAGTGTCTCCCTGTCCTCATACTTCTATATATTCTTCTGTAATAGATAACTATACTTTATCATTGCAATCTACACTACAGCTCAAAAGTTTGAAGTCAATTTTCACCTGGTTTATAACCATGTGATCGGTCCACACAGCAGTGATGGTTACTAAAAATGGGCCCATGTATAAGTGTGTAGACATTTCCTAATGCATCATGGGTGATTTAACTTAAATGATTCATTGAACACACATCTGTGAAAACATTTCTGATCATTTTCCTGTAATATTATGTTAAAGTAAATGTAAGTTATTAATTAAAAGACGACTGTTTCAGTCTGACCACAAACTTTTGAGCAGTAGTGTGTGTTGTATGCATGTGTCTGTCTGTATCTGACCAGGATTTTATCATCAGTGTCAACAAAACGCTCAATTTTTTAGCCGTGTTTGTGATCAAAAATTGAGTTGGAGTGTTTAACTCTGATGGCAATCTCTCCCTAACAAGTCCACTTTATTGCGTGCTCATTTTCTCCTATTAGTGGCTCATAGGAGTCTAACTAATGAACTGTATGCATGTTTCCTAATCTGTCACGCTTATCAGTGGCTCATGGTTGCTTAAGGCCTATGTCTGTACTTGACCACAGAGGCAGAGCATCATTCAACCTGCCAGCTGCCTATCTTGGGAGCTTTTCAAGGATGACAGACTCCACTTTCTCTGCAGCAAGACAGCTCATAACTTTTTTACAGTGTCTCCCTGTCCTCATACTTCTATATATTCTTCTGTAATAGATAACTATACTCTGTCATTGCAATCTACACTACAGCTCAAAAGTTTGAAGTCAATTTTCACCTGGTTTATAACCATGTGATCAGTCCACACAGCAGTGATGGTTACTAAAAATGGGCCCATGTATAAGTGTGTAGACATTTCCTAATGCATCATGGGTGATTTAACTTAAATGATTCATTAAACACACATCTGTGAAAACATTTCTGATCATTTTCCTGTAACGTTATGTTAAAGTAAATGTAAGTTATTAATTAAAAGACGACTGTTTCAGTCTGACCACAAACTTTTGAGCAGTAGTGTGTGTTGTATGCATGTGTCTGTCTGTATCTGACCAGGATTTTGTCATCAGTGTCAACAAAACGCTCATTTTTTTAGCCGCGTTTGTGATCAAAAATTGAGTTGGAGTGTTTAACTCTGATGGCAATCTCTCCCTAACAAGTCCACTTTATTGCGTGCTCATTTTCTCCTATTAGTGGCTCATAGGAGTCTAACTAATGAACTGTATGCATGTTTCCTAATCTGTCACGCTTATCAGTGGCTCATGGTTGCTTAAGGCCTATGTCTGTACTTGACCACAGAGGCAGAGCATCATTCAACCTGCCAGCTGCCAATCTTGGGAGCTTTTCAAGGATGACAGACTCCACTTTCTCTGCAGCAAGACAGCTCATAACTTTTTTACAGTGTCTCCCTGTCCTCATACTTCTATATATTCTTCTGTAATAGATAACTATACTCTGTCATTGCAATCTACACTACAGCTCAAAAGTTTGAAGTCAATTTTCACCTGGTTTATAACCATGTGATCGGTCCACACAGCAGTGATGGTTACTAAAAATGGGCCCATGTATAAGTGTGTAGACATTTCCTAATGCATCATGGGTGATTTAACTTAAATGATTCATTAAACACACATCTGTGAAAACATTACTGGTAAGCTTTGTGTAATATTATGTTAAAGTAAATGTAAGTTATTAATTAAAAGACGACTGTTTCAGTCTGACCACAAACTTTTGAGCAGTAGTGTGTGTTGTATGCATGTGTCTGTCTGTATCTGACCAGGATTTTGTCATCAGTGTCAACAAAACGCTCATTTTTTTAGCCACGTTTGTCGTCAAAATTGAGTTGGAGTGTTTAACTCTGATGGCAATCTCTCCCTAACAAGTCCACTTTATTGCGTGCTCATTTTCTCCTATTAGTGGCTCATAGGAGTCTAACTAATGAACTGTATGCATGTTTCCTAATCTGTTACACTTATCAGTGGCTCATGGTTGCTTAAGGCCTATGTCTGTACTTGACCACAGAGGCAGAGCATCATTCAACCTGCCAGCTGCCTATTTTGGTAGCTTTTCAAGGATGACAGACTCCACTTTCTCTGCAGCAAGACAGCTCATAACTTTTTTGCAGTGTCTCCCTGTCCTCATACTTCTATATATTCTTCTGTAATAGATAACTATACTCTGTCATTGCAATCTACACTACAGCTCAAAAGTTTGAAGTCAATTTTCACCTGGTTTATAACCATGTGATCAGTCCACACAGCAGTGATGGTTACTAAAAATGGGCCCATGTATAAGTGTGTAGACATTTCCTAATGCATCATGGGTGATTTAACTTAAATGATTCATTAAACACACATCTGTGAAAACATTACTGGTAAGCTTTGTGTAATATTATGTTAAAGTAAATGTAAGTTATTAATTAAAAGACGACTGTTTCAGTCTGACCACAAACTTTTGAGCAGTAGTGTGTGTTGTATGCATGTGTCTGTCTGTATCTGACCAGGATTTTGTCATCAGTGTCAACAAAACGGTCAATTTTTTAGCCGCGTTTGTGATCAAAAATTGAGTTGGAGTGTTTAACTCTGATGGCAATCTCTCCCTAACAAGTCCACTTTATTGCGTGCTCATTTTCTCCTATTAGTGGCTCATAGGAGTCTAACTAATGAACTGTATGCATGTTTCCTAATCTGTCACGCTTATCAGTGGCTCATGGTTGCTTAAGGCCTATGTCTGTACTTGACCACAGAGGCAGAGCATCATTCAACCTGCCAGCTGCCTATCTTGGGAGCTTTTCAAGGATGACAGACTCCACTTTCTCTGCAGCAAGACAGCTCATAACTTTTTTACAGTGTCTCCCTGTCCTCATACTTCTATATATTCTTCTGTAATAGATAACTATACTTTATCATTCCAATCTACACTACAGCTCAAAAGTTTGAAGGCAATTTTCACCTGGTTTATAACCATGTGATCGGTCCACACAGCAGTGATGGTTACTAAAAATGGGCCCATGTATAAGTGTGTAGACATTTCCTAATGCATCATGGGTGATTTGACTTAAATGATTCATTGAACACACATCTGTGAAAACATTACTGGTAAGCTTTGTGTAATATTATGTTAAAGTAAATGTAAGTTATTAATTAAAAGACAACTGTTTCAGTCTGACCACAAACTTTTGAGCAGAAGTGTGTGTTGTATGCATGTGTCTGTCTGTATCTGACCAGGATTTTGTCATCAGTGTCAACAAAACGCTCATTTTTTTAGCCGCGTTTGTCGTCAAAATTGAGTTGGAGTGTTTAACTCTGATGGCAATCTCTCCCTAACAAGTCCACTTTATTGCGTGCTCATTTTCTCCTATTAGTGGCTCATAGGAGTCTAACTAATGAACTGTATGCATGTTTCCTAATCTGTCACACTTATCAGTGGCTCATGGTTGCTTAAGGCCTATGTCTGTACTTGACCACAGAGGCAGAGCATCATTCAACCTGCCAGCTGCCTATCTTGGGAGCTTTTCAAGGATGACAGACTCCACTTTCTCTGCAGCAAGACAGCTCATAACTTTTTTACAGTGTCTCCCTGTCCTCATACTTCTATATATTCTTCTGTAATAGATAACTATACTTTATCATTGCAATCTACACTACAGCTCAAAAGTTTGAAGTCAATTTTCACCTGGTTTATAACCATGTGATCGGTCCACACAGCAGTGATGGTTACTAAAAATGGGCCCATGTATAAGTGTGTAGACATTTCCTAATGCATCATGGGTGATTTAACTTAAATGATTCATTGAACACACATCTGTGAAAACATTTCTGATCATTTTCCTGTAATATTATGTTAAAGTAAATGTAAGTTATTAATTAAAAGACGACTGTTTCAGTCTGACCACAAACTTTTGAGCAGTAGTGTGTGTTGTATGCATGTGTCTGTCTGTATCTGACCAGGATTTTATCATCAGTGTCAACAAAACGCTCAATTTTTTAGCCGTGTTTGTGATCAAAAATTGAGTTGGAGTGTTTAACTCTGATGGCAATCTCTCCCTAACAAGTCCACTTTATTGCGTGCTCATTTTCTCCTATTAGTGGCTCATAGGAGTCTAACTAATGAACTGTATGCATGTTTCCTAATCTGTCACGCTTATCAGTGGCTCATGGTTGCTTAAGGCCTATGTCTGTACTTGACCACAGAGGCAGAGCATCATTCAACCTGCCAGCTGCCTATCTTGGGAGCTTTTCAAGGATGACAGACTCCACTTTCTCTGCAGCAAGACAGCTCATAACTTTTTTACAGTGTCTCCCTGTCCTCATACTTCTATATATTCTTCTGTAATAGATAACTATACTCTGTCATTGCAATCTACACTACAGCTCAAAAGTTTGAAGTCAATTTTCACCTGGTTTATAACCATGTGATCAGTCCACACAGCAGTGATGGTTACTAAAAATGGGCCCATGTATAAGTGTGTAGACATTTCCTAATGCATCATGGGTGATTTAACTTAAATGATTCATTAAACACACATCTGTGAAAACATTTCTGATCATTTTCCTGTAACGTTATGTTAAAGTAAATGTAAGTTATTAATTAAAAGACGACTGTTTCAGTCTGACCACAAACTTTTGAGCAGTAGTGTGTGTTGTATGCATGTGTCTGTCTGTATCTGATCAGGATTTTGTCATCAGTGTCAACAAAACGCTCATTTTTTTAGCCGCGTTTGTCGTCAAAATTGAGTTGGAGTGTTTAACTCTGATGGCAATCTCTCCCTAACAAGTCCACTTTATTGCGTGCTCATTTTCTCCTATTAGTGGCTCATAGGAGTCTAACTAATGAACTGTATGCATGTTTCCTAATCTGTCACACTTATCAGTGGCTCATGGTTGTTTAAGGCCTATGTCTGTACTTGACCACAGAGGCAGAGCATCATTCAACCTGCCAGCTGCCTATCTTGGGAGCTTTTCAAGGATGACAGACTCCACTTTCTCTGCAGCAAGACAGCTCATAACTTTTTTACAGTGTCTCCCTGTCCTCATACTTCTATATATTCTTCTGTAATAGATAACTATACTTTATCATTGCAATCTACACTACAGCTCAAAAGTTTGAAGTCAATTTTCACCTGGTTTATAACCATGTGATCGGTCCACACAGCAGTGATGGTTACTAAAAATGGGCCCATGTATAAGTGTGTAGACATTTCCTAATGCATCATGGGTGATTTAACTTAAATGATTCATTGAACACACATCTGTGAAAACATTTCTGATCATTTTCCTGTAATATTATGTTGAAGTAAATGTAAGTTATTAATTAAAAGACGACTGTTTCAGTCTGACCACAAACTTTTGAGCAGTAGTGTGTGTTGTATGCATGTGTCTGTCTGTATCTGACCAGGATTTTGTCATCAGTGTCAACAAAACGCTCATTTTTTTAGCCACGTTTGTCGTCAAAATTGAGTTGGAGTGTTTAACTCTGATGGCAATCTCTCCCTAACAAGTCCACTTTATTGCGTGCTCATTTTCTCCTATTAGTGGCTCATAGGAGTCTAACTAATGAACTGTATGCATGTTTCCTAATCTGTCACACTTATCAGTGGCTCATGGTTGCTTAAGGCCTATGTCTGTACTTGACCACAGAGGCAGAGCATCATTCAACCTGCCAGCTGCCTATTTTGGTAGCTTTTCAAGGATGACAGACTCCACTTTCTCTGCAGCAAGACAGCTCATAACTTTTTTGCAGTGTCTCCCTGTCCTCATACTTCTATATATTCTTCTGTAATAGATAACTATACTCTGTCATTGCAATCTACACTACAGCTCAAAAGTTTGAAGTCAATTTTCACCTGGTTTATAACCATGTGATCAGTCCACACAGCAGTGATGGTTACTAAAAATGGGCCCATGTATAAGTGTGTAGACATTTCCTAATGCATCATGGGTGATTTAACTTAAATGATTCATTAAACACACATCTGTGAAAACATTACTGGTAAGCTTTGTGTAATATTATGTTAAAGTAAATGTAAGTTATTAATTAAAAGACGACTGTTTCAGTCTGACCACAAACTTTTGAGCAGTAGTGTGTGTTGTATGCATGTGTCTGTCTGTATCTGACCAGGATTTTGTCATCAGTGTCAACAAAACGCTCATTTTTTTAGCCGCGTTTGTCGTCAAAATTGAGTTGGAGTGTTTAACTCTGATGGCAATCTCTCCCTAACAAGTCCACTTTATTGCGTGCTCATTTTCTCCTATTAGTGGCTCATAGGAGTCTAACTAATGAACTGTATGCATGTTTCCTAATCTGTCACACTTATCAGTGGCTCATGGTTGTTTAAGGCCTATGTCTGTACTTGACCACAGAGGCAGAGCATCATTCAACCTGCCAGCTGCCTATCTTGGGAGCTTTTCAAGGATGACAGACTCCACTTTCTCTGCAGCAAGACAGCTCATAACTTTTTTACAGTGTCTCCCTGTCCTCATACTTCTATATATTCTTCTGTAATAGATAACTATACTTTATCATTGCAATCTACACTACAGCTCAAAAGTTTGAAGTCAATTTTCACCTGGTTTATAACCATGTGATCGGTCCACACAGCAGTGATGGTTACTAAAAATGGGCCCATGTATAAGTGTGTAGACATTTCCTAATGCATCATGGGTGATTTAACTTAAATGATTCATTAAACACACATCTGTGAAAACATTACTGGTAAGCTTTGTGTAATATTATGTTAAAGTAAATGTAAGTTATTAATTAAAATACGACTGGTTCAGTCTGACCACAAACTTTTGAGCAGTAGTGTGTGTTGTATGCATGTGTCTGTCTGTATCTGACCAGGATTTTGTCATCAGTGTCAACAAAACGCTCATTTTTTTAGCCGCGTTTGTGATCAAAAATTGAGTTGGAGTGTTTAGCTCTGATGGCAATCTCTCCCTAACAAGTCCACTTTATTGCGTGCTCATTTTCTCCTATTAGTGGCTCATAGGAGTCTAACTAATGAACTGTATGCATGTTTCCTAATCTGTCACGCTTATCAGTGGCTCATGGTTGCTTAAGGCCTATGTCTGTACTTGACCACAGAGGCAGAGCATCATTCAACCTGCCAGCTGCCTATTTTGGGAGCTTTTCAAGGATGACAGACTCCACTTTCTCTGCAGCAAGACAGCTCATAACTTTTTTGCAGTGTCTCCCTGTCCTCATACTTCTATATATTCTTCTGTAATAGATAACTATACACTATCATTGCAATCTACACTACAGCTCAAAAGTTTGAAGTCAATTTTCACCTGGTTTATAACCATGTGATCAGTCCACACAGCAGTGATGGTTACTAAAAATGGGCCCATGTATAAGTGTGTAGACATTTCCTAATGCATCATGGGTGATTTAACTTAAATGATTCATTAAACACACATGTGTGAAAACATTACTGGTAAGCTTTGTGTAATATTATGTTAAAGTAAATGTAAGTTATTAATTAAAAGACGACTGTTTCAGTCTGACCACAAACTTTTGAGCAGTAGTGTGTGTTGTATGCATGTGTCTGTCTGTATCTGACCAGGATTTTGTCATCAGTGTCAACAAAACGCTCAATTTTTTAGCCGCGTTTGTGATCAAAAATTGAGTTGGAGTGTTTAGCTCTGATGGCAATCTCTCCCTAACAAGTCCACTTTATTGCGTGCTCATTTTCTCCTATTAGTGGCTCATAGGAGTCTAACTAATGAACTGTATGCATGTTTCCTAATCTGTCACGCTTATCAGTGGCTCATGGTTCCTTAAGGCCTATGTCTGTACTTGACCACAGAGGCAGAGCATCATTCAACCTGCCAGCTGCCTATCTTGGGAGCTTTTCAAGGATGACAGACTCCACTTTCTCTGCAGCAAGACAGCTCATAACTTTTTTACAGTGTCTCCCTGTCCTCATACTTCTATATATTCTTCTGTAATAGATAACTATACTTTATCATTCCAATCTACACTACAGCTCAAAAGTTTGAAGGCAATTTTCACCTGGTTTATAACCATGTGATCGGTCCACACAGCAGTGATGGTTACTAAAAATGGGCCCATGTATAAGTGTGTAGACATTTCCTAATGCATCATGGGTGATTTAACTTAAATGATTCATTGAACACACATCTGTGAAAACATTACTGGTAAGCTTTGTGTAATATTATGTTAAAGTAAATGTAAGTTATTAATTAAAAGACAACTGTTTCAGTCTGACCACAAACTTTTGAGCAGAAGTGTGTGTTGTATGCATGTGTCTGTCTGTATCTGACCAGGATTTTGTCATCAGTGTCAACAAAACGCTCATTTTTTTAGCCGCGTTTGTCGTCAAAATTGAGTTGGAGTGTTTAACTCTGATGGCAATCTCTCCCTAACAAGTCCACTTTATTGCGTGCTCATTTTCTCCTATTAGTGGCTCATAGGAGTCTAACTAATGAACTGTATGCATGTTTCCTAATCTGTCACGCTTATCAGTGGCTCATGGTTGCTTAAGGCCTATGTCTGTACTTGACCACAGAGGCAGAGCATCATTCAACCTGCCAGCTGCCTATCTTGGGAGCTTTTCAAGGATGACAGACTCCACTTTCTCTGCAGCAAGACAGCTCATAACTTTTTTACAGTGTCTCCCTGTCCTCATACTTCTATATATTCTTCTGTAATAGATAACTATACACTATCATTGCAATCTACACTACAGCTCAAAAGTTTGAAGTCAATTTTCACCTGGTTTATAACCATGTGATCGGTCCACACAGCAGTGATGGTTACTAAAAATGGGCCCATGTATAAGTGTGTAGACATTTCCTAATGCATCATGGGTGATTTAACTTAAATGATTCATTGAACACACATCTGTGAAAACATTTCTGATCATTTTCCTGTAATATTATGTTAAAGTAAATGTAAGTTATTAATTAAAAGACGACTGTTTCAGTCTGACCACAAACTTTTGAGCAGAAGTGTGTGTTGTATGCATGTGTCTGTCTGTATCTGACCAGGATTTTGTCATCAGTGTCAACAAAACGCTCATTTTTTTAGCCGTGTTTGTCGTCAAAATTGAGTTGGAGTGTTTAACTCTGATGGCAATCTCTCCCTAACAAGTCCACTTTATTGCGTGCTCATTTTCTCCTATTAGTGGCTCATAGGAGTCTAACTAATGAACTGTATGCATGTTTCCTAATCTGTCACGCTTATCAGTGGCTCATGGTTGCTTAAGGCCTATGTCTGTACTTGACCACAGAGGCAGAGCATCATTCAACCTGCCAGCTGCCTATTTTGGGAGCTTTTCAAGGATGACAGACTCCACTTTCTCTGCAGCAAGACAGCTCATAACTTTTTTGCAGTGTCTCCCTGTCCTCATACTTCTATATATGCTTCTGTAATAGATAACTATACTTTATCATTGCAATCTACACTACAGCTCAAAAGTTTGAAGTCAATTTTCACCTGGTTTATAACCATGTGATCAGTCCACACAGCAGTGATGGTTACTAAAAATGGGCCCATGTATAAGTGTGTAGACATTTCCTAATGCATCATGGGTGATTTAACTTAAATGATTCATTAAACACACATGTGTGAAAACATTACTGGTAAGCTTTGTGTAATATTATGTTAAAGTAAATGTAAGTTATTAATTAAAAGACGACTGTTTCAGTCTGACCACAAACTTTTGAGCAGTAGTGTGTGTTGTATGCATGTGTCTGTCTGTATCTGACCAGGATTTTGTCATCAGTGTCAACAAAACGCTCATTTTTTTAGCCGCGTTTGTCGTCAAAATTGAGTTGGAGTGTTTAACTCTGATGGCAATCTCTCCCTAACAAGTCCACTTTATTGCGTGCTCATTTTCTCCTATTAGTGGCTCATAGGAGTCTAACTAATGAACTGTATGCATGTTTCCTAATCTGTCATGCTTATCAGTGGCTCATGGTTGCTTAAGGCCTATGTCTGTACTTGACCACAGAGGCAGAGCATCATTCAACCTGCCAGCTGCCTATTTTGGGAGCTTTTCAAGGATGACAGACTCCACTTTCTCTGCAGCAAGACAGCTCATAGCTTTTTTACAGTGTCTCCCTGTCCTCATACTTCTATATATTCTTCTGTAATAGATAACTATACTTTATCATTGCAATCTACACTACAGCTCAAAAGTTTGAAGTCAATTTTCACCTGGTTTATAACCATGTGATCAGTCCACACAGCAGTGATGGTTACTAAAAATGGGCCCATGTATAAGTGTGTAGACATTTCCTAATGCATCATGTGTGATTTAACTTAAATGATTCATTGAACACACATCTGTGAAAACATTTCTGATCATTTTCCTGTAACGTTATGTTAAAGTAAATGTAAGTTATTAATTAAAAGACGACTGTTTCAGTCTGACCACAAACTTTTGAGCAGTAGTGTGTGTTGTATGCATGTGTCTGTCTGTATCTGACCAGGATTTTGTCATCAGTGTCAACAAAACGCTCATTTTTTTAGCCGCGTTTGTGATCAAAAATTGAGTTGGAGTGTTTAACTCTGATGGCAATCTCTCCCTAACAAGTCCACTTTATTGCGTGCTCATTTTCTCCTATTAGTGGCTCATAGGAGTCTAACTAATGAACTGTATGCATGTTTCCTAATCTGTCACGCTTATCAGTGGCTCATGGTTGCTTAAGGCCTATGTCTGTACTTGACCACAGAGGCAGAGCATCATTCAACCTGCCAGCTGCCTATTTTGGGAGCTTTTCAAGGATGACAGACTCCACTTTCTCTGCAGCAAGACAGCTCATAACTTTTTTGCAGTGTCTCCCTGTCCTCATACTTCTATATATTCTTCTGTAATAGATAACTATACTCTGTCATTGCAATCTACACTACAGCTCAAAAGTTTGAAGTCAATTTTCACCTGGTTTATAACCATGTGATCAGTCCACACAGCAGTGATGGTTACTAAAAATGGGCCCATGTATAAGTGTGTAGACATTTCCTAATGCATCATGGGTGATTTAACTTAAATGATTCATTAAACACACATCTGTGAAAACATTTCTGATCATTTTCCTGTAACGTTATGTTAAAGTAAATGTAAGTTATTAATTAAAAGACGACTGTTTCAGTCTGACCACAAACTTTTGAGCAGTAGTGTGTGTTGTATGCATGTGTCTGTCTGTATCTGATCAGGATTTTGTCATCAGTGTCAACAAAACGCTCATTTTTTTAGCCGCGTTTGTCGTCAAAATTGAGTTGGAGTGTTTAACTCTGATGGCAATCTCTCCCTAACAAGTCCACTTTATTGCGTGCTCATTTTCTCCTATTAGTGGCTCATAGGAGTCTAACTAATGAACTGTATGCATGTTTCCTAATCTGTCACACTTATCAGTGGCTCATGGTTGTTTAAGGCCTATGTCTGTACTTGACCACAGAGGCAGAGCATCATTCAACCTGCCAGCTGCCTATCTTGGGAGCTTTTCAAGGATGACAGACTCCACTTTCTCTGCAGCAAGACAGCTCATAACTTTTTTACAGTGTCTCCCTGTCCTCATACTTCTATATATTCTTCTGTAATAGATAACTATACTTTATCATTGCAATCTACACTACAGCTCAAAAGTTTGAAGTCAATTTTCACCTGGTTTATAACCATGTGATCGGTCCACACAGCAGTGATGGTTACTAAAAATGGGCCCATGTATAAGTGTGTAGACATTTCCTAATGCATCATGGGTGATTTAACTTAAATGATTCATTGAACACACATCTGTGAAAACATTTCTGATCATTTTCCTGTAATATTATGTTGAAGTAAATGTAAGTTATTAATTAAAAGACGACTGTTTCAGTCTGACCACAAACTTTTGAGCAGTAGTGTGTGTTGTATGCATGTGTCTGTCTGTATCTGACCAGGATTTTGTCATCAGTGTCAACAAAACGCTCATTTTTTTAGCCACGTTTGTCGTCAAAATTGAGTTGGAGTGTTTAACTCTGATGGCAATCTCTCCCTAACAAGTCCACTTTATTGCGTGCTCATTTTCTCCTATTAGTGGCTCATAGGAGTCTAACTAATGAACTGTATGCATGTTTCCTAATCTGTCACACTTATCAGTGGCTCATGGTTGCTTAAGGCCTATGTCTGTACTTGACCACAGAGGCAGAGCATCATTCAACCTGCCAGCTGCCTATTTTGGTAGCTTTTCAAGGATGACAGACTCCACTTTCTCTGCAGCAAGACAGCTCATAACTTTTTTGCAGTGTCTCCCTGTCCTCATACTTCTATATATTCTTCTGTAATAGATAACTATACTCTGTCATTGCAATCTACACTACAGCTCAAAAGTTTGAAGTCAATTTTCACCTGGTTTATAACCATGTGATCAGTCCACACAGCAGTGATGGTTACTAAAAATGGGCCCATGTATAAGTGTGTAGACATTTCCTAATGCATCATGGGTGATTTAACTTAAATGATTCATTAAACACACATCTGTGAAAACATTACTGGTAAGCTTTGTGTAATATTATGTTAAAGTAAATGTAAGTTATTAATTAAAAGACGACTGTTTCAGTCTGACCACAAACTTTTGAGCAGTAGTGTGTGTTGTATGCATGTGTCTGTCTGTATCTGACCAGGATTTTGTCATCAGTGTCAACAAAACGCTCATTTTTTTAGCCGCGTTTGTCGTCAAAATTGAGTTGGAGTGTTTAACTCTGATGGCAATCTCTCCCTAACAAGTCCACTTTATTGCGTGCTCATTTTCTCCTATTAGTGGCTCATAGGAGTCTAACTAATGAACTGTATGCATGTTTCCTAATCTGTCACACTTATCAGTGGCTCATGGTTGTTTAAGGCCTATGTCTGTACTTGACCACAGAGGCAGAGCATCATTCAACCTGCCAGCTGCCTATCTTGGGAGCTTTTCAAGGATGACAGACTCCACTTTCTCTGCAGCAAGACAGCTCATAACTTTTTTACAGTGTCTCCCTGTCCTCATACTTCTATATATTCTTCTGTAATAGATAACTATACTTTATCATTGCAATCTACACTACAGCTCAAAAGTTTGAAGTCAATTTTCACCTGGTTTATAACCATGTGATCGGTCCACACAGCAGTGATGGTTACTAAAAATGGGCCCATGTATAAGTGTGTAGACATTTCCTAATGCATCATGGGTGATTTAACTTAAATGATTCATTAAACACACATCTGTGAAAACATTACTGGTAAGCTTTGTGTAATATTATGTTAAAGTAAATGTAAGTTATTAATTAAAATACGACTGGTTCAGTCTGACCACAAACTTTTGAGCAGTAGTGTGTGTTGTATGCATGTGTCTGTCTGTATCTGACCAGGATTTTGTCATCAGTGTCAACAAAACGCTCATTTTTTTAGCCGCGTTTGTGATCAAAAATTGAGTTGGAGTGTTTAGCTCTGATGGCAATCTCTCCCTAACAAGTCCACTTTATTGCGTGCTCATTTTCTCCTATTAGTGGCTCATAGGAGTCTAACTAATGAACTGTATGCATGTTTCCTAATCTGTCACGCTTATCAGTGGCTCATGGTTGCTTAAGGCCTATGTCTGTACTTGACCACAGAGGCAGAGCATCATTCAACCTGCCAGCTGCCTATTTTGGGAGCTTTTCAAGGATGACAGACTCCACTTTCTCTGCAGCAAGACAGCTCATAACTTTTTTTGCAGTGTCTCCCTGTCCTCATACTTCTATATATTCTTCTGTAATAGATAACTATACACTATCATTGCAATCTACACTACAGCTCAAAAGTTTGAAGTCAATTTTCACCTGGTTTATAACCATGTGATCAGTCCACACAGCAGTGATGGTTACTAAAAATGGGCCCATGTATAAGTGTGTAGACATTTCCTAATGCATCATGGGTGATTTAACTTAAATGATTCATTAAACACACATGTGTGAAAACATTACTGGTAAGCTTTGTGTAATATTATGTTAAAGTAAATGTAAGTTATTAATTAAAAGACGACTGTTTCAGTCTGACCACAAACTTTTGAGCAGTAGTGTGTGTTGTATGCATGTGTCTGTCTGTATCTGACCAGGATTTTGTCATCAGTGTCAACAAAACGCTCAATTTTTTAGCCGCGTTTGTGATCAAAAATTGAGTTGGAGTGTTTAGCTCTGATGGCAATCTCTCCCTAACAAGTCCACTTTATTGCGTGCTCATTTTCTCCTATTAGTGGCTCATAGGAGTCTAACTAATGAACTGTATGCATGTTTCCTAATCTGTCACGCTTATCAGTGGCTCATGGTTCCTTAAGGCCTATGTCTGTACTTGACCACAGAGGCAGAGCATCATTCAACCTGCCAGCTGCCTATCTTGGGAGCTTTTCAAGGATGACAGACTCCACTTTCTCTGCAGCAAGACAGCTCATAACTTTTTTACAGTGTCTCCCTGTCCTCATACTTCTATATATTCTTCTGTAATAGATAACTATACTTTATCATTCCAATCTACACTACAGCTCAAAAGTTTGAAGGCAATTTTCACCTGGTTTATAACCATGTGATCGGTCCACACAGCAGTGATGGTTACTAAAAATGGGCCCATGTATAAGTGTGTAGACATTTCCTAATGCATCATGGGTGATTTAACTTAAATGATTCATTGAACACACATCTGTGAAAACATTACTGGTAAGCTTTGTGTAATATTATGTTAAAGTAAATGTAAGTTATTAATTAAAAGACAACTGTTTCAGTCTGACCACAAACTTTTGAGCAGAAGTGTGTGTTGTATGCATGTGTCTGTCTGTATCTGACCAGGATTTTGTCATCAGTGTCAACAAAACGCTCATTTTTTTAGCCGCGTTTGTCGTCAAAATTGAGTTGGAGTGTTTAACTCTGATGGCAATCTCTCCCTAACAAGTCCACTTTATTGCGTGCTCATTTTCTCCTATTAGTGGCTCATAGGAGTCTAACTAATGAACTGTATGCATGTTTCCTAATCTGTCACGCTTATCAGTGGCTCATGGTTGCTTAAGGCCTATGTCTGTACTTGACCACAGAGGCAGAGCATCATTCAACCTGCCAGCTGCCTATCTTGGGAGCTTTTCAAGGATGACAGACTCCACTTTCTCTGCAGCAAGACAGCTCATAACTTTTTTACAGTGTCTCCCTGTCCTCATACTTCTATATATTCTTCTGTAATAGATAACTATACACTATCATTGCAATCTACACTACAGCTCAAAAGTTTGAAGTCAATTTTCACCTGGTTTATAACCATGTGATCGGTCCACACAGCAGTGATGGTTACTAAAAATGGGCCCATGTATAAGTGTGTAGACATTTCCTAATGCATCATGGGTGATTTAACTTAAATGATTCATTGAACACACATCTGTGAAAACATTTCTGATCATTTTCCTGTAATATTATGTTAAAGTAAATGTAAGTTATTAATTAAAAGACGACTGTTTCAGTCTGACCACAAACTTTTGAGCAGAAGTGTGTGTTGTATGCATGTGTCTGTCTGTATCTGACCAGGATTTTGTCATCAGTGTCAACAAAACGCTCATTTTTTTAGCCGTGTTTGTCGTCAAAATTGAGTTGGAGTGTTTAACTCTGATGGCAATCTCTCCCTAACAAGTCCACTTTATTGCGTGCTCATTTTCTCCTATTAGTGGCTCATAGGAGTCTAACTAATGAACTGTATGCATGTTTCCTAATCTGTCACGCTTATCAGTGGCTCATGGTTGCTTAAGGCCTATGTCTGTACTTGACCACAGAGGCAGAGCATCATTCAACCTGCCAGCTGCCTATTTTGGGAGCTTTTCAAGGATGACAGACTCCACTTTCTCTGCAGCAAGACAGCTCATAACTTTTTTGCAGTGTCTCCCTGTCCTCATACTTCTATATATGCTTCTGTAATAGATAACTATACTTTATCATTGCAATCTACACTACAGCTCAAAAGTTTGAAGTCAATTTTCACCTGGTTTATAACCATGTGATCAGTCCACACAGCAGTGATGGTTACTAAAAATGGGCCCATGTATAAGTGTGTAGACATTTCCTAATGCATCATGGGTGATTTAACTTAAATGATTCATTAAACACACATGTGTGAAAACATTACTGGTAAGCTTTGTGTAATATTATGTTAAAGTAAATGTAAGTTATTAATTAAAAGACGACTGTTTCAGTCTGACCACAAACTTTTGAGCAGTAGTGTGTGTTGTATGCATGTGTCTGTCTGTATCTGACCAGGATTTTGTCATCAGTGTCAACAAAACGCTCATTTTTTTAGCCGCGTTTGTCGTCAAAATTGAGTTGGAGTGTTTAACTCTGATGGCAATCTCTCCCTAACAAGTCCACTTTATTGCGTGCTCATTTTCTCCTATTAGTGGCTCATAGGAGTCTAACTAATGAACTGTATGCATGTTTCCTAATCTGTCATGCTTATCAGTGGCTCATGGTTGCTTAAGGCCTATGTCTGTACTTGACCACAGAGGCAGAGCATCATTCAACCTGCCAGCTGCCTATCTTGGGAGCTTTTCAAGGATGACAGACTCCACTTTCTCTGCAGCAAGACAGCTCATAGCTTTTTTACAGTGTCTCCCTGTCCTCATACTTCTATATATTCTTCTGTAATAGATAACTATACTTTATCATTGCAATCTACACTACAGCTCAAAAGTTTGAAGTCAATTTTCACCTGGTTTATAACCATGTGATCAGTCCACACAGCAGTGATGGTTACTAAAAATGGGCCCATGTATAAGTGTGTAGACATTTCCTAATGCATCATGTGTGATTTAACTTAAATGATTCATTGAACACACATCTGTGAAAACATTTCTGATCATTTTCCTGTAACGTTATGTTAAAGTAAATGTAAGTTATTAATTAAAAGACGACTGTTTCAGTCTGACCACAAACTTTTGAGCAGTAGTGTGTGTTGTATGCATGTGTCTGTCTGTATCTGACCAGGATTTTGTCATCAGTGTCAACAAAACGCTCATTTTTTTAGCCGCGTTTGTGATCAAAAATTGAGTTGGAGTGTTTAACTCTGATGGCAATCTCTCCCTAACAAGTCCACTTTATTGCGTGCTCATTTTCTCCTATTAGTGGCTCATAGGAGTCTAACTAATGAACTGTATGCATGTTTCCTAATCTGTCACGCTTATCAGTGGCTCATGGTTGCTTAAGGCCTATGTCTGTACTTGACCACAGAGGCAGAGCATCATTCAACCTGCCAGCTGCCTATTTTGGGAGCTTTTCAAGGATGACAGACTCCACTTTCTCTGCAGCAAGACAGCTCATAACTTTTTTGCAGTGTCTCCCTGTCCTCATACTTCTATATATTCTTCTGTAATAGATAACTATACTTTATCATTGCAATCTACACTACAGCTCAAAAGTTTGAAGTCAATTTTCACCTGGTTTATAACCATGTGATCAGTCCACACAGCAGTGATGGTTACTAAAAATGGGCCCATGTATAAGTGTGTAGACATTTCCTAATGCATCATGGGTGATTTAACTTAAATGATTCATTAAACACACATCTGTGAAAACATTACTGGTAAGCTTTGTGTAATATTATGTTAAAGTAAATGTAAGTTATTAATTAAAAGACGACTGTTTCAGTCTGACCACAAACTTTTGAGCAGTAGTGTGTGTTGTATGCATGTGTCTGTCTGTATCTGACCAGGATTTTGTCATCAGTGTCAACAAAACGCTCATTTTTTTAGCCGCGTTTGTGATCAAAAATTGAGTTGGAGTGTTTAACTCTGATGGCAATCTCTCCCTAACAAGTCCACTTTATTGCGTGCTCATTTTCTCCTATTAGTGGCTCATAGGAGTCTAACTAATGAACTGTATGCATGTTTCCTAATCTGTCACGCTTATCAGTGGCTCATGGTTGCTTAAGGCCTATGTCTGTACTTGACCACAGAGGCAGAGCATCATTCAACCTGCCAGCTGCCTATCTTGGGAGCTTTTCAAGGATGACAGATTCCACTTTCTCTGCAGCAAGACAGCTCATAACTTTTTTACAAAATTACGAATAAACTGCATTTTTTAAAAGTACCTTTAACAGAAATGTAGACTGACAAGTAACTCAACCTTTAACACAGTGATCAGTAGAGAAGAAAGAAAATAACCCATTTCAAAATTTCTAGTTCAGATCAAAATTATTGTTCTGATTAAGGAAACAGTAAATCTGGCCACATTATTGTCCCGATCCTCCAATTTTCCCTTTCCAATGTGACTCAATAAAATTCAACTTTTTTTTAAATAAAAGCAGTTGCACACCCAGATATTTCTTACAGTAAGAATCCTCCAACAACCTTTTAAAAGAAATTTTTTTGTCTTTCCTCAATTTTGAGACCAACTGAACCCACAAACCTGAAGCTGCAGACCCCAAACTAACCAAATTTAATGTTTCCTTAATCAGCACAGTAATTTTTAAGTCTTTATGTGTTATGTTTACTCACAGTTTTGATGCTTGCTTCTTCGACTTGATCCACGATTAGCTCTGCACCATCGCTCTGCTGTTTTCTGTCTCCTCATGCTTCTCCTTCATGCGTTCTGTCCTCAAATATAATCCAACCTGCCTCCTTGTTTCCTCCTTGACTTGTATTTGCAAAATTTCCAGTTAAATTAAGAGTAATCCAGAAAAGTTTTCCTGCTTCAAAAGCTCTTCCAGTTGCCTGTCTTCTTGTCCTCCTTCAAATGTGCATTTTATGTATTTGTATTTATTTGACTTCATATTGCCATGGCAACATAACACAGAGAATCATGGTAGATTAAAGAAGGTGGTTCTGTCCTCTACAGAAATGCTGGTGTTCCATAGTGATTTAAAAGTACACTGTAAAATGTAATATTGTGTTTAATTAAAAATATTAAATAGGCTGAACTCAGTTTTTTTCATATTGCCATGGCAACATAACACAGAGCATCATGGTAGATTAAAGCAGGTGGTTCTGTCCTCTACAGAAATGCTGGTGCTCCATAGTGATTTAAAAGTACACTGTAAAATGTAATATTGTGTTTAATTAAAAATATTAAATAGGCTGAACTCAGTTTTTTTTATCAATTTGTTATTAGAACTCGATTTAAATAAGTTTCACCAGTACATTTTATGCAAAAACGCTGATAAACTCAATTTATTTGAGTTGTCTTAACTTAGAAAAACTAAGTAAGATGGAAGTTTTTCTTCTCAGTGCGGAAGGATGAAAGATGTGTTTTGAAAATGCCACGTCACTACCGTCCTCCTCCCTAGCACGGATCAGTCCGCATGTTCATGGTGCCAGCATTTTTTATGGAATATGTTGAGCAAACCTAGAAAAGCGTCAGCTCAAGAGATTATTGTTGTCATTGCTGTGGATCTTTACCTGATACACTGACTTGGTGAGTAAATGTTTACTCTTATTCAAACTGATTTTGTGGCTTCTCTTAGTTTAGCACCAGGTTTATAATCGTGCTAGCTAGCTAGTTAGTGTTAGCCTAGCGTTGCTGCTGCGGCTGGGCTCATGTTACTTAAAAATTAACACCACAGCCTTAAAAACCTTATATAAAAATATGTCTGTGAAATTTTCTGTTGATTGTTTGAAATAAAAAAAGTGAGATAAGAGCCCAGACAAAATTCTTCGGAGGGGGGTTTGAAAACAATAAGCCAGGACTCGCGGACTCTTATCAAGCCTTGACCTCCCGGTCAGCTATCGCGCTGGTGGATAACAGAGCTCTCCGAAAACGTGGAAGCACTTTTGCAAGTATGTGATATTTTGATAAATTAAGTAGATATTTGAGCATTACACAGCTACATTCTCCGCTGAAAATATCTTAAAAGGTTATTTTGTGACCCAAAAAGGGTAATCTGGGGAAAAGGAGGATCGCATATGTCGGCCACGGTTGTCGGAGCCTGCGCTACTTGTAAGCGCGGCAATGGCGGAGGAGCGCAGCTAAAAAACGTATTACCTTTTCTGGGTCACAAAATCAACTTTTAAGATATTTTCAGGCGAGAATGTAGCTGTCGAAAGTTCAAATATCTGCTCGATTTATCAAGACATCACATATTTGCAAAAATGCCCCGACGTTTTCCGAGACTTCCATTTTTTTCATGCTTTGTGGCACCTTGAACATCTGTGGCATCTATTAATGTCAAATCTAGCCTTTATTTAACAACATAAGCAAACTCTGTGACAATGATTGCACAGCCATTAAGGATCAAATCGGTTTCTGAAAAATGTTCTGTTTTTTTCTCCCTCTGCTTGCTTCTGTCTTTGAGGCTCGGGACCAGCACTCCTGCTGTTGGACAGAAAGACATCAACTCAGTGGTAAGTATTTTGGTTTTCCAATATATTAGCAACTGTCAGTGACATTTATATTAAAATGATGCTTTCATGACATTATTGTGTGTTGGGTGGTGGTCACGGCTATCCAGATTGACAATTGGGACATTGAATATCACCTCTCCGGTGGGGAGGGAGCCTGAGATTGTCCAAATTGGAGTCTGTTTTATACCAAATGCAGAAAAAAAAAATGTTTTAAGAAAGCAATTAAGTTCATGTTCCAAAAAATATGATTGTTTGCTTGCAGGACAACAGGAGAGATGAGTCCTCCGTCACAGATGGTGTGGTCAGTGAAGATGGTCGCCTGCAAGTTCAAGCTCATTGCATCTCCAACCCACATCCACTGCCACTGTACTTAAGGGAAGTTAAAGACTTTCTTCTGCACCTACATTTGGGTCACCTCGATCCATGATAGTCATTCAGGCAGTAATGCCTGGACTGGAAACAAGCCATCCTTAAAATATTACAACATTCCAGCTCATGTGTTGGAATGCAAAACAAATGTGTTGTTTAAATTAGAGACTGCATTTGTGACAGAACAACAACTATTTTATTTTGATTATATAAGTAATGTAAGTACAAAACAAACTTGTGGTAGGCCTAAACTTATTTTCAGAATAACTAAATCTGAGACTTTGTTTCATTGTAAGATTATAACAGTGATGGCAATATAATTGTTTGTTGTCCAGCAGAACAGTGTCCAGTATGTTGGCTGTTATACTTTGTTGTGTTTGAAAATAAAAGTTGGTCTGATTTTAACATCCTTACAAAAAGTGTTGTTAATTATTTTTAACCATATTCAGGTTACCACGAATTGTTTTTCATTTAGTTGAACATGAAATGTTTGTCAGTACACTGAAAAAAATGTTTTTTTGGCCCTGTAATTATTATTTCAATTAGCTATATAAATTTTACAAAAAAATACAAATTCAGTGCTATTACTTTAAAATAGCAGTTTTTCTTGTAGTGCATTACTTGAGGATTGTTTGTAATTATGTGTCCTCAGTTTTGTATGTAAATTGAATCATTCGATCCAAGTAATATTCACTAAACCAATTCATTGGCTTAATTAGTTGATATTTCCAAGTAAAATGTAATGGAGTGACATCAGTGAATATGGCCACCTTCTCTGCATTCGGAGCATGACGTCAAAGCCCCTCCCCACATTTGAGCGGTCTTTCTTCAGACATACCATGGTTCACATTTCGACGGTTGGCAGACTTGACGGAAATGGGAAGAAGTAGAACCATGAATGTAAGTTTTAAGCGGAACAAACTTTGTACGTTCCTGTTGGCTCACCTACTTAAGTCAGTTTCTCCGCACTGAAAGAAGCTGCGCTAGCAAATAGTGTATTTTCCTGCTAGACTTGCTGACTAACTTTCCTGGCAGGAGGTATGTCCAGAATTTCCCACAGCACTTTACAGCTTAGATGGCCACCTAAACAACACACGCCTGCTGCCTTAACTAACGTCTTTGTGAATAAAACGACCACGGTCCAGTTTAAAATAATTGCTGCACAGCTGCCATGAGGTGTATTTTGAAAAATAACAAAACAAAAAACGATATACGCACTCGATTTCACTCAAGTCTTCATATTGACCTGTTTTAAATTTGCCACCGAACTAACATATGTAAAAAAAAATAATAATAATATCAGTGTGCATCCTTGAGTTAGTAGAAATTAGTTGAAAAGCATATAGATAACCTTTTTTTTTCTTTTTTTACAGAACATAGGACCTTCTGACTGCTAATTTGAACTCCACAAGGTAAGATCAAATTAGTAACGATTAGGTTTAACTTGTCACATAATTTGTCTGTTTAAGGTGCCACAACATGAGATGGATGTGTAAGATATGTAGCTTTGAGTCAGAGAAGAGGTTGGGATTGTTAAAACACTACAGACTAAAGCATGGAAATGGTGGTCGCAGCCAGTCAGTCCCTTGTCTTCACACTGATTGCCCTTGCTCGTTTAAAACATTTAATGCCCTTAAGACCCATTTGTCTCGACACCATGTGAAGATGGTCACACAAAGTGGACCTCTTTCATTTACTTGTCTACTTTGCTGCTCTGTTTTTTTTAATTCAGAGAAGCAGTATTTTGAGCATCTTAACAACCACTTAAGGAAGTTTGAAGTAGTTGCATGTGTCTTCAAAGACTGCAACTTCAGTACAAATATTTATTCCACCTTTGCTACACATAGACACAGAAAACACCAGTCACACACCCTTGAGGATTTTAAAACTGAAGTATTAAAAAGCAAACCTAATGAACCCATGTTTGCTCAGGATGAGACCTATGTGGAAGAGAGCTTAGAGCTTTGGGATGGGGAACCACAGGAGTTGTCTCAAGATATAAAAGAGAAATTTGGCCATCTATTTTTAAAGTTAGAAAGCATGTTCAATGTCCCAAACAAATGCATTGATGAAATGGTAGATGAGCTTCAGTTTATATCCACCTCTGCATCTGGTCCACTTTTAAGAGATGTGGTGGTGTCCACCTTGAAAAGTCATAACTGTGATCTGGATCCAGCCATTATCTCAGATTTAGTGAAAAATCTTTGTGAGACACACCCTATAAGTACTGCCTTGGGGACAGGTGGCCCTTTCACAACTTATTACAAGAGAAGAGAATTTATGAAGAAGCATTTTTCAGTTGTTGAACCAGAAGAACACATACTTGATAAAAAAAAGGGCAAAACCTTCCAGTATGTCCCAATATTGCCCTCCTTGGTGCAGGTCCTAAGTAAGTCTTTTCAAGAAAACACATTTGAAGGTGAAAAACTGAAAATGACTTTAAGTACCAGACATTTCGTGATGGATCTCACTATCAAAACAACAAGTTTTTCTCTGTAGAGGAGAACAGAGTGAGTCTCATCCTGTACATTGATGACTTTGAGGTATGTAATCCTCTTGGGACATCTCGAAAAAAGCACAAAGTCACAGCTGTCTATTGGGTGTTGGGAAACATTCCGGTGCAGTTACGTTCCACATTGACATCAATCTACCTTGCAATTCTGTGTAAGGCTGAAGACACCAAGCAGTTTGGATTCCAGCGAGTTTTAGAGCCACTGTTAACAGATATCCAAAGCTTGGAGAAAGATGGTCTTTTTGTTCCAGCGTTAGGGAAAGCCATTAAAGGGACTGTGGTCAGTGTGGTGGCAGATAATTTGGGGGCGCACTCTGTGGCAGGATTTGTCGAAAGCTTTGCAGGGTCATACATCTGCCGGTTTTGTGTTGGGGAGCGATCCAAGTTTCAGTCCAATGAAGTGAGATCTGGGTCTTTTCATCAAAGAACCAAAGATCAACATACACTGCATGTACAGACAGCTGTGTCTAGTCCAGATCACCCTCATTGTTATGGTGTAAAAAAACAGTGTGCATTGTCAGAAAAACTTGAGCATTTTCATGTTACATCTGGTTACCCTCCAGATGTTTTACATGATCTGCTGGAGGGCATTGTTCCAGTGGAACTGGCTTTGGCATTTGATAACTTGATCAAGAAAAAATATTTTTCTCTCATGGAACTGAATGATGCCATTTCCAATTTCCCATACAAGTGGAGTGATAAAACAAATCGCCCTCATCTCATTCCTGCTAACTTTTCGACTCGAAAATCAGTAGGGGGCAACGCACATGAAAATTGGTGCTTATTACGTCTTTTGCCTCTGATTATAGGTTTAAAAGTACCCCAACAAGAGCCTGTATGGCAGATGCTGATGACACTGAAAGACATTGTGGACCTTGTCATGTCTCGAGCCCATACTGAAGAAAGCATTTGCTATCTTGACAGCATCATTTCAGAACACCGAAGCAGATTCCTTGATGTTTTCCCCCAACATAAGCTCATTCCCAAGCACCATTTCCTTGAGCACTATCCTCAGCTCATTCGGGAATTTGGCCCCCTAGCTGCCCTCTGGACAATGAGATTCGAGGCCAAACACAGCTTTTTCAAGAAGGTGGTAAGACACACTGGTTGTTTCAGGAATATTTTGCTGTCTCTTGCAAATAAGCACCAGCTCATGGTTGCATATCATCAATCACATTCTGTCAAACCATCACTTGCAGTCACAAAAACAACAGAGGTCTCTTTAGATGTGCTTAAGGATGATCTAAAAGACCTGGTGAAATGCAGATTCCCTGCTGTTACAGCTGTGCATGTTGCCAATAATGTGTGCAGTTTAGGCACCAACTATGCAGTGGGAATGTTGTTGTGTTGTGGTTCCACTGCAGGACTGCCTGACTTTTCTGAAGTGTTACAGATAATGGTGATTTGTAACAAACTGACTTTTTTCGTGAGACAACAAAATACATGGTACAATGAACACCTGAGGAGTTATGAGCTGGAGAACACAGTGAGTGTGCAGTTACTTGAGCAAAGAGAGCTTAAAGATTTTTATCCTTTGGCTTCATACACCCTTGCAGGAAGACGCCTGACGACTTTAAAGCACCACATTTGCCTATCTTTTTGAAATGTGAGGAGAGAAGCTTGTGAATAAATGTCTGTATTTCTCTTCTGTTGTTGCAGCTTCTTCCTGTTGATATGGCACCCTCAGCGAAACTGCGGATAATTTTTGGGGAGGATGATGTCCACAAACTACTTTTACCTGCAGGCATCCCAAGCACACTTCAGGACCTCAATGATGTTCTTCGAGAGACATTTGATATTACAGGACCATTCACTGTTATGTACCAGGACATGGATTTCGATGGTCAGTTCTTCACTTTGACCTCGATTGAGGAAGTACAAGATAAAGCTAACCTCAAAGTAGTAAAAACTGAACCAGTAATCTTAAGTCTCACTACTGTGGACATGTCAGAAGTCGAATCTCCAGTTCCACTATCTACAGAAGCAAGCTCCTCCTCATCTGTATGCGACACAATCCTGTTGTCCTCCCCAGATGAGAGTGGACCATCCTACAGGTCTAAGCCATGGCCATTTAAGTTTGAAATACCAGACTTCTCTTATGATATAGACCTTGCACTGGAAGCAGGAAAGCAAGCTTATGAAAATGATGGCACACTTTTGAACAACCCAAGCGTAACTAGTAGCATTCTTGAGAAGCTTGCAGAGACTATATTTGGCTTCACAGCATATCCAACTGGTGTCCAGATTTTAGCTGTTGCTGAAGCCTTGGTAGCAAAATACCCATGCCTCAAAGAGCCAGGGTCTTTTAATGGCCTATATGGTTGGCAACAGAGGATAAAGTATAAAATGGGCAACTACAGGGCAAAGTTAAGAGGTCGCCAATTAGCCATTCCAGAGCTCGAGGTGAACACACTGAAGAGACGATGCTCCAGTGAAGAGGGTTCACTTAAAGGCTTTAAAAGGGCCAAAAAAGCTGAAGTCAACTATCTGCCACCACTGCCATTCGGTGAGACTGAGGAAACCTTAGAGATGGAGAGACTAGATTTGCTGAAGGAAATGAAGAAGAAGAACAATGAGAGGGCAATTAATGAGAAAATGGAGAAGTCTTTCGCTATGAGAAAAAAAGAGGTTGTCAAGGATTGCCCCGCAATCCAAGACCTCTTAGAGAGGTGGCCTTCTCTGTTCTGTGAAAATCAGGTAAATCCAGTTCTTGTTCATGCAGCAACTAAGTGTATGTGAGATCTCATGAGTCATCTTTGACATGATTTTGTGTTTTATCTCTCATTTCAGATCAAAGAGGAGTTTAAGCGAATAACCACAATCCATCTGGAGCGAACGTTTTTGTCCAGATTGGACGGGTACACCACCAAACTCCTGGAGATATTTCGAAGGAAGGGCGGGACTGCAGGGACCAAAATAAAACCAATGTTGGACTCACTCAATAAGGTAAAATTTTAAATTATTTTAATTACATAATCTAATGGAAAAGATGAGGTCATACACACTGAGAATGTATCACTCTTATTTAAAGGACAAGTTTGTTATTTTAAACTTAAAGCTTTGTTTTCAGATTGTTTATGATGAAATCGAACGATTTTGATTGAAATTTGGACACATGCTGCTGGCCGGAGCTTTTTTGGTTTCTGTGGTAGCACACCCCCACCTCCACAATGGCTTCATACAAAGACGTGAAACTCACCGAGTGGTCAAGGGTGTTCACTGATATGTTCACACACAAATCGTTGCAAAAATGCTTTCCAACAGGTGTTTTACCATTTGTTGTAAAACTGGACCTATTTTTTCAAACGCCTTACACCTGTACATTCTTCCGCCGAGAGCTTGAATAATAGAATGGAATAGCGGCGGACTAATACCGTACATCACAGCACATCTAATACAAGTCAATGGAGTTGGACAAAAACTACAATAAAAACCAGTTGGAAAGTATCTTTTGCAGCGATTTTTGTGTGAACATATCAGTGAACACTTCTGACCACTCGGTGAGTTTCACGTCTTTGTAAACGACAGTTTTATGCGTTTTAGGAAGGATTGTTCCAGTGCACCTATGAAGCCATTGTGGAGGTGGGGGTGTGCTACCACAGAAACCAAAAAAACTCGGGCCAGCAGCATGTGTCCAAATTTCAATCAAAATCGTTCGATTTCATCATAAACTGAAAACAGGGCTTTAAGTGTAAAATACTGAACTTGTCCTTTATTCTGATCAGTGTCTGTGTTGGCTGAAACTGTTCTCCTGATCCTGACACTGTGGCCACAATTAACAATTTATGCACATGATTGTCTCTACAAGTGTATACAAACCTGTCATCTCTCCCTTAATATGCGCTCAAAAGCAGAGAAATTTACAGAATTTTCAAAGTGACCCTCTGAGTGCAGCGAGATCCCTTCCTGCTGCCCATAGACTCCAATACAATTATTTCCCAAAATATTACTCTTGTGTGTGGGAATTCCTGTCCTTGACTGGTTAATATTGTGATAGGAGGTACTGATATGTTGCAAAAAATTCATTTGCATGTCCAGTGATGAGGCAGAAAACTTTCCTCACTGGGCAGAGACAGTTTCTGGACCCACAGATTATGACATGCACTGGACTCTTGTCTTAACACACATCGTTGAGAAATTCATGTTAAGTTGTACACTTCACAACGTTAGAATGTAGCTGCAGGCTTACATTCTCCATGGGTAACTTTCTGTTTACATCTGTATGTGCTGTTATGTATGTATGTTACATATGTTATGTTGTGTATTTTCTGCAATAAATTTTCTTTTTGGGTTTAATAGCATCATGTCGATGGCAGAAGGGACATTATCATTCGTTGCTTAGTTGAGTATCTTGGAGAGAGTGGAGAGGAGCTGATCAAAGACCATCAGGTATCTGATGATCATAATGACTGTATTAAAATTGTCTAACCTTATAATCTGGTCTTCACTTGTGATGATATATTGAAGGTCAAAGATTCTCTACACTCGTGATGTTTTTTAAAATAGACTCAAGATTAATATTTTCAATCAGGCTTTTAACTAATTTCTTAAATCTTTATGCTCTTACCCTTTATTTTTTAAATCATATTTAATCTTTATCTTATCTGCCTTAAACTTTAACTTGCCTTTTGTCTGGTTTTTTTCTGACTATTTAACGATCACTTATTAACTTTATTTTATGAGCAAAAGAGTATTTAATTTGATTATACCTTTATAACCTATTTTAATGATTTAATGGTTCTGGTCTACCAACACGCGTGCCGTCCCATGGACAGCTCCAGGCTGGATGGCCCCCAAAAGGGATTTTCTTTGTCTCAGGGTCAGCCTCTGTGAAGCACGTTCTGTAACTTTACGTATGAAAAGTGCCATATGAATATTGTTTGATTTGAGTATACTAAATTGAGTATACCTCTTTTTTATTTTTACATTTTTTTTTCTCTTAACCTTTTCTTTTACTTGGAATCTATTCTAGTTATTTCTAATTGTGGTTTGTTTGTTTTCACAGGAGGACGTCAGCCAAGAAGCATTGAAAGAGGACTGCAGTAATCACATGATGAAGATCATCGTAATCCATCCCAATGTGGCACAGGAAAACCAAGATCCTGTGAACGTGTCGGTCATCATTGAGGGGACAGAAATTCTGGAGGACTGCGGAAGTGTGACAAACGCTTGCCTCCTGCTCATGGGTGTCATCTATGCTGTCAACTTAAGTTACCCACTGAAACTGAAATATACGTTTGAGGCATTTCAGAAGCTGTTTCTTGAGCTTGACATCCTTAAAATGTCACCAAAGGTCCAGTCTCTCCACAAGAAACTTTTAGCGTGAGTGTTCCAGTATTATTTGTGCTTTTGTCCAGTACAATTAATTTGTTTGCATTTTGTCTGTTTTCTGACAGTAATTTCAAATGTTGCTCAGTTTTATACAAGTTCTTTCTGTCCTGAACGTTCTGAGAATGTCTGCAAAGGTAGTGATTGCAACTGTTAATGGACAGAGTTGATGTATGTGTTCTGAAAGTTGATTAGAAGAAAGGGGACAGTGCACACTGAGTTTTTGAATAGCATGTTTGTTTTTTTTTGTATATGTGTATATGCTCTGTTTTGAAATTTGCGATCAAGAAGTTCTATGGCCATGTTTTTTGTGGTTATAATGTTATGTAGATATTTTAAATATATCTATGCCATTTCAACTGTGAAATAAGTGTCTCTTAAGCTGCAAATATTTGTTTTGGAAAATATTGATTTATTATTTAATAGAATAATAAGAATATTTATCCAATTCGATTAATATTAACTAGTACATTCATAATAAATATTACTTAATAATTACATAGAATATAACAAAGAAAAGATGAGTAAGAAACACAAAGAAATATCAGCAATGTTCACTTGGGTTTTGTAATTGGATGCAATGGTATTCTGAGTAAAAGTTACAACCTATAGATGAGTATTGCCAGTGCAATTTACTTGTGTATTTCACATAAAAAATAGATGGTTCTAGTAAGTAAATATTACTTAGAAATAGCCCGAGTAAAGATTACAAGCACTTTCTGTGTGGAAAAAGTTGCCTAGCTTTTTTTAAGTAAATGTCACTCCAATTTTTTTTCAGTGTAGGTAAACAATTAGCACTGTACAGTCAGAAATATCAAGTTATTCTTAATACTGCAGACTTGCAATATTAGTCATCTTAAGTAAGCTTTACTTAGTTTTTTTTGAGGCAATGAGTTTCCTTAATTTTTTTGAGTTCTGGGAACTAACAAGGCTGTACAGTGTACTCAAAATGAGTAAGTTGCCCTAACTTGGTCATCTTACGTAAACTTGATCCAATTTCTTTTGAGTTCTGGGAACATATGAGCTTGTACAGAGTACTCAAAATAAACAAGTTGTCCTAATTTAGTCATTTTTAGCTAAGCTTTATTCAGTTTTTTTGAGGCAACGAGTTTCCTCAATTTTTTTGAGTTCTGGGAACGAATTAGATTTTACAGTGAAGCAGCCATCGGGAGATGGGCATACTGTGGCGACACAGGGATAGATGCAGTCATCAACAATGTTCAGGCTGGCTGTGATGTCAAGAAAATATCCCCCACATCATTACACCAATACAAGGCACATTCTTATGTTTACTCCAAATTCTGATCCTACCATCCCAATGTCTCACCACAAATTGAGATTCATCTGACCGGGCCACATTTTTCCAGTCTTTTGTTGAGCCCGTGAGAACTGTCTTTGTAGTTCCTGTCCTGCACTAACCGCACCTAGTTCAGTTGTTTGCATGTGCATCTAGAGATGCTCTTCTCCAAATCCACAACCTTGGTTATAATGAGAAACTACTTGACTTAATATTGTTTTCCTATCAGCTTGAAGCAATCAGGCATTTCTCCACTGACTTCTGACATAAAAAAAAGGGATTTTCACCCAGAGAACTCCCACTGCTGGATATTGTTTTTGGATCATTCTCTGTAAACCTTAGAGATGGTTGTGGTTATGTGGGGAAAATCCCAGTAGATCAGCAGTTTTTTGAAATACTCAGAAAAGCCCATGTGGCACCAAATTCCATCTTCGAAGTCACTTAAATCACCTTTATTCCCCATTCTGATTCACACCTTGATCGTGTGAGTGTATATAAACAAGTCCCTTTTTAACATAAACCTGGCTTATCCCAGACTCTTAACCACAAAGAAAAGGAAATGCATCTCCAGTAACAACTGAGAAACATCCCATGACTGTTGGAAGGTGAGCCTAGGAAGCCTGGAACTCAAAAAGTGATGTGACAAAAAACAGTAAAGAAAAAACAGGTTGTTATTTAAAGGATTAAACTCTAACTTGCTTTTATCCTCACTGTATTTACATTTGGAGCTTATGCTCATGTTTCAGCCGTTTTAGTAACCCGTCTCAAATTGTCCCACTTTTACTTTTTGGGGTTTAGTTAACCTGCACAGAAGTAACGTGAGCACTACTGATTAATGAGGAACCTGTTGTTATTCCTCCTTAAAAAAGGAACTCCTTTACAGTCAGTTGAACTATCATTTTTACTGAGTAGAATTGCCATTAATAGTGCGTCAACTGAAAATGCAAATGATACAACTACTCGCTTTGTGATGCCTGAACAGTTAGACATTTGCATGTTCAGCTGTTGTAATCTACAAGAACTATATTCAAACTACAATACATCAGTTTTTTTTTACATGGTACCTGGCATCCAATTCTTTTTAATTGATGTAGGAGGTTTATACAATTTATCCCACTAATAAATTCAGAATTCTCACATCTCTTCTCAGACTTGTCAGGTTTGTGGCTGGGGGCCTGAATAAGTGCAGTGCTGAGGTCATTTGGATGGGTACCTCTTATATTTTGGCTAAAAGTTGTTCTCTTATTAATGGATTCCCAAGCCTCTTACCCCTAATATTAATCTTACAACCAAGTTCCAAACACTAACCATAACACTAAATTATTTTCTTAACCTTGAAACCAGTGAGGGCACGCTTTATTTTGGCCCAAAGATATAATCACTCTATTGATCTAAAACTCAGACTGGTTCTAATATTTTTATTTTTCCCTTGGTTTTCTTGTGACAGATGACTTTACTCATGTTGTCTAGGAAAGTGGTTTATAAGAAAGCTGAAACCCACACTCTAACCGTCCCACAGTCCCATTTTGAGCAGGAACGATCCCTCATCCTTTCAGCTGCACTCCTTTCAACCACGAGAGCTACGGTTGTGGTCAGGTTTGCATACAGTCATCATGGGCGTCCTCATTTTAATGATTTCTTTGAATTGTTTTTTGTTTTTCCCAGGGTGGAGCGATTGTACAGCATACATCTTTAATGACTTTAAAGAACAAGAATTGGATGCACGAGTTTGAACTTATTTTGGATTTTCTCTAATCCACACAGGGTCAAAAGTATACACAGAAGCTCAAATACACTCCCGCTAATTTGTGGACAAATGTCCCTTAGCAACTTGAACCTTGGCTAGGTGCTTTTGGCAGCAATTAATAAGCTTCTGGCATAATTCCAGCCAGATATTTGACCACTCTTGGGTAAATTTGGTGATTTCCTGACACAGACTGGGTTTATAAGTGTAGACTTCAGAAGGCCATTTCAGAAGTGTAATGTTAGCCCATAAAATCCATTTTAAAAAACAGTTTGGGATCATTCTCCTGTTGGAAAACCTGTGTCCAAGTTTCAACCTTCTACCTGTTGATTTAAGGTGAAGACCTAACCATGATGCTACCATCACCAAGCTTGACTGGTACACTACTCTTAAGTTTAAAAGGCTCACCTTTACACCTCCAAACACACCTTTTGTCATTGTGGCCACATTTCTTAATCTTTGTCTCATCTGACTATAAAACATTTCTCCAGAAGGTATTTGGCTTGTCCATGTGGGCAGCTGCGTATTTCAGTTGAGCTTGAAGGTGTCAATTTTGAGGCAGGGGCTTTTTACTTGATCAGCATCCTCTCAAGACAGTAGTACTGGTGTTCCAGTAATTTCCAGTTTATGGAAGACCTGGATCCAATCTAATGAGTGCTGTAAAACAATTCCTTTAATGCTGGCAAAGACAAACTACTAGTTGTAATCAGTCATGATCACTTTGGAGTCTTAGCATTAACAAGTTAAAGGACAGTGCAGAACCTTCAGCACCACTTTAGGATTATGTATGTATAGATTTGAGCCTGTCAGTACAGTTTTGACTCTGTGTAGATTAGAGAAAATCAGGTATGCTGTACAATCATTCAATCCCTGGAAAAAGAACAATGCAAAGGAATCATTAAGTTATCATGACTATATGCAGACTTCTGACCGCAACTGCTCGTCTTTCAGTTAAAGGCTTGTAAATGACATTACTGCTAACCCCACTGAAGAACACGATCAAGCTTTCTATTAAAAAAAAAAAAAATGTCCGGTTTAAGAATAAAGACAAGCCAGCACGAGTGGTGTTGTGATGTGCCTTTTAATTCCACAGATATATTTTGGCTTGATCAGATTTAACAGCACTGGTAATCAGACAACAGATGTGAATATGCATGGCTGGATGGTGGGTGCTGGAAGCTGAGCGTTAGCCAGGAGGCCACCCCATACTGCGCCCACCGAGAACGTGGATGTGGATGTGGTACACCGACTGGCCTCCGTCCGGCCCATCGTTGATGATAATCCTGTAGCCTTTGGAAAGGCCGGCATCTTGAGCACACTTCTTTGCAACAATCAGCATGTGGCCCAACAACTAAGAGACACACAGAAAGAATGACTTGCATTAAAGTATTAAAAAGGCAAATAGTTCCCCCTAGTGATCACTGATAGAAATATGCCAGGGAAATGATAGTGTGAGATTGTTTATAGTTTATTTCACAAGCAAAAGTCATTACAATGATACTTACCGCAGCATCGTCATCCTCGGCTTGAGAGAGCTGAACAATTGGCTTTTTTGGGACGACTAGGATGTGAGTGGGAGCCTGAGGTGAGACATCAGGGAAGGCTACACACTGAGAGCCAAAGCAAGAAATTAGAAAACAGAATTAGACTGTGCACAATCAAAATTGGAAATAACTGAAAGTTAGCTGAAAACAAAAAATAAAAATATAATTAAAAAATGATAATAACTCAGGTCTTAATAGTACTTAGATAGTTTTACGTGTTTATGCACACCCCAGTATTTGGAGTTAAACACATTAAGGCTGCTTGCTTATCTCAAAGTCATAGTCATGAATATTTGGTCAATACTGAAAATTTTAAACACACATTTTGGAAAAACAGATTTATTAAACTTTAAAAAAAAAAAACAGGAATAAAATTGTCTTTTTTAGGCTAATTTCCATCAACTCTAATTGTAATTTCAGCTCTAAATGAGATGATCATGAGTCACACTCATTTTCTTCCCCACAGCAGATAACCTGCCTCCACCCTATTCCAAGCATCCTCCTCTGTCACACCAACCCTCTGCATGTTCTTCTTTATTAAATCTAATTTCTGTACCTCCTCATCACTCCCAATGAAGAATCTCATCTGCACCTCTAGCTCTACTTCCTGCCTTTTTGTCAGTGCCACTGTCTACGAACACTACATCACAGCAGGCCTCACTGTCATCTTGTAAACCTTCCCTTTCAATCTTGCTGCTATCTTTCTGTCACAAATATCTGAAACACAACAAAGAAAGCAGAATGGGGCACAACAACAAATGTCGACTTCGACAAAATTGCAACTAAAATTCAACTAGTGGCACAGCCCAAGCCTTAATGTGACACAATGTTTACATGTTTTTGTTGCATTTAAGGCGTACAAAAATGTGGAATCTGTAAACATGACAGATATAAATTATCTGGAGTCATCAACTATAGCTCATTACACTGGGAATACAAAGCAGTTCCAAAACTTAGAAATAAAAATAAATATTGCTTTTTTTTTAACGCTTTGATTCCCCATTTCACTAATGTCTGCTGCAAATCACTTGATGTTGCTTTATTGTAGGAACCTCACCTTTTAATTTTCCTTGTCTTGCTCTAGCCTACAGCGGCTACATGTTTAACGAGTCCGCAAACAAACAGCACTGGAGTGAACCTTGTCACTTCTTGGTGCAAAGCCAACTATCTGTAACTTCAGACGCTGTGTTGCAGCAAATATGGCTATTTTATAAACTTGCAGATTCTTCTGATGTATTACATGATTTCTGCAAGCTCTGCTGCAGCATTTTTAAATGCAAGTAGGCACAAAAACAGCGTTTCTGCAACGCTGAGTTAGCATTAGCTGAACGCCTCCTGCAGGCAGTTGCGGAGCCACGATGAGAAACATTCAGACTTTAAACGTCCTCGTGAATCAAAGTGATGAACGCATACCTGATCGTCTTCATAGATTAGGTTGGCAGGAATCTCTTTGCGTACAATTTTTCCAAATATCGTATCTCCGCCCGGCTTGGCGGTCTGCGCTTTCGCTGTTTCATCAGCCATGTTGACGCAGATGAGCCCCACGCAGCTTCCAGTGTCACTAAAATCAGAGCCGATCTATGATAAGAGCCACTCCAATTCCTGTTAATGCCACTGTACAGGCTGCAGTTCAGACAGAGGGGCAGCAGAGGGCGCACGTCCCTCAGTGGATAAGCGTGGACGAAGCTAAATGGTGAAAGTAATTATTTACACCTACTTCCCGATTTAAAAACTTACTAAGTTATTTATTTTTCGCAAACACGGTTTCGATTATACACCCGACTTTAAATAAAACGAGACTCGTGTCCTTTATTCTTTAGTACAATGAAAAACATCGTTGTGCTAGTGAAATGTTAATAAATGCTAGCTTTTACGAGTGCACAAATCCATAGACGTTAGAGGAGCAGTCACACCACACCAAAAAACAATACAAAACGTGTGTATAATAAGAAACGTTAGAAGTTTTCTCTAGCTGCTAGCTTCACTCCCCTATTCAAGACGGCAGTAGCCATAAAAGTGACTCATGGTGCCGTCCAGAAAGTTCTTTTTACTCCAACAGAAACCTGTAAAATATCCAAGAAATGGATTCTATGCACCACAACATTTACACTTTTGTGTCCGAAGGGAGCTCTCAGCACAAAACACAGCTCACCAGTGCCCCCCATAAAATGGGAAATCTAGAGAGAGGCCGTTCTCAATCGAATTAGTAGCTCAGTGAAACTACTCTGAGCCCTCATTGGCTACAATCACAGCTTCATTTCCAGCGTCGGCTCTGATTGGGCTCTGACATATGTGACGTCTCCCTACATCGGAAGTGAACACAAGAAGGCAACATGGGCACTCGTTTGAAGGTTAGTATGGGATATTATCGTCTTTTTAAATACCTTTATTGCAACATTGCTTGCATGTTACTTGAAATTGCAGGTGACTGGTAGTATCATTCACAGCTGTTATAAAAGCTGCCTGTTTGTGAATACAGGTTCTGGGCGTTTTTAAAACGCTACACAGGACCAGGATGGCTGTGTTCAAAGATGATGACCGAGCACTGACAGGTGAGTCTGTGAGCAGTATCTTGGACTGATAATTGATGCTTATCAAACAGGAGATGAGTGAACACATGCTCAGCATTCATCAAATGGGTCATTCCTAATGTTCGGTGTCATATGAGCCCCATGAGCGTGTCTTATATTATTAACCCCTCTCTACCATTAAATTGTTTTTATATATATATACCTAAAATTATTTATTTTTTCAGCTGGACAAACAGCCTAAAATGCCATGTCCCCAGACGTCTTTGTGCAAGTTCAATTACCAGTTTAAGTTATAAAAGTCAAAAGTACAATTTGCAGAGTGGCTGCAATCACAGCAAAGAAAGATGTCGCCTTAGGGCTTTTCACATAAATCCATGACTTTCCATTGAAACCAGCGTTCCACTCTGTTCAGATTGTATACATCCTCATCATTGAAAGAGTGTCCAATGGCCTATAGGTGTAAATAGACCTCACAGTCTGTTTCGATACTCATGACCCATAAGAGAAAACCCTTAGTGATCCCTTAGGCAGCATTTGTCCTTCTTCCCTCCTGGATAGCCTGGAGCTTTCTTTAGGTGTTTTCCCAACTTTGACATATGTCCAGCTGGGATAACCACATTTACAGGGCTTTTTTAAATGTGATGTTCTTCTGCTTGTGTGGCCGCTGTATCTGAGGGAATGAGTGACAAAACAATTCTCCTGAAAACGTTATGTCCAGATCAACTTTTTGGGATTTCCTTACCTGAATGATTGAGGATGAATCAAGACTCTCTCATAAGCATTTTTTCCATGTTTTATTATGGTTCACCAACATGTTAAAGCATAAAACGTCCACCCTGTTATTCTTATTTACAGTGTAAACTGATATTTAATGTAATTTTGCATTGTATGGTTGATAAACATGTGAAAATCATCTGGATTACATCAGTAATGAGGGCCGTGTGTAATAGCAGCATGTACACAGAGTAATAGAAAGGTTGCATTGGAGAGATTTATTTTCATCTAATGAGTGTAAATGAAACCTTTTTTCTGAGCCTTTTGCTGTGAAGTCAAATTAGAACTGCAGAATTGCTCAGGTGACTCGAAATATGTTTGTTTTCTTCTACAAAGCTGCACGATTAAAGATCAATGAGGAGTTTCGGAAAAACAAAAATGAAACGTCAGAAGAAAACATCCAGAAGGTACTGTGAAGCATTTTGATATTTGAAAATAAAATTGACTTTATTTAACTTCTACTTTTACTTTTTTTTTTTATATATATATATATAGCTGATTAAAATGGGCTCAGACGTTGACATCGTCCTTCGACAGAGTGTGGTGCAAATGGAACACGTAGCAGAAGATAAGCTGTGTATGACATGATTTGTCTTTTCTTTTCTTTTTTTCTTTTTATTAAGGAAGTAGCATGTGCATGCAAAGATTACTCATACATCAGGTATCATAATGTATATACTTGCTAATGATTTTTTTCCCTCTAATGATACGATTGTGTTTTTTGTTTTTTGTTTTTTTCTCCTCACTCTCAGTGCTTCGGCCCAGAAATGACCTTCTGCTAGAAAACGTCCCCTATTGTGACAAACCAAGGGAAAAGTCGTGACAAACCATTTGATAACTTCATGATCACCAGGAAAGAGACTATATATCATTTGTTGCCTTTTCATCTTCAGTTTGGCTTTATAGAAGGAACATTAAAAAAATAATAAAATATAAGATCATCTCAACACTTTTGATTCTGCAAGGATCTACTTCGTTCTGTTTCAAGGAATCTGTGCTGGGAAAACTGGATCGTGTCATTTCGTGTACAGCATGTTATGAAATGGAACTGAAACATTATCTGCTGGCTTCTTCATATGATTGAATCAAACAAGGGGAAAATATTAATTTGCTGGTACTGTAACAAATGTAAACTGTTATCTGATTAACTACAAGTATTTCCAGAGTGTCCCAGACTTAATTTGCTGTTACAACCACAGACAACAAGAATCAGCTCTGCTTTAAAGCCACAAAAAGAATTATCTTTGAAAACCTTTGTAAAAACCTCTGTGTGAAATATATCTGTAATAAAGGATACCTTAATTTAAAACATTGTTGGCATATAGCAGATTGTAGATATGACAATATGGAAATGTATTTTACAAGTTTATAGTCTGTCTGCGTAAAACTACATATCCCACAATGTCCATTAAAACATAAGATGGTTACGTCATCAAAACGCGCTGTTGCTTTGGTTACGTTTATAACGGTTAGCCTTCCTATTAGCTGTGTAGCCTTCGCTAGCCATCGAGCTCGATGCCAAAAATAAGGTGAGAATTACTTTATTTTATCATTATAACTGTTTACTGTGATAACAGTAATAGTAATATCTGTCGACCGACTCGTCCCGTCTCGTCTCGTATGGGTCAGCTCGGACACATTATGGGAGCTGGCTGCGGCGGAGGTCCACAGCCGGGAGAGCGGAGGTGCAGAGGAGAGGGACGGTGGAGAGGCTGTGAACGAGCGGACGGTGCTTCTGATGGGGAGCAAAGCTGGGGTGTGTGTGTCACTGATTTCACACGGAAGCGCTTGTATCTTGTTACTGTACTGCGTAAACTCACATCCGTTTATTTTTTAGGGCAAAACGTCCATTCTCCTCAGGTGCTTGGACAGGTTGGTATGATGATGCCCGGGCAGACTAGAGTGCTCTAAACCCCTCTTCATATTCACTATTCAGACCCATTGCAGGGGCAGTTTACACCATGCAAATTGAAACACGAAAGCTAAAGCTGATCCTTTCACAGTCAATATTTGGCAAAGCTTTTATATGGCTGAAGTGTTTAGGGAGATTGCCAAGAAAGTATTTGGTGTATCCTATTGACATAAGGAGTACCTGGTGGTGGGATGAGGGAGTGCTGGCAATTATTCAAAGGGAGGGGTTAACAAATAAAAATTTGGGAAAGCATGTAGATCTGCCTCACATAAGGAAAGGCTTATGTGAGGCTCGGCACTAAGGAAAGAAAATTAGCTTGGCGGCAAGATTGAGCTGGAAGGAAGTGTACTAATGAATGATGAGAGGCTGTTGAGAAGATGAAGTAGTTTGAAGAGCTAATGAATGAAGAAAATGAGAGAGAGGAGGACAGTTCAGTAAGGAGGAAGTGATGGCAGCTGTGAGCTAAGAGTGGACTCTTGAAGAGTGAGAGGATGCCTGAGAAATGGAAAAGAAGTGTAGTGATTTTCAAGAACAAGCGTGATGTGCAGAGCTGTAGTGACAACAGAGGGATAGAGTTGTTAAGACATACCATGAAGATATGGGAAAGAGTTTAAGCTTTGTTTGGGAAACGGGGTGATGATTGGTGAGCAGCAGTGTGGCTCATGTCTAGAACGACCTCTACAGATGTACCGTTTGCTTTGAGAGTGTTAATGGAGAAATACAGAGAAGGCCAGAAGGAAGTGTAGTGTGTCTCTGCTGATCTAGAGAAAACACACGAATGAGGTACTGTAAAATATTTAACCAAAAGCACAAGTTAGTTTCATGACATCATACTTTGTATAAACACACTTTTTTTTTGTCTACTAGAGATGAACTATCCAAACCAACTCTGGCCTTGGAGTACACTTTTGGCAGACGAGCACGAGGACACAACACGGTAAGTAAATCCTTTTAGTCTTGGACACTTTGCTTTAGTCTCTTAAAAATGAGAAGACAAATGTGGTTATACACCTTATGCTGTATATGTTTTATTTGCGTTAGTAGGAAGGAACTTCCTTCCAGTATTTCAGCACAGTGACCACATTAGAGAGTACGTTTAGTGTACTTATGTGGCAGGATGTGCTCATTATGCAAGTAAATATTTTAGTTCTTGGTATTAAATGCAGCTGAAATGTGGAACAAGCCATAGAGGGTTAGGGTTGCACTGGATGTTTATGTAACTTCAAGATAAAACTGTTATATACTTATTTCAGCCTAAAGACATAGCCCACCTATGGGAGCTGGGAGGAGGGACCTCTTTGTCAGACCTCGTCCAGATCCCCATCACTCCTGTCACCATCAGGTAGGTCTCTTACAAATATCCTGCTTTTGAATAGGGGTCAGTATTTGACACATTCACAGTGTGAATTATGTTATTTATCTTTTCTGTTCAGATTATTATTTGTATCTTTAAAATCTGAATCTCTTGAACAGCAATGTCATGTCAGTAGAGAAGAAGAATGTTTTCTTGGTCTGAACCTCAGAGGAAAACCATCTTTCCTTTCCTGTCTTGTTCAGCTGTCTCTCAGTCATCCTCGTCCTGGACCTGTCTAAACCCAACGCTCTGTGGGGAACAATGGAGAAGCTACTGCAGGCTGCACAGGCTCACCTAGAGAGAACCTCCTCCCAAGTACAGAAATCCAAATCCGGAGTCAAACACCAGACTCCCAGCCACTCAGCAGCACGTGTCTTACCTAAAGACTATCCTGTAAGACCTTGTCTCATTACACATACAATTTGTATTACAGCAATTTTATAGCTGTGTTACAATTTCTAAATCCACGACTCAAAGGAACTCAACATGTGAGATGAAGCAAATTTCTTTAACCATGTATTATCTAATAATATCAATATCGTTAGACTAAATTAATGTAACCAAGAACAGGATCACAAGTAACTTCCATCTCAGCTAATACATAATAGACTGTAAAAAGCACTGAGGGAAAAGGCAGCTCTGCCTCCTCAGGGTTTATGGTGATACAGGTGAGCCTCTACAGTCGATCAGCACAAGGGATGCAGCACAAAGAGACTGCAGATTAATAAGGATGATAAAAAAAAACAGTCATCAATGGGTAAATGTGCTGGTGCACTGAGGCATCCGTAACAAGTTGCATATTTAAAGTGTTTACATGAACTACTCATGCCTCTGGCTTTTTAAACACTCAAATGTCACAAAGTAAAATTTGCATTGACCTGACAAATGCAACCAAGATGGTGAAAATAGATATTTTATTGTCAGAGGGAACAAAAAGCAAATCTCAACTAAAAGTGTAAAAGTGTGTAAGGCCGGTGCTGTCTCCAGAGTTAACTGTGATTCTGTCAGCAGGACAGAGAGTTGATCAGTCCCTTTCCTGTTCCTCTGCTCATCATCGGCAGCAAGTACGACATCTTCCAGGTAAAACACACTATTTGTACTCTTTTTAAATGATTTATTAAAAAAAGACACGTACACAGAATTATTATTAGATCATAAATTTCAGTAATATTTGTATATAAGATTTCCAATTTTCCCATCTGCTTTTCAGGAATTTGACTCTGACAAGAAGAAAGTTGTCAGTAAAACACTGCGTTTTATTGCTCATTACTACGTGGCCTCTCTCGTTGTAAGAACGTTTTTAATGCTCCTGCAGCACATTTGTATTTAACAAATAATTTTGCACTTTTTCATATATTTCTTATAGTTTGCTGTCTCTAACCACCGCTTTGTATTTGTGTTTGTGTCTCCTAATGCTTTGATTAGTTCACTAGCATCAAATCAGAGAGCCTTATATCAAAAACCAAGAGCTTCTTCTTGCACCTGGCTTTCGGTTTGGAGAGAGGGTGAGGAGGATAAAGCAACATTGAACACAAAGCAGTAATGGGCATGGGCTTTCATTTTAGATTATAGTGTCAATAGAGTTACTTTAATGTTACCACTAATGCTTGATAATACTAGATTTCACAGTCTCATTGCAGATTTATTTACATTTTTGTACTGTATAAAAATTGTATGATATAGAACAGGTTTTCATAAACAGTCTGAGCTTAGGATATTCACTTTAGTTATATAATCATGTGATGGGACAGCTCCAGATAGATATACACACTCAGAAGTCTATAATCTTTACCTTTGTTTATGATGGAGGTATTAGATATTGCATTTAAAGGAGCATGGCTGCTACTTACAACAACTGTCATTGTTTCTTGAAGGGAAAATGTGTGTTGCTCTCATTGAGAATTTCAAAAAAAATGTAAAATGCTGTCTATGTTAGGGTCTGTTGGTTAATGTTTTAGCTGTAATACTGTTTTTCTTGTTCTTTTTTTCTGTAATCAGGAAAACTGTTTCCTCTGACCCCCTCAAGCCGCTCATCATTCCAGCAGGCTCTGATTCCTTCGGTCAAATAGGTGAGCACAGCGCCCCCCAGTAGCCAAAAGTAGAAATGTCTTCAAGTTTTGAATAAACTACAAAACTCTGTGATGAAACAAAACATCTCCTTTAAATCCACCCTCCTTTATTTAACATTTGGTGTGATATTTTATTTAAAATCTGTTAATATAGGTTCCCCACCTACTGTCGATGTGGATATAACGTCTCTCCATGCTAAAAATCCAAAAGACCTCTGGAAGAAAGTGTATGAGCGTGTCTTCCCCCCAGAGGTAGTTAAGCTTCTGGCAACATGTTTGTCTTCTGCAAAATCCAACTTATGTAGACAAACTACTTTTTCTTTTGCATGATTTAAAAGCATCTGTTCGTCTAACCAACTTTGTCATTGCAGAGTACAAATGAGCAGAGAGAGCTAAAGGATCCAGCCAAAGATCCCCAGTACAGTGAGCCTCAGATTGATGCCATGAGAGCCCAGAAAGACCAGGTAATACTTTATATACATGTTTGCATTGCATTTATTTTGACAGACCTACTGCAGTCAAGTCTCTTGACTCATGAGTTGGCAGTACGGTGGTTAATCAGTGGTAATCAGAATTCCCATTCACTTATCTCAGATTCGTGACCCTGACTTTTGTCCTCCTTCTGAGGGGTAGCAAGTATTTAGGAAGATAATAAATCACTAAAGCATTTAACGCAAAATGAAGAAGATACGTTTCTGTGACATAGCACAGTTTCATTTGATAAAGGGATTAGACATAATGGCAGCCCAGATAAAAGAGGCTGTTAAGATATGTGTGTTTATAAAATAATAACCCTGCTTAAAATGACAAGCTCGTGGGATACAAAGTTACAAAAGCTAATGAATATATAATATATTAATAGTCAGAATAAAAATATATTGTATATTTCTTTTTTTAAACACTATTAAGGGCAGTCTGAAATTGCAAGGTCGAAATGACAGAAGGACTTCAGTCTCTGGATCCAGAAGGATATCTGACTTCAGTTCAGTTTGACATTATCCGATTTTCCTTATTTCAATTTTATATGAATTTGCAAAGATATCATGTGATGTCTAATTTTTCCATCTCCCAATAGTAAAATATCCCCCAAAAATTCCTGCATCCAAATCCAGATTTGTATTGTTGCGTTCGAGGCTGTGGTAAAAATTCAATGCAAATCTGTTCATATAACATTCTGAGTAATCCTGCATAGCTAAACAAACAAACATAGCTAAACAAACAGACAAATCAATCGAATGACATGGCCTGTTTGGCGTGGGTAACAGAGTTAAAAACTGTGTACGCTGTACAAAATATACAAATGGAGAAACTCATTCGACATCTTAAAGAAGGTTAATGTTCCAAAGTAACACTTTGTCCTTCAGTAGTCTGTTTCTAGTAGTGATTCTGTCTTGAAATGAACAGGCTGTAACTTTATATCCTGTGGTGATAAACTTAGAGATTAGCTGTCTTCATTCCTGCCTGCAATAGTGCCACTCTGAAACTTGAACTGCAGTAACCCGATGGAGTCACCGGCTGTTATCACTGACTGACTTTCACCTGGCGCTCGTCGTTTCACTCAGCCATTGTGTGGTCTGAGAACTCAATAGAAAAACAGGCTAAAGGTTAATTCCAAATAAGTCTTGAGAAACTCCTTTCTAGACAGCACCCTCTAGTCTGGATTAAAAAGAATCTCAGCAGATCATGGTAGTCAGAAATGACCTCTTTATTTGAGAGATAACACAATGAATTTAGAGATAGGTTTGCGAAGTAAAAATGTATAAATGCATAGTTCAGTACGAATACAAATAAAGACCAATCTTAAGAGTTTTAAGCTAATTAACTATAGTTCTGTTTTCCCCTAGTTAATGTGTATTTGTTGTAGTTTAGGTGCTTCAGTGTCTTGTGGTTATTTACACTGATATAAAAAAAAGAAAGTTTCACAGTACTGCTCTGAGGTGTGAGCACCTCTGTAGACGTAGACGTTTTGGCATTTTCGAAGTGTGGAGCATTCAGGCGTGTGCCAGTCGTCCCTGGAGTCAAACAAGGTCAGACGTGCAATGTTCAGCTGGAAAAAACCAGAGGGCTGCATCTCAAACTCGATACGCCAAAGTTGGCATGTTATACAAAAATATAAGACCCCCAATAGCGCAAAAAACTGCACATTCCAGGGTGGCCTTTTGTTGTGGGCAGTCTGAGGTACACCTGTGCACTACTCATGATGTCAGATCAGCATCCTGATGTGGCACACCTGTGAGGTGGGATGGATTATCTCAATATAGCAGATGTGCCCACTACCACACATTTGGACTGATTTGTGACCACTGTTTGGGAGGGATGGTTATATTGTGTATCTGGAATGAATTTTAGGTCTCTACGTCCATCCCATGGGGAATGGGAGCAGTAACAAAGGTGTTGCGTTTATATTTTTGTTGAGTGTATGTTAAAATTTATAACAGTAAAATTAGAACAAGATTGAAAACGTTTGCCTTTGGTGGAACCTTCCTTCATCTGCATCATCAGATTTAGTCTTGAGTATTTCTTCACAGTAGCGTGTGTTTTTGCATTTACCTGCACTGTTTTGATTTTCTTGTATTGCCTCAGTAATATGTGAAAAGTGTTACATCTGTCTGTTTTTCAGGAGTTGGAGCAGTATAAAAGGAATGCAGCGAAATCATGGAAAGGTCTAGAGCTGGAGACATGAGATATCTTCTGCTTTATTACACACATACAACATGTTATAATGTACAGGGTATATATATTCTATTTGTTTACTTTTGTATTATATTTTCTGTTGTACTTTTCTATAATTACATAAATAAATGCTGACATTTTAATCAAGAAAAATATAGTTTTAGCTTACCAATAATAATGTTTGTTCTTCCAAACAAAACAAACAAATTTATGTTTTTTTTCTTCCCGGCCATCAGTGGTTCTAGGATTAAGGTTACCACAAGAAAACTGTACATGCCATAAACATGCTCGTTTTTCAGGTAACATGTTTCAAGTAGTTTACAGAACATCTGCAGATGTTTAAGTGTTTTAATGTGCATGGCTTCATCCCAGTGAACAGAGATAAACCGTGCTGTACTACATTGTGTGCATCAAGTGTAAACATTTAAACTTATTCTAAGTGCTTATACTACCACTTTATTAGGTATACCTGTTAAAGTGCTTTAACACAAATGTTTAATCTGATAATCACGTGGTAACAATGTAAGACATTGAAATTCAAAGCGTGCATTTGAAAGTAAGAGGATTTAAGCGACTTTGATCATGACATAGTTGTTGGTGCCAGATAGGCAGGTCGAAGCGTTTCTAAAACTGCTGATCTACTAGGATTTTCCAGTGCAACCATCTCTTGGGTTTAAGGAGAATGTTCTGAAAAAGAAAATATGGCTTTTTGATTGTCAGAATGCCTCAAACTGATAGGAAAGCAACAGTAACTCAAAAGCGCTCGTTATGATAAGCAGAAGTGCATCTCTGAATGCGTAACACGTCAAACCTTAAAGCAATTGGGCTTCAGTGGCATCATGTGCCACTCCAGTCAGCTTAGAAAAGAGAAACCGAGGGTACAAATCACACAAACTCACCAAAAGTTTGGATTTCTGCTATGACATTTGCATGGTAGGGTCAACATTTGGCATAATCAGCAACAAAAACTAAACATGAATCCTGTCTTATATCAGTGGTTGAGTTTGTTGCTGGTGGTGTAATTTATTTTCCTAGCACACTTTGGGCTGCTACCAGGTGGCCATCATTTAAACAGTCTGTTGAGTATTGCTGAAAATGTCCATCCCTTTATTATCAAGAAAGCAAAAAGGGTACGGTGTACCTAATACAGTGGTGGGTGTAGGTCATCTCTGAATAGTGAATTTCATAACATAAATGCTTTATAAGCTTAACTTAAAAAGAAGATTTTACCCACAAAGGTGTGTTTGTGGGCTTAGTGACGCACAACCTTGTCCCTGATCTTAAAGCTAATTATGCCCAGCAGCAGCAGAGCAGGCAGGAAAGCGTAGAGGAGAACAAAGTCTAGTGTGTATCGGGACAATGCGCCAGGATAACCCTCCTCAATGATCTGATTGCCATGGGTGACCACACAAGCTCCCGGCAAAGATGTGGAATTATCTGTAATCACAAAAACACAAAAAAGTGTTAAGAGATTTCATCTTCTGAAAGTGCCTTTTAGTCTAAATGACTGTAAGTGCTGCTGAGTGACTTTGACCACTGATCCTGAACCCATCCTTTATAAATCAGTCTTAAAAGGACCAATAGCAGAAAGATCAAATGTAAGACAGATAATTGAAATCAGTTATTTCTAATGATCTTTCCTGCTTTATCCTCTACACTACTCGCAGAATAGTGTAGATATTGGCCAAATTAACAAAATAGCATTCCCTCTAGTATAGGATGATCCCATGTTAAAAATGAACTTACTGCATGTGAACTGGAGACCATGAAACTCCGTGACTATGAGCAGCTCACAGCTGTACTTCTGGAAAGTCAGGTAACTGAGCCACTGAAAGACCTGTGGCATCTGCTGGGTGCTCCTGTTGCAAAGAAGAGGAGAGGAAAGTGAGCATATGTCCTGAGAGTTAGCATTATTATACCTTCATTTTCAATAAATTCTAAATCACAAGTTTTCTCATCATAAAGTTAAGCATATTTGGGATTTTACCTTAGAAAGCCAGATCCCACCACTATCCCTGCAATATTGAGTAGAGCCACTCCAGTGTTGACCATGTTAGGGTCTTGGACCACACCTAGTAGCACCACAGTCAGCAACTCACCTGATGAGAGTGGAAAAAAACAAACAAACATGAATATGTGCAGCTAAAAGATAAAGAAAGTGGAAACGTGGCTATTAAATGCATTCAACCAATTTGTGCCCCCCAAAATAGCACTTTACCCTTTTATTTAATTGGCTCACCTATAACATGCGGCACCAGAACTACAGCAGTGAAACACAGGAAGCGCAAACCTTCCGGATGCATCCCCACTGTCCTGAGAGCAAAGCAAGGCAGAGACAATCACACAGGAGAGACATTGATGACTATGAAACCAAAATCCTTGAGTGGATAAATGTGCTTCTTCCACCGCCAACACAAAAACACATCAAGTTTATGACCAACCAGTAAAGGAAGGAGGTGAAGATGAAGACACTCAGGATGCTGAGGGGCAGGATGTGGAAGATGTAGGCCAAGAACATTTGCCATTTAGTGTAGAGTCCATCCTGACTCTCCTGATCACCGATGGCTCGCAATGCTGGGACTGTGAGTATAAAAACAGAAAGGGTGCAAAAAAGATAAAAGTGACTTCTGGTCCATTCGATATAAAATCAACCAAATCTGAAAAAAAAACAACAACAAAAAACAAACCCTGACCCTATTCCTTTATTTTTTAAAGAGTAACTTTATTATATTTAATAGATATAAATTAGATAAATGAATACTGTCAAATATTGATGCCTGCCAAATCTGAGACTGATTATTCAAGGGATATAATAATGCTGAGTGATTGTGCACATGCACATGTATGTATAAAAGGCTTAATGTTGTTTTGCTTGCAGTTTTTAAATTTACATTAAACTGGGAAAAATATGATGATTTCAAGAGTACAAAACCCAGAAAAATTTCTTAAGTGGAGTTTTACCTTTTCCATATTTCATTCAGTTCCAGTACTTTAAAATCTGCATATTATAATGAACAGTTCATTCTGTTCTATTGTCTCATAACTGAAAGCATGCATATGAAAACAAAATATATCAAAAGGGCTTTCCTTTAACAGGATGATGGCGATTATACATTTTTGCAATCGCTCCATATTTCAGGTGTTCTTGTTTTTATGCCAAGAATTTACCAAGACAACTTGATGGGCCTGTTTCTTTAAAAAAAAAAAAAAAAAAAAAAAGCTTTTCATTGAATCCTATCAGTTGTTATCTCTGAGACTGAAGGTCACAATGATATCCCCAAGCACAACCTCTGATTGTTTGAGTGTTTACAGAGGCTGACTTCAGCTCAGCCCAATCGTTTATCACATCTATTCTCCTCAGTGTCTGTGAGGGCTGGAGACCTGAAGCCAAGATTTTAGACTATGTTGATACAGTCATAGGAAAGAGAAAGTATACTCTCTTAGGTTTTATATATCAAGACATAATAAAAATCATCTGGTCCTCCAAATTAGGTAAATACAAGCGCAGATTAAAAACAACAGATGACATATTGCACCATGTTATTATTAACTAAACCAAAATGCAGAAGCAGTACATGAAAAACTAAGTACATCTTTACTACTGCCAAAGGAGGTAAGTAGCAGGTAGGTGCTGATGATCAAATGCACACAGTTAATTAAACATCAGCATGTCCAATCATCCCTATCTATGCCAAACAATAAAGATGTTAGATATAATCTTTAAGAAGTAATTATTATAGGCTTATAAAGACATCATTCTACAGTGAGAAAGAGTTCAAAACAGTTGGCAGCCTTCCCAGGAGTGGACGTCGGAGCAAATTTATTTTCTATGCTCATGGAAACTGCAAAAAACCCCACAGCTGCAATTCAGACTCTACTGAGCCCGGTTAGCATAAAATAGTTAAAAGTTTACGTTCAAGACAGCACACACACACACACACACACACACACACACACACGCACACGCACACAAAGAAAAGTAGACTGATCAAGTATGGCTTGTTTAAAAAGGGTTTCCAGGGGAAAATCTCTTCTCTCTACATGGCAGCACAGTGTACTGTAGGTTTAAAGTTGCAGCTGAAGACACCACGAGACATCTGGAACAATGTCCTTGGTGGAGATGTTTGGCTGTAAGGCACAGTGTCACATTCTGAGAAATCCAAACACAACATATCCACACAAACACCTATTAACTGTCAGCTGTGGGAGTGGAGGGCATTTGATTTGGTTTGAGTCAGACTGACAGTCTTACAGCTACAGCTTGGCTAACAGAATAATAGGACAATGATCCCAAGCTCAGCAGCAAATCTCTAACAGAATGGCTCTCTAGAGACAAATGCCTGCAAACCTCAATGAACTGAAGCAATGCTGTAAAGAATAGTGTTCAAAAAATCCCTCCGTGTGAGAGACTGATGTAGTAAGACTGCTAAAGGTGGTTTTACAAGCTACTGAATCATGGTGTACTCAATTTTTTACAAAGTGCTTCTGCTTTCTGGCCTATATGATGACACTGTGTGATATGTCAAGTGTTGTTTTTCATCTGAGGTTTATCTCTACCTGTCAGATCTGGCAAGAACTGGAACATTTTTATTATGTTTTGATAAAACCTTGTAAATGACAAAGGGTGTCACCGACAGTAAGGAAATACAGCCAAGATGATTCATTCATCCATTCCTATCACTGAAACCCACATTCCAATAGAGCCTTTTTGGAAATAGTTGTATTTTATTTTGTCTATTGATTGTTGTCCTTTTCTTAACCTTACTTTTTCACTCATTAAATAAGTCTCCCAGATATTGAACAAAGCTACTAACGACCAAATTATTTGTTAAACCACAAATAAAAATCATAAATCTCTCTGACATTAAAAATAAAGTGGGTTAAAAGGCGGTCACAAGTCCTCTATAAAAGATCAAGACACTGCTGTGGTTGTAGTTTATAAAATGCTGACAGGAGACTTAGTGCAAATTTTTCTCTCCCTGTATTTGATGTTATCTTAAGTCAAAGCATGCATTATTAAAAAACCCATAAAACTGTTAATCATGGAAATCTATGTGCACACAATATTGTACTGTATTGTAGGTTCTCTAGGTTTGTAGGTAAAATGGCACTCGGGTTCATTGAGCTCTGAACAGATTAAAGGTCATGAACACCCAATGATCATTTCAAATATGTAAACTGAAGGATCTCCTCAGCAACTAAAGTATGACTTCATGCACGGTCTTCTAATAGACATTTTTTCTTTCATGTATTCTTATCTCCAATAGTCTACATACCTTTAACATCCAAGATTAAGCTAGACTTTACACAGTTTTGCCAAAGGTGACAAAAGTAAGTAAGAAATTAAAGTGATTTTACAACTGAATCAGGGGGAAGTGGCCTCACACACAGCTGCGATAAACATGCCTCATATCCATTTCACAGAACTAACAAGTACCCACCTCGTGGATTAAATGTTGTTAGAAACATGCACAGAGATGTGCTGTAACGTCACATAGATTAAGTGAATGTATGGACAACAAAGTCGACATTCACATTTTGTCTTTTGTCTTGTCTAATTGTTATTTTCAGCATTTTATACAGTTAAGTCCATACATTTTCAAACAGTGATACATTTTTTGTGATTTTGTTTCGGTACACCACCACAGTGGTCAAACAGTGCAATTTAGTCACGATGTCATTGAAGTGCAGATATTCAGCTTTAATTCAAGGGTTTGAACAAGAGTATTGCATTTAGCTGATTAGGAATTAAAGTCAATTTGAGATATTTTCAGAAGTTCAAAATTAATTGATACCTAATCCCTCTGTGTGTGTGTGTTTTCTATAAGCGGATAAAGGAATCTGGAGTTGATTCCAAGTGTTGAAACTGCTTTTATTAGCTCTTCATTGGATCTGTCTGTCCAAGAGAAGGAAGCCAACATTATCCTGAATCAAGAGTCAGTACTAGCACTGAGCAAAGCTGCTTCTGAGTTATGTTTTAATTTAGTCTTTGAATAAGAAAAAAATCATGTTTTCAAGTTACTGACTCAAAGTTTTTATCCAGCTTCCTCTTTTTTTTAAATATAAAACTGTCAGGCAACATCCTGGTGTTTGGGACGTGCAAATGTAAATGTACTAATTCATCCTGGTGAGCAGATGTTTGGTGTTGGCGGAACTCACAGAGAGCGACGGCGTTCAGCATGCCCGTGTATGGTGAAGCACCGATGCTCTGATAGATTATGCCGATGCGGTCCTGCACAGCACCCTTAGTGACGTCGATGTCTAAATGTATGACGAAGAAGGCCACAAATAGACCATAAATCAGGTTCTGGGATAGACGCATCAGAACACCCATCCTGTCTCTGGACAGGTTTCTTACTGTGCGCCTGCACACAGAACAGAAAGGCAAAATTAATGAGCAAATGTTTTACCTACTGATACCCTACAAAAAAATCATCATGATGCATGGAAGTAATCTGTATATGTTACATGTCTTTTATAAAGCAGCACACTAAGTGACATTTGTAATTTGTACCTGGAATATTGTGATCATATTTCAGTTTTAAATAGTGATTTATGGGTGGTGTGTACAAGCACACTGACCTGAGGAGAACTCCAAGTTTGGCAGCACCGCTGGGTGACTCTTTGCTCTTAAAGGGTATGGCGGGCTTGTCTGATCTCTGCAAGCTCTGCTCCATTTTTTCCAGCATGCTCTGGTAGATGGTAGACCTCTGATAGGCTGAAGTGATTTCATGCATGCGAGTGAATGTGGCTGCCTCCCTCTCGCTGCTGCGTGTGTCCACTGAGGTGAAGTCAACTGTTTGACATCAAATTGAATTTTTAATGTTCAAGCTATGGAAAAATCATCTTTTTAAAAAAAAAAAGAAGACTTATAATAAAAACACAACACCGTGCAGTGTGCTGGGTCCTGTCATACTGTACCATAGATGTCAAAGGGGTTGCAGTACTCTGGACACTCATATCCACATTGGCTGAAGAAATCCACCATCTCTTCTGTTTGTCCACAAAATACTAGCTCCCCACGACTCATTATAGCTATCCTGTTGAACACCTTGGAGGTAGACACACACAAAGAAACAATATTATTCCATCAGCATGTCTGTGAAGGTTCTCAGTCATCGTTGTCACAGGAGCTCGCAAAGAAAAGCGTCTGGACTTCTTTAAGTTGCTTGAAGATGTTTCACCTCTCATCCGAGAAGCTTCTTCAGTTCTAAGGTCAAATGGTGGAGAGTCCCAGATATAAACCTAGTGGGAGTATCCCCCCCCCCCACCAAAGAGGGACAAAAGGACCCCTGATGATCCTCTAATCATCTGAGCCAAGGTGTGAAAATGGGTGTGGGTCCCAATCAGCCAGAGTTTCGGGTGAGCTCATTGTGAAACCTGGCCCCTGACCTCCACAAGGAAGGTGTCCCACTCAGACCCATAGTCAGTAGCATAAACTCAGCCACTTATAACATTGCAAAACACCTTGCTACCATCCTTGCTCCTCTCGTGGGGAACACCCCACACCACATCAAGAACTCCACCGACTTCACCGACAAGGTTCAGAAACTTACCCTGGACCCAGATGAAACCATGGGGTCCTTTGATGTAGTCTCTCTCTTCACTTGCATACCCACCACAGCGGCCATGGAGACTGTCAGAAAATGACTACAAGAAGACAGCTCCTTAGAAGACAGGACCAACTTCACACCCGATCAGATCTGCACACTGTTAGACCTCTGCCTTACCACAACATACTTCAAATACAACGAAGGCTTCTACAGACAAAAACATGGCTGTGCCATGGGCTACCCCGTGTCACCTATTGTAGCCAACCTTTACATGGAGGAAGTGGAAAGGAAGGCTCTTGGCTCTTTCAAAGGAAGAGTACCCAGCCACTGGTACAGATATGTAGACGACACCTGGGTCAAAATCAAGACACAAGAAGTGGAATCCTTCACTGCGCACATTAACGCCGTGGATGAAAACATCAAGTTCACCAGGGAAGACACAAAGGACGACTGTTTGCCTTTCCTGGACTGCGCTGTGCACATTGAAGAGAACGGCAACCTCAACATCGAAGTTTACCGGAAGCCCACACACACGGACCAGTACCTCCCCTTTGACTCCCATCACCCTCTGGAACACAAACTTGGAGTAATTAGGACCCTACACCACTGGGCAGAACATGTTCCCTCTAAGCCTGAAGGGAAAAAAGAAGGAACACATGTAAAGGAAGCACTCAAAACATGCAGTTATCCTAAATGGGCGTTCATAAAGTCAGCAAAGAGGCACAGAAAAGAAGATCAGACACCAGCGAGGGAGGATAAGAAAGACAGACGCAACAACATTGTCATCCCCTATGTAGCCGGTGTATCAGAAAAACTCAGGAGAGTTTTCTCCAAGCATGACATCCCGGTGCATTTCAGACCCAGCAACACACTCAGACAAAAACTGGTTCACCTGAAAGACAAAACTCCAAAACACAAACTTAACAACGTGGTGTATGCTGTACAGTGCAGCGAGGAATGCCCAGACCTCTACATTGGAGAGACCAAACAGCCACTTCACAAGCGCATGGCACAACATAGAAGAGCCACCTCCACAGAACAAGACTCAGCTGTCCATCTGCATCTAAAGGTCAAAGGACACTCTTTCGAGGATGTCAACGTTCACATTTTGGACAGAGAGGACAGATGGTTTGAAAGAGGAGTGAAAGAAGCCATCTATGTCCACTGTGAGCGACCATCTTTGAACACAGGCGGTGGTTTACGACACCAACTCTCTGCCATCTATAATCCAGTTTTGAGATCCCTCCCCAGACGCCTTAACGCCCACTCACATCCTGGGCCATCTGACCTCAGGAATTCGCATGATAAGGTGGGGCCAGGTTTCACAATGAGCTCACCCGAAACTCTGGCTGATTTGGACCCACACCCATTTTCACACCTTGGCTCAGATGATTAGAGGATCATCAGGGGGTCCTTTTGCCCCTCTTTGGCGGGATACTCCCACTGGGTTTATATCTGGGACTCTCCGCCATTTGACCTTAGAACTGAAGAAGCTTCTCGGATGAGAGGTGAAACGTCTTCAAGCAACTTAAAGAAGTCCAGACGCTTTTCTTTTCAAGCTCCTTTGATTCCATCAGCATGCAACTTTTCACAAAACATTCACTATCAAAGGATCAAAGACTCATGTGTACAGTGTAACCAAAATGTTTTCTTAATATGTGTCTAATATATGAAGTGGTGTAATTCTGATAAAAAAACAAAACAAGTTCTTTAGCTGTGAGTTAGATAAATGTAGCTGATGTTGGCACATAGGTGTGAGTTTGACTCTACAAGCCATTCATTCTCTTTTTCACCAGTTCTTCTCAAAAACCCACCCTGAAGAGCTCAGAGCGTGGTTGGTGGATAGTTACTATGACGATACGGTCTCTCCTGGCCAGCTCTGCCAACAGCACTACAATCTGATTGGCGGTCATGCTGTCCAGACCAGTGGTCGGCTCATCCAATAGGATCACCCCTGCAACGACAGCATCCCAATGACATCACTGCTGTCACTGCAGGTTTGTCACGCAGTGAAACACTGAGAATAAGTGAAAGGCAGGACAATAACTTTTTCCTTCTAAGTAAAAACTCTCAGATGTACTTTTTATTAAGTGGCACATTGCAGGACTCTCTGTGGAGCCGACTTAACTTGCGGAGATAAGTGAGTTCTCTTTTTTTTAGTTAATTACTCTAATTAGGACAATTAAAAGATTGGCTCTTCGCATTATGAAAGCAGAGTGGAATTAGCAGATACTTTAATTGTGAGATTAATTCATTTCCTGGTTGATTGGAGAGTCACCGAATGGGAACTCCTCATTACTCTGTGTGTGTGAGTGTGTTCATGGGCATTTTAATCCTGAATGAGGACTGAGACCCTCCATCCTCCCCAGAGGACTGAAGTCCTGATAAACTACACCTGGGATACACACACACACACACACACACACACACACACACACACACACACACCACACACACACACACACACACACACACACACACACACACACACACTGAGGTGGGCTTCTGCTCATTCCCCTTACGGTGTGATAACCCAGTCCTTTATTACTCTTCTCCATCTCTCCCTTTTCTCTGTCTCTTCTTACTCCTGTCTCACTTAGATCCTTTTGTTTTTCTCCAGTGTGGACTTCATAACTCTTCTGGGGAGAGACAGGTTATGTGGTGAACTTTCCACTGTTCTCATGCGTCTGATCCTTCTGCCTCCCTCTGCTGCATTCTCCCACAGTCGTGGGAAAAAAGAAAGTTTTCACGGGACTATATGCAGTCCTGTTTTGGCAGTTTGCTAGTCTGACAAACAAGCTGCAGCAAATCTACAACAGAATGACTGAAAAAGAAAATAATCAAGGTGGTGCAAACTTTCCTTTTCACGACTCCACCAAAGACATATTTTGAAACATTTTATGAAAGCATGTTATATATAATTATTTTCTTTTATCTGCCAAAGTCTTTGAAAATCACTTCTAATCCCTCTTATTATCTATTTTACATCTATTAAAAGTGAAGATTTGAGTGATTAATGACTTTTACTCTGCGTCACCTCATTATTTTGATATAAACCGACAGCAAATGTTTGCTTTGGAGGAAACAGGTTGGTCAGAGATGAACTTGTGTAAATCTCCTCAGGTGATCTCCTGAGGTGCACTACTCACTTGGGTCCTGAAGTAACTGACTGGCAATGGAGACCCTTCGGCGCTCACCCCCAGAGATCCCAGGGAAAACCTGACCTCCAATAACACTGTGGGCCACGTGACTAAGGCTCAGCTCAGCCATCACTGCTGACACCTACATGGGAGCCAGAGGTCAAGGTTCAGGTGAGACAAGAGTTACAACTATTAGCAAATCTACTAAAAAAGGGCCTGCAGGAGATATTATACATTGATCAGCTAAAACTTTGGAATAAAATCCCCTCATTATTATGAAAAGATTTGCTGTGAACTCTTCAAATAATCACCCTGCTCATGGGAACAATACTCAGAAATTTGCTCAGGGGTTTGAGTCTGACCTCAGCAACAATCTACACAGTCTAAAAAAATAATGTTCAAAAGAACAAGAAAGAAAAAACTAGAAGCAACCAGCACCAGAAAAAAACTCATCTTGTTTCCACTTTAAACTTACAAGATCCAAAGGACCCACTGCTGGTGCCAAGCACCACATGAGCTTCATTAGACCTTGATGAGTGTATTTGCTCCACAAGATTAGGAGAAGCAATATTTTCCTGTTTTTACAGTTTGGAAATATTTCAGAGCGAGGGACTCAAACAAAATATTAGGCTGAGAACAACTGACCTGCCGTTCTTAAATGTCAGGTCAGGTACTCTTTTTTTAAAAATGGGCATTTGCAGCATTTATGTGCTGTAAGCAAAGAGATCTGTAACAAATTGTAACACATTCTCAGTCATCTTGATGCTGCACACGACTCTCTGTGAAGCAATAACTCAGCCATACTTAACTAACCTAAAATATAAAACAACACAGCAATGCACCTTCTAAGATTAAGCTGATCATCCAAATAAGCACTGAAACTGTTTGTGTGCTGACATCTTAGTGGATACTGATATCCATCAGCCTGTAATTTATTTATTTATTTATTTTTTGGGATATGTTCTGTAGCAGGCAGAGATGCCAGGTTTAAGAAAATAATGAAAGAAATACCCAGACGCAGCTCTAAAGTCACCTTTTTCTTGATAGCTTCAGCCGAGCGTTTCCGCAGGGCCAGCTGAGCTGTGTAGGTCAGAGTCTCCTCCACTGTCAGATAACTCAGCAAGTTATCGCTCTGGAAAAGAATGGTAGAAAGAGAAAACAGGGCATTAACAGAAAAGAAACTAGACACAAAAAAACACTGTAAATTGTGATTTGGTCACCTTAAAACTAGAAACTACCACCTCTATTCCTCAAGGAGATGGATTAAGAAAACATCTCAGTATTTCTCTTGAGTGGTCATCAGTAAACAAATGGAAGTATATGTTTGGACTGGATACTTTTATGTCACACTCTCTCCATCTATAGCATCTTTGTAGCACATCCCCGTACAGTGAGCATACCGGTATATCCTCACAAACGTCTATGTTCATATATGCCAGTGCGACCCATCTGTAATATACCTTTGCCTCAGATGTGTGCATACACACAGGCACAGGCGCATGACTTAAACCAGCTGAACCTGCTGCCTGCTTCAATTAACACATGGCGCCTCCCAATCCCACTTCTCCTTATTCTCTCATCTGAATGACTTTAATATGAGGAGCTCATATCACCTCCTCATCTACAGCTTAGCAGCGGAAGTTAATGACGAGGCTTAGAGAGCAGAAGGGGGAGCTATCAGCTAGAGGGGAGAGATGATTTGAAAAGAAGCAAGGCTGGTTTTAAACCAGTGTTTTTAATTCAGGCTTTGGATACACTTGAGCACCTCTCATTGCGAGATTACATATATGAGGAGGCTATCAGGGGTCTTAAGTTAATTTCATACGGAGGCCAGGGCAGCTTTTCAGGAGTTACTGCAGAATGTTCATTGAGTTTGTGGCGGTTTGTACAACCACAGGCAAAACTAAATACATACAGGCTATGTGCATGAGGCCAGCTGCAGTTGAAACTGTAGTGGAAAGTTTAATGAGTGTTTGTGTGAACTACAGGAAGGTGAAATGTGCATGAACTTATTTGCTAATTACTTTAAACTCTGTTCAGTCTCCCATTAATCATTTGTCTAACACGTCCACTGCTGGGTTTCAACTTCTGTTAAGTGACAATTGTGACAATTATGAATTGGGAATAAATTGTCCTTTATTAGAAGTCATGTAATTTCAACTGCTTTGACTTTTTGTTTGTTATCCATCTGATTGTTAGCAGGATTGCTCAAAATTTAAAAGATGGGATTGGGCCCATCTTTTAAATTTCATTTGGGTTTCAATCCATGAATTCTTTACCATTGTGAAGGTATGTCTTACTACTATGCACACACTGACACTCTAATGGATGCACTGGAGTCAGTTTGGGGTTCAGTATCTGTAATGTTTGGTGAATGCCTGTGGACCCTCTTTTGACTTGTGTAGATGTAGCTGGAAATTATTGTATTTATTTTTTTGTGAAAAAAAAATGTTTAGAGGCTTTTTGGACGTTACTAAGGATTCAGTTTGTCAAACTGATATTTTATTTTAGCCTTACCCTTTCCATCCACTCGTGTGAAGCGGTCACTAGCTAGCATGCACATCTGAGTGTGTGCGAGAGTATGCAACTTAATAAATGTAATAATAATTAATAATAAACTTAAACGGTAATAGAGGAAGTTTTTTGTTGAACCGTTGATCATTCAGGTGTGCAGTGATTTTAAACCAGGGTTCAGTATTTACACAATGACACTTTGGCCAAATATTGAACGTGAGGATCCAGTGATCGAACCACTCGAACTCCTGACCCCCAAAAAACTGATGTTGTGAAAGGATTAGAATCCGAAATTTGAACAAAGTATGGAGGTCATGCAGTCTTAGACGGCTTTTCTTTTGTTTCTGTGTATATTATTACCATTTAAATGTGCTTTTTATGCAGCTGTTTAAAATTACACAGTAAATTGTTTATAAATGTACATGTTTTTTGTAATAAAGCAACAGAAAAGCGTATGACGAGTTTAAAAATGTCAAAATTGATATGGTAGTTAAGGATATTAAGCAACCCAAGGCTTTTATTAACTTAAACAGAGAAACAATTTTCTTATAAGTGTAAATAAAAGTCTGTTAATTTAACTTAAACACAATTGTTGTGTTATTTTAACATTTATTGTATGTAATTTATGTAATACCTATATGTAACCTAATAGTTATTAACACATAATATTTTATATGTTTATAATATTAACACATATAACACTATGTAATATTAACATTAATATTACTTTTAATTATTTATGAATGCTTATTATATCAATATTGTATCAATAGAAATGCAATACTGGGATAATAAGTAAAAGCTATGAGTTAAATCTTGATGCGTGGACGTTTCTTTGTCTTACCTGCAGCACATAGGAGAAGCAGTCCTGATACTGCTCTTGCTTCAGTTTTCTACCATTAACGAAGACTTCTCCCAGCAGCGTGCCCTGGTTCCCAATCCGCCCTGAGATGGCATCCAGCAATGTGGTTTTTCCTGAGCCTTTATAATGAAAAGTGCAGATAAAGACACATATGCATAAAACACTCATGATTTAACTGATTTTTAACGCTTCCTGATAAAAAACGTTGTATTTCTTTTTCACTTTAAACATTTGGCTCTTGGATTGAACTGAACCTCGAACCTGAGTTGCCCAGTATGCCCATGATCTGGCCACTGTCAACATGAAAGGAGACATCATTCAGGATCTGACGAGTCCATCGTTTCCTGTAGGAGGGTAAGTCCCACCACGGACCCACACGTTCACTGTGAAACACATGTATATATGCACACACGCTTAAGGACAAGGACAGTATTTTTGATATTAGTATTTTATTTTTTTCAACACGATGTCTATCTCGGCTGTGGGAAGAATCAGCTCTTTATGAACAATCAGATAATCAGACAATCACAGTCAAGTAATAATGAGTAAATTAAGTTAAATTCTCTGAGTCTGTTTTTGAGTTACTCGTGTTGGTTGTCAGCAGCACTTACCTGACTGTGTAGGAGATCTTTCTGACACTTAGAGAACAGGTGGGCCCTGATTGCTCCTCTCTGCTGTCTCTCCACACATCTTTCTTCACCTCCGCCACAAACCTGAAGGACTCTTTTACTTTCCCGTTCTGCGGCTCCTCCATCTGCATTGAATAAAATCTGTTCATGTCTCCTCCAGGTCTGTGTCAAATCTGTTTCACATCAGATTGTTCATATTGTTTCAGTCCCAGACTTTGTCTTCTGCGCCTGTTGCCTGCACACAGCAGAAACGCGAGATCAGTAGTGACTCTCTGGAAGCGTGAGCGCCGCAAATGTCATGTTATCTCAGAGAACTTTGATCAAAGGTTGTATAATGAAGACAAAAAGCACACATGCTAAGTCAGTTCACAGCCCTTCAGTGTGGACTCAGTCCTCGTATTGTCGGCTGCTTCCCAAAAAAGCTGTGACTGACAGGATAAAGCAGAGGGCGAACTGACATGACATGAACTCGGATGCTTCAAGAAGAAAGAATTGTGAACTAGAAGGGAGAAGATCTTCAGGAGGACGTGAACAACTGGAGACACAAAGCAGCAGACAGAGAGGAAAATAAAGACCCTAACAGAAGAGGAAAAGAGGAGTATTGACCTCTCTAACCTGCAAATTTTAACCATGGACAATGGCAGTGACCTTATACACACAAACGACTACTCACAGGTTTGTCAGGTCAAAATATGCAAATCTTAGCTCTCCTAAAGAAAATGACCAATCCAGGTCTTAACTTTGTGCTGTTTTACTTTATTTATAGCCCTACCAGCCATTAAACTCCTCTCTTTGACTGAGTATAACATGGGATTTTATTAACTAATCTGAAGTAACCTAAATCAATTTATGATCACTAGTGTGCTCAACCAGTACTAGAAACTTTACTTTACGTGGGTTTTTTGTTTTTTCTTAAAAAAAACAAACTTATTTATCTATAGAAAAGAATTTGATTGATTTCCTAATATATCATTTTAACATTTTGCTGAAAAACTGGAATTTTTCCCTGAATGCACTTAAGTGCAAATTAATTTAGAAAAAAACTGTAATTTCAAATAGGAAATGTTGAATTGGATAATTGGTTGGAAAAACACATGGATGGATAGATGGTTTAGCAAGCTCTGTTTTTCTCCTATGTCAGTTTCTGCATCGGGCATGTTCTGGTTGCAACGGCGGGATCAGCAGTGACAACATTTCCGAACTCTATGATGCATTTTGTCGAGATAAATATCCTTAAAAATGCGACCAGAATGCTCTGAAATCTGGATGTTTATGCAATGAGAACCCAAATGAACCATTTAACGTTATTTGTAAAATTATTTAACTCATTAAGTCCAGAGTAGACTGCTTCAGTACATGAAGTCTGGTAGGCACTAAGGTCACGATCACACCTGGTACCTTTTGCCTTTCCTGGTGTCATTACACTGGCTTCCTGTTCAGTTATTATTGCTTAGCTATAACATGTCCACTGCTGGGTTTCGTTTACTCAAGCATAAAAAAATGTTTTCTATCAAATGGCCAGAAATGCATAAACTTCTGTTAAGAAGACAACGCAGACTCACTGCTTAAATATGCTAACCCCAGCAAACCCAAGTTGTTTGCTTGCCAGCAGCTTTTACCAGTTTCAGACCAAGCTTTCCCAGTTACAGCACTGAAATCCAGGTCCTTTTTCCTTCCAGTGTTCAAATCAGGATTTGTAACATATTTTTGATCGTGCCCAGTTAAGTGTCTCATTAATTTATACATTCAGTAAAATATCAAATTATTTTTCACTCATTTGTTTAATGGCTTAATTTGGTTGTAAATGTATTAATTGCGTTCTTTGTTTTATTACATTCACGACTCACATTTTCACATCTATCTGATGTCCGACCTCGTTTTGCTATACAATGAAAAAAAATCAGTAAAAAAAACCAAATATGTATTTGTTTTTTTCAGCCAGTACATTATTATTTTATAGAAGCTTCCATGAGTGATAAATGATCAAATTTGATGTGTGGCTAAAAAAGTCGTTAATTTTAAAACAGAACTGTATGTTATAATCTACACCATGTAAACTAGATTAAGTGGCAGGATGCTGTTAATCTCAATTTGAACATTTGTATTTTTTTTCTTCTGCAACTGAACTATTGGGTTTATTTGAAATTGGACTCTGGTCACACAGGCAGATATTTGCACATACAGTACAAACAGACACACGCAGGTAGACAATCAAACACACAAGTTAATGCGTGTAACAATTTTTTTCCATAAAAGACTAAATGACAAAAGACAAAATCACATTTTCTAATCACATCCAACTAATGTGTGGCCACAGGTTTATTATCTACTGTACTGTTTGTTGTTACTAACTAAACCCAATTTTGTGGTGTAAAATCAGCATATCTGTAATTCTGATTTGAAACTTTGAAATAAGAACATCTTGTTTCTCATAGTTTATAAGGTATATATAGGTCTATATATATAAAAACATTTAGTACATGTATCCTGGTCTGTATGAAACTTATTGACTTGCTTGCTTCGCATTAACAGCATCAAGACAGAGAGTTATTCTCATCTGAGGAGGACAGCAGTCTCTACTTCACCTACAGCGGAGGCTGCAATGTGCTGGAGGTCAAAAACCTTTGCTATGAGGTAACTATAGGTCACCTGCTCTTATCTTACATGAGTTTTCTCAAGCTCCTGACTGGTTCATGTGTATACATGCTGCAGGTGTTCATCGTGTACATGTGTTTATGTTCACAGGTGGATACAGCAGCTCAGATCCCGTGGTACGAGAGGCTGTCAGAGTTCAAAATGCCGTGGGAAATTAAAGGAAATAAGCAGACAGCCATCAACAAGCTGAGCCTCACTGTCCACAGCGGACAGATGCTGGCCCTTATTGGCAGCTCAGGTGATGCACAAAGATTTGAAGTATTGCTTTATTAAATAAAGTAATAGATATGCGTTGTTCCACCAGAACAGTAAAGAAAAAACTGCATTTTCTTGAAGAATAAATGTGTGTTAAGTAAAAATAAGTAGAAAATCTGCTAATTTGGAAGACTCATAGATGCATTTCTCCGGTTCTATATTGCTTATGGTTTGTTTTTTTGAACATAAGCAAAGATGAGAATGTCTTGAATTCAATATGTTTTCAGGTTGTGGTAAAACGTCTCTGCTGGACATAATAACTTGTCGGGATGAAGGAGGCATCATGAAGTCCGGTGAGATTCTAATTAATGGGAAGCACAACACGCCCCAGCTCGTCAAGAAAAGCATCGCTCACGTCCGCCAAGACGATCGGCTTCTTCCTCACCTCACCGTCCGAGAGACTCTCTCCTTTGTTGCCAAACTGAGGTTGCCCACTCACTTCACACAGGCTCAAAGGGACCAGAGGGTAAGATTAAGACTGGTCAATAAATGGGACTCAAACTATTTCCATAACAGTATTTGCATGATTGTTTGGACTGGCAGGTTCTTGTTTATCCATTTTATAATAGAGCCGTTGTCAGCATGTTTATCACATTCTCGTTAAGGCATGCCCTTTTAAACTCTTCAGAGTTTTTGTTGAACAAACACGTGTTAAATGATAAGAATGCTTGTATGTGTCCAGATAACAATGACTAACAGTGTCTCTGGTTGCTGTCTGTCACAGGTGGATGATGTTATCGCAGAGCTGCGGTTGCGGCAGTGTGCACACACCAGGGTGGGAAACAACTACATCAGAGGGGTTTCTGGTGGAGAGAGGAGGAGAGTCAGCATAGCTGTCCAGCTTCTCTGGAACCCCGGTGAGAGATATTAACACAGAGATTAATTAATGTGGTCCCCTGAACTGTCATTTATGTTGTTAAGACAGGGCAATGACTCAAACTGAAGTCCCAATCCAAGCAGCAGCTTTTATATATGGCACACTATTTTAATTGTGTCCTCTATACGCCACTTTGCAACCCACCTCCAGTGCCTCCTTTCCATTTAGCATCTGAGTGTAATCAGTGTCATATATGTTGTTTTTATTGCAACTTCTAAAGTTACTATAGATATAACATTTTTAACCTTTGTGTTTATGCGAGTTTTAAATGTTTCAGCTCTAAACAGGGTATTTCATACCGTTTCTGAACATCTATAAACTACTGGGAAGTGACACGAGTGTAACACTTCTTCCTGTGAATAACAAACACATTTGACTAATTACTGACTTTAACAATCATGATTCCTCTATTATTTTCGAGCTCATACTGTTAAGATCTGTTATATAAAGAACAGGGTTTAACAGAGGTGATAGATTGGTCTATTTCCCCTCTCAGGTATTTTGATCCTGGATGAACCCACATCAGGTTTAGACAGCTTTACCGCTCATAACTTGGTGATCACACTGTCCCGTCTGGCTCGGGGAAATCGTCTGGTCCTGCTTTCAGTCCACCAGCCTCGATCAGATATCTTTCAGCTCTTCGACCTCGTCGTCCTGATGTCTTCAGGTTCAGCTGTTTACTGCGGTGCAGCTCGTGAGATGGTGCCTTACTTCACTGCTCTGGGACACCCCTGCCCACGATACTGCAACCCCTCTGACTACTATGGTTAGTAAGTGTGTCAAAAGAGAATTAAGTGCTTCTTCCCAGCATGCAATAACATATTCTTACCAACCCCATGCTCACTGGTAACTTAAGGAAAGCTGGGACCCAACAATTTACCACTAATTTTGCAAAAGAAGCATTTGTTTTCATCTTAATGATAAATACTACATCTCTTTGTGTTTTTCATTCTTTTAAACCTATTTAAGCCTCATGTTGTTGGTGTCCTGTGTCTTTTATGTGTGTGTGTGTGTGTATCCAGTTGATCTGATCAGTATAGACCGGCGCAGTCCAGAGCGAGAAGCCGAGTGTTTGGAGAGGGCCAGAGTTCTGGCTGAGCAGTTCATGGAAAAGGTTCGTGATACTGACGACCACATGTGGAAAGCCGCTGGGACTGATGTAGCGCAAACCGACAGGTGATCATGTTTTTGTGTGAAAGTTTGGCTTTTTTAAAATTTTATTTAAACAGTAAGTAGTGATAATGAACCAGCATTTTTCTAATAAAGCATAAGATTTTCTGTATTTTTTGTAAGAAATAACACCACAATATCTCTGCTTACAGCTTTCCATATATAGGGATTTACTGTTTTTTGTGATTACCTGTTGTAGATGCTTAAAACTCCTTTATGGTCATGCTTAAGCTGTGGACCAAACCTTTAAAACCCAGACTAACCCATCCATTACTCTTTTTTCCCACACACAGCAGCCCTCAGCAGCCAAGCAAGAGAAAAGAAGATGAAGTAATAACTATTTCCAGGCATGAAAACAGACTGCCAGGCAAACTACACCAGTTTAACACCCTCATCAAGTACGAGCATGAATGTTTTGGAGCACTCAAATCTATGTGACTGAATATGAACACTGACCTCTCTCCTCTTGTTCATCAGGCGTCACATGTATAATGACTTCAGAGACCTGGTCACCCTATTAGTTCACGGCTTCGAGGCCCTCCTCATGTCGCTGCTGGTCGGCTCTCTCTACTACGGGGCAGGAGAAACCCGCCTGTCCATTCAGGACACCGTGTCTCTTCTCTACATGATCGGAGCTCTCACCCCATTTGCTGTGGTGCTGGACGTCATAGCTAAATGTGAGTAATAAAGCAGTTTGAAAGGATAAAGCCAGTAATAAGTCTCACTGAGGTTGTGTTTTGATTTCTCTATGCATTTACTTTAAATTATTTAAGTGTTTTATGTTATAAATGTTCACATGTAATAAGTATCATAAAAAAATTATCTGTTTAAAATAAAGCAAAAATCACTGAAGGCATTTCAAGTTGTGACCTCTGCATTTGCAGTCATTTGCAGATGTCCACAATTTCATTGTACATGCGCAATGACGAAAGGGCTATTCTATTCTATTCTATTCTATTCTATTCTATTCTTTGAATTAATGATGAACACTTTAACAGAGCAGGTAAAGGTAGGATGGTTCAGAATGGAAAGATTATCAGAGTTATCAGACAGATTTGCGTTCTTTAACCCTGAACTTTATGACATCCAGCCACATGTACAGTGTAGAGGTGTCTAGCCATAACCATAAAAAGTCAAGTTTAATTCAGGTCAAGGTCAGAAGACACCAAAAGATAGAAAAATTATGCCAGGCTCACTTAGAATTAAATACTGTGACTCTAACTGCAGAGAGAAAATTAAAAAAAATCTCTGAAACTGCATTTTATCCAGTATCATAACATTTATGTAGAGAGACATTGTGCTATATATTCATGCCCTAACCTAATACAACTCTTTGACATCTTAGTTTTTAAGAAAAAAACAAACTGCCTGGCTGAGGCTAAATACAGCTCATGAAGCTGATCCTACTGCATGTATTGTGAACTGAGTGTCGTTAGACTGAATGCTCTCTGCAGGTCACACAGAGAGAGCCATGCTTTACCACGAGCTGCAGGACGGCATGTACTCTGTGACCTCTTACTTCTTTGCCAAGGTAAAGTCCAGTGATAAAACTGAATCTCCAGCAGGGGCCAGTCTTGTTCCATGCTGGAGTCACTGTATGCTGAATAGTACTACAAGTATGTTTTATGCATTCTTGACTGTCGTGTATTTTTGAATATATGCTTTTTCTCCATTTTCAGGTTTTGGGGGAGTTACCAGAACACTGTGTGTTCACATTAGTCTATGGTCTGCCCATCTATTGGCTGGCAGGACTTAACAAGGCGCCAGACCGTTTCCTTCTGAACTTCTTGTTAGTGTGGCTGATGGTTTACTGCAGCCGGGCCATGGCTCTGTTTGTAGCTGCTTTGCTTCCCACCCTGCAGACTTCTGCCTTCATGGGCAATTCTTTGTTCACCGTCTTCTACTTGACTGCAGGCTATGTTATCAACCTGGAGAATTTGTGGCTTGGTGAGGAATTATTTGCGTTATAAACCGTAAACAGCAGGCGACAGCTTCGGAAAGAAAAATGAGCTGGTCAGCATTTAATGTTTGTTCATGTTTTTTGTCTCCACAGTGGCATCATGGCTCTCTTATGCCTCATTCATGCGCTGGGGTTTTGAGGGCATGCTGCAGGTGCAGTTCAGAGGCAACGATTATTCCGTCACCATTGCAAACATGTCTATCAATGTTGATGGCATACACGTGAGTTAAACACTATCATTTCAACTAAAGTTATGATTTGTTTACACATTACTGTTAGGTTTGCTATTATCTGTACAGATATTAAATCTTTAAGATTTATAGGACTAAACAAATCAGACCATAAGAGAGTTATCAGGACTGTTAATGTTTTTAAGGACCTGCTAATTCTTACTTTAATGGACAAATCCATTTGATGAACATTTTTCTCCTCTAATCCTTTCTGTACGTCATTCAGGTGGTGGAGGCCCTGCACATGAACCAGTACCCGCTGTACTCTTGCTACTTGGTCCTACTTGGAGTCTGTCTGGGCTTCATGGTGCTCTATTTCCTGTCCCTAAAATTCATCAAGCAGAAGTCCAGTCAAGACTGGTGAACAAAACTGAGAAAAACCAAACGCCCTCTGACATCATCAGGGTTTTTATTTTGCATAAGTGGAAGGGAGGTTCTAGTTCGGCTGGTTTCGATACCAAACTTTCCATTTTATTCCTCTTTAGACATTTAATTCAAATGCTATAAAAGTAAAATGCATGCATGATTAAAATGTTTAGATTTTTGCAATTTCAGCATCATAAACTTTACCTGTGTAATGGGAAAAATATTCATAAAATACTATATTTACTCATCTGAAATATTTCAAAATGCTTCCATCGTTTACGGTTTTAATCTGCCAACAGAAAAAGATTTACAGAAGAAAAAGTTGAGCGTGGTGATGAAACAGTTTGGAGTCGCAGTGCCGCTGCCTGCTGCTGGATGGCAGCAGAGGACTGTCGTAACATTGATTTGAAAATAATGAACTTTTCTCTCGTTCGCCCTCTTTTTCCCAGGCATGGCAGATGATTAGAGCGCTACTTTAGCAGATATCAATCTGCAGCTTTTGCTTGTTCCATTTTCGATATTCTCAGCGTTATCTTTTTTTTGTATATGTGAAGTTATTAAGCATATTATTAAGACAGAATACTGAGCACTGAAGAAAGATGACCAAGAGAAATTTAGTAGGCCAACTCACACTCGGAAAAAACTTCTTGTGTAGACTGAATGCTTGTAAGCTGTGAGTTTTTGCACTGGTGCAAAAGCCTCTTAAATCTTTTTTCTAACGTGGTTTGAGCCCAAATTAGTAAAGTATCGTCTCAAAATGCCTCACTTCTGCGTGTTTATGTTTGGTTTGTGCACTCATCCTCAGCCTTCACATTCACTTACACGATGGAGTTCACTGGAGCTCTGCAGCTGCTTGAAAATTAAACTGGAAGTGTAATTTTTCTTTCTTTTTTTGTGTGTATCATCCTTCGCATCACGGCTATTTTGGCAACACACAATGCTCCTTTATGCAGAAATATTAGGGGGATATTAAGTTTATATATCAGCATAACTTAGAAAACATGCTGGTTTACATCAGAAGTTCCTTCTTCTGTACCTTAATTTGTTTTCCAAATGAGCTCCGCTGACCTTAACAAACCCGCAATCTTCTTGGGGAAAAACCAGTGAGTGTTATCTAAGGCCTGGCTCTGAGAGGGCTGCGGGCATTGCATTACATTAATATCTAGGGAATATCTGAGGCCAGCACAGAGTTCAATGTCGATTAGAGGAGAGCTGCAGAGAGCTGGGGTTAGACAGCATAAGGTCATCTATCAGTCAAGCAAAATGTCTCCCAGATCAGATCAATGGCTACATGTCTTGCATGAAAATGTATCTACACATGCAGCTTTCTGAGCAGACTGTGTAGGATGGCATGTTTGAGCCTATTTTATTGTTTCATGGCTTCAAGACTGTCACAGGTACACTAATTGTGGGGTTGCCAATCACTTGAACAAAAAAAGGGAGGAAAAAAAAAAACAGGTCAGGACCCCGGTATGTGCCCTTGACCTTGCACAAGCTGGTTGTTATTGATACCTAAGCTTTCTTCACACACGACAATGAAAGTCAAAATTTTTCTATGCTCACTCAAAATTCAGACTTACAGACCTGGCCCTGCTAGATTTCTCAATTCACAAACATATGGTAGCTAATTATGTGCGATGGGAAAACCTGGAACCTTCAGTGCACGAACACTGAAAATATAGTATGTAAGCCACACCTTAAACTTAAGACCAAAACAAGCATTTCAGTGTTTGAAATATAATTTTAATATTGCAAAAACAGTCAAACATACACTAATATATTTGCGAGCTTCAACACTTCTTTGAAAAGGACCTTTAATAACATAAATTTCCAAATTGTGTTTGTTTCTAGCCTGCCGCTGGAAATGACCTTACATAAAAAAGGAGGAAAAAGCCCAACATTAGATTAATTATGACCTTTGACTCAAAATTAGTCATATATCCATCCATTCATTTCATGTCTTCACATTTCTTCAGCTTCACATTGTTGCTTGGGTACATAGATTATAATGTAGGGTATATGACAAATACAAAACCTATTCACTCATGTGTTTTTACACATGCTTTAAAACAGGTATTACATTTAATTATGTGTTTAACTTGTGCAGAGGCCCTCAAAAAGCTCAAGTCAGAAACTTGAGCGTTGGTGATGTAATGCTCATGCAACACATGGCTCCAGTCGTTTTGGAGATCCACCTGAAACATGTTGAAGAATTTATAAGTTTTGTGGGTATAACTTTATTCTGTAAAGTAAAAGATGCACTACCTTGAAAACGGTTGTTCTTGAGTAAATGCATTTTGTCCCCTGAGCTGCACCCGATTAAGACATAAAACATCACCCAAGGTGGGCTGGGTATTTTGAAAAGAATTTCTTTTTAAATTGCACAAAAACCTCACGCACTCGGTCTGGGTTCCTACCATTGTTTATTAGCATAAATACTTCTGTACATTAGCAACATGTTCAACAGTATTGATACCGCAGTGGACAGAATCTCAGCATCCAAAAGTTACAACACTCAACATTTCAGATTGAACAACTCATATAAAAAAATTTTGCAATGAGGTATGAGGAGAGGATGATTAATCTTTATTCCTCCGCTGTCGCCTGGGCTTTGGCAGCTCTCAGCTTGTCTGCATAAAACTTAAAGGACTCCTGCAAAGAGAAAGCAAAGGCAGACCATTCAGCAACAAACATCCCAACACCTGCTCACCTGATGCAGCCTTACACCGTAAGGCGTGTTTTGTATCTCGCCTCTTTCTTAAAGTAAGCGGCACTGGAGCCCTCCTGGGTCCGTCTAAATAGTCTCCAGTCTCCAACCAGGTTGTCTCGTTTCATCTTTAAATCCCCATTAATACACAAATAAGGGATTTGTAGCACATTCCCCAAACACGCACTTCCGTTCTTTGCCTCTGTTCCTGGCTAATTAATCAGTGTTTTGATCCAGACAAAGTGTTGTGGTGGGTGTTTTTGGGAGGGGGAGAAGGTGAGAGCTTTTCTGCAGATTACGCCAGCTCCTTACAATGTACGTTTGCTTATTAATGTAGTAATTAATGCCGATAAATCGCCGTGCTCACTACAGAGAGGGAGAGGGAGATCCTGGCACGCGTTTCAAACAGTTTCGAGGGGGTCAGAGCACCCTAATTAAAAATATCTTATTTCCTCTAAAGGTTTGTCCACATGTTGGCTTATTTGGGTACATTCTGACGAAGTTCAAAGCATTTAGAAATAAAAAGAAATAAAACTGAAACATTTCTTTTTGGAAACGGGCTGCCGGAAAATGCAAACCTCTATACATTCGGAGAGGATGAAGACCAGCGTCGGGAGCTGCGCTTTTATTTGTAGAAACTTCTCAACTCTGTGACTCTTCACCTTTCCCTCTCCTTGCAACTCTCCTCCCTCTACTCTGTTTATAAAATCCAGCAATCACTTAACTACCCTGGTTTTCAGTAAATAATGTAAGAGCTTCTCTACCTTCATCCCCTCTTTCTCCTTCTATCTTCGTACTGCAGGTGAGTGATGTGAAGGTAAGGCTCCGGCCTATACCTGCCTCAAGGGGACAGCGCATCAAAAGTGCTGTGGCTGAGAGGCCTGTGTGTGTGTGTCCTCTGCTAAAAATAGACCCACATCAGCTTAAAAAAATGTTCATCGTGCAGAAAAACTCATGCTCAAAAACACTATGAACCCAAAAAGAAGAGTGGCTATTGCAGTGACACCATCTCCCTTACACAACTCCGTGACTCTGGGGCGCCATTTCTCACACACACACACACACACACACACACACACACACACACACACACACACACACACACACACACACACTCTCTAATGGCTTCAGGAGGCTTGCTGCAGGCCTGGGCATGCTGAAGTATACTGAGCGGGCATACTGCTCCTTCATATTAGTATGGCACACAGAGACCACAGCACACATTAGGACACCAGCACAACAAGTGCTAGCACTGGTTAGGAGCTGTGAGGTGCAGCAGGCCAAACAGAGCATCTCAAGAGAGGAAACAGAACGCGGTGACGGCATAAACTGTTAATGCAATTCTAACTCATATCCCTGAATTAAAGATGACAGTGTGCACTTCAATGACAGCTTTAGTGTGTGGTTTAAAATCCACTGTGGTGATGTACAGAGGCAAAACATAAGGAAAAAGTCACGTTTAAAGAAAACTTGCCAACTGGAGCTTCATTGTCAATTCTTTCTTAAGAGGTTAATTCACTGCTTAGTTAAAATTTGTGTTCACCCTAAAATGAAAGGCAGAAATGTAAAGAGAAAAAACATGCATTTAAAAATGCATCATAAATTCTGTTTTAGGTTTATTTCTAGTTGTAGTGAACTATGCTTTCCATGTTTATGCTGGTAACACAAACCAAAATGTTGATAATATGAATGCAGTTGCTCATAATTCCTTCCACAGGTCCAGATTGTCATTTGTGGAGGTCTGATGCAAACTCGGTATTTTGTACACATCATTCAAAATTCACCTCTAACCCAAAAATCAATTGTGTTTAAGGGCACTTAAAAAAACAACAACTTTTTCCTTTATGTCAGAGTTTGAAATGTACAACAGTGTGGAGTACACAAAAGCTTCACAACTGAATCTTCTGAATGAAGGAAGAGCAACTTTTCTCCTGCAGTTTTTCTGCCCTTCATATCTATGGTTCATTTTATTTAATCAAACCTCTAAAATGTTAAAACACAAACACATTTGCATCCAAGTGTTTGCTCAAAGCATCTCCTGTGTGTGTGTGTGTGTGTGTGTGTGTGTGTGTGTGTGTGTGTGTGTGTGTGTGTGTGTGTGTGTGTGAGAGAGAGAGAGGGAGACTTACGGGGGGCTCGGGGAAGGGCACCGTCTCTCCTGCTTCGCGGTAAAGCACAGCCAGACGTTTGAGTGACAGCTCGTCTACAACTATCCCCTCCTTCTGCATCTGCTCATGCAAAGCCTTGGCTGCTGGTAAGTCCTTATCCAGAACTGCCAGATGAAAGTGGGGAGTGGGAGGGAGAAAGTCAACAAATGAGACAAGCAACATGTCTTATTTGAATTTGGATATTTAGAGAAAACTGACAGTGTGGTGGGATAATCATGTTATTTTCCTGGCAATTTATTGGTGCCAAGAAATTTGATTTTTAAGTGCAGCTGCACATTTGACTATCTGTGCATTTCCATTTTTTTTCCTTTTTTTCTTGGCAGTGTGACACTTTCTTTTTATTACTTGTGTTTGTTGGTTCAATGGAGGAGGTGGAAAAAGAGAACATAGGCGAGGAGTCACTGGCACCGTGGAAAATATATTCTCAAGGTGCAAATTAAAAACAGCTAGACAGTAAAATAAGGTTTTATAGACATTAAAAATTATGACAAGAAAAAAAATATTAAAGGGTCAGTAACTTTCATTTTTAGGGAGACAAACCTGAAACAACTGCACACAAATATCTGTGGTTGTGTGCAGCCAAGAGGGAAGGTCACAAAGGTGAAAAAAATGAGAGTGAAAGGAAAAAAGAAAAGCCCTGAAAGAGAAAAAAGAAAAAGTACACAGATGGGACAAAGAACGGAGGCGAGCAGAGCATCACTAATTGCTTCCCCTATGGCTGCCTTGACCGACCAGCGAGCTAATGCTAATTAAATAGTCATGTCTTCTCATCTCTGGTGTGACAAGGTACGGAAGAAGGGGGGACTGGTGGGTGAGAAGGTGAAGTAAAAGCAAAGAGAGGAGGATAAAAAAGAAAAAAAAAACTGAGGACAAGAAAATGTAGACAGGAGCAAAAAGGTGGAGAGAGGGGGGAAAAGCTGAGTGGTGGAACGTGTTGAGATTAGCACGCTAGGCTAGCCAGGACAGCTAACTCATTAGAGGACATGTGTTCTAACCCCTGAACGCTTTCCTACACACACACCCTGAGCTTGACCTGATGCATTGTTAATGGGCCTGTTAATGTTGACTTAGCTACAGTCCAGTGAACCGCATGCTGCACTACCAGACCCGTTCAGCTCTTCTGTAAGAACGAGTGCCTGTTTATGCATCTTACCGTGACATTTCATCAGGTATGGGTACAGCAGTTCCTTCTCCGCAAAGTCTGGAATCAAGCTGAGCAGGTTCTTGATCTTACCCACCTAAACACAAACACATTACACATGCAAGGACGCACATGTAAGGAGTTGAACTGTGATTCATATCCCGATAACAAAATAGAAATTAAAATATGCTCCAACAAAATGGGTAAAAATAATAATGCTGTTCAAAAGTGAGTGTGCTTTTTAAACATGGAACAGACTGCAGACGCTCAGGTTCCTAATTCCACGTGTGGCTATTTGAACTAAGTCATATTAAGGAATATTTTGCCTCTCTGACATTTCAGACTTCATTCAGAAAGACAAAAATCAATGTAGATGCATTTCTGTGTACTCAACTTCACCAAGGTGAGTACACAGGCACAACTCAGGGGATGCTCAGGCAATCTAGTACATCCCAGTGCCTTCAGAAATTGACATTTGGGATTATTAAGTGGTGAGAACTGGACTTCCAGGGGAAAATCCACACATATCAAGATATGCGAAAGGTCCAGAGGTGCACAGAGAGGCCTACTTGAAGGGGATTGTGGCCAAATGTAAACATTAATAGGGTCAAAAAAATTCAAATCTTTAGACTAGATTTAGAGATCTGAGACATCAGGATTACAGCAGTCACTTGAGAGGAGAAGTGTAGTTAAATATCATAGAGCTTGCATTTTGATTAGTCCACAATTAAGGAAACCCACTTGGTCACAAATAATGTGTTCACGAATGATATAATTTCTTACCTGCCCAGGTGTCTGAGCCTTTTGGGTTACAAAAGACAGCAGCACTTCCTTCTGTTCAGCCAAAGCATTGCAACGCTGCATTAGGACAAAAGAGACAAAAAAAGAGAGAGAGAAAGAAATAAGAGCTTAAGTGTGATAGTCGACAGCTGATCCTCTCGACTCTTTCTGAAGTCAAGAAGACACTTCAGTCTTCTTTTTAAATAGGTACAGTATATAAACACACACATGCACACTCCAGCACACCCAAGCATTCATATAAACATTCGCACACTCAGGGTTACACTCAGGTTAAAGGATAATTATGAATCTAATAACTACTCATTTCTTTATGACCTTAATAGGTACAGAGCTTCACAAAAAGCATAATTATCGCTAAGTCCAACTAAAGGCCATGTCTGTTACTCAGTGGAAACATCAGTACGGTCATAGCGTGACTGCTTCCTGTGCAGCTTGGACTGGAGCGATTTACACTGATGAGCTGATGACAGGAATTCAAAACAGAAGTGAAAAAGTTTCAGGCAGATTCCAGCAAATAATTCGCCACAAACAGGCGTCTTAACTCTTTATCTTTTAGGAGTAACCCTAGCGGTTGAAGAAGTCAGACAACTTGTGTTTGTCACAACATAGAAATAATCAACCAAAGCTTTGTGACGTTAAATCTTATACCATTGGAAAGCCTGCTCATGAAAGAGTGCTGAACATAACCACATTGGCTGACTTGTGACAAATACTGGTTGAAGTGTGCGACCAAGGCTGTTGTGGCTGTGTATGGTTCTTCCATTTCTATTTAAAACACATAAATACATTGAGAAACGATTCTAATGTTTGTCAAATCGCATCTTTATTTATCTATAGCGTGTTAAAACTCGTCATTAATGGTACAGGGAGGTCACCTTTATGAGGGACACACTTAAAGTTGCTCTTTTTAAAGAACTGTCAGAGAAATTGGTAAACTGGGTGTCAGATTTTGAGTTCCTATTACACTGAAAAACAGCATCCCCCCCCCCCCCCCCCCAGTAACTGATATGTTTCTGTCACTGGCCAGTTAACGACTGCTTATTGTGAAAACACGCAAACATACATATGATATACTCTGTGGGTTTGTGAAGGAGATTGCCTTTCTGTGACTGAGTGAGTCTCTTGGCTGAGCTGCGTTGAAGTCCGATTACTAGCCAGTCGTAAACTGACACGTTTCCCTCCTCTGCTCCGCGCAGAATTAAAAGCGGATGGCCTGCAAGGCTATTAACACGCAGCTTCACACACAGACACGGAGCAGCCTGCCTTCTTCTGGAGTCACTAAGTGCAGAATAGCTTTAGTACAATCAGGCAATTAGACTACCACTATGCTACTTCACTTTTTGAAGCAACTTTGCTCCATGCTCTCATTCACTCTCCTGTATTTTTTGCCCTCCCTTGCTACTCCAAACAGTCCCGGTGGTAAAGCCGCAGCTGAACAGACCTACCTTCTCCTTTGCTGCTCACACACACTGCCTAAAAGCTCTGGATATCTGGGGAATTCTTCCCCTTTTTCCTCAGTGACCTCTCCCAGCGCAGTTATAGACGAGACTGTAACGCACACACCTCACAGCTTCTTTCTCGCTCCTTAATGACTTCATCCCTCTCGCTCCCCATCGACCTCACCTCCATCTCTCCTGATATACTTGTCATCATTATAGTGTGCTTGCCTGCATAAAAGCTTTTCAGAGTTGTGGTCCTGCTTCACTTATGGGATGGAGGAGTTGGGAAGCTACCCTGCAGTGACCCTGGAAGAGCAGCTTGGAAGGGAGAATCAGGAAAACGAGAGGGACAAACCACAGCATGTAGCTCAACCTTGGTCACATGTGAGACCAAACTCAAACTTTAACAACAGGACGGCACATGTTACCATGAGACAGTCTTGTAATGTTACGTTTTCCGGAGTTTACAGCAAAACTATAATCTTGAGATCAAATAAGCTATACAAGCAATCATTCACCCCCACCAGACTTCAAAAAGGGACACTATCATTATCAGTGTTGACTTTAAAGTTTAAAGTGACTTTAAAATTGCAGTTTTCAGTCTTAAAATTTGCTTGAAGTTTAAATATGTGGAAAATTTGATCCACCCTAGTAAGCGCCTTGCAGCTCTGATGCATCTTTTAATTCTTCTGGATGGTTAAAGTGAAGCTGATGTTTAATCGTTTTATTCAGGGGGTACAAATGAGGATCATTTTGATGGTACTTTGATATTTTTCCTAACCACGTTCCCCTTAGTGCCTGACTCTTACTTCAAAAATTAAAGGTGAGATTACTTTCTAAGGCTCTGCAATAGCGTCTTATCCAACCTATTTTCTGAGATTCCCCCCCTATTATCGTCAGGTCCACTGCAACATAGAGCTGGGCGATATGAGATTTTTTCATATCACGATATGTTTTTTTCATTTCAGGCGATAACGATATCTATCACGATATAAGCCAAATAACTATTTGTAAGATTTAAATGTGCCGTTGCTCACAAGTAAAATGTGAAATAATCAGCAGCTTGTTTTTATTTAAATATTTATTTCCCATAATAAGTTCAACAGGGTAGATGTACTTAAGGAACATGAGACTTTTTCAGATAAATAAAGGCAAATATTGCAAACTACACAAAAGGCAGCCGCTAAAGCGTTTAAGTTTCAAAATAGAACAAACGAAACAGACTACTAAATTGTCAATTCCACTTAGAAACAAAATATTAATTCTAAAAATAAATCTTAGTTTGTTTTACAGAAGAACAGACAAAACTGACTAACTTTTGTCAATATCAAATAAACTGAGAACTAAAAGGAAATTCTCAATCTCTCCTTGTTGTATAGCTGAGCTTTTCAAACAGTTACTTTAGTCTGACAAAAGCCGAATGACGAATTAGCGCTTCCAGTCAGAGACTGAGGCTACGTCCACACGTACACGGGTATTTTTGAAAACGGAGATTTTCCGTTTTCGTTTTAAAAAATAATCCCGTCCACACATAAAGGTAGAAATGAAGGAAAACGCTGCTATGAACATGCCAAAGCAGCAGGTGGCGCTAGATTCCTAACCGTGCCTAAATATTGGCCAATCAGAAGTCTAGGAGCCTCGGTGGGAAAAAGTAAACAAAGCTGGGGCATAGAAGCAGAACCGAGTCGTAAGTGTGGAGGGACAGTAACTGTGTGTATATGTAAGCATTTAAACACTGCAGAGAGTACAATTAACAGTAACAGTATTGTAGAAATTCATTTCACCGAAACAATAACGTGGCGCACAGTGTGACGCATGCACCAGTTTATTGTATTTCCAGACTTGCTTTCGGCACAATTTACAGTGCACGCTACTCTGTTTTTTGTCAGACTTGAAATAGCCGAAATACCTTCACACTACGGAACTTCTATGGCTCTTCCGTTTGACAATCTCTCCGGCGTTGGAACCATCATCTGTTTTCTCTTCGGTCACGCTCGGTTGATTTTTCTAGTCGGCACACTCATTTCCTCCATTACCCGCTGGCTCCATTACCCGCTGGCTGCTTCCCAAACAAACACACGTGCGGCTTGGCACTTGTGCTGTACGTAACAAGTCACGCGACGTGACGCTGCGGCTGTGATTGGTTCGGCTCTGCGCTACTTAATTTGGATTGGCTGACCTTTTTTTTTTTTTTTTTTTTTTGAGGACAAGAGCGGCGAGGTCTATCGCGATAGCTTAATTTCTCTATCGAGTAAAAGTTATATCGCGATACATATCGTTATCGTTCTATCGCCCAGCTCTACTGCAACAGGAAAAATACAGTAAGGAAAATATGTGGTAAAAGCAAGAATGTTACCATTTAATGCATTGCTTTCTTATATCAGTCTGAGGACGTCACTGTTCAATTGCACTCTTATTTTTTAAGCCATCCTGTGCCATTTATGCGATTTAAACTTTATTAGTTTTTCCAATTGACTTTATGTGTTTGTCTTTAATATTGTTTGTTTGTTTACAAATTTCTCCTTTTACTGATCCATTTCTTAGCATATACATGTGTTTATCGTGTTTTCTGGGTTTGTATTAGACTTGTTTTTAACCTGTGATCCCTGTTCTGTGTATTTTTGTATACTTGCATTGTTAATCCATCTGCCAGAGCTGAAAAGCACTTTGGGTCAAATCCTGTTGTTTTTAAAGGCGCTATATAGATAAAGGTGATTTGAGTCATCTGCATTTGTGTGGGGATTCATCAGTGCGCACAGACTAGTGATAACATTTGGGAGCAACTTATGCTGCTGTGCAGACAAAATGTTTCAGAGAAGGCCTATTTTAGACTTTATTTGTCTCTTGATTTGATGTTTTACTTAACAGGGAAGCAGTGTAAAGGTGAAACCAGTGTCCCATTGATTAAATTTTGTGTTAATGCTACAGTTTGTTTGTTTTTTAATTTAGTTTTTTTTTAAGGATTTGCAAGATCCCTGGATCAAACCAAGGAGGAGACACAGCCTCCCAGGTCCTTCCATGCAGAGCTACCTGGTGTGGTGTCCAATTGCGAATAAGGGACCATTATTGTCCCAAGAGATGCACTGAACTTGGGCAAACAATTATTTTGTACATTGCAGGCCTTCGATTCTTCATTTCTGTCTCTCTTATTTTGCACCATGCTCTCCATCCATCTCCTGTCTCTCACCCATCTAGCTGCTACATATTTATATCCCCAGGCTCAATGCAAAGTCATTGAGCTGTAATATACGAACTGTTGAATAAGTGAAAGAGTAGGAGGCAAATTTCAGACCACAAGACTCAGTGGTGGAAAGCGGGCAAGCTTTTCCTGACATCAACGCAAGGTTGGATAAATAAGTGAACGAATGTGGCAGGAGAACCTCTCCAACAACACTGGGGTCTGACAACTGGATGAAAGCAACTGGGAGTTGTGATGGACTAAATTCACTACAAGGTCCCTTGTTGATATTTTCTCCCCTCTTTTGGCAGATTTTAATTACTTTGATATCATAATTTAAAATGTAAAAGCACAGAGCAGTCAAATGGAGAAGCGCTCACTGGGACAGAAACACCCCATATGATTTAAAATTTATCCAAAGTGGTCACAAAAAAAAAAAAAAAAAATGAAGAACATCACTTAGTATGTGCATTTTGCTCCAATTCCAAGCTGAATAAACAAAACTCAGCAGGGCTTAAATGGTACCTTAACTTGGCCATAAGAAATAGTTAAGTTTTCATTTTCACAGCAGATTCTTTCATTTCTATTTTTGCACATTTTTTTGAAGTAACGTGAGAAAAGTAATGTATCGATGTATGAAAGGTAGCTAATTTCCCTCTAATATTAATTATGAGTATTCTAGCTCATCTCAGCCACAGAAGGCTACAACCAAGCCAGAGGAGATAAATAATCCAAATCTAACATACCTTTGGACAACACTTGGCTAAAAGTATACTTCTGACACTTCAAACCAAAATGTCTTGGCTTTTAGCCTATGAGCTAACACACACACACACACACACACACTTACAGCCAGCATGAATTTGGCGTCCTCCACTTTGTCCATATCCAGCAGCTGGAGGAAGAGGTCTGAAGCTGGTCTGTAGCAGGCAAAGTGGTTGGCTAGCCGCTCGGCCATAGCGCTCACTACAGAACGACATGTTGTGTTGGTAAAGGATTATTGAGCAACACTCAGTTTAAATCAGTTACTTTGATTGTGGCCTTATATTTCTGCTTATGTCTTACACTTGTCCATGGCATGGTCATTCCCAGCTTCCAGAACCTTTCTAAAGACGAAGGACATGCTGGGGTTTGTGCTGTCTGGACTGGTGTAGATTCCCTCCAGCAACTCTACTGCAGACGACACATCATCACTGCAGAGGGAGACAGATACAAATTTTCTGTTATATTCACACACCTGCCATTTTATAAGGTATATCTTTCTAAACGTTCATTAATGCTAATATGTAATCGTCCTATGGCATGGCATTAACACAATGCATTAAGGCATATAGGCATGGATGAGATGACCTGCTAAGTTCATTCTGGTTTATTGAAACTGGACAACGTGAAGACTGGGAAAAAAAACTAAACTAAAAAACAAACAAAACAAAAAGTTGATGACAGGGTCAAAGTTTGGCTTAAACAACATGGAAAGGATTGATCCATCCTGCCTTGTATCAGCAGTTCAGGCTGCTGCTGGTGGTGTAATGGTGTGGGACTTTCAGGCTTGTTAGTGCTCTAGTCTTCCATTTATAAGTCGCCAGTGAGAGCGGATATATGGTTTATTATTGTGATGAGCTTAAGACTAAAAATATAGAGTTGGAAATTCGCGTAAAACTCGAAAGTAATGCAACACTTTAAACCTCACAATGTGATTTAAGTTGTCCAAGTTCATTAGAGAGAAAGCAGGTTCCTTGTTTAAAAGTTGGACTTGTTACACACCCAACCACCACCAAACCTCCACACCTGATTTGTCCTCAAAAAAGATCAGGTTTCATTCTGAATTCGCACTAACTTATTATGGGTAAACTGCAACATGCATAAACCTCCAATACAGCTGTTTTTAAAGAGACCAAGAATGGGATAAAGTGGCCGATAAAACGACAACAAAACCAAAACAAACAAAAACTCCAAAATGCCATTTTTGGACTTTAAATATATCTAAAATGTAATATTAAAATTATATTAGTTTCACTTTTTGTCCCTTACAGCCTCCCTCTGAGTGCACACTCTTTCTCCCGCCTATTCTGTGAAATGTTTTTCTGCTGAGGTTGCCACAACCACACAAAGCCTGCATACCACAGCATTACAAACCTAAAACAACTCAAACTGGCAACCCAGCTACACTACTAACACTTTATGCTCCCTGCTCACCCCCTGCCGTCACCAGTCGTGATGAATATTTAACTTCCAGGGTGTGTGTGTGTGTGTGTGTGTGTGTGTGTGTGTGTGTGTGTGTGTGTGTGTGTGTGTGTGTGTGTGTGTATATATATATATATATATATATAAAAGTGTGAGTGTCTGGAGGTGGGGGAACATATCTACGCTGATTGTTGCGACTGGGACCGTCTGAATAATTCAGCAAAGGGCCCCTCTAAATGTGGTGCCCCGCTTTCCGGGACCGCTTGCTTTTCCGCCGCTGCTCTTAACCAGTCAGCTTGACTCATATACAAAGGGGAAGCATGTGTCAGGGAGGCTCAGAGCGCAGCTCCCAGAGGTCAGAGTTCAAGCTGACAGATCCGCGCTACGATGGCCAATCAGGCGTGAGACCGCCTTGCTGTTCTTCACTTCTCGCTGTCCCTCTGAGATGGCGCGGGGATGCCTCTGTTCGAGCTGGCGCACGGCTCTAATGCACAAGTGGCACAATGAAACTTTGATGCACAATGCATTTTATTATTTTGCTCTGCAGTTTGAGAAGAGACAAAGGAGGAACGGAGGACGGCTCTTTTCATGACATTAAAAGGAACCCATGAATAATCCTATTATGCCCGTGTTTCCCATTTGTACTTAACGCCCTGGCAGCCCTGTAAGCTTTTACTTTAACAGTGTGTCAGCCTGGATCTTGCCACACTCTCCTGTGGGGTAGTGCATTAAACTGTTTATATCCAACAGTGCTTACGAAATGGCATAAAAGACTCACTCGACTGCGTTGAAACATTTTGCTCATGCAACCTATCTTCAGTCATCTTTTTCCTGCTAAATGTCCAAACATTTCACTACACGTTGGTGGTGATGGATGAACAGATATTGGGGAATGTCTGAAAAGCTGTACATGCTGTGAACCTAACAGGTCCACTGACAAATCTCCACATATAAACTTACTTTTTGATGTGTGCCAGGGCAGTGTTGTTGACAAACACCATGCTGGACAAGTTGGGGCTTGTACCAAGGCTCTTTATTAGTGATTCCACATCCTGGATCCCCTCCACGTTGCCGTGACTACCCAGAGCCTGAACCAGCCTGGTGATGGCAAGATGCGAGGGCACATGGTCCAACTGAAGCATAGACTTCAGTCTCTCAAGAGCCTCTGTGGAGGAGTGCAACAAGTGACTGTGTGTACAAAAAACAATGTGTATGTTTGTGTTAAGCATGCATGTCCATTTCTTACCTTTGACCTGGCCTTTCTTGCTTTGTGTGATGATGAGTAAACTGCTGGCAATATCAGTCAGCTTGAAACCTGGCACCCGAGTTTCAGCACTAGGGGAGACAAATAATTCCTTGGTTATCTGTGGTGTACTACAGTAATACACAAGAAAAAGACAAACTAGAGAATACGCTAGGAGTGCACCAATACATCAGCCAAAGGGATTGATAATGTTTGTTTGTCTCACATCAATTGTGAGCTACTAAATGTTAAAATAATTTCCAATTTTATATTAGTTACACAAGATGGATAAATACGAGAGTTTTGGAGAGTGAAAGGAAGAGTTTACAGATGATAGAGCGACCTGCTGTTATGTATGGCTTGGTGAGGCCAAGCTGAAAGTGGCAGGGTTGAAGATGCTCGTATTTTCAATGCGAGTGACCAGAAAGGATGGGATTAGAAATTAGTATATCAGAGGGACAGCTCAGGTTGAGCAGTTTGGAGACAAAGTTTGAGAAACAAGACTGAGATGGGAGGAAAAGAAGAGGACCACAGAGAAGATTCATGGATGTAGTGAAGGAGGAGATGCAGAGGGGTTGGTTTGACAGAAGGGGATGCTTGGCAGCAGGCAGGTTATCCGCTGTGGTTACGCTTAAAGGGAGCCGCTAAAAGAAGACGACAATGAAGAAGAGAATTAAGATTTCATGTTCTTGCACAAAGTTGGAAAGTAATAAACAAAAACAGACAAAGCTATCCATTTCAGACAAAGCTGCCTCTGAGATTTTGGCAATTTACAAATATTGTTTTGCCCATTGTAAGAAAAATGTTCTACTAACATTTTATTTATACCTTTTTTGCTAAACAAAATTCAATTTGTCACATATGTAGTTGAGTAAATTATGTAAAAATAAGATAAATGTGCAAATCATCGCCACAGTGTTTCTGTTTGGGTTTATTTTTAAAGATATTTGACTCTCATAATGCCTCTATTAATATTTCCATTTCTTGATATCAGAAATACATAATATACATGACAGATTTGTTCCATATCTGAACGATGCTATGGGCAAGTCCATTATTTCCAACTTTAAAGCCGATACTGTATCTCTAAAAACACATCTTTATAATCTGCGATAGCCGTGCGACGGTGTCGTCCCCGCCATTATCAGGCATCGCATTTTGACAAGCGTTAGACTCCATAGAGAGAGAGGGGATAAACGCATGAGCTGAAAGATATATGACAGACAAGACAATAGGAACAAATCTGATTGAAAACAAGTCTGAGCTTCTCTGTGACCTGAAAATAATGCAGACATCAAGCGGTTGATTGATGTTGTCATATACGTGATGTTCCTTCCTCTGGGAGCTGCTCCCTCTCATCAAATCCTCCTCCTTTCACTCCGCATGTCCATCTAACTTGCTGTCCTCTCCAGCCCTCCTCTTTTTCATTTCTTTGCCACTAAAACCTCAATCAAGCTTGCCTCCTGCCTTTCCCCCCCCTTTTTATTATTATACCCCTGCAACCAGATTAATCTGCCCGCTCAATTGAGCATCAGGCTGGCAATCCTTATCACTGTGGCGACACCAGGCCGGGCAGCATCCGGCGGCCGCTGTGACAGGGTCACGCCGGAGATTGGAGGAGTAACAGGGTCGGCGACAGATTGCTGCGGAGACTGAGCAGCGGGTCAGAATTATTCTTATCAGGTGGAAGAAAATCTCCAGAAGCTGTCTCCCAACACACACTCTCACCTTCTCCTTCTAGGGATATTGTGCGTCACCCACTTCTTCTTCTCTCTCATCATCACTCTCTCCCAATCCCTTAATCTCACCATAAGTACCCCGCTGCTCAATTCTGTACAGATTACCCAAAAACAAACACACCCACACACACTGAGAATTAATGCCTATAGCGTCTTCATTATCCCCGTACGTGATTAAATCTAGCCCTCCTCCCCTTGTTCACTCCTCTTTTCCCATTTAGCCCCTTTTATCTCCATCCTTTCCTTTCCATTTCCATTTCTCCCCGACTTTCCTCTCAGCTCATTTCACTTCTCATTAAGAGCGCAGATAAACTAAGCTTTTATCCAGGCAGGGATGCCATAAACCAATTCAAACAGAGACTGGAGATGGGTTATCGCTTGTATTGCCTTGTGCTTGTTGAAACACGGCTCTAAAATTGATATGATTATTTCTCATAATATAAGAGAGTGAACCATGTAGGGAGCTGGAAACAGGGAAGAGACTGATAGTGTAATAGATGTTTTTACATGTTTTTTCTTTCAGCACAAATTAGTAACTGCAGCTCTTCAGTCAGTGTGTGTCATTATGTTATTATCGTAACTCTTTGCTTCTGTGTTTCTCCTCTGCAGAAAGAAAGTGATATAAAGAAAGGGACAAAAGGAGACAGAAAAAAGGGAAAGTTGGAGATTACCTATAAAAGACAAAACAGAGAAGAAGATCAGCCCTGTGCTAAGCTCGCATCTTTAATACCTCTGTCTGTCCATCCATTCGTCTCCAGGCCTAAGCCCTGATATGGCCCACGAACGAAACAACAACACATGATACATTACTAATTGGAAGAAGACCGATGTCCCTGCACAAAGTCACCCGCTTTCCAGAGAACCAAAATTAATCTATATATCCAAGCGTGTGTGTGTCTCTCAGGGCTTAGTAAGAACCATTGTCCATATCCAGCAGAACTGAATGTGTTAGCACACAATCAGTTTGTAATCCTCATGTCTACTGAGGAGCTGCAGATTTAGCCTGAGGCGACCTGCTACCACCAGCTGAGGAGTGACCGGAAAAGTAGCAGAGCATTAAACTACATGTTGAATTGTAAGTTTAATACAAACTCCTATGCTTTCTGTCTGCTTTAGGGGCTGGATATTTCACTTATGTTACCTCTTCTAAAATATGAACAACTATGGAAAGGGATCCCTTTTGTTTTGCTGCTGTTGATTTTCAAGGAAAAACTAAACACAATTAGTTGGTTATCATACTTAGATATCGGGAAAAAAATCTGATTGCCCTTCTAAAACAAAAGCTAAAACCCACTCCTTGTAAATCAAAGCAGATGTATGGAGAGAACTGCATTATGTCACGCCAAACTGCTAAACCTGACAGCATTGGAAAACCCTCCTACTGCATGTTTTAGGGTGTGATCCATTATAAAACTGACAATCCATCATACAAATTCACTTCAAAGCTGACTGTGAGCTGGATGGAGATGAATTCACCAGTGACATTCCTCCAGATGCGAATTTAAAATCTGCAATCCAGGCATTGTGTGAGATTACCAACACTTGCATTACACCTACAAATGAAAAGGGTTTTTTTGCATTGTGTGCAAGACTGTATGATTTTCATACTAGACATTAAGCCCCTAAACACAGCAGCATTTACAAGTCCGCATAGACTTCTGCAAGTCTTTTTAGCAACCAGGGATACGTACAAGACAATAAACTGAGACTATAAGCAGTAATATTTTAATGCTTTTTTCCAGATGATTTTGGCACAAATCAAGATATTAATGCACCTACATGTCCTTGACTGCCATGGCTTCATCCATAGATCCCTCAGCCAACAGAGCACGAATCAGGTGGTCGTAGGGGGAGGGGCCAAGTGCCACACCTTTTTTGTCAGCTTCCTTTAGCATCCCAAATGCTTCTGCAGGAAGAAAGCAAGAAAAAAGGGAGAGGGGAAAAGTGAGTGATAAGATTGGCTGAGATAACTGAAAAATAGAATTTAAGATTATCCTTGTATTGATGGATTGGAACAGCCTAATCTGAACACACAATAGTAAAACATGATGTTACCATTTCTCCTCAATATTTATAGGAAAACATGTATTTGCAGTATCTAAAGTAGTTGGAAAAATTATATATTTGTAATTACATACAAACATTGTTTAAAAGGTAATAATAATTTAAGGTGATGTTCTTCAACTGTGGTGAAGGTAGTATGACAAATAAATTCTGACATGTATCTTTCAAAAATCAACCACCTGGCCAGGTGTGTGATGTTTGGATACCTTGAACTTGTCCAAAAGTGTCTGTGACCGCCTTAAAACTTGAACAGTAATTAAACCTGACCCATTCCTATGACAGCAGGCACTTTATTGCGCCTTTAACAGCATCTGTTTCGAACAGTATTCACCCAAGACTGCTATATGAACTACTTCATTTCAAGTATAATTTGACATTTATTCTTTTCCCCCCCTCAATGAATCAGCAGGCTTGGCACTCAGTAGATTTCACCAATAGTACAATTAAAAAAAATGCTGGGTCAAGAGGAAAATGCCATGCCTACACAGCATGAATCAGCAGAAAGCAAAATGAAAAGGTGGGCAGGTAAAAACCCCACATGTCAGAAAGTTAGATGCTCAATTTTGGGGAGAAAAAACTTTCTTAGGAAAGAGAATCCCACGTAAGAGTGTAGCAGACTGTAATTTATCAAGATGCTAACTGGGGTTGAGCAAAGAAAAACACTTCGATGCTTTTGGAGATAATTTGTTTTGCAGGTGCAATACATACAGTGCCATGAAAAAATACTTACCCCTTCCCGATTTCTGATTTTTTTGCAGATTTCTTAATCGAAGATCAGTCAAAAATAACCAGAGCAAATACAAACTGTAGTTTTTAAATGATGATTTCATTTATTAAGAGGGAAAAAAGGTATCCAAGCCTACCTAGCCCTTTGAGAAAAACCAATCGCCCATTAACCTAATAACTGGTTCTGCTAACTATGGCAGAAACAACTGCAATCCAGCGTTTGCAATAACTGGCAATGAGTCTTTCACATGGTTTTGCAGAAATATTGCACAACTCTTTGAATATAAAACAGAAATTGCCTGATAAACAATTTCTATTCTCTTATATTCTCAAATTCTAGTTTTAAGAGACTGGAATTGGTCATTTTATACACCTCTGATGTTTTAAGTATGGCAAATGTAGTATGTCTCCCCTCTAAGTCTTACAGGAGAACAATAGCAGGACCTCCTGCTGCTTACCTTTGGCCTTGCCCTTCTTACAGAGGGCCAACAGACGGACCTGGTAATCACTAACACTTTCAGTTGCAGTGGGGGTTGTTGCGAACTTGACCTGCTGTGTGGTGGCAGCTTGCTGGTACCAGGTCTAGAAAAACAACACACAAACACACGTGTAAAACAATGCTTAAACTCAGTCTGATGCCCACAAAATGCAGCTACACCAAGTATTAAGGTCTGAAACATGTTCAGCTGTGTCCTGGGAAAGAGCTGGTGTGTTTATGTGCATATATGACAGTGCAATAATGCCTGACAGGCAGGGCAAGGTCCCATAATGCTCGATCACCCATGTAGCAGCAAGGGAAGGGGGTTAAGCTGTATCGGCTGGGGGCAAATTAGGTTTGGCACCCCAGGGGCAAAGGAAAAGTGTGCGTGCTAGAGAATGTGTGTGCTGGAGCGGGTGGTGTCAACTCAAGAGCCCCTGGGGTCACGAAGTTCATCGCTTCAGGCAACGGCAATCACTTTCTGTCTCATCATGCTTCAGGCTGCTTCAGGCGCGCACACCAAGCTCAGGAAAAATGCATAGTGAAGGAATGAAGCAAACAAGAGGAATTTAAGGCTTTAAGACTTCATCTCTTTACTAATTATTGTATTTAATTAGTAAAGAAATAAAATTTAATTCTCTCCATTTAATTTCGTTACAGCTGAACACTCATATCGAGCCAAGCATCAAGCGACAACCATATGGTAGCATTTAGTGTCTGGCTAAATTAGTCTGGCATTACAGATTTAGAGACAGATCGAGCTGTAATTCCTTTCACCAGCCAACCGGTCTGATTGACTACACTTCAGATCAGAGCTTCAATCCTGTTTCCTCTGCATGTAATGAACAGGGGCTTAAAGTGGAGCAGAGTAGGGGAGCTGCATGGAGAGCGGCTGATAAGAGTTTTCAGAGGTTGTTTGGGGGGCGTGGGGGGGTTGCTCCTACAATCAGAGTCTGGGGTCAACCTGCTCTTTGGTTAATCGATTCAGTCAGCAACAGTTTTATTCAGACAAAAAAAATAAACATGTAGTGTCATCTAATTAGACCATTGTGATTTGAATGAGGGAGTGCAACTTTTAAAGCACTTTGCCACATCAGTACAGGACCAGTAATGTACCGAATATTAAATGTAATTATTGTGTTATTACCATGCAATTTTAGGTATAAACCATCAAAGAGGGCTGAGCAAGCCTTAGTATTGATTACTATAAAACAAACAAAACACTAACAAGGCACAAAATAAGAAATACAGGAAAAATAAAATCAACAGCACCGCCTGTTAAACAGTCACAAAAGTGTTAGAATTAAAAAATATTTTAAAGAGAGAATTATAAGAATAAATGAAATTGTCATTCTGATCTCAATCATCAGACTGTTCCTCCTGTTTGAACATCAAAACAGAGCTCAGTATCCAAAAGTCCCTGTTAGGCTATGAGCTCAATGCTTGACATTTTAGGTGAGCTACACTTAGTGTAGGCTAGAGAAGTGGAATTCTTTCTGACCAATAGGTAATATATAAAAGTTATTATCAAATGAACTTTGGAAGGTTCTGAGATAGCCAGGATTTGATGCCATTTAGAAAGGTCAATAGACTGTCAAGGCTACTGGTGTTGCACAGCAGAGAGAGATTTAATACTGTGTTATGAGCAAAACTGAATGGGCAATATTAAGGCTATGAATGATCTGGCTGAGAGGAAGCATTATATTCAAACCATAAGTGGTCCTGGGACAAAGCCTTGGGGAACGCCTCAATGATTTGTTAATTATTGATTAAACAATGACTTAATATAATATCTCAAAATAGCAACAATCTCACATCATAAAAAATAGCTTTTTAGACAATAAAAATTCAAAAAAAGGGAAATATTACCTGACAGGTAATTACTTCAACTGATCAAATTGACTGCTGTGATTAAAGACTTAAGGACACAAACTATGAACAGGCCCACTATGTTGAGTCTTACCATTGGTGCTACAGGGCTGTATGTCATATTTAATATCAGGCACCTTCACAGCTCTTTCTTCTTGCCTTTGCTTTTAGGTTTGCCTTCCCTGCTCATGGCAATCATCTTTCTAATAACAGACCTGCCAACTGAGCATTATTGGGATTATCATTTTATTGCAAGGGACCTTACCTCAGGTACCTCGAAAGGGACCTCCTGGCCATTACTCTTCAGGATGTCTGCCAGTAAACGCAGAGTCCTCTCCCTGGGAATGACGTTCTCCTCCTGCATCTTCGTCCACATGGCTTCTGCCTTCTGCCAATTGTTGGTCTCCTCTGAAAGCAACCAGAATCAAAGCAGTGAGAATGAGAAAATGTTTATGATTTGTTATTGGAAGCCATGACACACAGACCTGTGAGCCTGTATAGTCAGCTCACTACCCAGCATGCTCAAGACAGCAATTTCTGACAAAGCGCTCCATGCTGAGAGAAGGCAATCAAAGCACTAATCTGATCAACAGACTGACCCTCAACTATGCTGTAATTTATCAAACACACCAGCTAGTGGGGGCAGTTTGTAGGTCAAACCCACAAACAGAGAAACCAAATAAAAGAGCACACAGACAAATGAAAGGAAAAGACTTACTGCAGAGTCGGAGGAGATAATTGTACATCTCATCTCTGTCGCACTCAAACAGCTTGGCTGTCATGTCCACCATCTGCTCCAAGGCCTCTAGCTGTACACACAGACAGAATATATACTTTAACTTTGTTTTTGTTTTTTTTCTTTTATATTCTTTCCTTCTTCTTCTTTGTGTGGCTTTGGTAATTTTAGGCCTGTGTGTGTGTGTGTTTGTGTTACCTACCTGGTTATTTAAAATGCATTTCTCTGCATACCACTGCACGCGTCCAGGCTTTGCCCTCAGCCCAGGGGTCTAGATAAAAGAAAACAGACAAAAGAAATCAGTTGATTAATTGATAAATAGCAGCTTCAGTAAATTGTTCCTCACAAGTCTCAGATGTCAAATAACTGGTCAGATGCTGCATAGCAACAAGATATACTTCAATTTTTTTATTTTTTTTTATTTTTTACTTGATCCCGGTTAATAACATCTTCCAACACCAGGCTTATATTTTATCAGTGTCACTATTATTATTACTACAATGTCTGTACTTCATGCCAATTGTGTTTGTTTCTTTACTTCTATTTATATTTGCTGCAATTTCTGCTGCCCTTGACTAGGTCTCCCTTAAAGGAATTTTTATCTCTCGAAACTAAAGGACAAATAAAAAAAACATTACTTCACTGTGCACAACATAGGGTGGAAATCAATATAATACAAAACCATTAAAGCATTATCCTTAACATAACACTGATCCACCCGTACCCCAGTATAAAGAGTCCTTAAATATTAGCATCTATTGGTGTAGACTAATAACGAGCTGATATACAACAGATTTTAAAAATTAAATGTGTCTGCTGGCAGGAGGCTTTGTGAAAGTGCAGTGGTTTTACAAGATCATCAATGATGTATCTTCAGTCACTCTATTTCTAAAGATAATGTGTTTGATAATTAGTTTGGCAGATTATCAATACATAAAAGCTAAAGGGCAATTTACTGATACAAAGAAAACAGAGCTGATATATAATATGTGTTCAGGAGTCGGACACATGCATTTAGCAAAGCTACATCTGAGGAAATCATTGAGTTTCACAGTGTAGTGAATATGTCCATTAGAAGTTCGCAAAGTACTTTTTCGCTTTAAATTACTTTTTCAATAATCAGTTATCCAAAATTCAGATTTGACAAATTTTCAGTGCTGTGCAAAGATTTACGGATTTCAGATTTTTGTTTTTAATCCAGTAACAACATAGAAGCATCTAACTGATCTGAAATTTCTTCTACACTCCAAACATACAGCCAGATTCATAAGAAACATATATTCTGCTCCACAAAGAAGAGGAAGTCATACAAAATATGCTACTGTATTTCAGAATAACAGTCTGGGAATAAATGAAGGCAGAAAACTCAGAGGCAACCCAAACAAAGAGGATTGTTGAGTGCATTTTAGAGCAATATTGATACAAAAAACTCTCATAGCTAATGTATATCGTGGGGAGCAGGAATAGCAAATGTTTGCCACGAATAAGTTTAAAAACCCAGTGAAGCCACTTCCAGTACACTCTACCTTGTAGTAGAGACCATTATCTAGGACTCCACAATGCAACACTGGAACTGTCCTATATGAACTGTGGAAATACTACAGAAAGACCTCCCACTACACTCTTGAAAATGGCGTTTAAAAAAGGAACTTCAACAATAAAATTATGATTTCAAATGCAGAGAATCTGCCGCCCCGGCAGTTACAGCCAGGAGATTTGCTCAGATTTTTAGGACACCAGTGAGATGCAGACAGACAGAGTGTGTGGGCTGTCAATAAAGGCTGACATAGATTGATCTGCAGGCTCATGTAGCTATGATTTAGTCTGATATGAGGAGTGACTAGATGGTTATCATGGAATAACAGTGATCAGGATTTCATCTGTCTCCTGGGGGCTTTGATACAATCTGAATAAGACTAGGATTGAGAAACCTCACTCTGCCTGTCTTCCTGGTAATCTGGCTAAGGAAAAAAAGAAAGAAAAAAAAAAAAAGAACAGACCGATCTGGCAGGAAGTTAATCTGAATGAGGATCAACAGCGCTCAATCCCTGCTGGCCTCTTTGATGGGAGCCCATCATACTGTGAGAGAGGGGAGAGTAAAAGGAAAGACCAGCTTCATCCCTTCCCCTGACTGCCATGCTTTCCTCTTTCAATCCCCACTTCTCTCAATCCCTCCCTCTTCCTCCAAATCTCTCCTGCTCCTCCTCTCCATCCCTCTAGCTGTCCCAGGCAAAGGCATTATGTTCTTACCCAACCAGCCAAAGGGACAAATTAAAATGTGTTGCACTCACTCTCTCTCAGTCTGTCTAATCTTCTTAGAGACTAAGGCCTGGTGCAAGTGCTCCATCTCTTTGCCTCTGATTCCTTTTACTTGGTAAAGTCTTGAGGGCTCAAAGCACCACAACTGCTCACTCTCTCACACACACACACACACACACACACACACACACACACACACACACACACACACACACACACACACACACACACACACACACACACACACACACACACACACACACACACACACACGAATATGTTTGGGATTTTGAATCCATCAGGACAAATCTCCCTAATCTGGGCCAAAAACAAAATCCTCAGAAATAAGAAGGCACATAGTTTACACACACGCATGGTTACATGAAAAGAATTCAAGTTCGAAACAACCCCCACGCCCCCAAAAAACAAAAGGTCGCTCAGAGATCAAGGAAACATGTCAAACAGCTCAAATAAAACTATACTGGAGTCCCTGTTGACACCTTGCTCAGTGTCTTGCGTAGCCTTTAGTTGCCAAAGCATCTTCACAGGTTTCTCCCACCTACTTACGTGCATAGACAAAAAGAAAGTGCTGGAGTCGACCTTTCCTCACCTCCACTTAACAAACCCTCTCCATCTCAATTCCTAATGTCCTAATTCCACTAATCACCTGGCCACTTAGCCCCCCACACACACAAATACACACATGCAGAGGCAAACCCCTCTCCCTAACACAAAAACACATAATGGCTTACCACTCTTTAGCAATACTACCTAACCTTGACCATAACACACACAATAATAGGCCTGGCCACCTGACAATCCCCTATCTAACCATGACCATTTAGCACAAAATTGGCCACCTTTCTCTATCATTACATTTAATTAGCTGTGATTAATCAGCTGCCAATTATACCAAACACAGCCTAAAGAGAGACACCACTCTGGACTGCCACTTGACGCTCTCACAGGGGAAAAAGTATTTGTGCATCTGAGTGTGCGTATGCATATTTGAGTCAAAGATATAATTCAATTGTAGTTTATCACCTCAGCGGTGGATCTATCGCCATCCAAGTATAATAACGGGGGAGTTCAAAAGTGAACTTTGTGTTTAGACTGTTCTAAAAGTCTGTGAAGGTTAAGTGAATCCTGGCTTTTGAAATATATCAACTGCCTTTTTTTGTTTTCTCCTGATTAGACTCTGAAAGACAGCAAAGAAAAGCCGTTAACTGTAAAACTGGGGAACTGGAGACCCAGTTGCCGAGCAGTCATTCCTGACATATTCTTTTAAGTCCACCATAGACCCTCACGCTAACCATCTGGCAATGGAATTTACATTACTGGGACCCGAGCAAACTCTGACAGACTCGTGAAAAGTATAATCCCTGCTTTAAGGCGTTCACAGATACATATCTACCAGCACACTCTAGGCTGCAGGTTGATTTTTGTAATTGTATTATCAGATCTATGGAGGCATATGTTAGATAATGGGATGAAGAGAGAAGCTGAGCTGTGAACTGGTCACCACCTGGTGGTGCAGTAGATCGGGTGGCCGGATAGGCCTGGCGTGCCCAAACATACAGAAAGGGTGCAATGGAAGTGTCTGGCAGAGGCCCTGTTCTGTGGATCTTCAATTCCCACCTCTGAGAGAACTAATCAATAGCTTCCTGAGGCCAGGGACGTCGAGTCCTGTCATGGCAATAATTCCCGAAATAAATGGAGGAGTCCAGGGAGTTTCAGTGTAATCAACAGCGACTATAGTAATGAGAGAAAAATTCTACATCTGAAGAAAAGTGATAACTTTGTCCAGAAAAGCAGATAAGGAAAGATTACAATTATTTATTTAATAGAAATGCCAGTAGATGTGATACTTTGTGTGAAGTAGTAAATACACACTATGGTTAAAAAGCAGCCATTGTCCACTAACATCTTGTATGCTTTAATTTTCAGTAGGCATGTAAATAGGCTTGCTGGACTTTTAAATCAATATTCCTGCATTTTTTTTCAGTTGCAGTCTGGGGATTTTTGTATGTACTGTGCTACAACATTTCAGTGGGATTCAAATCTGAGCTATTTTTTCCATGACGAGGTCAGCTGTACATCTATTTACAAGGCATCAGCAATCTCACACATGTAGCATGTAGCTGACTCGCTATTATAAGTAGGATAACAGTCATACAATCTAGCGAGAGCCACAATAACACGCTGATAATATTTAAGAGGGTTTGAAAATCCTCAAGAGGGACAAATCCCCATTTCAGTGCACGCCAGGACATGCGAGAGAGAGCAAGGTCAGGGCGAGGGAGTTAAGATATTTTTCACTGTTTTGTTCTCATTCTGATCGGCCTTGTTTCTGTTCCTCTGTTGTCAGGCTCATCCCTCTATTCATCTGCTCATCAATCTCTCTATTTTGTTGTCCATTCCCAACCCCTTCTCCATTTATGTGAAAATCGCTTCTTATCTGCCCGCTTTGCCTCTCTCTTTCTCGCACTAATCTACACAGATTTTAAAGCAGGACTTAAGATGACAAAGATATAAATATTCATAGAATATTCAGGTCAGATGATTTACAATAACAAAAAGAGGGTTGGCAATTCCATCCTACATGTCCTGTGCGGCTTATGACGGCCATGCACACCGGAGAACAATTTTTCATCAGCTAGATTCTCCAAGACTAAGAAACTAATTTTCTTTGGAGATCTGATCTGATCAGAGGGCAGAGTGCAGTCTAACAAAAACAAATAAAACCTTCCAATAAAGACACAATGTTACCTCGATGATCTTCCGGGCCTCGCGGTAGCGGCCTGTCTGCAGGAATGCGAAGAACAGGTCATAGAGCATGGTCATCTCTCCTCGCTCCTGGCTCACAAAGTCCATGGCTGAAGAGAAAGACAGACAGGCGAGGAAACGGAGCAGAGAAAGGTCATGAATAAAAACGCACGTAAGGTAAACAAACCCACCACACACTTCATTTCCTTCTGATTCCATTATTTGGCACAATGTCCCACTCACAAAGCAGCCCTATCAAGACAGCTCTCAAACAAACACAGGTCCCGAATGAAAGCCTAAGCTGCCCCGGTGAACTTGCTAAAACGCTCTGCTCAGCGTTACGTACTATCTCCATCCAGCAGCTTCAGAACAGGTACCAGACACACAAACAAACACACACTCTGCAAACTTTCAGTAACCTAAATGAATCTGCATATTCAGCAAACAGAAAAAAAAGAATAATCCTACTCCCTTCATTTGCACTCATTTAAAGCTGGAAATATTTCACTGATTGGCTCCAATGTGAACAAGTTTTCAGAGTTTCTGACTGGATTAAATGATGTAGCATTTTCTATGTGCAAATCCTATCTTCCCAAGACTGAACCACACCAGCAGGATCCTGTTGAAACTTCCAGGTTAAAAGTATTCTGTCCTCTTCTTATCTGAAAATAGCTCAGTAGTTGCTATAATTGCCAGACCCTCTGAAAACCCTATACTTTATTTTTCTGTTGGTGCTTGAAACCAAACCAAGGTCACACATGTGAATGAAGATTTTGACAAGCTGTGTCATGCTTTTAGTGTGTTTTGGACAGCTGAAGGCCATTCTGCTGGAAGCTTTTCTTCTCTTTTATTTTAAAAGGTGTATTTTAAGGTGAATTTTTAGACTATTCGTGCACTGCATCAGCATGGGTCCACAGGGGTACTCACGATGCTGCGAGTGCGACTCAAGGTTTATGTCACAAGTCATCCTCTCTGATGCTTTATATGATGGAGTGAGAGGCGGTGTAATTTGTTATTCGTAAGTTGACACTGCTTTACATGCTGGCCTCTTTCAGCACTTTAATCAGAGTTACTTTGGATTTAAGGGTGCAGCGACTAACTGTGAGGGTTTGTCACCTTTTGGCATGTTGGGGGAATGAAAGGAGACAGAGGGGAGGGAAGGAAGTGGAGAGGTGCTCCACTGTACAGTTTCAACCTTTACGTACTCCAGAGCCACTTGCCCCAGCGGCTCACCGAACTTGACCTTTTCACCGCATCGCTGTCAACATACAGGGAGACTGTTCTAAATGTGACTGGCTGACATGCTTCACCGTGACCCTGGTCTGAACCTTTCTCACTCTCTGGTCCTCTTATGCTCTCTTGGGATTGTTGGCACTTGTTACATGTGCGTTTAACGCAAACACTGAATGAGCACTTTAGAATAGCTCCTCCCCACACACAAAAACCCAAATGAATAACAAAAGGTTGGAGTCAATCAGAGGAAACAAAAATGGTTCACGCTAAGCTGGAGTGGGGGAAAAAATTTGGATTATAGCTGTGAGACGCAGTGACAGAGTACACAGCTATTCTGAACTTCTGAACTCTGGGGAATCCTGGTCCAGTGTTCAGATTAACCCGTCTTTTGTCACTCCTAATCTGTAGGTTAATGAAAAATGTTTGAAATCCCACCAGGACTATTCTTGTTTGCATGACAAAACAAACACGCATGTTATAATTTATAAATGAAAAAATTTAAATTTAAGAAAAATGTAAAATCTTCTCGTCCTTAGAGGATGTGGAACCACTAAATATTTGATTTGAGCTCGATCAAACAACCTGAATGATCCCGTAGTTATGTTTTTTCCCTCTTGCCTAAACCCCAGCTATAGCATATGGCTGCCCCTCCATAAATCAAATCAAACCAAACCAAAATTTTTTTATATAGCACATTTAAAAACAACGTCATCAAAGTGCTTCACAAATTAGGAAATAAATAAAATAAGACAAATTTACCAAACAGCAACACAAGACAAGACAAACATAGAAGCCAACCAAATGATAGTCAAAATAACTTAAGGCTGTTTGATATAACGATATATATCGGATGACGATATAAAAACGTCTATCGTTTCATTTTACGCTATCGTTTGTTTCGTGGTGTCGCAAAATAAACCGTTTACAGCAATATTTTTTCATCGTTGTGATGGTCACTGTAGTGGCTATATTAATTTCTTAAAGTTCTCTCTTTCTCTTATATTTAATATAACCACACTACAGGCGGACAAGCGCCTGTTTTTATGCGTTGTCGTTAGCAACAATGACAGTAAAACCATCGCATGTCCGCTTGTTTATTTTCCACATAAACCTTTCACAATAAAGCTCAAGATCCTGTTGAGACTTTTCAAAATAAACGTGAAAGAGTATGCAGAGTGTTTACGGATGAGAAGCAAAAAAGAGCCGCCAGGTGCTAAAAAAATAAACCTTTGACTCAAACGTTAGAACAGGCTTTTCCCCGCAGCACGCCGTGTAATAAATACTCACAAAGAAAACGGCGGCCGTTACAACTTATGTCTAAAAATGTACAGTTTCATGCAACACTCAACTCCAGGTACACGATACCCAGCTGGAAACACTTCACGCAAGTCGAGCTGCCCGACATTCACAGAAGTTTCAGAAAATGCAAAATGTTTTTGTGTTGATAGAAGTCTTATATCGGGATATGAGATTTTGGTCATATCGCACAGCCCTAGTCATAGTCAAGGTAAAAAGATGAGTCTTTAAGCGAGATCTGAAAGACTGAATAGACTCGGAAGTGTGATTGGCAATAGGGAGACTGTTCCACAGTCCAGGTGCTGCGATAGCAAAGGCACGATCACCTCTGGTTTTCAGCCTAGACTTAGGTTGTATTAAGAGCATCTGGTTTGAAGATCTTAGTGCTTTTTAGGATTATACAAATGGAGTTCTGTTAAATAGCTAGGCACGATATTGTTTAAGATTTTATAAGTGAGTAAAAGAATTTTAAAATCAATGCGAAATTTCTCAGGAAGCCAGTGTAAGTTGGCTAAAACTGGAGTAATATGATCATGCATTCTGGCACCTGATAAAAGGCTGCAGCAGCGTTCTGTACTAATTGCAAACGGTAGAGAGAGGAGCGAGGGAGGCCTAAATAAAGGGAGTTACAATACTCAAAGTTACTCCCTAAGCCCCTGCTCAGACCACAGGCAGTATAAAGGTTGGATGAAGCTTCCTGGCCGGAAATGTAAGGACAATACAGGAAGTGCCCTAAACTTTCATCAAAGCAGCTGTTTGCCCAGACATCTATAAACACTTTCCGATTAGTTTATGAGCTCAGCCGCTAATTTTGGGTCAAACAAAATATAGCAAAGTCTATTTTCTATATTCTAGTTAGTATGTTTCAGAAAGAAAGATTATTTCAGATATGCTCACTGGCTAACAACGTCTGATTGATGAATCGTTGGTCAAACTACAAGTCACACCCATCGGTACCTTGAAAAGGATCTATGAGTGATATGACAATAGCAACATCCATGTTTTATAGTGGGTTATAAATATATGGTTCTGTTGGAGGTTTCTTCCTGTTAAAAATTAGTCCTTGACAAATGCTTCCTTCTAGGGGATTGCCAGATTCTCTAATAGTCTTTACAATATTAAGGAAAAATAAATAAATAAATTGCCCATTAGTATTTTTTTTTAATACAAACTGATGATAGATGGGTTACTGGATGTGGAAAAAGGTAGCTGAAGGACAGGACGTGATGACTATGTACAAAGTGTGTAACCTTTCTGCAGTAACTCAGTCTCTCCTTTCTCCACCAGAGCAACAATAATGTCGTGGATGCGAGGCAGGTGGTTGTAGCGCTTCTGACACTCGAGTGCCGCTTCGAGAGCTCCGGACACGTCCTTACTGCAGATACAGACAAAGAGAGAGAGAGCAGAGAGCGAGTTAGATGCCAGGTCTGTGCAATCAGTCATGTACAGGATTGTGTCAGTAGAGAATAGAAGAGCGTATCATGGGGTGTTAACCCTGTGACCTCCCATTCAAGCACTATGACCCACCCCAACAATACAGGCCTTTGAATTCATGACAGCACAACTGTGGGCGATGAAGCCTTTTGGCCCCAATACATCATTCTCACACAATCAGGCACACTCTCACACACCTATCTGTGAGGGGCTAATGTCTCTCTGGACAGGCTTTTAGAGGGGAAGCAATGCAACAGATAAAAGGACTCCACTGATCTTTACCCTCTCTGCTCTGCTCCTCTTGCGCCTTCAAACTTCTCTTGCTCTTCCTTTTGTCTCTTCAACGCCCTTTAACCTTCCCCTCATTTTCTCTTCTCTCATTTCCCTTTTCTTCTAACCTTCCCGTCTTCTTTTTATCCTTCCGTCTCTCTTCCTCCACACCATCTTTCCCCCCCCATGCTGTCAGCTCTCACACTCCTCCGATGACCTCACCCCCCCAGCTGAGCAATTTAACAGAAATATGGCAACCAAATTAGTCCCCCCCCCACCCCGCCAGCAGCATCACCACAGCTTCATCTCATGTCACCCCCCCGCCTAACCTTCTACTTTCACGCCTTCCAACAAACAAAAGAGCATGCAGAAGGAGGATGAGTGCACCTGAAGGAGTGATAACGAGAGAAGTAGAGAGGCAGAGATAGGTAAAGGAAGTAAGAGAGCAAGAGCAAGAAGAGGGAGTGGGAGAGACCACATCAATCCCCTCTATTGTGACAGCGCTGCCATCAATCTGTTGATTGGGTAATTACCATGTCAATCACACAGAGGTCAAAGCATATAAGGCACCCACAAAGGAGGCAAGGGGCAGAGTGAATGAGTGAGAAAAAGACAGTGTTAGACAGAATGGACAGGTATAGTTTTTGCAGTGTTTTTTTCCCTCTCATCTAATCAATTAAATAAGCAGATTTGTGAAATATGTCCAAAAAGACCAACAACTTTAGAGGGAAAAAAAGGACCGAAAATGATGTGACCTTGAGTTCAGCTTCTGTGAGCCAGCAGCAGCAGAAGAGAGTGATGGAGGGAGGAGGGATGGAGTGATTAGGGTTGGAAGGCAAAGAGGTCTGCTAATTGAAATGAAGAGGGACAACATTATTCAGCAGCGGCAGTCAAGAGGCTGTTCAAATGCATAACAGTCTGATTGAACAACGCAGAAGAGAGACTAAGAGATTTTTGAAAATGAGAGAAAGAGTGTGGAGATGGGAGGAGACCAGAAAGGGAGGCGTTGGTGTGCAGTTTACCCCCCAAAATGAGAGAGGGATGGGGAAAAAAGTACAGTATGCTCTTTGTAGTTGACGTATCATATACATACAATTACTTTAACTATTATGGTGTGGTGCACAAGGCCATTTCATTCCTCATTTGTTTCATCATCTCAACTATCTGTCCACCTTATTCATCCCTCCATCAAGCAACTCCATAACTACTTATAATCCCTCTTTTCTAATGAGAGAGAAAGAGAGAGAGAAAAGGGGCCTGGCGTTGCAATTATACCCCTTCTGCCTTCCTCCCCTCTCTCCGCCCGCTAACCCCCCCCCAAAAAAAAGAGCTAAAGATGTCGAAAGATGGATAATTTCCCCTAGGTACAATTTAACTGTCACTTTGCATTGCCATTTACTGCAGCGCACAGCCCTGTTAATGTCCCCAACTTTGCATGTCAGCCACTTTCCAGCCAATTAAGCCCTGAAAAAATAACGAGCGCTTTGCTCCATAGAAACCTGAAGGATTAGACAAGGAAGCTCATTTTACCTCATCTTACTCCCCCTTCTTTACCTCCCTCTCCATTTCCGTCACCCCTCCTCCCCCTTTTGTTCGGAGGAGATGAGCAGGCCTGTTATCAAGCCACTGTCCTCGCGTGAGGGAAAACGAGGTGTCTGTGTCTTGAAACACAAATGAAACTGATCATCACACCACTACATGTATTCAAGAAAGGCACTTATGCTAGTACGGTTCACCCCCCCCCACATGATTGAAACTGTGCGTGTAACGTTGTGGTAATGTGAATCATTCCCATCACCATTTTGGCTGAACAGATAATTCAGCTGTTCCCAACTTGTTATTTAATGGCTCTATATATATATATATATATATATATATATATATATATATATATATATATATATATATATATATATATATATATATATATATATATATATATATATATGTACACATATATCATTATATACAAACCTTATGAGCCAAAGCCCATATTCAGACTGTTCTGCTACATCAATCAGAGGCAGCGTCCTTACATGGCCATCTCATGCACACTGCCCTGGCTGTGAGCACCCACCTGCTGTTATGTTTATGAGGGGCAGCCAATCAGAAAACAGTTGGCTTAAAAGGATTAATATGTCAAAAATATTCATTAGACCAACTTAAACATAAGCTTAATTTAGTATCGACCATGTTAAGAGTTAAACATGCATGTTTTAGCATGTCTTTTCACGTTCTTCCATTATTCAACTCCGGCTGCTTCGATTTCTCTACATGGGATTTCCATTTCTTCCTTTTATTCCTAGGGAGTGGGAGTGAATGAGGCGTTTTTCTCTGAGCCACTTGTCTCTTTTCAGCTCTACCCTCCTCCTCATATTCCATCAACGTGGCTGCCGTCTTATCATCCACGTCCTGCCAGCTCTTCATTTTGCTGGACTCATTAGCATTTACTGTTGCTAATCACTTCCACGAGGATGTGGCAATGTGAGCTAGCTGCCAGCTAGCGTAGTCGCAGGTTAGCAGACACAATACAAAGCGGACAGGCATGACGGCTAACGGGGCGGCGCATATGATGGGCTGTCAAGGGCTAATCTGGCGGAGAAGTGTTCATTAAGTCATTAGCGCTGACGCTGCGATGAGATGGGTGCAGGCGGGAGTGATGCCTGCTTTGTCCTCTTTTATCGCTTCCCTTCATCCCTCCTCCTCCTCCTCCTTCCGACTGTTTGTCCGCTGACTGACGGAATGAAGAGGTGGAGAATGGGTGAAGATAAAAGATAAAAAAGAGAAGAGGGCAAAGAGACTGATTCAACTGGCGTGCAAAAGTCAAGTGTTGCAGTACTGAGGCTTGACTGAACCACTGTTGGAACTACAAGAACCACCACTGCACTTTCACAAAAGACTAATTTAAGACATTTGCTGTTTTAAAATAGGATTTAAAAACGTAACTAAGATAACTCTGTAGCCAAAGTAAAATAAAGTTAATAAAATAGTGATTATTCACAAGAGTGTCCTGAATAAGCTTTATTATTAAGTTGTTACTCATCTATCAATTTTAAGTAGAATTAAGCCATCTGTTACAATTACACCAATCTACTTTATGAACAGCAAACTGGACAACTTTATCAAAATTTTATCTGCACACCAGATGAGTTGACCAACACTCAACAACCAGCCAACTAAGCGTACCCAAATGTCCTACTAACAAATCATAAACACATGACAGATGTTAGAATACCAACAACCATCTTTTTCCTTCGTGTTTATTAGTGTGTGTTCACTGCAGTATCATTTGGAGGAAGTACAACTGGCACTTGATTTGTGAACGAGGCTGTGCTAAGCTGCTGTGTGCATTTGTGTTTTGGCGGCTGTTGATGACCCAGTAGTAAATTAGCCTGCTAATCTCACAGAGGCAGTGATTAACGAGTGAACCTCGAAACTGTTTGTGCCAGAGACCAGACTTACAGCAACACAAACAGCAACAAGGGAGCACCCGGTGAGAGAGAGTGTGTGTATGTGTGTGCGCGCAAGCGAGCTTTCTTTGCAGAGGTCTACCTCTGCTGCAGTAAGCACGCTAGAGGTAAACTGCACATGAAAGCATGCACAGTATGTGTGTGTGCCCCCTAACCGCGCATTACGTGTCTATGGTAAATCCAGCAATTAGTGGTCTGTACATAATTAACATGCTAATGAGTTGATCTACTTAAAAGCTGCTTCGACAAATAGAACACGCACATGCGCTGAAAAACACACACAAACCGAATAGAGTTGAGGGTGGGGCAATAGCAGTGACCCCGCAGCCAATATTTGCTAATGCTCATTTGCATACTTGCATTATGAGAAGCAGCATCGATGGCCATCTCTCCCCACACACCCACACTTAAACCTCAGAGGAGAGCAGTGGGTGTTTCAGGGGATCAGGGGTGGGGGAGCTCATGGGAGAGGTTGCAGCTGGCGCATCCTCAAACAAACAAAACCTGGCTCTGACGCGCATAAACACACACGGCTAACATAAATGAGCAATTTCCACATCCTCTCTCTATCTGAATCGCTGACCCAGAATATAACCTCAGCTATGATCATAGGGAGGAATGAGTGACTCATTGAGACACACATGCATACACACACCTGGCAACAGGCTTTGGCAGATGAAGGCTCAAATCTGAAAACAAAAGTGAGCTTGTTGGCTGGTTAAGTGGAGACCATCAGCCATAAAACTGGAACATACAACTCAAATAGATGTTTTAACTTTAAGGGAGTTTGGGACACTTTTGTAACACTTAGGATCTCTTTTACCTGACCAGGTAGGCAGTAACCACGGGGGAGCAGAGATTAGCAGTGGGCTTGACCAGACCGAGGGTAAAGACCGTGTCTTGCAGTCGGCGGATGGAAGGGATATCGCCTCCGGCCGCTACAGCGTTGAGCGCGTGAAACAGGGTGGTCATGTGTGTGTCGTTCATCGGCACATCCTTCTCCTTCATCTCCTTCAGGATGTCCACTGCCTCTGAGATGGAAAGGAAGAAACGTCAGCAACGCTTGCTCCCACATCTGTGTGCGACGCTTCAGTGAGGTGTCAGCATGCACCTCTCCATCAAAGCAAGCGATGTGAAAGTGGATTAGATGGACAGAGAACGGGCACATGAAAAGAACAAAAGAGAAGGAGAAAGAGAGATGATGCAGAGAGGAGAAAGAAAGCGAGAGGAGGGCAGATATTGGCTGGGAGAAGAGTAGGGTGTGTGAATGTGATAAAAGGCCCCTTTAGCTAATTCCATGTGGGGGAAACAAACCCATATTAAAACAGAATTTTGCACCCAGCGGGGGATGCAAATCCAACCCCGTATAATGCCAACTCTGTGCTAATTGCTACTTGCAGTTTTCTAAACGAGACTACAATTACCAGACCTCTACAATGGAGGCTAGCTTTTTGCCGTGGCCATGTGGAAAGCACTTGGGGGGCTAAATTATAGGTATGTGGCGACAAGGGCCCGCCGTGGACCCAGCGAGACCTCGCTAAGCGGGCTGAGGGGTGGATCAGTTTGGTCAAGTCCAGCCGGTAATGGAGGGCTTTTTACTGGGCCACGCGTCCATCTGGCCAACACTAGGGGCTAAATGGTGAAAAGAGAGTGTGGTTTGTGTGTGTGCATATGTGGTGTATCAGGGTAAAGCAATTAAGATGCGTTTACCATCTATTTAGACAGCTGCTAATGGGCTGACAGCGATACAGCCGCTCTCCACCACGGATACTAATCTATACAGCATGACCAAGAAGGAGGAGGGAGATGGAGAGATGCACAGACACAGAATATATTTGAATAATCACCATTAAGCCTCCAAATGCAGGATAATGTTGGATCCTGTCTTACAAAGATCCTCGCTCTTTTCACTGGTGAAGATTTTAGTACACAGATGCATGAAAGCAAATAAAGTGAACACATGGGAGTAATGATATCCACACCTACACAGCTGTTAATACAACAAAACCCCTCAAACGAGTGTCACTCTACTGGGAACACACACCCTCGTGGGCTGAGATACGGGGCCACTGGTGAGTGCTTTGGCATCCTAATTTCAGTCTGTCTCTCCAGCCCTCCACCTCCCTATGCCAGTTGTTATGGCGATGGGAACCCATGGCTGTCACAGATTTAATGGGACGGGGGGAAAAAATAGAGGGGCGAAGAGGGGGACGGGGTGACTAGCAGTGGAGGAGACACCGCTAAACAGGGGGAGAAAATAAAAGGAGGGTTAAGCTTTTCAAAAGGGATAAGTTTGGTTAATTGAATGTGGGCCTGATGAAGATAAAGGGTACTCTTTCAACTTATCCGGTTTCTGTTGCTGCTCTGTTTCTGTTTTTAATTATCAAGATATCAGCAATTGATACCATCAACATAGTTTCCAACTACAAATATATTCCCACGTTTTACCAATTCTGCGATACTCAACACACTGCAATTCCCCGTATCATATCTGTGCCACTGAAGACAAAGCAAGAGGATTTAGACGATCTGCCCTCCAATTGCCCCCCCACCCCAACATTTTAGCCGCTTTCTTCATTGCAACTTTTAAATTACCCTCAAGTCTTTTCCTTTCAGGCTAATTTATTTCATAAGCATTACCTTAAGCAGTAACTAAATCATGACCCTGATAAGTAAAATTAGTGGTGGAATTGGTTTAAAGCAGGGGTGGGCATTTAATTTCCCCAAGAGGCCACATGAGAAATCGGGACTGTTGTGGTGGACTGCACTAATAAGCTTATGAAGAGATAAAATTCATGAGCAGAATTGAGATCAGCTTATTGGAGCGGTTCTCTACGACTCTCATGAGGCCCCTTGGTGAAAATTCATTGCTCACCACTCGTGTAAAAACGAGTGTATAAATGTATGTAATGTAAGAAGAAGCAAAAAGATATAATGCAATATTCATATTCTGTCCCACTCATAGGTGTGCTTTTAACTTCTTTCAACAAAGAACACAAGCACCACAAATCAGGGAGGTGAGCTTGATGGAAGAATGTGTGGATGTGTGACACAAACGTTTGATAATTAAATCTGTTCAGTTTAATAATGTTGCTGTAAGTCACCTTCGTGGGAAAACTTAAAATTATGCTAATTTTGTCATAGTGAAAATATTTCTTCATTCAACTCAACCAGCATACATGATAATAAAGCTACACTTAACATGCTTATAATAACAGTTTAGGTCTCTGCACTACTAGTGTCAATGCACTCAAATGTCAATAAACAGAATGACAAAAATGAAACAGACATCACTTCATGAACAGACGAACTGAGTAAGGTTATCCACAAGAAAAACAAAGAAAACCTTCAAAAAACAGAACAGTTTCCCCCTAAAGAACGGTTTTCCACAGAGTTGATTACAAATGGTGGTATCAACATTAAACAATATCTCTAATGACTTGAGTCGTTGTCAAGTCTGTACTATTTATCACTTCCAGTGAAACTTGTGCTTCACTCCGACTATCCATCTCCATGCCTCCCACTCTCCCTTTCTCCGTACCTCTCTCCATCACTAACTGACAGACCCACTAATCACTGAGACCAATGGCTTGGAGTTGATCTGCCCAAATGGATCAACACTAGCTAACATCCCTCCGTCCACCGTCCAAACTTCCCCCACGGCGTCCTCTCTCCATCTCCCCCTTTATCTGTTCGTTTAGCCAGTATGCATATCCATCAGCTCAGCCGAGCATCATGGCCAGCACAGCGAGCCAGACCACACACACACACACACACACACACGTGTGCGCACACACTTGAAGAGATGGGGAGGCAGACAGGCCAGGTAAACAAACATCACACAGCCCAGTGGTTCACCTAATGTTCCATGACATGACTGCTAGTGATGTCTCTTTCCCAAACACACATAGCTCCAAAGACATATCCAGGACCACCAAAAGCCAGAACAAGTTCTGTTTACCAAAGTGGGAGGATGGACAGGTGGAGGAAGCGGAGCAAGGGCAGGTCAAACAGATGGCTGTGATAGAAGAGCTATATTTAAAAAAGGACAGAGCTTGCAAAGATGGAGAGAGAGGATACTCAGAGGACAGAGGCTATGCTGGGTGCACTCTTTGTGATCGTCTGGATCTGTTACTTAAAGGGTTATGGATGCATTGGGTGAAGATTGGCTCAACTTTGATTAATCCAGAACTGCATCTAGATCCAGTGAGTTAAAGCACATCATTTTGATATTCTCAAGAAAATACCACAAACATATATTTTGGTGGAAGTAAGATATCTGGAGTAGATCTTGTTAACAAAAGTGTTTATAACAGCATATGTCTGTATTAGCCAATAAACACTGGATTTTATATAATTTGTTTGAAATAGACACTAAATGTGGACTATTACAGTACTGAATAAAACATAATAACAATAATAAACATTTTAATGTTCAGCAGTTTTCCACCTGCCCATGTTGACAGGAGAATCTTTTCCTAAATCTCAACAGATGAACCTACAATGATGTTTTTGGACCTCAACATGCTAGAAAAAAAAAGCCAAAGAGATGCAAGATCAGGAAGATTTATGGACATGTGAAAGTTAATCTGAGGAGCGAGCAGCATAGGAAGATCAATCAGCTATTAGAAGAGGAATCAATTATGAAGAATTACCTAAGAGCAACAGGGGAAGGTAAGTAAAAAGAATAAAGTGAAAAGGATGACGTATTGTAAAAACAAAGTTCGCCTGTTAGGTGAAATGAGAGAGCCATGAGCAAAAAACAAAAAAAGCCATTAGAGACAGTGAGAAGTAAAGAAGGATGCCAGGAGACATGATCTTCATCTGGTCCTGGTGTGTGCTGGGAGCCAGGCGGACCAGCGTCTGGGTGGGGACAGGCTAAAATCAAGGTTAGCCATGTGTGCTAATGTGGCTGACAAGCGTCCCCCTCCATATGCACACTCCGACTAATGGCAAATGCGTTAGCGCTGCCTATACACACCCCAACACACATACACAGATGGATAACACCAACCGCTGTGCCACCAAATGCCTTTTGCTTGAATTCACATGCAAATTTGCGTGTCGCTGTGTGTATGTGTGTGTGAGAAATGTTCAAGCACTTTGGTGGACATGATCTGCCATTAGCATCAAGGCAGATTTCAATAATTCTGGAAAAATACACACAGTCCTGTAATTTTCCCCTCTCTCGTTTCTCACTGACACGGATGTGCGTGTGTGTATGTGTGTGTGTTGGAGGGGATAAGAGAATGACACGCTTTGCGACGGAGCAGAAGAGAGAGGGTCAGATAGAGAGATAGCAAAAGGGGAGGAGAGGAACGGCGAGGAGAGACAAGGGAAACATTTTTCCTGTCATTGGGTGCAAAAAGCAGAGCGGCAAAACTGATGGTAATTGGGTCTTCGATGGGCTGAAGGAAACCCACCGTAGCATTCTGGAAATAGCCAGCTAATGTGGTTTGAGGGAGGGGAAATGACAGATTGTGACAGAGCTGGTGACACGTACAAAGAAGCGCATTGGTTTTTAAGTTCAAGCCAGATATACTGACAAAGAAAAAGCAGCAGTCAATTGTATGTATTACTTTTATTTAAAGAGGGAAGGCTACTGGAGCAAGCTCAACTTTATAAGAATATCCTCATCACGCAAAATTAAAATAAACAAAACAAAAAAGGATTAATCACTCAAAAAAAAAAAGGACTTAACAACTTAAGAAATTTATTAATCAAAGAATTTGTCAAACTAATAGCACAAAGAAGGAAAAAAAATACATTATTTGTAGTTCTAGGTTAACTTACCCTCCATTCTGCCATTTACAGAAAGGACCTTGACCAGCGCAAGGTATTTGCTGGCATCCAGTGCTACTGATGAGTCCTTACGACTCCTAAAAGCAGAGACAGAGATAGCAACAGACAGACTTGATTAATGTATTCCACTTACAGTAATGCAACTCATCTATTGTACGTTCTCAGTGTTCAGGCTGATGCTGGAAGCAGGTGGTGAGTGAAGAGAAGGAAATGGGGGAGGCAGAGGGGAGAGTTTCCTGTGTTTTAGCCAGTCAACTAAGCGGCTGGACCCTGCATTAATGTCTCCCCTAATACCACTCAAGTTAAACTTTAATGGCCTGCTACTGGCCACAGTGCAGCCGTGTGCGTCTGTGTGTGTGCGCGCGTGTAGAAAATTTGTTTGTGTGCGCACATTATGCTCCACTCACAATTCTCTCTTCAGGTTCAGTGCTTCCTCCACATTGTTTTGGCGACAGCACAGGTTGATGAGGATGGCGTAGCCGCCGGCTGTCATCTCCTCTTCGTGCTGCTGCTTCAGCTCGAGGGCACGCTGCAGGTTCTGATCAGACAACAACGCTCTCAGGAAAAAAAAAAAACCCAAAACCAAACACAAAAACAAAGCAGCTAACTTCAAAAAAGAAAACAAAAGAAAAAGAGCCTTATGAGACCAAAAGAAATTTTACCTCCTCAGCACTCAGAGCCTGGATGGCCTGTTTGAGAACAAGTCCTAATGGTTTGTTCTCTGCTTTTAGTTCAGCCAATTTATTCTCAAGTGCCAACACCTTGCCCTCAATTCCCTAAAGGAGACAGAAAGGTGTTAAACACATGTACATGACCACTGTCCAACCTCACGGGTACAGGAGCTTGTACAAATAGACACATGGACATTCATCTCCACAGGAGAGCTGCGCTCTTACTTGGGGTGTGGGGAAGATGTCTTTACAAAATGGCACATCAAAGAAAGTTATGAGGATAATTGTGAAACTTGAACATTTTGTATGCGTCCTTCACAATGTCCTACTTACAGTGGCACGAGGAGTAGCTGACACAGGGCCATTGGAGACTTTCTCTTTGGGGTCTACCAAAGCCATCACATCCTGACACACACACATGCACACACAGCGTCAACACTTGGCATCCAATTTCTACTGCAGTATAATGAGCACTTAGAGTAACAGTGCAGAAAACATAGTGGAAAAACTGACTCTAATTTACCTGAAAACGATATAATAAAATGTCCAAAGTAACAGTAGGTATATTTAAAAATAAAAGACTGAAGGTCGGGCTCAATACCTTGACAAGCTCAGGAACGTGGCAGGAATCCAGAAGGTTCCTTATCCCTCGATAGAGGTTTACTGAAATCATTATATTCTGTGTAGAAATCAGCAGGAAAACAAACATCAGCAAGAAACTCGAGCTTAACCTGTCGATTTCTGTTACAAAGTCAGCTGAAAATCTCTCAGCCACAACTAAATTTAAAAAAAATCCATCAAGAGCTTATGCTCAAAATCGTTTGCGGAGCATAACGCTGTAATCAGGTGCTACTGGAAATGATGCAATTTCAATAAAGGGACATTAACGACTAATTAACAACAAAATGGCAAAACTCTTTCAGTGACATCCTTTTTTTGGTGATTAATACCTGAGAGATGACCTGCATGCAAATTAGAGTTGACGCTATTGACTCATTACTCAAAAATGAATATGCAACTATTCACTGGATTCCACTTTGCAGATGAGAGTTTGAGCTTTTGTGTGTTTTATGTTATGTGGGTTAAGGCCCTCCACAGATGACTGATGAGCCAATAATGAGATGAAAATATAATACAACAGGACAACTTTAAATACATACAAGACGAAAAAAAAAACATTAAAAAAAAAACTAAATAATGGCTGGATATATATAGAAAAAAAAAATCCTAAAATATATAATATACAATAGTCAAAAACCCTGAAGGTGAATAAAATAATGTAATTCTGGATAAAAATGAAAGACCTCAAAACCCAAAATAATAAAATAGAATCAAACAAAGATATATACACTCTCACAAAACACTAGTCTGGACTTTGAGAAATTGATTAGGATACTTTCATCTTGTGAATGTTTATGCTGATTAGAATTTAAAGGAAAATGACAAATTAATAAATATTGTGATATATATTCATATTTGCTCCAAAGCATATGAAGTATCGCTTTATATGAAAAGGATTTTCCGCAGATGAAGGTGAGAAACAGCACTGCCAACACTGGTATCAAAAAAAATGTCCACTTAAGGATTAACATTTATTTTTTTTACACTTTAAATTCCAAACAAAGCCAGTGAAGAGAGTTTTTGTTTCTTCCTTTTTCCCCCCTAAATCCTTGATGTAAAACATGATTTAATCTTCTTCGACATGTCTGGACCTCGTAACTCAAACCTTCACTCTTGAAAAATAGAGCACAGGATGAGCGTGTATACTGTAAATAATCCGAGTCCGATTACACACCGCATCATCTCAGATCAGACAGTCCAAGCTCCTTTAAAGTGGGAAGGTTATGAATGTACTGGATATAGAGATGTTAGTACATGAATGTGTGGTGTGTGCATTTCTCCCCCCAATCAACTTAATCGGTGTGTGTACCTTAGACTGCAGCTGACTGAAGAATTTCCGCAGTTTGTCTTCTTGCGCCCGCACCTGCCCTTCTGACATGCTGTCGATCAGATTATACAGGAAGTAGGCTGTAGCTTCTGCACAAACACACACGCATATACACATGCACAGTGAGCCGTTGTCTTGGGAATACATTTCATTTGCCACCGTGTCAGTCACTCTGGCCATTTGTGCATTTATACTATTTTTCTGTAACCTCTGCAGAGTGTGTGATTGTGTTTCTTTTCTGCTGACAGAAGCTGCTTTTGGGCTGGAGTTTGAGTGAATGTACGACGGCTGGCAGTGACAGATTCCTCTTACTGCAGCGTGTACACACACACACACACTTGCAGATGTCGTGTAACTGGATGTGACATGGATAACGGTCTCCATCGCTCCCACCTGCACACACACCAGTTTCAGCACTTTGGACATTCTGTGACACACACACACACACACACACACAGCGACATTAACGCTCTGCACACACACTGACAGCGCAAAAACGCTGCCTAACAGTCACACATACCCACTTTAACTACTCTGCGCTGTGTCAGCAGCTAGGCTCCCTTTCCTCCGATGGAGAGGGCAGGTCTTTCATCCACACAGCAACACACTCACACTCACACACACACACACAAAATGATGAGAAGTGGGCCGGGCAGCAGTCCACTGCTACTGAGACTGAACGTAAACACATGCAAAGCATTTTTTTGTCATCTGAATTATAGTTAGAAAGTGACAGCGCATACAGTCCCGACTCTGAATACCAATATGAGTTACACGTACAGCCATACTCTCACTCCTCTCTCCTTCTCACCTGCACAAATGCACACAAACACATTCCAGGCATGTCCTTGTATACAAGATATCAGCATCATGAATTGTTGGTAGGAATGGGACATATAAATGTTTCCTTACCAGCAGGGGAAGAGTTTCCTTTAGAGAAGCGTTCATCTTTGTATAAGACCTCAGTAATCTGGAAACACAAATTGATCACACATAGAAATTACAGTACGTCATATGCAGCAAGTGGAAGAATGTACATGGCATAACCAAATAATGACAGGCATGGGCCATGTTTTAACAATGTAGATTCTATCTCCAAAAGTTGATTCTGTTCATCTGGACATAGCGTTTTCTGGGAGAAACGTTTCGTCACTCATCCAAGTGACTTCTTCAGTCTCAGCTGACTGCAGGTTTCCCCAATCTTATAAACAGTACAGTAAAAATGTAGATTTTACTGAATGTGACTTTCTGTCAGAAAAGCAAATTAAATATCAAACCCTTATTTTACAACCCTCCTAAATGCAACTCATCTTAACTTACAAGAAAAAAGCCAATCAGAGGCAGACAGAAATTCATCTCATGTCTCATTAAACTTGTGTCAAGTTTAAAAAATGCTTCTTTTTATTTGCACTTGTTTGTTCTAACATAGCCGCTGATAAACTCCTTCTAAACCTCTCTGTTGTACTTCTATATCACTCTTTGCAGCCCGCGTGGGCATGTTGACCTCTTACCTTCACCATGCTCTCCACATCAGCAGACCTGCAGGGGGCAGTAGAGGATAAGACATGAGTACTCAGGGCAGGTCAACAAGACTCCAACTTCACAGAGTTGCTGTGCAGTTTGGTCATAAGCAAGCATAGGCTATACTTTAAATATAAAAGGACATCTTTATGCGTCACCAGCTTACTTTCCCTTAATATCTTTGTGTTAATATATAACTGTTTTAAGCTAGTAGTTAACAGCCTCCCTTTAACGCCACACTAAAAAAAAGTATTAGGTAAAAACACTATATAATATTTAAAGCAGCAAAAATACATTTTCATACCTTTAAAGAAAAACACAAATTCTGTACATTTTGCTACATTTTCCCCCCAAAGTGAGGAAAATCCAGTTCTTCAGGAACTACAATGATACATCTTCGCTCAAAGACGTTTTGCATTAAGGACTTACTCAATAAATGACGTAACTTTTATTCTAACAACACACATGATATGACATTTGAAATCAAGTAATCGTAACACAGACAGTGTCATGTTCCCGTAGCTTCTGAATTGACAGTGTGGCACAACACACCGAGAAAGAGCGACAGATTTTGTAATTTGACATTCTCAACCTCGCTGTACATGAGAGGAGAGATGGCAGTATAAAAGCCTGGAAAAACCACAAAAGACACAGTGAAACAAAGTCACACACATGCACACAGGCTAAATGATGACAATGTGTGACATTTCTGGCGTTGTCAGCTAGTTGGCGGAAAGGAGGAGAAAGTGGGTGATGAGAGGAGGGAAGAAGAGGTCTTTAATGATTAAATTATCCCCTGACCTTGTCTTTGACAGGAGCAGGTCTTACACAGCGATGACACGGCGTTCGCAAACACACACATGCACACACAGACGCACACGGTCCCCAAGTGACAAGCCCAATTATGACCCTGTCAGCCAACCTAACTATCAGAACGGTGAGAGAGTGTGTGTGTGTGTGTGTGTGTACATGTGTGTGCAATGAGAGAAAAGCAAATAAAAAAAGCTCTGGAGATAAAATAAAAACAAACGTGGATACTGCGAGTTAAAATGGAAACGACACATATGTAGAGAAACATTTCGATTTAAAGTTTGTCTTATTATTTTTACTACATTTTTATTATAAAGCTTCTGAATAAATTTTTAGCTTTAAAAAAAAAAAAAGGCATTTTGCTATAATTCTAGTCCTTAAAGTAAAAACTATGCTGCCAAGCTCAAACTATGGCATTGTCTTGTTTTTTTAAATGATGGATTCCTGAGAATAATCAGCATAACTTTTTCCCTTTTGTTAGTTAGCATGCACTACAACAAAGAAACTACCAGCTGAATTATAAAGCTCAAATTTAAGCTCAACTGAGCGTATCCTGGCTTAGTGGAAGAAATAACTTTGGTCCCAGCAGACAAGTCAGCATTTTTCTCTTGACACACCTCCAGCCTCACTCAGGGGCTGGAGTGTTTTTGTGTGGGTGTGTAGTGCTAAACTGTAAATATTCATAAACATCCCTTCAAGAAAGCCTGTGGGTCAGTCTGCGTTTGTGTGTCTGTGTAGGGTGAGACAACCAGAGACCAGTATGGGGGTCTGGGTATGAGCGACAGTGTTGGGCATCTGCTAATTTACATATCTCCCACGGTGCTTTGAGGCAAGAGCTAAGGGATGACAAGCTCCATATGCATGAGGCATCCATGTATATCTTTTGTGTGTGTGCATGTGTCTGCATGCATGTGTGTGTGGTAGTGTTTTTCCCCGCAGCTGCTAAAGCACAGACACTGTAGATGGTGTGATCAGCTGCACATGTCATATTCATAGCATATGCTGCAGTGACCTCCACATAGCTACAGGCCTCCCTCAAACACCAGTGAGGAGTTTGGGGGCAAAATATGGAGAAATATGGAATATAAAGTGATGGGGAACATGTGAACACATGAAGGGACGGCAGGCTAATAACTCACTTTTTGAAGCCCAGAATGAGGCTGCTGCGGAAAACACCGAGGTCCAGGGAGGGGAAGGAAGGATCCAACACTGGAAAGAGAAGACAAATCATGATTACAGGGAAAAAAAGCGACAGACCGATTCACATTCTGGAATCCTGCAATGAAGTTTAAGATTGGGATTGGTGGCCTTGCAATTCAACTAATCAATAATCTAACATGCAAGGCTTTCAGCACATTTTCAGCAAAGTTCAGGAGAAAGCTTAAATTCAAAGCTTTGTTTAAAGCTGTAATGTGATAGTTATTCCACCCTCACCAGTCTGCATAAAACCCTGCAAACAGGGAATGTGATTAGAAGTAATGCTATTCCAGTAATAAGCCAGAAGCTACAGTCCCAAACGCTGCCTAAAAGGCAGTGTCGAAGTGTAACACTGATGACACATTGCCTGTGTGAAGACTTCTACGTTCACCTGCCATTATTAACTGGAAGAAACACCACTATGCCAATCACATGGCAGTAACTCAATTAGGGCTGTGCGATATGACCAAAATCTCATATCCCGATATAAGAATTCTATCGTCCCGATAACGATATAAATCACAAAAATGTAGCATTTTCTGTAAATTTTGTGAATCTCGGGCAGCTCGTCTTACGGGAAGTGTTTCCAGCTGCGCGTCATGTAGCTGGAGTCGAGTGTTTTAACCAAAGCATGAAACTATACATTTTTAGACATAAGTTGTAAAGGCCGCCGTTTTCTTTGGTCTAAGGTTTATTTTTTAGCACCTGGCGGCTCTTTTTTAATTCTCATCCATAAATAATCTGCTCTTTCACGTGATTCAGTTTATTTTGAAAAATCTCAACAGGATCTTGAGCTTTATTGTGAAAGGTTTATGTGGAACATAAACAAGCGGACATGCGATGGTGTTACGTCGTTGTTGCTAACCACAATGCATAAAAACAGGCGCTTGTCCGTCCATAGTGTGGTTATATGAAATATAAGGGAAAGAGAAAACTTTAAGAAATTAATATAGCCACTACAGTGACCATCAAAACGATGAAAAAAATACTGCCGTAAACAGTTTATTTTGCAACACCACGAAACAAATGATAGCGTAAAATGAAATGATAGACGTTTTTATATTGTCATCCGATATATATCGTTATATCGAACAGCCCTAAACTCAATGCATTTAAGCATGTGGACATGGTCTTGGTTTCTGCTTCCACATTCGAGAAAAGTATCTAACTATTCTGCCAAGACAATTTTTTTGCACACAAAAAGGCAACACATAACGTTGGCAGCAGATAAGACCCAGCACCATTTCTAGGAAGATATGTGAGGGTTAAAGAATCTGTAAAACTTTCTTCACATGAGGCCAAAAAAAGGAAAAAGGAAAATAAATTCACTAGGGAGTACAAATGAAAGAAACGCAACAGCTGCCTGTGAAAATGAGTGGTGGATGCTAGAGACTAAAAACAGAAGAAAGGGAAAACAGGAAGAGTCATCCATTATTTAGCGGCCATCTCTATCCCATTCCTCTGCCAGTTGAGGCGCCTCTCGTTCTTGCTTCTTACATATTCACACAAACTAATCTCTTAAAAGGCCTGATGAGCACCGAGAAGCAAGTGGGCAAATGTGTGTGTGTGTTAATGCTGGGCCAATTAGCCTGCAGGCAAAGTGCAAAAAATGCTGCAGAGATTCTTTAGACTGAATAAGAGAGTGTGTACTTACACAGAGTGTAGAGTTTGGCCAGGTCGGTCACAGCCACCAAGCGCATCTCTGAGCATAAAAAGCCCTCCGACTCCACAGAGATGCCTGCATCCTGAAGACCAAAACAACAAAAAAAAATCCCAGACAACTTTAAATCAGAATAAACATAAATGAAAACTGGTCACATGAAAAAAACCAAACAAACCAACAAACAAGAACCCTCACACAGATTTATGGATTACCTTGAGGGCTTGTCGAGCTGCATCAATGCTGGGGAACACAGGGAGGATGTAGTTGGATAAAGTCTCGACATCAGGGGAAACATCGAGAGCCTGCATGCCTTTCATCACCTCTACAACACCTACAACACACAAGTAATAGGTAAGAAAAATCTGCCTTTCTTCCCCCCAGATGGATGCATTTATGTTGTGTAGTGAAAGAAGCAACTAAGAGTTGTTGTTTTTTTTAATGAAACAACAGAATAAAAAGACAAAAAAGACAAAAATAGATCAATGCTTCTATCAGAGGTTCCTTTGAATTCTGAAGGTACTCAGTTAAATATTGTTTGAAAATCACTCATTCCTAGAATCTAGGATGCTACTGTCAAACAGGTACCCTTAAACCAGAATATATTCAGTTTAAAAATCAGAAGAAAAGTCTCAAACACACAAATATAAAAGCAAAGTTGTTATTTGCACCGTTATAAATGATAATCTTAATTTTTTTTTTAAACCAGCTTTTCTATCATTCAGATTCTAATGACAAATGCATTATAGAATATGAAAGGCCTTGAAGTTAATGTGACTGAAAGGGTGAAATTAAGAACTTTTATACATGCTTTCCTTTTCTCATATTTGTGCACAGGTCTGACAAAAAACTATTAAATCCACTCTTCTTTTCAGCAACAAAGTGCAAATGGCTCTTTCACGATCTACCTCAGACGAGTGAGTGCGTGTGCATAAACATGCAGTTGCCCTGAAGTGGACTCTTGCACCCTCACCCTGTTCTCCAGCAGAAACTGGAGGTCCTGCTCCAGGGAAAGAGGCCAAAAACAGTCACATACATATGGAACAGCCATTCGCATGTTTAACATGCCTTCAAGCATCTTCATGTTTGTGTGTGCACATATGCAAGCAGCTTTGGAGCACTTTGCATATTTCTGGGAGCATGGCCACAAAGGAAATGGGCCTAAATGTGTGCGTGTTTGCTCTTATTAAGTGTTACAATTTGGTGCAAGGACAGAAATAATCCATCTATGGTACTATACATGCTATGCATAAGCACATCAAGGGCTTATACACCTGGCTCCCAAGCGGACTTCTGAAAACTATCCTAAAGTGCTTCCTTGAGTTGACATACCTTAAGATGCTGTGTGTATTTAAGCTGCACTCAGGTACTAAAACAAACACACACACATATCTGTGTTTCTGCATCCTAATGGGACGTATGTGTTCACCTGGCAGCCTCTTTTCAGCTGAATAAAAGATGAGTCCTGGGCTTTTATATGCCATTAAAACCTGCCGCTGGGGTGCATTATCCCAGGTAGGGCTACCTGAACCACTCCATCCATCCACCCTTCTCCGCCCTCCATTTCACTCATTCATCGTCCCCTCTCACTATCCATCTACCTGCTTTCAAGTTAAAGTAAACAGACGATCTTCTCAATGGAGGATCCATCCACTCTGCTGCCCATCCCTCCATTCTTACCCCCTAATCGCTTTCATCCAACTCTTTTTTTATGAAAGAAAACAGGGAGCACCTTCTGTCCTCCTGAATAATCCATAATCAATTTCACAGAGAGCAAAAGGAGCTGAAAACAAGTGAATGGATAGCTGGAAGTATATAAATGGACAGGTTCTCTCACACTTTTCAGCTTCCACACATGAGCTTTCATGACCGTCAGCACTTTTCTTTGGTCAGTTGAGCAGGTTTGTGTGCTTTCATCCCCACAATCAACTAACCAAAAGCTTTAATTCCTCTGAACTCCAGGTTGTTTCTTCTTTGGTTTGATTTAAAGGCTTGAATTGAGTTAACTAAGAAGCAAGCCTATGAATAATACTAGTTATTAAAAATTTCTTTCTTTCTTTGTTTTTTAAAAAAGGGGGTTACGCAAGCAATACTGTGCAAAAGTCTTAATTTCTTTACATTTTACTTCCAGGGAGCCAGACTTTCTTAGAATTTTTAAAGTGGTCTTAAGAAATAGTTCTCCAAGCTCTCTGAAGATCTTTTAAAAGTTTTCGTTGAAACATTGGCTGCTTTCTCACTCCTTTTCACTGTAAAGCCACTTTAAACTGAACTAAGAATCACTCATCCTTAAAATGACAGCTCTTTCAAGGGATGAACTAGTGTTGTGCCTACACATCACCAATAACTTGGTAAAGAACGGATTTTAAAACCATATCTTTAGGAATTTTTTTTTTTTTGCACCAATAAAGTGATTCCCGAAGAGCTATTAGCGAAGAACTAGACAAGGTGTGCAGTGTGTACTTTAAAAACAATTGAGGAAACTGGGAGTGGAAGTGGAAGACAAATGCAATGGGAGGTTCAAATCATCATCAGTAGGTACATCTATAAACCAAGATGGAGGCTCTGTGATGGTTTGGGGCTGAATTTTGGTGTTGGTGTTGGAGATCTTGTCGAAATCTGATGGATAGATTTTGATCCACAATCCAATACTATCTATTAAAATATTGACTTTCAAGCTTCTTAGAATTGTACAGACTGTTTTTGCCTTCCATGCACGTTTTACTATATCCCTAGCAAAATGTAAAGAAAAGAGGGGTGACTTTTGCACAGTACTATATCTAAGTAACGTCAATATAGTAAATACAGAACCAGTGCCTTTGTCTCATCTGTCAAAACTGTTAACTACGAATAAATTAGTAAAACAGTTAAGCTACAACGCTAAACAAGGCCTGATAATATGTAGTGTCATTTATACCACTCTCTCTTTTGTCTTTTCACTCCAGAATACATAATAATGTGATAATGCCTCTTTCTTCTTTCCTCCCTGTCTGAACAATTTAAAGACAGATTTGGCACAGAGGACAACTGAGAAGAGGGGAGACCTCTCTAGGTTGGTCAGCATTAAGACTGACATACCATCCAGGCAAGAAGTATCAAAGTAGTGAGTTAAGCATGGCAGTGGTCACAAGATATCATCATCAGATTCATGTCTTCAGGTTAACTGTCACAGACGAGAAGTGAGGATGGAGAAGAGAGAGGAGGAGAGGAGTGGAGTGAACTGGTCGCTGTCATCTCCTCTTGTCCTTGGACATGAGTACCTGTCACTTCCCCCTTTGCTCTCTCCCCCCCTAACACCATCTGTCTCTCCGTGTCCATGACTCTCTAAAGGTAGACATTGTTGCTGCAAGGCAAAGGCAGGTTATGTTTAAAAACATAAGAAAAAGTCTATTTTGTGAGACATCTAGAGCTGCAATTTCACCCTTCCTTTTCTTTCTTTTAATCAAGATGATACTTGGCTCTCACACCACATTTTAAATCAGAATTAAGTTCAGGGTCAGGCTGTGAATGTGCTAACTATCTGACAGAAAAGTCTGCTTCCCACAGAGGATGTAAACAAAATCAGGTAAGGGGCAAAAGCAGAGAAGGGAGCCTTTACCTCATCACCCCGACTCTCAAACAAACAAGGCCAGAAACACCACCTCTTCCTCTACAGTTTCCCCTCCGCTCCCTTTTCTTGCTCCTCCATGTCAGATGTGATAAGAGTGCTTTGCGTTGCGAGGACTGACAAGCATCGACTAGCTGCAGGCAGGTGGCATATATGGCCAAACATATGCTTTCTCCAAACCCGCCAAATCCACACCTAATCAGAATGTTCTCCCCCATCCCCCGCCACTGCCCGCCTTCAATTCCACAGCTCCGGCCTCTCTGCCTGCTAGTGACACCTGTGGACAAAAAGTGACACGGCGCTTAATATTTCATAGGCCGTGCACAGTGGGGCGCGTAATCCAAAGTGAATTCCCTCAGAGCCCTTACATTTACATGAAATCAAGTCACTCTGCATCAGTCACATCACCTGCACTGGTCTTCGAAAGCCCGCCCTCTCCACTTCCAACTTTCAATACACACACACACCTCCAACAACAGCAGGAGAGAGAAAGGGGGGAAAGAAAAGAGAAGTTGCATCATTCATGAGCGTTGAGGCCAACACCATCACAAACAAGCGAGTGTGTGAGTGAGAGTGAAGTTTCTCCGTTTTCCTTCCTTCCGTTCTTCCTCCTTTCTCCTTCTGTGATACCTAAATGGATGCTGTCCGATGTGTCTGTGTGGCTTCGAGACTGTGCGGTCAGAGAATTTAAGCTGGAGTAAGTGTCTGTGTGTGTGGTTGTGCATGTTTAAACTCCTGTCTAGTCCACTTGTTCATGCTGTCAAGCTAGCCGCCGAGACATCTCACCATTCAAACTGCGAATCTGTCTCGACCACACGGAGAAGCCAATCTGCAGCATCGCCACACCGGCGTAACCGGTTTCTACTCCCTGCCAGTTCAAATGCTGTCAATTGGCTGACAGTTGAAAAATACATCATTTATTAATCGCTCTAAAAAACCCCAAAGAGAGACCCAGGGTTCAGCATAAATAAAGCACTTAAAAACCGAGCGGCTACTGAACACATTTGACAGAGCACATTCACTAATGAGTTATGAATTTTGACAAGTCGCCAGATGCCAGCTATCGGTCAGTGAGACGATTTCCCCCACAAGCCCATAGCTGACAAAGACAAGAGAAAGAAACTAATTATTTTCCTTCAAACGAGACAGAAATTGGGGACAGAAATATTCCCATAAAATGCATCTGCTGAGCCATTAAACTATATTAAGAGGCTAAAACCCAAAAAAGTTTTCAACCGAGTGTCAGACAAGAGTCCAATAAAAGTAACGTGCCCAGTGAAAGAAGGGGGGGGGGAAAGGGGGGCTGTGCCACATTTAACACAAATCACAAATAGTACCTGTCAAAAGCTCCAGGTGAGTAAAGTTTAAAAGTTAAAAATGAAATTATTTGTCAAGCTTGTTCTGACATGAAAGAAACAGCTTTTTTTTAAAAAAGCTGCTCTTGTAAATATTCTGGCAGCCGTCACATTTTCTGTGTAATATCACGCATTAGCTCATTGTTGTCCAAGAGTACAAAATAATATGCTATGAAATATACTTTTTTTTACCTACCCTGCTCATTATTGTCCAGAATACTTTGCAGAAATAAATTACATTAATTGATGTAATGGCTCCATTTATGTGTTAATTTCATACAACCAGTTACTGCTACTGCTTTTTTTGCTCAGGAGGAAAAAAAAAGTCCCCATTTGATTATTATCCTGGAAAGAAATAAAGCAAAGATTACTCTCACAATCTAAATGTAGCCCCGTGCCCCCACAAGGCATCGGCATAGCACTTCAGTGGAAAAGGAGTACTGCAGGGAATCGGAAAAACATCTGGACTGAAAAACAAGTTGACTTAGACAAATGATTGGAGGAAACGACTGAAGCAAAACGACCTCTGACCCCTCAATGCATCCGAGAGGTCTGTGCATCCATCTATGTGGGTCTGTATGAGCAGGAGGGAGATGCAGAAGTCCAACCATTCAGACTGCTTCTGCACAGTTGATGTAGTGTTCGCTTTTATATGTACGGTGTCTTTTTGCAACACTGCTAGAAGCACATACCAAAGATTATTTCAAAGACTTACACAACAGGTCTAAAAGTGTTTAGAGTTCCAGAAACCCGATAAAAACCAAAACGTTAATGACGTAGTAGCTTTTCTAGTTATTTCCTGTAAAAAAAGGCCAAAAGACCCATTAGGTGACCAATGTGTGCAAGTTTGATTAAATTATGAGCAATGCTGAAGGAAAAGTAGCAATTCTTGTGATGTGCAGACAGAAGCTTCGCCATGGCATAAGCTCATCGGTCCTTCAGCCAGATGAGCTAAAAATACAATGTTCATTTGCCTCTGCACTTTCTGAAAGTCAACATTTATTTAGGATCCGGAACAAATGCAAAGTGTGTACATCTTCTAAAATTTGCTATCTATTCCAAGAACTCTCTAGAGAGACCCGTGTGGATTTGTGAGTAGGTGTTTCTGTGTGCGTTTGTCTCGTCTTCGCCTGCTCTGACTCTGTCATGCAAGGATCAGACCTCTTCGCCCTTCACTGCCCCAGCCAAGTGAAACCTGTCCCAGTTGGACCACTCTGTGAGTCATTAATATTTAAGGGAAACTCTTTTAAAAGCTCTTTCTGGTACAGAGGAAGTCATAATCCCCTCTGCACCACAGAAAAAAAAAAAGAAAAACATGTTCAAAAACTGCTAATATGACATTCACCAAAAACCTATTTCCTATTACGTGTATTAAAAACAGCTGGTAGGTCAGTTTTTCCTTCTGTCACAAGGCTGTATAACACCTGTTAGGTTCTCATACACACAAGATTGCTCGCATCAGGTAAAGCGGCTTGTTTAGCTACAAGATCTAATGGTTTCTATCAAGTTATTGGCTTCCAAGTGATGGCACAGATTACAAGCACATGAGCAATAACTCATAAAAAAACATAACATTAACACATGTTTAGCTTCTACAGCAATTAATCAGGATGTAAAATAAAGTCAAATGGACCTCATCAATATGACAATGTTGCAAAATCAAAGTTGTATGAGTATCTTAGGGAGGGGCAACATTTTAGCTGGTCTTGACTTTCCAAAAAGTCTTTAAAATGGTAAATGGCCTGTATTTATATAGCGCCTTACTAGTCCCTAAGGACCCCAAAGCGCTTAACATATCCAGTCATCCACCCATTCACACACACATTCACACACTGGTGATGGCAGCTACATTGTAGCCACAGCCACCCTGGGGCGCACTGACAGAGGCGAGGCTGCCGGACACTGGCGCCACCGGGCCCTCTGACCACCACCAGTAGGCAACGGGTGAAGTGTCTTGCCCAAGGACACAACAACCGAGACTGTCCAAGCCGGGGCTCGAACCGGCAACCTTCCGATTACAAGGCGAACTCCCAACTCTTGAGCCACGATCGCCACAAAGGGCTGTTTTAGTGGGTACGACTTGATCCTGAGGTTATGGTTTGAATCAGGCTTAATCATCACAAAGGTAGTAGTAAAAGAAAGTGTGTGTGTGTGTGTGTGTGTGTGTGTGTGTGTGTGTGTGTGTGTGTGTGTGTGTGTGTGTGTGTGTGTGTGTGTGTACCAGCTATGTTCTTGTCTTTGACGTGCTGAGTGAGAAGGGGCCAGAAGAAGTGAGGTCTTACGGGCAACTTCTCCTCCTTAAATAATTTCATCAGCTCTAAAGAAGTACCTGCAAATACAGATAAAAAAGTTAATTAATAACTTGATATATTACTGGATATAACTGGCAAACTTTTATGTTTTGCTTACAATTGACCACATGCAAGTAAATTGGCGAGTGTGCATGCATCAGTAGCAAATAAATATATCTGTGAGTAAGCAGATGCATGTAAGTGAAAGCATGTGCCGTACCAGTTTTCTTGGCCTCCAGGGCGCAGGACAGAGTGAAGCTGAGTGGTGATGTGTGCATATTTGACTCTTGGAGCTCTTTGCAGAAGCAGATGATCTTCTCCAGAGACTGGAGTCCACATATAGGAAACAAAAATGTAATTTATATTGTTATTAACGTTACAAACCCTGCATCCAGTTTGAAAATCAATGCCAGCTAACAGTCAACTGCTAAAGAGAACTGACCAGGGATATCAAACCAACTTTACATTGGCAGCCATAAACAGCCGAGTTTGATGTCAAGTGAATTTTAGGAATTTTTCTGTCATTTAATTGAATATCTATTACTTAAGTACTTTGGTGTAGTATGAATGCGCAGGGAGAAAGTCTTTATTATATCAGCCATATGTTTGACACCCCTCCTCTAAAATATGGTCTGATCCTGTGTCTTTGTCTCTTAAAGAAACCAGGGCCTGAGTACCGTATCCATGTTGATGCAATGTCGGAGGAAGAAGTTGCCCAGGTTGGCAGAGTCACTTGAGTTATCAGACTGCAGAGTGGGAAACGTCTTCAAGATGTGAAAAGCTGTGTCCTCCTGTCCCTGAGTTATCAGGCTCAGACACAAGTTCATGGCATCTGCAAGAACAACAACAACAACACACACAATTTGTATAACAGCTCCCAATTTCTTTAAATCGAGACTTTGACTAAATTGTATTTCTTTTTATGATTTTACTTTCATAAAACTAAAGTGAGTGCTGTAAAACACGTCACATTAATGTGTACCTGGAACGTAACCCCTCTCATGCCTCAAGCGCTCGACCATCTCTGGGATGTGCTGCTGGTGTTTGGACTTGGCCAGCGTGAAGATGACCTGCATGATGTCCCGGTCCATCAGACTGCAGTCTGCACTCTCTGCCGCCTCCAGAGTCTGAAAGAAAGCAAATTAATAAGGAAGAGAGAGGAGGGGTATAAAACTGAGTAAGCAACCTTGAAAATCTAAAATTCTTCTGATAACTTTTATAAAATTTTGTCTGAAAATCAAAAGTTATATATATCAATTATTTGGCAACCTGACATGTCTGACTTTAAACAGCATTATTACTAGACAGATGAATTATTTATTTTAGACAAAATTACATTTATTATACAGTTAGCAATATAATTATTAGCCAAACCCATTTTTCATATGTTTGTGCCCCCTAGGGGGGCATGTTTGTTTTTAACAGATTAATTCCCTGTGCTAGCCGCTCAGATGTAATGGACAATTTAAATCAACATTCCATTTAACAAACTTTATCAGGCTTGGTCTAAGATGACACGTGCTAATATCTGAAAAGTACGGTGGCCTTGAGAGGCCAAACGGACTGCAACTTAAGAAAACACCAGCAATACGAAAAACGCTGCAAAAGGACACAAAACAACGGAAATAGGAAAAAACACAAGGCAAGTGTTTCTGGGGAGAAAATTACCCGATGGAACAGTTGCAGGAACCCAAAACATGCTAGGTGTGTTTTATCATGATTCATACAATACTGATGACAGGTTTTTAGGCTAATAGTTGGGCTAACACACTTACCTCTCATCTTTTCTTTGCTCACAAAACCGATAGATCCTCCACTTCTTTTAAGTGTCTCCCAGCGCAATTCTTAGCATATTTTGGTTCCTGCAAATGGTCCATCGGGTTATTGTCTCCCCAGAAACACTTTCCTTGTGCTTTTGGAAATCTGTTTCTCCTATTTCTGTTTTGTTTTTTCCTATTTATGTTGTCGTTTTTCCTATTTCCGTTGTGTTTTGTGTGCTTTTGCAGCCTTTTTCTTATTGCTGGTGTTTTCTTAAGTTGCAGTCCGTTTGGCCTCTCAGGGCCACCGTAGAAAAGACTCAAAACAGAAGATTTTTGAACTTTTTGTTGGTAAAATCCCTTCCTCAACTTACTCACGATATACAACATGGGCAAAAATGCAGTGAGACAGAAAAAAATCATCACATGTGGTTTGCAAATACAATTATATGTTATATTTTTAATTACAATGTCAGTGACACAGTAGCTCATCCAGCTCACAATTCAAAGGTTACTGTAATGTGTGAAGTACATAAATAAAGCAAGAGTATCAACAGACCATGATCACCCATTAAATAATCCTTATCTGTAAATTAAATTAATGTTGGACCAGAACTGTAGTTGGAGTACTGACTCTTTTGAGTTTTGGATGGACTGTTGGAGACCTCGCATCACACAAGCTCAGCATACCTTCACCAGATAAGCTAAAAAAGTGGCAAGCAGTTCAAAAGCTGCACCCTTAAATACACCTACACCTTCAACCCTTAGGTGGCACTACACACAATTAATGCACACACCTTTTTCATGTTTTCCAGATCGCCCTTCTCAGCATACGCGTTCAACAGTGACACGTAAGTGTCGGGACCCGGTTCAATTCCTGCTCCATGCATCACAGACAAGATGTTCTTAGCACTCTCGATGTCACTGTCGAGTAATAAAGATTACAGCTTATTTAAATCCAAATTCCTTCAATTATAGCATTTGTTATGTGATATTAAATTCATCCATCCATCCAGTCGCTTCCGCTTATCCTTTTCAGGGTCGCGGGGGGCGCTGGAGCCAATCCCAGCTGTCATAGCGCGAGAGGTGGGGTACACCCTGGACAGGTCGCCGGTCTGTCGCAGGGCTAACACACAAGGACAGACAACCATTCATACTCACATTCACACCTAGTGGCAATTTGGATTATCCAATTAACCTATCCCCACAAACTGCATGTCTTTGGACGGTGGGAGGAAGCCGGAGTACCCGGAGGGAACCCACGCAGACACGGGGAGAACATGCAAACTCCACACAGAAAGACCCCGGCCCCACATATTGATATTAAATTCAATATGTTAAAAAAAATAGATAAATAAAAAAGTACTGACACTTACCCTGCACGAGCATGACCTGTCACCAACGAACTGAACACAGCTTCAGTGATGGGCAAGTCTTTATTCTTCATGAAACCCAATATGGTGCTGAGAAAGCCGAAAAGCATTACATCAACATTAAAATGAGAAGAAAAAAAAGCAAGCAACACAACAAGTAATCTAACAGTAAACCCATGAGAAGCACGGTAAACCAAAATACCCAGACACAGAAAAGGCTGCTGAGCTGAATGACAAGTATTTAAAAGAATAAATAAACAAAAACCACCACACAGAAAAATTTATAATGATTAGCCCTCCTGATCACGATATAACAAGAGGGCTGACCATGGAAAGCCTTGGCTGTCCCTCCCTCAGCCTGGCTCTGCCAGAATTTCTTCCTGTTAAAAGTTACTTTTTAACTTCCTACTGTCGCTAAGTGCTTGCTCATAGTGGGCAATCTGATTGTTGGGGAGGATGTATTTTATTATTGTAGGGTCATACCAGGGACTACAGATGACAAAAGTCATATTTACATGATGAATATAAATGCTCATGTTAATTAATATGCACTGTTCCTTTAAAAAAAAAAACAATAGTGAATGAGTCATTCACTCAGGAAATACACTGAAATTTGTCAGGAGGAGAGTTCGCCTGGCAAGATCAGTGCTCACAAGTCACACTGCAGTCAGTAGAAATAGAGACAATCTCATCAGTAGTACTGGGTTCAATGAAAACATTTCACATGGTGTTATATGGATGTGGACTTTTAGGAGTAACCAAAATAGTTTCTTTAAAGACACCTACTCCATTCACCTGAATTGTGAAACTGTTAGTTCAGCAAAAGTACCCACAGTGGACAGGTTACTATTAAGAAAAGAACATTTACCCACCTGGCTCCTTCAATATCTCCATTTTGGCAGTAGGCTGCGATGAGCCTCTGGTAGGTAACCTATGCATAAAATAAAACAAATTAAAACAGCTAGAATTAACAAAATGAAATACTCTCTTCATGTAGCTGAACACAAATCTAACTATGCATTTCTTGACATTACAGCACTCTGCACTGCACTACTTACTCTGTTGGGCTGGATATTAGCTGCTTCCATTTTGGCCAGGAAGTCAGTGGGGGAGAATTTGAACTCATTCTGAAGGTAAACCTTCAGCAAAGCATTGTAGTGGCTCACATCATACTGTGCACCTAGCGAAGACAATGTGCAGCCAGGGTAATTAAACATATACAAAACACTCACTACACAACTAGGATTTTGTAGTGCACATCTCTTGTGTGTGCAAGACTGTACTTAGCGCAGCCCCTTACCCAACTCCTTCAGTTTCTCCCACACACGGTGTGCCAGCTCAGTGCGTTCTTCCAGAGGCACCTCAGGCAGCAGGGACCCACAGCTACGGAGCAGCAACAGGGCCTGGTTACCACTGGGATAGCCTGCAGATAGCAGAGGTGGATGAGGAAGGAGAGAGAAAGCAAAACATTTCATTACTGTCTCTCAAAGAGTTCAAATGGCCATTAGCAGGCATCCGTTATTAAAGGTCCCTCTGTGGTTGCTCATCCTCTTGCCTACCTGCCCTGCAGATATCATGGAAGATGCGCTGAAGCAGGGTCTTGGTAATACGACCGGTCCTCCTCACAGAACTGTCCAGCCTGGTCAGGGCCCAGTCAAACTGCTGCGCTTGCTTGGAGCGCACTGCAATGCTGGCTTCATCCTTTAGCTCGGTGGCCACAGAAAAACTACGCACACACCCCGCTGCATATGACCACACGCGACTGTGAAGATACAGGCCATAGGTATAAATGCAACAGCAGAAAAATAACTAACTCAGTTCTGCTGTGGATGCATATCAGAGAAAAGAAATATTTAATTTCAGAAAGTCTGCCCCACCATCACAGTATGTGTTTACTGCACAACAACAGGCATGTTGTCAAAGACAGTTACACAGCTGTACACAGTGAAAGCCAGACCTGTGACCTTGAAGTGAAGAAAAAGTCCCTCCAAGTAGGTCCACGGCTGCTAGTAGCCATCACTTCTATATCAGCTGAGGCCAGTTTTTCTTTCGTGCTCATTAATAATACTATAAATGTTCATTTAAGCTGCAATTTACGCGCATCATCGTGGCTGCTGTGTAACAGTGCACACTGGTCTCCAGTGATAGGCCCAAAAGTCAGCGTGTGTACAGCTGGGAGCAAATTGATGGCAGGAAGTGGTTGCTAACAGTTACAGCTTCATTACGAACTAGATTATAGTAACCGGCTTGATTACAGATTAAACAGACAGTGAGTTTACCCTGGTTACACAACAACTCATCATCACCTTGCATAACCTGGTAGCGATGTTTAACCAACGAGAACTGAGCTGTTACCTACGTGATCTATAACGTATCCTAACAAACCACATTTAATGCAGCAGGTCATATCTGTCAACACTTGCGTGTGCCTTTGGGTGTCATTGAGCCTCAATGACATCTCTGCTGCTGCATGCTCACGCGTGAATCACAGATGCCTGGTACCTGGACGCGTTTTCAGTAACAGGTCCGATCTGTCGGGCACAAACTCCGGTCCTTCTGCCGCTGAGAGCCCCGCTGTACAGCCGACCAAGCGTCGGTCCGTTTCTTTTAGTGCATGTGATCTGAAGCAAACCCGAAGGCGAAAACTTGAGTAACCGGGATGATCTCAAGAGCGCAGCCATGTTTTCTGTCGCAGCGTGGAAGAACATCCGCACCACGTGACTTGCCAAAAGTCCTCGCGAGAGTGGCGCTAGGCGCACGGTGAAAAGAAACGTTCTTTGGGACATGGCTAAAGGCTGGAAAATACATGTATAATAGCATCTCTAACCTTTACATATTGTTTATATTCTTTGCCTTGACAGTATGGTTCAGGTCAGTGTTTTATTTTATGGTTTTTATCATACTCGTTTATGGAGAATTTAAAAAATCTATTTTCGCACTGTACGAGGGATGTCAGACTACAAACTACATCTTAAGTGGGTGAAATTTCTCGTAATGTCGGTGTAAAGTTTAACTACACATTTAATACCTCAGCTTTCTTAATATTAAAAAAAAATTAAAATGTATGTCTCAGACATTAAGTGTGATTAAGAAAATGCAGCTGTTGTAGATTAAATGGCTTAAGCTTTAGGAAATTAAAATTAAGAGAAAAATGTCTGGTTGGTCATTGCCCTGACTATCCTGTAATTATACAACAGAAAATTTCTGTTAGTTTGAAGAAAGTTTCCGATTTTTCTTCACTTTGGATGCACTTTATAGAACTAAAATAACGGGACGTTCTCTGTCATTTAACTATTACTTAATTACTTTGTTATAGTATGAATGGCCCTGGGGGGGGAGAGCTTTATCAGTAGAAAAAGCTGATAAAGGAAAGATGTCGAAAATTTATGCCCTCTAACATTTTCCAAAGCTCTTTTGGGCCGGATTGGAGTCTTAGCCCGGCCAATTCTGCCCCCGTGGCCTTATGTTTGAGACTCCTGCACTATATAATTTCCTATTTGACGTAAGATATGAAAACATAACAGCCATAATGAAAACTCTAGAACTGTTTGGATTCATTTATAACCATGAAAACCTAAATAATAAATTAACACTTAGATAACAAAACGTATTGCGAACTAATCTGTGCATTCAGAACAATACTAAGAAAACACTCACTGCATAACAGCTCAAGCTCCCTTGCAGTCTTATGTCAGTTCTTTTGAACTCTATCACCACTGTCCTTTGGGAAAACAAATACACACATGTACAGTTTCACCTCATCACTTATTAATTCAATAGTAAGGTTTTCAAGTACTATAACAGTTCTCCCAAAGCTACTATGAAATTGTCTGTAATTCTATCCATCTATTCTCTTTCGCTTCTAAAAGTGTATCCCAGCTGCCATAGGGCGAGAGGTATGATCTATAATTAACTGACAAAAAATCATTCTAAATGTATTAAATGACCTGTGTCTCCAAAGGTCCTTTTAAAGTAATTTTTTCAGAAATTGTAGTTTCAAATTTAAGGTGGAAACTTGATCCTTTTGTTACATATCAAATTATATCTTATTTGTATATCACCTAATAACTGTTACAAAATAGTAACACTTAATGTGTTACTGCTGGAATTTCTGACTTTGCCCCTGGAGATGAATAAAGTATCCATCTACGTATGTATTGAAAACTCTTCTATTTCCAATTTGACTAATATAAATTCTTATGGCTTATACAGGAAATTTAAACAGATTTTAAATTACTTTTCTCCTCATTAAAATAAATTAATACAAGAAAGATAACCAAAGAAATTAGTGGAAAATATCAGCTTTTATTGCCAATAGGAATTTGACTATATGAGAGAATATGATGCATTTTATTACAACATGAACTTTTGCATCAACACGTTAAACCAAATCTTCTTTAACTTAGTTCTTCAATCAGCTTATCGCTATCTTTTCTCTTCCCTTTCTGTAAATTCTCAACTTCAGTCTTGGCTTTCTGCATGCTGTTCCTTGCACTCTCTCTTTTTCTGTGTTCGCTCCACAGCTTAACTGCCAGTCTATGAATCTGATGTACATTGTCCAGCACCCAGGCTTGAAAGAATTCACACTTCTTGCTTGCCAGGAAGTACTTCCGTCTCTTTTCCACTTCCTCTCCATCTTTAGACAGGGCCATTTTGGCCCGGGAGAGCACAGAACGAAGTTGACTCAAGGCTGCCAGGGAGTATCCAGCAGCATCCTTTCCGTCTCTGCCAGTCATGATGTGAGCCACGGCCTCCACGGCCCTGGCAGGGGCAAGAAGGTCCTCCTTGTCAAGGTAGCCTCCATCTAAAATGAGAGCTTCTCCACAGCCTAAGGCCTCTTGGAGAGAGGTGAACACCTTGCTTGAGTTCAGTGCCTCAGACAGAGCAAGAATCATGTCACAGAACTCAAACATCAGTGAATCGGTGTCACCGTTAAACAGGCACAGGGTAAAAGCATAGCCAAAAAGTGCATTCACTAAACCATAGCAAACCAGAGGAGAAGGATTTGGACATAAGGAACTCAGCTTTGGAATTTTTGAAGAAATTGGGGGTACTGCTGAACTTCCTTTACTCGTTTCCTTCCCTGTTCCTCCTTTCAAGCTTTTTGGCTTTGATTTGATTCGTTTCTGAACACCTTGTGAGGTTTTCACTCCATTATCAATGTCCTGCTTTTCCATAGTTGTCACAGTTTCTCTTTCCTGTCTGCTTACTTCTTCCTCAAGCACTTCCACCAGTGCTCTGCCTCCCTCCTCATGTTCCTCCCACCATGGCTTCCAAAGGGGAACCAGGCCACCAAGAGCTCCATCCTTCATGAGACTCACAAAACTCTCTTTCTCTTTGTTGTTGAGAAGTTCCCACAGCTCCTCTTCTGAAAGTTTGTCAATCTCCAGCCCTGAGAGCTGATCAGCCAAGTCCAGCTCTCCTTGTGCACTTTCAGCATCCTCATCAGTGTCTCCAGGAATCAGCGCACCTCCTCCAATCTCTTCAAGTTTTCCCAAAATATCCTCAATCTCTGTTGCATTCTCTTCTCCAGACTGCTGAAGCTCTGCTAACCTGGCCAGGAGCTCCACAGCCTGCACTTTCTCAGCTGCCTCTCCTTCCCTATCATCTGTGTCATCTGACACAACACCCGCCTCTTTTAACAAACTCTCCATCCCCCCTTGTGTCATTTCTGCCTTTTGTTTGAGTCCCACAAGAATCTCCTGCATTTTCTTTCTCCCTTCAGTCTCAGTTGTCCCCATTTCCTTCAGCTCCTGTAGAACAGACTCCTTGTAAAACTCTTCAGAGCATGCAGAGTGATCAGGGCTCTTGTAGCACTCCAAGCCACAGTACTGCAGGTTACACCTGGGACAGGTGTAGCAAGGAGGTTTACTTTTACACAACATGCAAAGTCCACTTCTTCCAGAGACACCACCATCCTCTGGAGCATTATCATGGCTCCTGGCAGGTGTGAGAAGCTCATTTCCAGACGTAGCTCCTCTGTGCGGAAGCAGAATGCCATCTCTGGTCACCGTTTCAGACTCCTCATCCGTCCACTCCTCCTTTGGACCGATGTCTGTGAGAAGACTCCTCACGGACGGAGGCAGTCCCCGTCTAATTACTGGATTCATTAGAACTGAACCGACACGCGGTTTTGGAACAAATCAGGAGAGAGCGTTATGGTGCAGGAGCAGTAACCTACAGATATGGAAAAGGCACGTTAGTTTCGATTAACGACACTTGTAAAAGTGCTACGAACGGAAAGTGCATATTTTGCGCAGCGTCCATCATTTATCAGCTTTAAAAATACTTTAAGCATCGCCAGAATGCTTTCATAACCTTATAGCCGTTTCTTTTTTAATGATAAATGCTCTACTTACTTCACAGCAATTCGCACTGGCATTTGTTTTCCCTCTCACGCTGCCACGACGCCTTTTGATGACGTAGAGCTACGCAGTGTTCAGCGCTGCGCTGACGTAAGACTGCAGTTTTTGTGATATTGCATAATAATAATTTGCATAATTACTGGATTGTTTTTATCAGTAAATCTACATTAATAGGATTACAGGGAGGAAAAACTGGGTAATCAATCCAGTTTTAGAAGAAAATCATGTATTAAAGTAATTTTTTAAAAAGCAAAAATGTTCACATTTACTGAAACAAAAGATGTAGTGATGCAAATTAATTCAAAAATTCTTATCCATACAACATCTTGAAAAAATAGTATTCATCATACTTTAAAGACATCATAGTATCATATAATCCTACTACAACATTTCGCTCTGGGGCTGATGGCTTCCGGTTCCTAGAGCTTCTGAACGCAGAATGGGAGGCAGAGTCTTATTTTCCCATGGAACCAGCTCTGATTTTGGATTCTGGTGACAGACACCCACTCTGCCTATAAGATTAGGCTTAACACTTTACTTTTTGAAAATGCTTATAGTTAGGGCTCGGTCAGGTGACCCTGAACCATCTCTTACTTATGCTGGAATAGGTTTTCCTGCAATGGGACTTTGTGTGATGCAATGAGAATTTCTTCTCGACTCTGATCTTCCTGCTCCACATGTGTTCATACACCACCATGTATCATTAGATTTTATCTTCTCTTTCCACCACGCCAATACGCTCCTGGCACATGGCTACCTGAGCCTGGACTGTGCAAGGTTTCCTTCTGTTTCTTCTTGTTAAAAGTATGTTTGTCCGTCCCACTGTTGCCATGTGCTGGCTCACAGCAAGTCTGATTGTTGGGGTTTTACTCTTATAGTGTCTTTACTTTACAATTTAAACCGACTTAAGGAGACTGATGTCATATCTGAGACTAACTGAATTTTCCTAACTAGGTGCAGGACACCCTGGGTAGCTTCAGGGGCATTTCCAGTCAGTCAGAGAGGCTAAAGGTGAATCAAAAGATTTTATCCCAAAATAAAAACCAAGCAAAAGCACTTGAAAATTGGTTGTAAATTCAGTGATATCAATTTTCACAGACTTCCATAAAAGAAGACAGCAAATAAACGAAATGCTTGATGAGCGCCAGCATAACCCTATAGGGCCTTCTTTTAGCGCTTCGCTTGGACAGGTTTCCAGTCTATCTAGGGCTAATGCAGAGAGAACCACATACATTCATATACAGCCAATTTAGAATCACCAGTTAACCTAACATGCATGTCTTTGGACTGTGGATGCATTCACATAGAAACCCCCATCTGACCAAATTATAGCAGGATATGGTTCCTGCTCCTGCTATTAACAACACATTACTTATTTGGTTTACTTATATGGTTTAAAAATGTGATGACAAAATTAGAGTAAGATTTGATTTCTGTAAAAACAATATACTTTTATAACCAAAATGTATTTTTATGTAATGAAGGTAGGCTAACAGGTTTTAATATCATATATCATTTAGCAAATATGCCGTTTATAGTGAAAACATAATGAGAATATTTACCGTATTTAACATTAATGCTGTAAATAATTACTTTGGTCTACACTATGATTTTTCAGTTAATCTTCATATTTTTAATCTCAGATTAAGCAGATAAAGCATGATTATTTTAAACTATGCCTTCTATCAGCTCCTCATTTGATCCACTTTGATCCACTGCATCATTATTACATCCATACAATATTGATTGTAAATAAGGTTAGCACGTTGTTAAAGCAGGCCATACAAAAGGCGTCATACGTTTTGTAAGTTGTTTTAGACGTTTAGATGTTCTTACTGGCTGCCTGTCCAAAACAGAAGTTTTAAACAGCGGGTGGGCGGAGCTTCAGCCATAAAGCTAGAGATGTGCGATTGAGATTACCATCATTTGCCACTCTTACTGACATCACAACGAGCCAAGTCAGTAAAAACTGATGAAAACATACTGTTGAAAATATCTGAAGCCTGAGCCTGCTTGTACATATGGACTACTGAGCTATTAGAACATTTTCCCAAAAACTCTTGTAGAAAATGGATTTATGGAAAATAGAAAAAATAGAGAAAAGCATACAGGTACTCTGGCATCTTTCCAATACATGCTGGTTAACTGGTGATTCTAAATTGTCCACAGGTTGTCTGGGGCCCTATTTGTAAGCACTGGGTGGCTTTTTCAGAGCCCCATTTCAAAAAAGGCTATTTTTTTTGTGTAATCATGATTGTAAATGGCCTGTATTTGTATAACGCTTTACTAGTCCCTAAGGACCCCAAAGCGCTTTACACAACCAGTCATCCACCTATTCACACACACATTCACATTCACTGCATTTTAAATGATTTGTAAATTGATTTGCATAGATGCGGATGTGAGCTAATGAATGAGTCAGTTAAAAATGACAAGTGAATTAAAAATTTAAATAATTGCCTCCCATTAAACATTGGAAATTAAATGTCCTAATATTTTAATAGGATGTCTCCTTTTTAAGCCTGACTTTTTGTGTGTGTGGCATGCATGTCTGAGTTTGTTGTGTGTGTCTTCCTGACTGCACTGTGTGTCTACATCTCCCGTAGGGCTGTTTGCTATGAGGTGATTGTCTCCTGTAGGGGGGTCAAGCATGGTAAAGGTCATGCAGGTGGGGAGTTGTCAGATGGCTGTCCACCCCTCACTGGGCCAAGGGGCTCTCGTGCCGCCTGTCAAAGCCTCTGGCGAAGCAGGGAGAAGAAAGGGTGTCTGGAGACGACGTGTGCCATGCTGTCTTGGCCCCGCCCCTGGCTGCCGTGCCAGCAGTTCTAGGTAGGCAGCTGCCTCCTCTTATCTCGCTTTTGCTTCTGTCTTATTCCCTGTGACATGTGTAGTACCCCAACACAAAAGCTCCATGACTTACTCACTGACTACTACACTGATGACAAGAAGTAATGCAGATTCTTATCCATGTTAGGGAGGCTTTCAGACCAGGCCCATTTTCTTTCTGAGACTCCTTTAAAAAAAACAACAACTTTATTTTCCATTTATTAGCACAGATATAGAAAAGACATAAATAGTGTTTATGATGGTTCTATGGTTAGGGTCATAACCACAGGACTTCCCAGCGAAATGTTGTGTATTGCCTAGACTAATGGCTCCTGGCATAGATACAATCTTATAATTCTCAAATGATAATAATACTACCTAAAATACCCCCATTATTCATTACACATGTGCCATCTATGTGCCAACAAGGTGGAAGATTTTCTATACCGATTTAAATTGAACGCAGGAGAAAGTATATTATAACAGAAGCATTATAAGAGGAGAAAGGACTTTGAATTAAGTAGATCAGCATCCCATGGCACTAGCTAATATTATGTGGGTCAAATATGGACTAAATACCACAACATGCCTGACATTGGGGCAATATAATGTTAACTTATTGCTGAAATGAGGTGGCCAGAGTCATCTTGAGTCAAAGACAACTGTAAATACAGTCCATGGTATCTATCTGTACTCTTATACCATGGACTACAGACTGCAGGAAACTCTGAATTGTCCTCATAAAGATAGATGTACACACACACACACACACACACACACACACACACACACACACACACACACACACACACACACACCCTGCTGCTGTACAGTAGACAGCTTCAGACATTCCAGGGCTGGACATGCCCAAAAGGCAGAGCCTGCTCCCTGTCACCTATCAGCTGGTGGCAGACAACGGGATTTTTGTGTGTGTGTGTGTGTGTGTGTGTGTGTGTGTGTGTGTGTGTGTGTGTGTGTGTGTGTGTGTGTGTGTGTGTGTGTTTGGAGCAAAAGAGAGTAGACGTATGTTGATGTGGACTGTTCTGTCACCTGTCAGCTCAACAGGATCTGGCGTTATAGAACACCCAAAAGCAAGGCTGTGTAATGGTGAGTGTATTAAGGGTGGAGGGTCCTGCCTCTGTTAAATATCCGGCTTCCATTTGAGGAGCCAGAAGCCAGTGTTTCATTCTGACTGACAAAGATTCTCACACTTTTACTTCCTCTTTAAATCCCATTAAGTGTAATGCGTGGAACAATATTCTCAGGAACATGATGAAATTATTTTTGACCTAATATAAAATAGCAAAAATATCACTGGGGGTATTAAATAGTAAGAGAGAAGAATGAGAATGACTCCTTGTAAAACATTAAATAATATAAAAAATATCTTTTGCAGAAGTGTCTAAACTGGGATTACAGCAGCACATTAAGTTTTTGGAGAACACAATGAAACAAAATTAATAAAGAGAATCAACATAGATACAATAACAGTATATCAGTCAATACCCAGTTACAAAGATATTAAAAACATGCTGAACCGATATAAATTTTATGGATCGTTTAAGAAATGCTAACATGTTTTTAAAGTTGTATGTTGGACTGTAATAACAATGGGCACCATTCCTTCTGTTTTTGAGTTGTTCCCATCGTCATTGAGAAACTTGTACAACTATGATTGTATGAATGTGGTTTGAAAGTCTGTGTGTGTGTGTGTGCGTGTGTGTGTGTGTGTGTGTGTGTGTGCGTGCGTGCGTGCATCAGTGTATGTCGCTGTGTTGGAACTGAAAGCTGACATAGCAACACCCTGTTTCCCCCCTCACCCTTTCATCTTTCCTCCACAAACCTTTTTTCATGAATGAGCTCCTGCTTCCACACCATGAGAGCATCAATGTACTCCTTCAATAATTCATCTCTGGGATCTATTATTTACATATCACTTTTACTTCATCACAAAAAGGCATCAATGTTCACCCACACACCTTTCCTCTCCCTTTCTCCCTTCCTTTGCCACTCAATCCACATAAACAAATCCCTGTTTCCTGGGCAGCTCCTCAGTCTGCCTCAGCTAGTGGACTCTACCTATGAGCATGTGCTTGTCTCTGTGTGTGTGTGTGTTTGTGCAGTGCAGCGTGTGATGTGCTAAAACACAGGTAGATGGGGTGGTAGCTTCTCAGTGACCTAAAGCGGCTGCTGACAGCAGTGACAGCAGAAACAAGCATGGAGAAGCAAAAAGAAACCTCACACCACTCTAGAAGTCAACTTTCCATGTGTCGCTGCACCTCTCAAAGCACGCAGGAAATAAAGGGTACAGTGTATCACGGTAGCCTACACCAGTAATTTCATGTACTATCCCCTTTGTTTACACCAGCGATTTTATGTACTGTAATTTTGCAGGCTTCAGAGTTTATACTTTTTCTGGTGGTTACTCAGTCAGTCATTCACTGGTTGTCTCTCTTTTTTCAGCATCATTTTTTTACAATCTTCCACTCTAGATCTGTTTCTGTGTGTTTAAAAATGTATTTTTGTTACTGTCTAAAAGGTATAGATCTGAAATTGCTGAAATTTCTATGAATTCATTTCATTGCTGCAGAAACAGCAACGCCCCTCAACCCACTATTGATGTTTGTAAGTTTTAAAAGTTTTCATTTTGTTTGTCCTGTTAAGCTACAGGGCAGCATGCTGGTGTAGCAATTAGTATTGAGCCCTCATAGCAAGGTTCTGGCTTTGAATCCAGTTTGTGGCCTTTCTGTACCCCTCTGTGGGTTCTCTGTCTGAGTGGCTCCAGCAATACAAAGATATGCACATGAGGTTAATTGGTGATTCTAAAATGGCCAAAGGTGTCTGTCCATCTGTGGAAAGACAACAGGTCCAAGGTGTCCCTCTCATTCAGTGTCAGCTGGCATAAGCTCCATCCCCCTGTGTGATCCTGAACTGGATAAGTAGAACAAAATTGAGGGCTAGCTGAATGGATGGATGATGAGCTAGAAGCTCTTCAATAATCCAAACTCTGTCCTTCACATTATTATGCTGTTTGCCTTTATATGCATTTATAGATGTTTCTGGAAGCCTTTATCATCACAACAAGGTTTAAAGGCAAAAATCAAAATGCATTTAATTAATTTCATTTCAAAGTTTTTAAGGTAACAAAATAAATAGAAGATAATAGAAATGCGAGAAATACATTTAATGTTTATTTATTTTCTTTAAGCATATCCTTATTTTGCACACAAACAGATGTATACAAAACACACCCAAACCATGTGAAGGCAGAAAGCTACATTTATCAAAATGCACCCCAGTCAAACCGACACTCAAATCTTTATTTGTGGTTTATTGTATCATGAATGGCTACGTCTCAGTCTCCAATCCCTCCAGTCCACTGCCAATGTGCCTCTGGGCAAGATATTGAACCCCAGATTGCTCCTGATGCATACATCGGTGTGTGTTAGTTAAAAAGAGTGCTATTAGGATAGCCACTGTATTTTTAGTTGACAGACCAACAAGATAACAGATTTGATTTATTGGTAAGAATCTGATACAAAAGCTGAAAGAAAAACTTATAATTATTATAATTAAATAACGTATGGTAGTATTGCATGTGGGGAATGTCATGAAAAAAATTCCAAACTTGAACTGAGGAAACATTTTTTATCTTCAAAATCACAGTAAATAAAAAAGGAAAGAAAAAAATGCAATATAACGTACTGTATTTACTCATCTCTACACTGCACTTTACTCTGGGTTAAATTTGAGGGATGTTTTTATAGATATGGCACACAAGAAAGAAGAAGTGCTGGGAGGGTTTTCAGACTTGCCTGTAGATTTTTCACAACAGCAGGTTGTGTAACAAGTAAAAAGCCTTAGGGAAAAGCGCTTGAGACATGCCTGTCCTCTTTAGAGGAGAGATAGACATGACAAAAACAAGTGGACATTCAAAGCCCTTAACAAGCAGTGGTTAGTCATTACAAGCTCAAGTTGCACAGGGACAGAACTTTATTTCAGATGTTAAAGGAGATCCCAGAATTTTAAAAAAGTCTGAATTACTGGGAATATTTTCCTTTTAATGGGTTAGTACAGATCATAGTAACTCATCCAGTTTAAGCAGTATATCTGTATCTGTATATATATTTAATATATATCTGGAACACAGTACAAATAACACATGAAACTAAAACAAGATATCACTTTCCTGTGTTTCTGTTTCCTCTCTGTCTTCTTAAGCCATGAGAAATAAGCTTCCTACTTTTTTTCCCCTCTACTTGCCCTTGTCCCTCTCTCTTCTTCTCTATCACACCATTCCCGCAGGAGACTGACTGTGTATCGGTGTATCACCCACATCCATCTCTCTAACCTCCAGCCCTGCCTTCCCTCATCCCCACGAGAGGGAGCAGCAGATCAAGAAAAGGGGAAAGATTCGTGGAAGGAGGGAGGGAGCGAAAGAGAAGTGTTTCTGTGTCCCAAAGGATTGGTCTCTGTCTGTCTAAATCAGGAAGTGAGAATGTGACGGCAGGAGAGACAGAGCAGAGACATCCTTTCAGTGTGTGTGTGTGTGTGTGTGCACCTTGTTGAGCTGAGGTGTCATATATGTGAAGATCACAGCTTCACGCTGGTGGCAACCAGGGATGATGCTCTAAATCACTGAAATGCCAGAGACAACTGTTGTGATATGGGCCGTGTCTGTGTGTGTTTGTGCACGTGAATGTCTTTTGGGACGTTTGATGGAGATTAATACTACTTTTAGAGTCCAAAAGTGAAAATGTTATCTAGTATGTCACCTTGGGGAAAAAAAGTGTGTGACATTGTCTGATATAGACACACACACTCACTTGCACAAGTGGTCTAGATCACCAGTTCTCAGCCTTTTGTGTCTAGTGTATTTGAAAAGCCTGAAAAGTGAACTGAAGCACCCCTTCACTGACCATCCATGAAACTCTCATGTTGAAAATGTGATCATTTTAATTGATTTTTTTGTTATTTAACAACAATAATAATTTAAAGCACAAATAGTAGCCTCGATTTTTCAAGCATGCATCTATTCATTTTAATTCCCATGATATTTATTTTCATTACAACCATTTGTCCATGCTTTTTTATGTAAATGTAAACAAATAAACAAAACACTACTATGTTTGTTTTTGTTTTATTTTGGTTATCTATAAATATTCTCCCCATCTTACTTAGTTTGGTTGGGAATCACATTATTCATAATACTCACTGTCCCCAGCATATGCACCCACACACAAACACACCTAGCAACATAACATCCGCTGCCTTCCTTGGATCAATAATTAGATGGACACGGAGCTGTCTCTCTGTTTTCCCCTCACACATTAAGCCACATGAATGTAGGCCAACTCACTGTCTTCTTCACTTGCCTCTCATCACAATCAAAACAACACATAGATGTTGTCTTCTCTTGTTCATCAACCTCTGTCTATCCCTTGTTACCTCTATCTATCTTTAACTTTCTTTTTCATGTGGTGTGAGTCACAAAGAATTGTCTTGCAGATCAGCAGCACAACTGTCCCCGAGAAGAGGCAACATACACAGACTCTCACACGCTGACGTTGATATAGTCATAGTCACATCATTATATCTGCATTAGCAGGGAAAGCTCTTCACGCTCCAACACCTACATGCCTTCAGTGCAGCGTCTCATGTGTGTTGTAACTGATTTACAGTGTCCCTGTTCTATCTTGACAGATCATGCTCAGGAAATATGTAGTACATGGCATATTATGTTTGTGTCATATACTTTATATATAGCATAGCTTTGACTTTTGAATACATTTCTTTAATTGAGACCAAGAAATAACCAGAAAAGTTGGTGTATTGAGATAAAAGGAATATATATAAGCAGCACGGAAAGCTGCTTTTATAGTTGCTATTTAAGCACAGTTATAAAGTTTGCTGAATAATGGAAAAAAAAAAAAAAAACGCAACTAAAGACAAAAATGTCTTATTCAAATTCAAATGGGAATTTATACCCAGCACATCATTTTGACAAATTCCTACACCTTTATTTTTATCCTTTTTAGCATTTTATCTAAAAGACAATGAGAATTGTGGCGATTTGGACACAAAATGTAAATTATAACCATGGATAATAATGATATTCCACTATTTATGCCACATCTTACATACTGAGCTCCTTTTGATTGACTTAAAACCCCCATTTGATGGCAAATCTAGTTCTTTGTAACTAACAAAGTTATCATTAATGTAAAACTGGAATGAGTTCAACTGAGACACTGTCGTGTGCAAAAGCCACATTTTTGCATGCTCATGTTATAAATCTATCACTTTGAATAGCAAATAAGAGTAAAGTACAGACCAGACAAAAATCCTCTATCACTAAAAGGTATAATACACAAATACAGGCAAACATATGAAAAATGGGTTATGTGACTGGGCCATTACCTAAAGCAAGGTAAAGCAAGACAACAGATGAAATATTGAGAAGGGACAGGGGAGCACTTGGCATTTTGGGCACGCACATTATCACGCACTCGTACTGGGTTAGTGTTAGCTGGAAAAGGTTGTGCGTTAGGGTCTTTGACAGTGCTCTGACCCTGGCTGCGATGTTGACATTAGTGGACACATCACCTCTGCTTTGGGAAAAGGCCGACGGTGAGACCGCCCTCAAGCACAGCACAAGGTTCTCTGTGTGAAGCACATGCTTATAGGCTTTGTGAAGGTAGAAGTATTAAATCAGTAACCTCTGCATCTCAAGTTAAAAAATAACTGTATAAAAGCAACTTTTCATATTCATCATAGCTTTACAACACAATGACAAAGTCTGGATATTTTACTTTGCTTGAGCCTTTGTGTGACTTTACTTTCTCATCGCTGTCATGTGACATATCAAGTTTTTGTCTTTCACAGATTGCTGTGCCTATGCTGGAGGACTGCGTGAACAGCAGAAGAACAGCAAAATGCAAAGAAAGAAGCATGTAAATGAATAACGCAACGCTGATTCCAACAACACGTCTGTCATCGACAGTGGAGACGCGGGTTCTCTCAGCCGTGACATGGAATTGGTGAGCAGGAAAAGATGGAAAGATCAACAAGAAAAGCAAACTAATAGGTAATGTTTGCTTGCAGCTTTAACCCTAACAATCTGTCACTCTTGTCTGTGTTGTTGTTTCCTTAACCTCTGCGTCTTCTCCATATGTTTGTCTGAGCACATATGTATGAAAGCCAGAGACGCCTCTGCTGTATGGTGTGGAATGTCAGGCTTGTCTCATCAGATTAGGGTGCAGTGAGGAGGATGGTGCCTACAATTGTACTCAAATGGAGGCACCTCAGCGATGCATACTACAATGCCACCACCCTTGATCTCCCCCACACCGCATGTCCTTGGCACTTTTTAGTTTAAGGGTCTTTGTTCCCCTAGGGTTAGGGGTTAGAACTGCCTCTAAGAAAACTGGCCTGGGGTAACCTTGTACAAATGAGTTTGCTTTGAAGTCGATGATGATGTGGCATTTTACTATATAGTAAAATCTATCCCTATGTAGCTTTTTGCTTTGTTGCAGTTTGTGCTTCAGCTCAGTTTATAGTCCGCTCCCTCCAGCCTCAGCATAAATAGCCAATTTGGCAAAAAACTTTACATAATTTATCTGTAAAACTGTTTTTTTCTCATTCCCTCATTACTCGTGTTTTCCTTCCACTTTTCTAATTTCCTGCATCTTCTAGCTTCACTTAGATTTTCTCTTGACCCCTGGCATCCATCCATCTATCCACCAGCCCTTTGGTGTCTTGTCCATCCCTGTATTTGTCTCCTGTCTAGCCTCGAGTCACACTAAACACAACCTCCATATTATCCTCAACCAATCACCTCTCTATCCTTGGGCCTGACGGTTGCAGGTAGATGTAGCAGGTCTGTCACAAGGTGGCAAATCTGTCATTTGCTGTGTTGTGCACGTGTGTGTTTCTATGTGTTTCAGTGCGGGTGGGTGGGCAGATGAGCGTGTGTATGTTAAGAGGGGCATGAAGACAGCTGTCATGCTGTCTCAGGATCATATGCTGGCTGTCAGAGATGCTGTAAAGAAACTGACATCCAAACCATGCAACACACATACACCGCACATGAACACACAGAGAGAATTTGGACATTTAAAGCTATTTGGGGATTTTTAGAAATACAAATAAATATTTTAAAATGTACATTTTTCAGTGAAAACAGTGACAGAGGTCAATTAAAGAGAAACATTCCCTATTACTAAAATATTTTGATTCATTATTTCTGTTCATCAAACAAAGCAGTAAAAAGTGTTCATAAACATGACATGACTTGCGCTGGTCCTCACATTTGATGTCCCCCTTTTTCAGGTCTTCTCCAGTCTGCTTTGTGTTTGTTTTTTAGTTTTCTCTAAAGTCTGTGCATGTATAAGAATGTACGCATGTGCCTCTGCTTGTGTTTGTGTGTGCATTAATAAATGTGCTCATGCATGTCTACATGTAAGACTGTGTTGGGGGATTTCTCAGGAGAAGGTGAATGTCTCATTTTTTGGTCCCCAGCCTGTCCAGGTAAATAACACATTCACACACCAGTGGGCAAACCATCGACCTCCCCTTTCACGCACATCACCCTTTTCTCGTGTACACTATTGATCCCTCACACTCCTCTCTTCTCTTCTCTTCTCTTCTCTTCTCTTCTCTTCTCTTCTCTTCTCTTCTCTTCTCTTCTCTTCTCTTCTCTTGTCTTCTCTTCTCTTGTCTTCTCTTCTCTTGTCTTCTCTTCTCTTCTCTTCCAAGCTACCTGGTGGTATTTCTTTCTGATGTCCAGTGAGACAGGGGAGCCAGGCAGGTCTCCACTGGCCACAGTGCAGCTGTCGTTTCAGGTTAAAGCAGGCGAGAAGTGGCTGAGGAGGAGGTGGAGAGGAATGAATAAGTGAAGAGGCTGCAGACTGGACTCATGTTAAATGTAGAAAGGCTAACAGACCAGACTGCTGTTGATTTCTCTCTCTCTCTCTCTCTCTCTCTCTCTCTCTCTCTGTGTGTGTGTGTTAGTGTGTGAGACAGAGAGAGTGAGAGAGAGAAAGAGACTGAGTATGATTCTACGTGTGCACATGGGCGATACGGAGGACCTGCTGCCTGTCCCGCTGAGCTTCCAATTAGCACACACCACTAGAGCAGGACACATACACACAGAGACACACAAACACACACTGAGGACCCTAGAGAGAGGCCTCAAACCTGCCTGTCAGCTGCTGTTAGATCACACTGCACTTAGCTGACACAACAAAACACACAAACACCTACACACTTATATGCAAAGTTTTACAGTGATTAACATTCAAGGATAAAACCTGGGTTCATATTCAGTTAAAGTTGAGGGCGCACTGAACTGCTGCTGATCTGGTTGCTCGTGAGAATATTAAAAGTTACGAATGTGTTCATAAAGAACAGGAAAAGTATTTAATTTAAATTTGCTTCAAGTTCTCTCGAATCCTTCTATCTAATGTATACGAACACACACACACTAACACAATATTATCACACAAAAACCTTCGCTGCACCACCTATTTTGTCCTTGTACATATTTTAATGATGCCATCAATAATGGACACGTTCTGAGGACAGGCAAAATAGGATCTTGCAGCGCTGCCACACACGTATTCAGACGTGCATACGCTCAAAAAATGTGGGTCAGGCTGTGAGATTTCTTAATCTTTAATTAAGAATATCTGCTGGTTTGTCAGTGAGCCCATTAGTGTGCCCTTTGCTGGTGAGCCTCCCTCTCTATGATTGGCTCAGCCTTCTGCACACATAGATAGTGTCTACTATCTACTACCGAACTGTTTTCAGAATAACAAGCCTGCGCTAGATCAAATAAAAGAGAGCTTCCTTTTATTGGTTTGTATATATATATATATATATATATTTTTTTTTTTTTTTTTTTTTACTAGATTGGATTAGTAGCCTGCCTGGTATTCGTTTAGAATAATTTTAGCACAGGTCTCAGATGCTTAAGTGTGCATGAAACCTAATTCTAATGGTCTTCGCCATTTTGATGATATGATATTGACATACGGGGAAACTACATATAATAAAATCACATCATGTGTGATAAATTCAGTGACGCTGAACTGATTGCTGTTGAAAAGTCTTCCAATTCTGCTCCAGCAGAGTCATTAGAAAGCATCAGCCAAAGAGGCCTCTGGTAAGGACTGGGAGATGAGATAAATTTAATCTCACTGCACAAGAACACTTCAGCAACTTGACATGAAGCATAGAGATGACAAAGGTCATTATGAATGGCAAAAAATAACAGATTGTGTCCCACTCCTAGGTCCTTCCCAAGTCTGACATCACCATCTTAGTACAACCACTCATCAAGGTCACGAGTCTTTTTATGCAGCCCACACCACCTCCAGTTCTCGCCTTGAACTTTGCATCTTAAGAGCATCTTTCATTAAAGCCAAAACAAATCTACCTTGGTGCGTTCCCTCGGGTGTGATTGACGTGACACCACAAGCTCAGGGCCAAGCAGAAATGAAGACTGAGAAAGAGCTCGGGCAGATGATGAACGAGGATGAACTGAACGCAGACACAGAGGTGGTGGCCTTCTTCCTGCCTTGCTTTGTTAAATGATTTCTTCCAGCTGAACTCTTCCCCCAATATCAGTCAAAAAGAGATCACACAGAGAAAACGAAGATTGCATGTATACCCAGAGTTCCCCGGGTCACCTTGGCATACAGCTCACGCAGTAAATCAATCCATTTATTGCCATTTCAATAACCATTCAGGTTATTTTTGTCACTAGATGCCGTTCACTGTCCAAGTTACAGTCAGAAACTCACAAAGTATTCTTTATATTTTCCAAGATGTGCACATTTTATAACTGTATTTAAATGTAAAAATGAGCTGGTTTGGAAGCCAGTTCAGTTTGATTGAGCTAATCAACACAAATACAGATGCAATTTAAAAATGACTCACTTGTGTAAGGAAAAAATAAATTTTAATGCTGCCCATAAATATTTTGGTGGGCAGGATGATGTGCAGACATACCCTAGAGTAAGTTTCTTTAATTCATGCCCACCTGCCTCTCCTGGCATTTAGGACAAGAAACTGATTGAGCATTCAACCTTTTAAAAGATTTTGAGACCATCAATTTTATATCACAACCCAAACGTGCCTTTTCGACCCCTTCGTGCATGTATTCGCTAGCCTTACCTCTTTTTCCCACTAGATGGAGGTGTGATACTTCCACAACACTCCTTCATCCATGACGCAGCACAGAAAGTAAACTCACCCAGAGGTCTAATTTACAAACTCAGGTCAACTTCTGTAGAGGTAAATACTGAAGATTCTGTATTGTGAGGATTTTTAGGTTAGTATAGCTTGATGTTTGCAATATTTTAATTTATGACCTGGGAGATCTCATGCGTTAAAGACTGAGCAGCTATAGCACAGTGAAATGGCATTAACGCCATGCTCAGAGGCAAATCAAAAGCTTGTTCTACAGGAACATTAAGCCACAGATTTACTACCCTGCACAGGTTTAACCTGCCAGTCTGGAACTGAAGCGGAAACTTCAAAATCAACTGGAGAAAGACACAACGACCATGTTTTCCACAACAGAGTAAATTGAACACTTAAATATGATCCATTTACATATTGCTGACATTTAACTAATTTGTTCCCTTTCTTTCTTTCTTTTTATCTTTCTTTCTTAAATAAGGCTGATTCAAAATGTCACTTGCTGATTAATGGCAACATATGGCTGCAGCACCTGCCCTCTAACACTACTATATAAGCTATGAATGGACATGTTCCTGTGATACACTAAAACCTGTGGGTGTGTCCAAGCATGTGTCTGCCACTGGACGTTATCGGTATGTGATCAAAATAGTTTCTGTGTGTATCTTTCCCGTGCATGTGTGAGATACTTTCACAGTATGACATATGCTTGAAAAACACATATGTCAGCAAGTGCTGGCATATGCGAATGACATATGAACACTGTTTTCACTACACGGGCATGCGTGTGTGAATTTATACATTGAGGGTAAGCCTGTGTGTGGTAGTAGTAATCCGCACCAGGCAGCTGCGCTCGTTCGTATTCGGCCCCAAGGCACTTCTAGGCCTACTTGCTGATTAGGGATCAGAGAGAGAGAGAAAGAGGACAGAGTGAAATGGTATAGAGCGGGGATGAGAGACAAAGAGAAAGAAAAAGGTCCTCTCTCATTTAGTAAAGAGTTTGTTAATGTCTATAATCCCATTAAGCAGGGGGAACAGCTTGACCCCTCACATAACATGCATTAATATGTATGGGCGAGTGTGTGGTTGCAGTGTATATTCTTTTTCTCTCATACAAACAACCCCAGACACTTGATACAGTGCATCCAGGAAAAGAAATTGATTGCCCTTATAAACAATTGATAAGGCCCTAATGTAACATTGCAAGCTGTTAAGGAGAATTGGAGCGGCGAGTCATGAAAATGACATGTAAATCAAATGAGCGTTGTATATTTTCAGGCACAATTTGCCAGCAATTATTGTGTTGACCTGGCTCCTCGGTTGACAAAAGAAACCTGTTCCCTCTGAGGAGCAGGAAATCAGCTTTTCAAGTGCTCTTGTGTTTGAAGAGTGGTGAGCAAGGCAAGGCGTGATTGCTGCACTCTGCAGAGAGGATCGCACATGGGGTGATTTCATACAAGGTGAGAGAAAGCAGTGAAGGCCAAAGCTAGTTGTTTTCTTTTCCTTCACAATATACATGCAAGCAGCACTTAACTCAATGTTATCTCAGCTAACTCACACTGAATCGATCCATGCTGAAAAAAATATGATAAAGAAGAAGATTCAGTATTAAAAAAAGAAAAGAAGACCCTCCAGCTTGTGGCCTCCTTCAACCTAAAGCCCCGATGGATGGATGGATGGATGGATGGATGGATGGATGATATGTGCAAAATATAACCTGAATTCCAAAATGTTGGTTTGCTGTGTAAAATCTAAATAAAAAACAACATACAATAATTTGTGAACCTCAAATGTTATTCACAACAGAATCGTATCACAATAGAAAAAGTATTAAATTTCTAAGCTGAGAAAATGTACCATTCTAAGAAAGACATGAACTCATTTTGAATTTGGTAGTAACATGTCTCAAAAAAGTTGGGGCAAGGCTATGTTTACTACTGTGTAGCTGTGGTAAACATGCGCTTCTGTTAACAGCAGACTGTAAACATCTGGGAACTAAAAGGAGAGGAATGTTGTCCCATTCTGGTCTCATATAGGACTAGTAGTCATGAGTCTTCTTCATCATATTTTTATTTTATTCATACTATCATGATGCACTAAATGTTTTTAATCGATGAAAAGTCTGAACTGTCTGCAGGCCAATTCAGGACCTGGATTCCAGAATTGAGGGTGGGGGTGGGGGGCTTTTTAAGTGAGCACTAATAAAAAGCCAGATGGTTCCTTTCCTCTTTAGTCTGGAGGATGTGTCCATGTTTTCCAAAAAATAATTAAAATTTTGATTTGTCTGACCACAGAACACTTTTCCATTGTGCCTCAGTACATTTGAATGTCACTTGATCTGGAGAAAATGCCAGGATTGCAGGATCATGGTCACCCATGGCTTCTTCTTTGCTTGATAGATGGCAAGATGAACTGCATTCAATGACCTTGATTGGAGGAAGTGTTACTGAGCCCCATGCTGTGATTTCCATGCTTGTTCTTAATGCACTGATGCCTGACTGCCTGAAGAACATGAACATCTAATATTGATTTTTAGTCTTGTCCCTTTTATATTGAGGGACATTATTCAGAAATTCTCTAAAAATCTATACACTCAGTTTTTTGCAGACTTGTTATCCTCTGACCATCTTGACTTCTTAGAAATTCTGCCTCTTTGTGATGCTCGTTTTTGAGATGTCCAATTTTAAAAAACAGATATTACTGGTATTACTTGTGATTGCTTACATGTGTTCCCACTTAACGTAAATAGTTGCAAAATGTTTCTTCAGTTTCTCCACTTAGTTTTCCAGCATTTTTTTCCTGCCACCTCCTGCCACCATCCCAACTTTTTTGAGATTTGTTGCTTCCATCTAATTCAAAACATGCCAATGTTTTCCATGAAATCAAAAAAGTATATCAGTTTAAACATTTGGTGCGGTTTATGTGTTCTATTGTGAATAAAATGTGGAGTTATGAGATTTGAAAATCACTTAATTTTGTTTTTATTTACATTTTACATGTCATTCGAGGCTTTTTTGGAATTGGGTTTGTATTTACATATAAGCAGCAGGATAGCTAACATCTTATGCACTGTATAATGCACTGTATATTAGATGTGATATAACACAAGATTTGCCAATAAGGCTGCAAATCCAAACTGAGTGTTTATGTTTTCATTTGAAAATGAATGTTAAATTCACCTCCACATTAAATACGAACAAATTACTTTAATTGCAGGTCATCATAAAAGCACCACTGCCTCAACAATACCTTCTGAGTGCAACTCAGCAATTTATTTAAATTAATAAGACCCTCCACGGCCAACATGCCCGTTTGGGCTCATAGAGCTGGGCCCAATGGGCTGAGGCTCGTCAACAAGCACGCCCTAAAACACATCCAGCCATCACAGGCACGGTAAACTAGTCCCTTGAATCACTGGGCGTGATAATGGATGGAATTTTGTTTCAACAAATAAAGTTCAACTTATTATTTAATTAGGCTGAAAGTTAATCTTCACTCTTTATTATCTCTAATGCATATAGACCTGTATTATAGCATATTAATATATATTAACAACTCTCACTCTATCATGCTATCATGTAGTTACCTGTGGTCTTACATTTATTTTAGTTGAAGAGAAGCTTCATATGTGAATATAGTTATTTACACAGCATGTAAATAAAGTTGGAGCAACATCTACAAACTGACAGTCATTTGTTTATGACTGATTCATTTAAAAATATTTTATAGATGAATTATAAGTAATTACTCTGTGTTAGTCCTGCCACACACTGTCCAGGGTGTACACTGTAAGACAGCAGGATTAGGCTCCAGCCCCATTCTGCAACCCTGAATTGGATACGCAGAATAACATGGGTGGATTTAATTTAGTAGTAACAGCTTTTTGGTTGCCATATTGTTGAAATTCCTTCTCTGTCATGACACTTTGCTCACTGTTTGTTATTGGGAAATAAACTTAACTTACTTAAGAAAAAAATATATTATAATGTCTATGATTATATCTAGCTTATTAAAATTAATAACCATGGCTTGATGAATTGATTGCCTTTAATGTTTTCAGAACATTAGGTCTAGAAGCTGAAGCAGTCGCTGCTGACCGACATCGATGGAGATCACTAGCTGCCCGATGCGCCGCCCGGCGTAGGAGGAACTAAGTGCTAAGTAAGTAAGGTCTAGAGGTAACTGATGTTTGATGATGGAAATTTCTTACTAATATTTACTTAATGGCTTGGAGGAATCGTCAGTCTGAAGATTGATGATCATTTTTTACATGGAAGATAATTTGAAGATAGTTTTTACGACTTAGCAACCCAAAAAGTTGTTGTGATATTAATTTGGAGTGGATTTAAAAAACGTTCACTATGTGATCCATAGCAGAGTGGGTAACAAATGACTGAATTTACTACTTAGAATGTAAATTTCCATTGTCTATGTAACCATTTTGCCTCACACATTAGAGTTTCGGTTATAAAAGACAACCTTCAGTCCATTTCTTCCTAGATTTCCTCAAGGTGCAATTAACAATGTCTCACTTGGCCACAATATTAAAGCCACATGTCTAATGCCATGAAGATGTCCTGTATGTTGACAAAAGAGTTTGGATCAGTTGGGGTATGGACACCAGATCCCATGGTTGTTCTGTTTGGCAACTGGATATTTAGATCCTTTACTTCTTGTTCATTGCGAGGAGAAGCCTCCATAGACTTGCAATCTTGGTAGTTTGTATGCAGGTCAGAACCTAGTGCTTTTTGCAGGGTCCTGCTAGGGGTAGGCACAGCCTTTGGGGAGTGCCATGTGTTGCTTGACCTGTGGCTGTGATTAGGTAATTGGTAACACTGATACTTTCCATAGCTCAGTCCCATGAATATTGTAGCTAAAGGAGTAATTCTCTTTACTCCATTTGTCCTTGGCTTTAATATTGTGGGGGTGATCAGTACTAAGTGTTACAGGGCAATGGAACTGGCAACAACTAAATGGGGTGTTGCACCGTTTTTATCAATTACTTCAGAACTGTGCTATTTATGGCACGCAGGCACCTCTCTTCTGAAAACAGCATATGATCTGAGGAGAAATTATGAATCTCATAATCTCACCAAAGGCAAATAAAAGCTGGATTTTCACAGTTTATGTTTTTAGAGAAACAAATTGACTGGTACATTAGCTGACCAATCGTATCTCAGCTTCGAATCAGTTTTTATCCAATCACAGAAGAGAGCGATAGTCTTGCCCCTCCCAAAAACTGGATGCTGAAAAAGAACGTCATCTACCTTTTTACGTTTAGCTTTAGCAAAAATTAGCTAGGTGTTCAATCATAGATAAATCCTGCCGAACCAAGCGTATTTTCTTTTGAACCGACAGCCTAAGTAAGAGCGATATATTTGGCGCTCCCTGGTATTACAGTGCCAAACATGTATGTAAAAGCCTTACGTCGATGCAGAGACATGTTGAAAGGAGAACTGGTCGTGTGAAACGCTGACTAGCTTACTCAAAGCTAACTGACGAACAGGGGCCGAGAAGCGAAAGTGGCTAATATTAAGGACTGCTAAGCCTATCACAACAACGCTGGGTGTCTTAGCATTTCTACCGTGATCACGAGAAGAGGGGCTGATAGAGGGAGACTGAGAGTGAGAGATTCCTTTCATACGCAGTAAGTAACACTTGGTACTCGGAATGAGCAACGAATCTACACTGGCTAGCGACCCGCTAACGTGTAACGTTAGGCAAACAGTTTGACAACTGTGAACTTCGCTAGCTGGTTAGCTAGTGAAGTTAGCTAACCAGAGTGGCCTCTGTTTTAGGTAACGAGAATCGAGAATTGGCTTGATTTTACTTCAGGATCTCAAAGTACCGTTATTTATATGTCTTTATTTGGACAGGGAGTACGATATTGTCGTTGACGCCGGTGTAGCCACACTTACTAACACGCCCGAGCTCCATTCAGGTGATTTTCACATTAATTGGAGCGTTTCACGCACTTGTCAATATTCAAATGGGTTATCAGCATCGCTCTGCTGGCGGATTAATGATTATCATTCCAACGTTTGGGTCTATCCATGTGATCCGAGAAGGTTTGGTTTGTCTTTATTTGCTTGTGGCATGTGTCGACAGTTTTTCTCCACTAAAATTATTTTTAATCTGATTCATGAATATTTGCAACAGGTGCGACTTACGTGGAACTAGTTTTAATGTGTGTTATTCTGGTTACTGCTTAGTATAAAGCTAGCTTTTGTTTCAAACGTCAACATATTGTTTACTAACAATGTACGTAGTAGAGTCTAGGTTTATGCTTCTATTCCCATTTGCTCCCATGAAGCTCCAGTACAGGGATTAACTTGTTTTATTGCCTTGTTGTGGGTACTTTTATTGGGTTGTTGGTGTGTGTGGCAGTGTGTTTGTGTGACGGTGTATTCCAGAAATGGCAGCAGCATCAGTGGCATGTTTGTGTTGGCACCTTGATGTGAAATCCTGCAATAGCCATGCTCTTTTAGCCTATGACTGCACTGGGTGCATGGGCTTGTCCAAAGGCCTTTATCTATACCCATGTGGTTACGTTAGTGTGAACTGAAAGGGTTCACACGCAGATGCATGCTCAGATGTAGTGGCAAGCCTTGAATAACTGAGAGATTAATTTGTGTTTCTGCTTATGTCTCAGAACAGGGTGATAGTATTGGTTAAGATTCTTGAATCAGCTTGTGGGGTTATGTAAATGCTGTGCACGTGTTTTTATAATGTATCCCAAAGGAACTGAAAGTGGTTTTAGTGCATGCTTAAGTACTCCTATGTTTAAAGTCCCTCATCATTTTGCCACTTCTGAGAGTTGAGAAATGATGAGAAAACAGAGGTACATGTATACAGTGCAATGCAAAAGTATTTGCTCCCTGTCTGATTTCTTAATTTTTTTTAACCCATTTTTCACATTTACATGTTTCAGATCATGAGACAAATTTTAATATTAGACAAAGCTAACCTGAGGAAATATATAATGTTGAATCAAGAAACCACTTAAATAGAACCTGTCTGACAAAGTGAAGTAGGCTAAAAGAGCTCAAAAGGCAACACATCATGGTACGATCTAAAGAAACTCAAGAACAGCAGAAAAACAAAGTCACTGGCATCTGTCAGTCTGGAAAGTGCTTCGAAGCCCTTTCTAAAACTTTGGGAACCTAGCAGACCACGGTGAGAGCCATTATCCACAAATGGAGAAAACTTTAAACAGTGGTGAAGATTCTCAGGGGCTTTCGACCAAAATTACTCCAAGTGCACATCAGTTACTCATCAAGGAGGTCACAAAATAACCCAGAACAGAATTGCAGCACACTCTGTAAAGTCAGAGATCATGATTCAACAATAAGCAAGCGACTTCTCTGGTGGTTTGTTGCTTCAGGATTTGGACAATGATCCAAAACACACCAGCAAGTCCACCTCTGAACGTCTCAAAAAAACCAAAGAGAAAATATAGGTTTTGATGTCGCCTAGCCAAAGCCCAGACTTGAATCCCTCTGGTGTCGCTGAATTAAAACAATTCTGCAAAGAAGAGTGGGACAAAATTCCTCCACAGAAAAAGCCTCATTGCCAGTTATTGCTGCCAATGCTGGCACAACCAGCTAATAGGTTTAGGGGGCAATTACTTTCACACATAGGGTCAGGTAGGTCTCAGTATTTTTTTTTCCTTAATAAATTGAATCATCATTGTATTTAACCAGGTTATCTTTGTCTAATATTATAAGTTTGATGATCTGAAACGTGTTACAAAAATGGAAGAAAAAAAAAATCAGGGAAGGGGGGGGGGGGGCACTTTTTCACAGCACAGTATATTGCAGAGAAAGCACCTGCAGTCCAGTATGACATGACACGTGTACTTTCAATCGCTTTGGTCTGGACAGACATCCCCATCATCTGTTCAAAGGACACTTGTTCCAGGAAATTCAAAGATGAGTCAGCAAAGAGAGGGGGGGGATCTGTTTGTTTCACTTGTCAAATTTGTTTAAAAAAAAAAAAATCAGAAACTTTTTTTGAGGTAAAGTTGTTTTAATCTTTTTAATCATAACTGAGAACAGTGTGTTATACCAGCTGTTCACTGCCTTCTTTATAAAATCATCAAATGTGGATGTGGCTAATGGGTACTAGCAAAAAGATGATTCATGGCTAAAAGTCAATATAAGCACATTAGTAGAAACTGTATGTTGTGGATTTTCTCTTCAGAGATGGACTCAATTGTAGAGTTAAGCTATAACAGTCACAGCTCAGTTTGTTTTGGGTTTTGTTTTTTGTTTTTTTATAAATATTGACTAGCTGCATGTGTGTTTTTATTTTATATAATTTGTTTTTGGTATTGTGATCTAAGGTGGTCATAGCTTTCTTAGTTAAACTATGATGCCTTAAGCTTCAACTATTTGCCATTGCCATCTTGATATTTTGGTAAATCTGACAGTGACAGACATTTAACAACTTATCAGTCACAAGTTGTTGGCATATGCCGAATAATCGTCCTTTCCAAACATGAGCATAATTTGCAAAAGTTCAATTCATGATGCCCTGGAACTACTGTCAGTCTTCAGAATGGATTTTACTTAGTTCATACAACAGCAGAGCTGTTGGGCTCTGCTATGGGGTTATAGCAAATCTCTCCAGGTAGAGGATAGGAATATAAATCTGAACACAAATAAGATTTAAAAAGAAAAGTGAATACTTTGGGAAAGAAATATGACCAATGGTTACTTTTGAGGTGGTAATGCAGCCATGTCAGTTCATAAGAATAAATCAACAGCACTAAGGTGTTTCCTTTATTGAGTTAGCTTTGAAGTTGATGACTTCCATGCTCCCTTTAAATATGTTGCATTACAGTATAGTTGTTGGGTTAACTTTTTGTTTCCTAACTCCACTACTTTAGTTGTGTCCAACTAAAGAAAGGGTGCAGCAGTGGTATATTGTCATGGGCTAATATCCCATTCAGGCTTTTACTTTTTACCTTAATTTCCCCTTAATCAGCTCCTCAGCATGGTACAGCACCTCTACAGCAAGCTACACTGCTACCATGCTGCATTTCCTATCAGTCTAATATTATCATCATGTCTTTTTCCCCACACAAAACAACAGTACAGTAGTTTAGTAAGGTGATGCTGACTTCTAAGGGTAGATTGGCCATTATATCACACACTGTACCTTTCATGTCATCGAGTCAGGAGAGAGAGCTGTAAGACATTAGTAATAGTTCACTGTGTTAAGCCTGTGGTCTGCATTTGACGAGCTAATCTCACCCTGCGTGGATCCTATCAGCAGCTGACTGTTAAATTGAGTTAACTTGTTAAAGCTATCCTGAAGCTGAGAGTGGTGGTTTTTCTGGGGCGCCTCAAACAGAAACCAGTGGGGAAAAACATTTTGGCCTAGTAAATCATAGCAAATCCCGCCTCTGCTTTTTTGTCACCTTCATAGACTACATGAATGTTCAGACAGACATACATGTGGTAGTTCATGTGCAGTCACGTCTGGCCGCTACCACTGTTGCTATGACAACCACTCAGCTGCCACTCCAAGCTGGGTAGCCATGGAGACATCAGACTTTGGGTGACATCAGTCTGTGGTGTACAAATTACCTATGCTGGTATTTATTTTTAATGAACACCAGTGGCCTGGGGAATTGGCAACTGCCAAAGATTTAGGCTTTTAACCAAACGGCAATTATCAGGACTGTAATAAAATATTTTTAATGAATTAAAAAAAAATTGTTTTAAGTGGTTCAAACTTGAATGTGTATCATATGCCAAAAAAGTCTATTTTTTGGCATATGATACACATTCAAGTTTGAATACAGACTCTGCTTTACCTGTGTAAGCAGTCAAATGTTAAAGGCCCACTTTGAGCCAGGTATGGTACACGTGATGTGTATGTAGTTGCAGCATAGGTGAGAGCAAATAATGTTATTTGGTGATTGTGGAAATTGCTTTGATATCTGCTCAGTGTTGTGTGTGACTGCATTTGTCGTCAAGGTAATAATTCAAGTGTTCTGGACTACTGATGCTTTTCCTCCCTTTGATATGTGATCAGTGACCAAGTGTATTTGTCTGTCATGCACCTGTTGAATATCATCTAAATTTTGGAAGTCACATCAAACGCTTTGATAACAAACCATTGGCACAGTAAAGAGGGAGAAACTTGGATAAGCATTATTTATGTCTTAAAGATCAGAAGATAAAAAAAAAAAAAAGAATTCTTTTAAAGAAGGATTCTTTATAAAAATTAAAAACAGATTAGACTCCTTTCAATCATTATAGAAAGCAGAAGTTTGAAGGAAAAGTATTTTCTTAATTTCAAAAGTTTATCCACTGGTTACATCATACATAATTTAAAAAACCCAAACCCTTGATCATTACAAAGAAGGGATCTTGTGGTTGTTTTACTCTGGGGTGTACTTTGCTGGCTTCTTATGGGTATGCTTTAGGGTTGGGCGACTGGACGAATATATCGACTACTGACAACAGGCTGAGCCTATCATTGATAGTTTTTACAAGGGCCATTTATTTATTTATTTATTTGCCCATGAGTAAGTTTGCTAATAATGGTGGAGCCTAATAGAAGCAGTCAACAGAAAAAAAAAAAATGATAGCGCTGTTTTAACAGCACCCTCTTTCATCTGCGAGCAAATGCACCCTCTTCAGAGTGTGCCCAAATGCTTGTTGATAAAGCTACAGAAGCTGGTGATAGCCTAGCATACTTAGCTGGATGGTGGACACGTACATGCTCATGCAAGTTAGTCGTGTTTGAGTACTTTGCTCACACTATATGTCTGCACAAGTGGTACACCGCTTTGATTACATCCTTATGTTTACCTCTTTCATCTGGTTTAAAGAAAGCCAAAGAAATCCCAAATTGGTGACTTTATTATTATTTTTTTTAGTGCTGTCAGCATTAACACGCTGTCATCACGACTAACGCGATTAACAATGAACCCATCTGGAGTGTAAACTGAGTCAAAATCCCTGAAATGTCTCTGTCAACACATTTCGGCAGTTTGTCCAAATTTTGTTCATTCTGCGCTCCAGATGGGTTGAGAGCGTTAAAATCGTGATGACCGTGTTTAACCCGCGTTAATGCTAACAGTATTTTTTTTTTTTTTAGTTAGTTCGTCTATGTTTGGACTTCTGTATTGTAAACGCGCAAATCAGTCCGTGCATGATTACATTGCCCCACCCATGCGCGAATACATCACCCATCGGTGGAAATTTTGCAAACACTGCCATATATATCTTGCCAACTAATTTCACCTTGTATCAGCCAGCAGCCACTTGCAGTTGGTTGGGGAATATGTGTTTTTGAGATGTTACAGGCAAATTTCTAGGACAGTAGGACTGGAGCTTTTAGCTATAAAAATTAAATGAGATGCACCTGCCAGTGCACAGCTCAAACTGTTACTTGATTGTAGTGCTGTCACAATTGCTCAAAAATCACATTTGCTTATTATTCATTCATTAATTCCAAAACAATTCCCAAAGAACCAAACTATTTGACTGTGCGCTACTTTGACACACAGTAGGGCTGTTCAATTAATCAAATGTTAATTTCAAGTACAGTTTTGGCTTCCAGCAGTTAAACAGCATAATATAGATAAAGTGTGATGTGTGAGTGAGGTGCATGCTGTCAGCCTGGCAGTGTAGCGTGATATTAGTTGTCTTTGAAGCTTTTCTGTTCTTTTAGTTAGGTGGGGGAAAGATGAGTATACAAGGCGGTCTAAATGCTTCATATGTAGATGAGGGTGACTCACTCACTGAGTCCCCTTCATCTATGTCTAGTTAGCATTCATACGTGTCATTTTGTTGATGAAATCTGTGTTTTTTTTAGATTTGACTTTAAATCATAAGTTAATAGCAAATAGCGGGCACTTATCTATTTTTATTTTTTGAGAGGAACCTTTTAGCTCTGTCCACATGTACATTAACAGACACCATCCTTTGAGTATGCCTGCAACTTACTTGTAAGTAGCACTTATTGATATTTTCAGATATAAGGTATGGGTTATTGTGCAATTTCCGTGGCTAAGATTCCATTAAGCAGTGTGACAATCAATAAGACTGTAAAAGTTAATGTTCTCTCATTGCATAACCAATAAACAGACTGGATAGAGAATTTCTCTCTGCTATCCAGCAGCGTAATGCTGCTGTGCATTTAGCTAATGCAGGTGCAGTTATTGATAGATAACGCATCCTCTTGAACACTCTGTGAAGTTTGTTAATGCTTTTTGAAGGCAGTTCTGGCTACCCAGAGAAGCTTTTAAACTTTCTTCTGTCTCTTTAAGGATAAATCTAAGTAGCTGCTATTTGTGGATGTGGTGTGCAGTGATCACCAATAAGAAATAAGAAACAGTTGATATGTTCCTTAAGCCTTACATAGAAAGTATAAGAAACACAGGAAGAAAATTTCCAGCAACTCAAAAGTTAAATATTCTCCTTAAATATCTGTGGGGATATTTGTAGTCTTTGTGTTTTCAGAATATGCCAAAGCCATGTGAGATTTGTAAGCTGTTTATTTTGGCTAAAGAACTTTTTTTCATATCACCCAGCACTAGTTAGAAGAGGAGATGATGGCTGTAAAGCAGTCAAAGATGGGTAGATACCAAAGAAATGGTAACATTTCAAAATCATGAATATATTGCAAGAGAACACTATTTGTCCTCTCCTAGTTATATTATGCAAATCTTTATATATTCCTTCACGATTTCTACAACCTTTCCTAATATCATTAGTAATCATGAAGATTGAAACTTTAATATTGTCCAGTTAGTTTTTCTCAAAAATTAATGGTTGGTATGACTGGCAGTTATCCGTTAAGGTCTTTCTAATACAAATCTCTCATGGATGGTTTGGAATGAGTCCGTGTGTATTTATCATGTATTGAGCAGAGCAGGGCTATATGACCAAAAATAATTATCACGATATACATTTGAAAATTTGCGATAACGATATAACTGACGATATAATTGACACTAGACAAAATACTTTACAACTCCACAACTTTATTAGTGCAAAAAAACCCAACAATGTATTTTCACTTAAACAAGCAGCTGTTTTTTATGTGCATTAAAGTTATATAAAAAATTAACAGTGCAAATGCAAATTCCTTGCTGACAGTTTAACCAAAAGGCATTTCCAGTGGAAATTGGCCGACATATCCTCAGCATAACCATGTATAATATCCACAAAACTTAAAAAGAGGTTATACACACACAATACGGTAATATTATGTTGAAGCACATTACGTATCACTCCGCGAGGCTCCTGCCTACGATAGCCATAATGCTCCGACAATCCATCAAGCGGTGCGGGTCCGTAGCTTAGCAAAGTCGTACTAAAACATTTGACAGATTTTCGAGCGCCATGTACCACATAAAATCGTTTTGAAGTCAGTAAACAAAACCAGAATTCATATATAAGGCACACGGGATTATAAGGGGCACTGTCGATTTTCAGAAAAATCAAAGGATTGATTTTAAGTGTGCCGTATTTTCCAAACAACACTGTAATAATGACAATCCACTAGCATGCTCTACCAAAAATAGTGCTTTGTTGTGTATCTGACGGACAAAAGCTAAACCAGTGCCACACCACTGAAGTTGCAGCATTTTTACAAACCAATTCTGGTTCATCCGTTTCATTCAACGAACTGCTTTCGCCCTTCTCATTCTCCTTCGCCGCCATGCTTTTTCCGCCATGTGCGTATGAAAACACAGGCACTGCGCATGCGTGTTTTACCCATATTCTATCGCGATATTTCATTTTCTTATCGTTGCCCAACATTATACCGGTATTACCGTGAATGGTATGATATGGCCCAGCCCTAGTATTGATGCTGATAAGGGTTGTGACCATACTGGAATATCAAAACGTGATACTGATACTCCGTACTGTTTTTGATACTCAAGGGAAAATGTAATTTCATTTGAGATGGTGATGGTAAAATGCAGGTAATATAACCAGGTACAACACAATAGCTCACACATCTAAATAATTTAGTTGTTGTAGAAGGAAAAACAGTATGCTAAAGCTAAAACATGGTATGATTTATGATCAAAAAAGTTGATTGCTGTAAAAGATATAACCACTCACTACCTGCATTTTAAAACTGACCACACAGCTGGCTAAAACAAAAAGGAAATGAACACATTTTAATAAATTGTTGTAAAAGTAGAAAAGTTACTTTATTAATGATAACAGGGGGCTAATGTGGCTGTTGGGTAATTGCTAATGGTTAAACAAACGGCTAATGTTAAAATCTGTGCCAGTCAGGTTAACGTTTTTAACTCTTTAATACTGTATTGGAACTTTAGGAATTTAAAGGGGTCAGTAAAGTGTTGCTCAGTGTTATGAATATTATGTTAATGAGGTGAGGAGGTGCGTGTATGTCTGCGTGCAGCAGTGCTGTGTGAAGGTATGCATCTGCTGGACGAGGCAACAAAGTCACTGTTTGTATCAGTGTTATTCCAAATGAGTATCTAATTCAATATTAATTTTAGTGTGAATTAATATCTGAGTATCAAGTTTTTTGTTTTGTTTTTTTGACTACCCAAATGCTGTTGTATATAAACTGAATGCAGTGTCAGCAAGCAACTTTCACACAATGCTACTGTAAATCTAGTAGAGATTGAGAACACATTATGAATAGTGATAAGTTATGTGCTTTACTTGAAACAGCATTTTCTGCACTTTTCCTGAAATCTACCAAACACAGTCTTGGCAGTGAATAATTAAGACTCTGTATTGTAATCTACCAGCATAGTAGAAACATAATTAACTGTTCAGTACTGATTTATTGTCTGATTTTCTTTCTCTGTCCCTTGTTTCTTTTTGTTTTTCCTCTCCAACAGCTAGCAGTGGGTCTCTCAGGGCAGAGCCATGGGTGCGTTCCTGGACAAGCCCAAAACAGAGAAGTACAACTCACATGGCGAGGGCAATGGCCTGCGCTATGGGCTAAGCTCCATGCAGGGCTGGCGGGTGGAGATGGAGGATGCTCATACAGCTGTGTTGGGCCTTCCAGCCCTTGGTATGACTGACTGGTCCTTTTTTGCTGTGTACGATGGCCACGCAGGCTCTAAAGTTGCCAATTACTGCTCCAAGCATCTTCTTGAGCACATAATCACCGCTAGCTTAGGGGCTGGAAACACACAAGGCTCTCAGTCTGGATCAGACGGCTCCAACGCTTCAGTACCAGTTCCGCCTGCAGTGGAGGCTGTGAAAGCCGGCATCCGGACAGGCTTCCTGAAAATAGATGAGCACATGCGCAGCTTCTCCGACCTTCGAAATGGCATGGACCGCAGTGGCTCTACGGCAGTGGGAATTCTTCTGTCACCTGATCATTTCTTCTTCATTAACTGTGGGGATTCTCGAGCAGTTCTCTACCGCAATTCACAGGTGTGCTTCTCCACACTTGACCACAAGCCTTGCAACCCACGTGAGAGAGAGCGCATCCAGAATGCTGGCGGTTCAGTGATGATTCAAAGGGTTAATGGGTCACTGGCTGTATCAAGGGCCTTGGGGGACTATGATTACAAGTGTGTGGATGGTAAGGGTCCCACAGAGCAGCTGGTTAGTCCTGAACCAGAGGTGTTTGTGATGGTTCGGGCACCAGAACAGGATCAGTTTGTGATTTTAGCGTGTGATGGAATCTGGGACGTTATGTCCAATGAGGAGTTGTGCGAGTTTGTGAAATCGAGGCTTGAGATCTGTGATGATCTGGAGAAAGTCTGCAATGAAGTGGTGGATACCTGTCTGCACAAGGTATGTACTTATTTGTTTTGGAGTTTATCATTTGTATATTTTGCTGTGACATCCTCTGCTTTCTTTTGACCTATGGAAATGTACATGTGTAGAAAATTTTGTCAGCAAGATGTCCATTTGAATTTCCTGCCAGAGAAGAACACTATATGATGAAGAAAGTTTTAGAGAATGTGTTTTTTTTGTTGAAAAAGAGCTATTTGTAACTGCTTTAATGGCTCAGTAAACTTTCCCTTACTAAAAAAAAGGAGACAGAGAAATTGTTTTGGCAGTCTTGAAAACAGGACAAAGTAAAAATGAAAAGAATGAAGTACAGAGCTTTGAAGTACAAAATGCTTGAAAGATGGCTTCAAGTCTTGCAGGTTACTCCTTAATCCTGACCAGCAGCTGTTATCTGCTTGAATTCAATAGATAATAGAGGGGGAAAATGCATTTTATTGCTTATTTACTGTATGTTTTTGATACCGTCATGTTCTACTTGGCCCTGAGTTACAGTGCAGGTTATTCAGTCACTTATTCCCTATGAAAAATGCAAGCTATACAACATCTTCTCTTAACCTGCTCTTTCTTCTTTCTTTATTCGTCTGTCCTTTTGCCTGTTTTAGGGGAGTCGGGATAACATGAGTGTTGTGATAGTGTGTTTGCCCAATGCTCCCAAAGTATCGGAGGAAGCTGTGAGGAAAGACACTGAGCTCAACAGTTACCTGGAGTCTCGAGTTGAAGGTGAGAGTGGCTGAATGGAGAAAAATAATGTTTTATTCAATGTATTTATTCAACGTATTAATTGTCTTTGTGTGAATGAATTCTACACATAAAATAGGGTATTGAGGGGAAGAAAATGGGCAGCTGGGGATTTATTGATAACCTTCCTTTATACGTTTTTTCCCCCCCCCATATTTACACTCATCTTATTTCTACTGAAAATGTGCATCATATCTGTATATTCCCTCGATTGACCTTGCTACTTGCTATTGTCTAACCTCCAGCCAAATTTGCTCAGGCTCACAGCAGAAGAATGACACCATCATGACCTCCTTTTCCACTTCAGCGAGCATCTCCCCTCTTTATTCTCTCTCCGTTCCTCTCCTCCCTTGCTTCACTCAAACATTTACTGTCTTGTTGGAATGAATTTCCTTCTCCTTTCCTGTACTCTTTGCCCATTTCTTCTTTCTAATTGCAACCCATATTTTTTTTTATGTCTCTGGGAGCACAAGACCCTTTGAATACAGAGCAGCCTTTCTGGTCAGCTCTCTTCGTTCGCTATGTGTTGTTTGAGATGCCGGTCACTTAAGAAATACATTTATTTATTTATTTTAGCTCTGAGGAATAACTTAAAATGAATCCTTAAAGTTTTTGTTTTTACCTGTCTGATACCAGTGTCATCTTGAAATAAAAAAAGAAAAGAAAAATAAGGCCTTAAAATCGAACCGTAAGACTCTGAAATTGAGATTAAAACACAGGTAATTATTTTATGTGTTAAAGTAAGTTCATGTTGGCTGAAAAGCACTCTAAAATGGGTCAAAATCATTCCACTTTTGAAGGTACAGTTCAGAAGTTCAAACAGTGTTTGTGTAAAGCAGGCTAGATGCTTGGCTTAGGGTACTGTCTAATACTGGAAGACAGAGGAGAGAGGGAATAGAACAAAACAGAGAGGGAGGAATTCTCTGGCGGAACATTATCTTGGCCTTATGCCACTCCCAACTCAGTTGCAGGCCTCTTTCTGTCACCATCTTTCTCCCTCTCTTCGTCTCAGAAATACACTGGCTTCCACAAATTGACTTGTATGTTTTCCATCTTCACTTCCTTTCTCCTCATTTGTCAAATTTTGGTCTCTGTCCTTCTGCTGCTCTGCTCTCCCTCCTCTGTCTTTGCACAGATGTTCATGGCTATCATCAGCTCTTTTAATACCGATTTGTGTAACAACATGTCTGCTGCTGTTTTAGAGATGCTGTCTCGGCCAGGGGAGGAGGGGTTTCCGGATCTGGTAACAGTGATGAGAAACCTGTCCACTGACAGCGGCATGCCCCCTCTGCCACCAGGGGGTGGTCTTGCCAGCAAGTAAGCACCATTTGACATTTATTAAAATGTATGATTAAAATATGAAAGTGTTAAACATCTGTAATACTTCATTATGTGCTCAGACAGTGATAATTACAGAAATGTTACAATTTGATTTATTTTATTTTTAACAGCTACACCTTTACTCCACTTAGTCTGTCTTGTAGCTTTGATTGATGGCTCCAACCAATACCTTATGAAATTTTTGGTTTCTGTGTTCCACTTGCAGACGCAGTGTTATTGAAGCAGTATACAACCGTCTGAACCCATACAGGGAGGAGGATGGAGTAAGTATCAGTATATAGAAACGTAGGTGCTTTGTCTTTGACCATTTAGACATAAAATACTAAAAATGTTGAGGGCACATGGCAAATTTGAGATTTCAAGTGTCTTATGTCTCAAGTTTCTTTAACGTATGACTTTAAGTGCACTTAGTTGGCTGTAGTTGTACATTTAAATTAACAGTTGATCAGCTAATTATGTAGTCACAGAGTATGTGTGTACGCTCTGTGTAGCATATTCCCATGAAATACCAGTGGGAGATCTTCTTTTGTTAATCTTATGTTGATTCATCTCATGTGGTGGCCTAAGCTGGTGATTTATAAACAAAGTATAAAATTACTGACTTAAGATGTGGCTTTGAGCCCATCCCCTTTCAGTTATGTTAAATGCTGTTTTTCTCTACGCATGGTGCAAGATGATACAGCTTTGTCAGGAAATGTTTGAGTGGAACTATGAAGTTGCAAGTGAAGACATTCATTTTCAGGTTATCTGCTTCAAATAGGCTCTTTTTAATGGTTTATTTTATTTGCCTCCTCTGCTTGGAGCTTTCTTTATCCTAACACTAAAGTGTATGAAGACACTTTAGTTAGGCTTTTAAGTGGAGTTATCTGACACTGGTATGAGAAGTTTTCCCATGTTTGAGCATGAGAATGTGATATGTACGCTTCTAAATTTACTTTGCTGCTGAATGGTAGACGTTGCAAATTTTTTAAATTTGCCAATAAGAACACAGGCATTCACGCTCTCATACTGACACCCATTCACATACTGAATGAGGTAGTAAATCTACAATAAAATAACAGCAGATAAAGGCAAATACTAACAGCAAATAGAAGAGAAGAACATCCACCATTTAAAGCGTTCAAGTTTAATGTTTAATAAAAGGGTTTCCCCTGTAAGCCTGGTTTTCAAATGTTGTAGTGGTTGTAAGTGACAGGAGATACTGTGCAGTGACTTTGACAGTGCTGTTTAACTCATTACATTACCTTCTGCTTTTGCTACTGGCAGACGTTTTCCACTTTAGTCAGCATTTTAAAATTTGTGTCCTCATATTCGCCGTTGACACATGTAGACACTGTTTTATATAGCATGTGAATAAAAGATGGAATCCAAAATTATGTCCCAAGGAAAGTAATGACTTACTTTTATTTGCCAGTAAAGACAGACACCCTTTGTTACTGTGAATTTTTTTTTTTTCTACAACCATAGACTGTATATGAAAGATAGCAATGGATATTTTAGTTTCAAACTTTGCATTTTAAATACTTCAGTGTAAGCATTTTGGCTACCACAACTTTGGTGTTGGAGGCAGAAGTGACCTTATTTGGACAATAAGGGTGTGTACTAAGCTAGCAACTGGCAAACTTAGTTGACAGTTTGTAGACTGCACTGGTGCAATACACACTCTACTGCTAATTAGTGCTAAATAGTAGACTAATAAAATACTAGGGTATGAGTTAGAGCTGGGCGATATATCGAGTTTTAAAAAAATATTGATATATTTTTATACGAGATATAAGATGTGACAATATCTTTTATATCGATATAGTCTATGTTACGTTAAAGCTATACTTGTGGAGCCGCAAGTTTGCCTCTCTTTCGTCCACTTTTGTCTTTACGCAACGTTACTCGGCCTCGCCCCTCCTTCACTGAATACAACTCCCCCTCCTCCCCCATCGCTTCACCTGCAGGAAGCGACAAGACGGACACGGCAAATCTCCGTTAATGAGTTACTGCGCATCGACCCGTGCGTGGGGCTGGACGCCGTCAACGTGTTAGCTAGCTAACCACGCTAACGAGCTAACCACGCTAACGCCATGCAGCCCAGAGGCGCTGCACAGCCTAAAATCCTTTCATTTTCTCAAAAGTTGACAGCGCGCCTTATGTATGAATTCTGGTTGTGCTTGATGGCTGCGAACCGATTTTATGTGGTACACAGCGCTCAGCAATCTGTCAAAAAATGTTTTAGTACGACTTTGGTAAGCTACGGAGCTGCACCGCTTGATGGACTGTCAGAGCATTACGGCTACCGAGGAGCCTCGCGGAGTGATACGTACTGTGCTTCAACGTAATATTACCCTACTGTGTATAAGGACCATAAATGGCACCTGTTAAGAGACGTGGTTACGAAGAGGATTTCAAACTCAATGCTGTCAGTCACAGAGTAGAAGTTGGGAACAGAGCAGCTGTGAAATCTGTCTTTGTTATTGTGCTCAGCGTCTTTTAGTTTACATTTTGACTGCACAATTGTGAGCTTTTTGTTATGCACAAAAACAACATTGTTTTCTTTTATTTATGGAGCATTATTATTTAATAAATGCTCATAATTTATTTTTGAGTAAATTTTATGTACATCTATGCTCTATGTTAATAAAAGTGCCTGTGTGACATCTGGGACACAGCTTTGACTAAGAACTCTCTTTTTGTTCTTACTTTATGGCTTTAAAAAAAAAAAATATCGAGATATATATCTTATATCGCCATCTAGGTAAAAAATATCGAGATATGAATTTTGGGTGATATCGCCCAGCCCTAGTATGAGTAAACAACACTGAAGGACAAACACACGGGTTGTATTACACAAGCTGTGTTATTTGTCAGATAATAAAGGCACCAGCAGCACACACAGGCTGTTCAAGTTATTGACTAAACTTAGTGACTGATTTAGATTCTGTTTGTGGAATTCTGACAGGGGATGGTAGCTAAGATGGCTATTTTCATACCCTAAATAAACTGAGGGGCTGTATGAAGCACCAGTGTAAGAAAAATAAAGATTGTTTTGAACTGTGAACCATGCAAAGCTGAAATGAACATAATGGGTCCAGTTCACTTGAGGTGGATTGCATAAATAAGCTTTTCACTAATGTTTATTGGAAAGTTTAAAAAATGTCCTGGTGTTCTTTTCTAACTATTGATGTAGCTTCATGTTCTTTGAGGTAATGGATAGTGTGTTATTGACTGAGGGTGCCAAGGCACTTGTTGAGCCAGGTTTTTAACCTGCATCTATATTTGCAGGTTACAACACATAAGCTCATTATAACCATAGAGTAGGAAAAACAATCAGTTTATATAAACAGTATTATTATTGTTGTCCTCTTTCAAATATAGGCCTGTTTCTCTATTTCTATTATTATTATTATTGAGGTAAACTGTTTGAGTGCTTATGAAATGTTTGCACTCCAACAAGTTTTGTCCAAGGGTTCCGTGTTTTCTACAGAGATGGAAAATACAGAATTTTAAATCTTTGATTTTGCAGCTATTGTTACCTGCCTGCATGTTTCACACAAACATGTTCTTTGACAATCACGACATGAAAAAAGGGGATACATAAAGAAGTTAACTGCACAATTAACTGATTTCTTTTTCTTTTTTTGTGGACCCATTTATTTTATTTTAAAAAGAGAGAAATGTTTGATTGTTTTCACTATTTACTTGCCACTTAATTACTTTTGGTATAGTACGAATGGCCATATGGGGGGGGGGGGGGGGTCTGTTAAATTTATGAAAATATAGTTAAAAGTCCAAAATTTATGTCTTCCTTCACATTTATCATAGCCGTCCAGTGGGCCGGATTGGAGTCTGTCTGTGCAATTTTGGCCCCTGGGCCTTATGTTTGAGACCCCTGTTGCAGTAAATGGCTTACAGTATTGCATGTGTGAACTTGTAAATGTTTATAAAGGATTGACAAATTTTGTGTCTGTGAGAGAATCTCCCACTGAGATTGAGGCCACTATCGTATTGTTTAGAATGATAAGCACTGCAGTGTCCTTAAAGAGCTCTACCTGCATATAAGGGGTCTTGTGTGGTGTGGGTGTGTGTGTCCTGTTAGCTGGATGTGATATTTGCCTCATGGTGTTGTCTTGGATTTTCTGTAATGAGTTAGAGGTACTGTGATTGTTTGCTTTGTGTACACATAATCATGGAAAAGAAATGCACACATGAAACGGATATTGGCGCCCCCTTAAAACCACAGTGGGTAGGTTCTGTGTGTGACTGTACACTGTAACAAAAAGTTTTGAGTGCTACCACCTGCTAGGTGTTAGGAGAAAGAAACAAGGCTGCTTGTCATAACATTGTCAAATAGAGCCATCCTAGTTTAACCTCGGCAGGTTTCTTTGTCTACATTAAGTGGCTAAGCCGTCCTACACAGCTGCTAGAAAGAAGCATGTCATAGTAGCTCAATTAGTGCTGGTTGCACCCTTCATTTAAACATATTTTGCACATGGTGTGTAGTAAGGTACGCACCTGTAGTCACATACACATTGACAAGGGATGTATCTATTGTCTAACTGTGTGTTCACCCTCTGATTAACGCAGCCCTCCTGTTTCATTTGGTAAGTGATCACATATATAACTGTTACACCCCCACCTCCCCCTTTTCCAACCCCTCATCTACACACATGCATACAACCACACTTGCACACATGTGTACAAACACACATTCTTACAGGCATGTAAGTGGTGACCTGCTACACAAATCCTCCCTGTCACACCTTCATCTGTCTCTACTCCCTGCTCTGATCTGCTGTCCTGCATGTGGAGCTCCATTTAAGAGTTTAAGGCGTGTTCATGTGGACGTCTGTAGACATGATTGTCGAGGTCTGATGAGGATGAATGATAAAGGTGTTTCTAGTCCTGTCCGTCCCCCCCTCTCACGTCAAAGGCATACAAACACGCATGCACTGTTCCTACACGCATGCATCGCTGTCTCACTCAGTCTTTCAGCAGCTGCACGCAACTATACAACAGTCTGTGTTTCTGTGTCCCTCCTCGAAATAAGACGGAAGGCCTTGGAGTTGTTTTGTTGGAATATGTTAAAGAAAGACTCCGGAGACTGAGGTTGAAAACGTTTACTGCCTCACGCTGCTGTTGTAACAGCATTGTAAATATATTGTGTTGTTTCTTTGTTGAGTTGTGTTGGTCATAAGGAAAACTGACCTTCAAGTCTGGGTTTGGGGGAATAAATCCTTGAGTTTTACTTTTAAAATGTTTTGTTTAGGTTTTTTTTTCTTTTCTTTTTATAAAAAGTCTCTTTTTTTTTCTCCCCACCCTTCTCTCCTTCCTTTGTTTCCTGGCTTTTCTCTTATTTCTTCTTCCTCTATTTTACTCTCCTTTGCTTCCCTGTTTTCTCCTCTCCCTCTTTTCCTTTTGCAGAGTGGAGCGGAATTGGAGTACCACTGGTAGCTGTCCAGCACAACTGCCTGATCGAAAATACAGGACCACTATTCCACATGAGATTACATTCATTGTCACCTTTTAATTTTTTCTGTAATTCATTCCGCCCCCCACACTGAGAATAACTGAAGCTGAAATCTTGGTTTTAAAAACACCTAATGTGGAGGACTACAAAACTGTTCTTGTTCCTTTTTTTTAAATTTTTTAAATAGACAAACTATGGGGGGGGCACTGCGTTCATGTTCCGACTCCAGAACTACATCTACAATATAAACACAGCGAGGAGGAGAGGCCAACAAGCACAGTTTCTCTTGCCCCTTGTTTTCTTTTTTTTTTTTTGTGGATTTGCAGAGACAGAGGTCACAGGTCTGAATCTTTTAGGGTTCTGTGGTGCCTTGCTTAGACCAGAGAGAGCGGGAGGGAGGGAGAGAAAGGAGGACCTCATAACTCGCCAGCCAGCCACGACCAAAACCAACCACTTGTGGATTCATTGTAAACACTGAGAAGGCTTAAAGTGGTTTGTGGCATTATTTGTTTGGAAGTGTGAACTTTTTCTTGCACCTGACGGGGAGTTGATCGACCACACAAGCCTGCAACTCAACTACACACCTTAAGCTATACTGTCCAGTTCAGGATCTGGGCGTTACTGGTACACAAACAGGAGCCAACTCTTCACTTATTAATGGACATGGCTCACTGGAGATCATCTTACAGAACTCACAGAAATGTAATAAAAATAACTAAATGAATCACTATCCAAAGACCTTGAGGTTAAACCCTCAAATTCAGGGTCTGAAAGCCTGAGAATCCACACCTGACGATAAGGGGAGCACTTATGTGAGAGACTTTCTGGCACCAAATCCCAGTTTGACTCCTGGATATTATGTCCAGACTTAAATGGGACGTGGACTGGTTTGCCCAGCTGCAACTACATTAAACTTGAGCGTGATAGCGACTCTCTTGCATGTCTGCTTACTTTCTGTCTGCTCATCTCTTTCAGGATCTTGTCACTTGATTTGTCACTCTTCCCTTCTGTCTGCCTTATTTTTAAATTTTTTGTTGTTTTAACTTCAGTTTCTCTGCTGCGTCATGAGGCAGAAGAGACTCAGCTCTCATTTTGCATTTGCAGACAATGCCAGAATCATAAGCTTTTGAGCCTGCTGTTGTTGAAGATATTATAGAAAGATAGAAACTGTATATGAAATTCATAAATATAAAAAATATATATAGGGAGATATCTATATAGACAGAAATATTTTGATTTGTTTGTTGTCCCTTAAATTCCCAGCCATGGTATTCATTGCGGCCTAATCTGGAAAAAAAAAGAAGGGGGGGGGGGGGGGGGAAACACCCCCACCCAATAGCCCAACCCATGATGCTGCACGCACCGTTCCCACACAGCAGCGTTCCAAAGACAGGGTTTGGGGTAAAGGAATTCCAACCGCCCCCTCATCCTTAACACATGCGCACACACAATCCTGCTCATGCTACAGCTTGCCTTTTTCTATCTCTCTGATATCGTGTGTGTGTGTGTGTGTGTGTATTAAAAAAAGAAGAAAAAACAAAAATACCTTTTTTTTGGAGTTTAGATTGTAAACATTTATTTACTTAAAAATATGCTTTCTTTTTTTTTTTTTGGTATACTTTTTTTTTTTTTTTTTTTAATTACTATTGCTGTGGTCCTGTTACAAATGGATAAAGAAAACAACACGAGGAACCTGAAACATACCTTTTACAACATATTGGGAGACTTTGGTTTCGGCTATTCACTGTATGAAGTTGGAGGGACACTGTAGGCTGAAGAGGAGGGGTTCTACACTGAGAGTTAAATTCGCAGTCACTGAATTGGTGTTCTTTTTCTTTTTTCCCCTCTTTCCCCACAACCACCTTCAATGACTTTACCTTGAAGGCACAGGGCAGTTACTGATTTAGGTTGGGTTTGTGTTTACCAGGAGTCTTTTGTGTTAACCTAAGCACTAAAAAAGTGATGGAAGCTTTAGAGATGGATATTTGTCAGGAAAAAAACTCAAGTCTTTTACAGTGTGCACACACATGCATTGTCTGTGTGTGTGTAGTATTTAGATGAGGTTAAAATATGCTATAAATACAAACCTGTAACATACAGGTGTATATATATTCAATCATTTAATGGCAAATGTAATGTGCTTTCTGAAGTGGCAGTATTGGAAGAGAAAGGACCTAACAGAGATTGCTGGCTGGTTAATGTTATTGTGGTACACTTGCTCTTGGTGCCATATGACAAATAGGTACTTGAATGTGTAGTTCTTTTGCAGTTACAGTTGTTTTAATGCAATGGTATAACTTTTCTTTGTGGTGGAGGGAGTGGGAGGGGTGGTATCTCCTATTGGTGCATGTTTTGTGATTGAGGAAGGAGTGTAATTTGCGTGTGATATGCACTGGGTGGGCGGGTGGGTGATAATGTGGACAATGTTCAGTGTGGTGGAACACAATGTTGGAGAGGAAAGGCAGTGATAGAGGAACAACCTGTAGATGAACTGGAGCACAAATGAGAATATTAATTCACTTTTAGGTACTTAACGTACAAATTAGATTTCCCTTACTTTAAACCCCCCAAACCGCATGTTTCCCATCATTCCCATTGTGAATGTTGTCATATCTCAGATTCGCATACTTTTTAACATTGTGCAAGCTTTTACCACACTGAACATGGTCTTCAGTTAAGGTTTTTGTTTAAGCTATATCAGACACTGGGCTTGGAGAGAATTTAAGGGAGGGAAGGACAGAGAAACATTTATTTTTCTGAATGTAATTCTTCATTAGTCACACTGATTCCACTGCATGGACGGAATACAAGCAGCACTGCAGGTTCACATTCTCTCCTCATCGGTCATTTAATGGCAGAACAAGCTACCTTGGCTTCCTTTGTTTAAAATAAAATAAAATATATACTTGATCATTATTCTGATTGTGGAATATAATGTCAGAACTTATGTGGGAAGACATAAGATAAAGGAGTTTTTGAAAGTTTGGCAATGCCTGGATAATTTGACTGACTTGTTGCTATGATTTAACGTTCTGTTGAGTAAAGAGAATTTTACAAGCATTTGGTCTCCTGAACCTGTCAGTTATTTTTGGGCCGGGTTGAAGGTTTGCATTCCCTGTGGGCTTTTTAGCATAGACGTGTTTCTGGTCACTCTTTATATACAAGTAGAAGTTCTGTACAAGAATAAGTTAACATATAGGTCAGAAAAGAGAGCAGTAACTCTAACATTAAGATTGAAAGACTGACACAGGCACACAAATGTGTCAAGGGTTCTTTTTTTTTGTAATTTATCATAAGTCACAAGATTGTAAATCAATGGCAAGAATAATACAAGATTGATTCCTAGAAATCTGTGATGCTGTAAAGTGCAAATTAAAAAGGAATTCTATCATTTGTAAATCTTAAAACCATGTATTTTCTTCACAAGGGAAAATAGAAAACATCAAATGCTTAAAGTGAAAAAATGTAGCATTAAAAAAAGTCCCTGAAATGTTTAGACATTTTTAGCATCCCTTTTTCTCTCGACAACAGTTCATTAACTTGTAGGAGCTGAGACCAGTTCCAAAGGTTTTCAGTTTGATCTTTAATCTGTATGGAGGGCTCAGGGGTTAGAGGTCACCAAAAACACACTGCTAGTACAGTTAAAGCATACCTGGGTAAAGAAAATAATGTAACACTATGAGTCATGGATTGGCCTCACCAGAAGCTGGACCTCAACATTACTAAAACAATGTGGGATCATCTTGATAAGGAACTCTACAAAAGGCAGCCAACATCCAAAGAAGAGCTTTGAAACGTTCTTTAAGAAGCCTGGTCAACCATTCCTAAAGACTTCTTAAAAAATTACAAAAATGCTTATCTACGAGAGGCTGTGTTAAAAATAAATAAAGGTGATCACACCAAATATACACTTTAAGATTTGTGAGAACAAAGTCTAATGGGCCGGATTGGAGACTGTGTCTGTCCAATTTTGGCCCCAGAACTTTAAGTTGGACACCCTTGATTTAGGTTGTATTTTATGTATATTTTTTCAGTTTAGGATCTGTGAGCTGTGAAAGGAAATGTTAATCAACACGTTGTGATGCGTTTTCTAAAGATCAAAGAAATGGAGTAGCTCTTGGGGTTTTGAAATATCTTCTGTATTTTAATGTTGGTGTTAAAGTTCACAAATCCCAAAATAGGAAACCCATTTAGTTCAGCTGCATCTTTATCGCCTACAATATTAAAAGGCATCTTGCACCTTGGTGCTTTTGTTTGGTTCGGAAGTAACTGATGTCTCAGTCGTAGTTAATACTGTGTACTGAAAAAAAACGCTAATCTGTAACCAGTCCCATCAACGCTCCACTTTCCCACATTCCACAGGTGTGTCAGAGACAGGCTCTACTCCGTGTACTATGACCCTCTGACTGTAGTCATATATTTAATGTACGCTCTCCGAGTCACTCATTGTTCTTGAGGCGAGCTACACAACCCGACACGGTTCGTTTTAACAAACAACATGAGTTATAGAAGCGACTCCGACAGCGTGGAGCTCGGGGAGTGCACCAGAAACCCGGGTTATAAGGATGCAGACGGAGACGGGCCAGCAGCGAGGGACAACATCAGCGTCTCCGACAGCGAAGAGAAGCGGGACTCCATCGGCGTGAAGCGGCTCTCAGACGCGCGAGATGAGTACACGCAGATCAAACCGTACGCCGGGATGCCTAAGGAGGTGCTGGTGCTGTACTCCTCTAAAGCCCGGTACCGAGTGCCCCGAGAGATCCTGTTCTGGCTAACGGTGTGCTGCACCCTGGCTCTGGTCGCGGTCACCATCGCGGTGATCGCGCTTTCTCCGAAGTGCCTGAGCTGGTGGCAGGCCTCCCCGGTGTACCAGATTTACCCCCGGTCCTTCAAAGACTCCGACGGGGATGGGGTGGGAGACCTCAAAGGTAAGACACCCAAAGCACTGCTGCAAGCTCCTAACCCTGACTATTCGAAGATTTTCATTAAAACAGGTGTTTTTATGGACGACACCAATGACGCTCCGCTTCCAACAGTGGAAGGCACATGCTGTTACACTTTTGAGTCACTTAGAGCGTTTCCATATTTTAATGTGCATTTCAAACTACTGTACTTTTAACACCTTTAGGCCATATTATAAATACTTCCCCATATACTCTTATAGATTTGAGTAGCCTACTATTGAAATCCTGCAAAATCGCTGTGAATTTTTTTTGCCAGATAAAGCCTCCTATGAACTCTCCAGGCTTCATTTTTAAAAAACAAAACAAAAAACAATGTAGCACCCTTTCTGAGATTGTGGATTTACAAAAATTTGGCAAAGTCCTGGTAGATTTTTTTTACTCTGTCAACCTAACAGCTGCTCTTATCAATTTCTTATATTTGGTCACTTATACAAGGGTAAATTATTAACTTTATTTAACCATTCGCAAAGTATACAAAGGGAATGGTAAAACTGCATCTCGTTGTTTTCAATGGCTCATTTATAATATTAAATATGCAGATGCTTTTTAGAGGGAAATGACAGCTGCTCTCACTATATTGCATTATTTCCTATAAAAATTTACTAATGCAATGCAGAATTATCTTTTCCTATCCATAGTCCTTCAGTTTATTAGGAATCTGAATTTCAGCACCGAGTGGTTACAGTAGATCCTGTATCTCCTGTCTGACAGGCATCAGGGAGAAGCTGGACCACTTTGAATACCTTAACATCAAGTCAATTTGGATCAGCCCTTTCTACCGTTCTCCCATGAAAGACTTTGGGTATGATGTGGAGGACTTCCGTGATATTGATCCACTCTTTGGAACCATGAAGGACTTTGAGGACCTCCTGGCAGCAATGCACAGCAAAGGTGTGCACTTTGAATACCCTTGTTTATGTGAAAATGTGGAGCTAGAAGGTGGTTTTGGGGGGTAAGATTGTTTTTTATAGCAGGCTGCATGTCTGACACACAAATACCCATCTCCATTTCCACCAGGTTTGAAGCTGATCATGGATTTCATTCCAAATCATACCAGTGATCTACACCGCTGGTTCAACTTGAGCCGGACTAGAGATCCTCACTATGAGGATTATTACGTCTGGACTGACTGCAAACCAGACGGACCGAAGCCTAATAACTGGGTTGGTGCTTGTACTGTTATTTTCTACCTGGTCTATGATTTTGTCTTCTGCACATTTTCACTGAACCTTCACCAAGTTCATAGTACTAAAAAGGTGCAATGTACTGGAATTTAGATCAGATTTGTTTCCCATCTTGCACTCAGGTGAGTATCTTTGGGAACTCATCATGGACATACGATGAAGTTAGAGGGCAATGCTACCTCCACCAGTTTCTCAAGGAGCAACCAGACCTGAACTTCAGAAACCCAGATGTCATCAAAGAGATGATTGTAAGATTACTGGAACATGCAGTGACACACACACAGACACACAAAAGCTCAGCTACTGACTCATTTCTTAAAGTACATTCAGTGATGCATGTGCTAAAATCATGTGTTTTCTTCATCTGTTCTGTCTTTCACTGTATTATCATTTTTGTGTCCTTTGTCCACATTTAACAGTAATGTGTGACACACTGATTATACACTAACTTGTACCAGTTAACCTATGTTTTTAATTGTGGCTGCACACAGCGCAAAGTACAACAGAAGCAATAATGGGCTGTACATAAACATTTCTACTCAACTGTCTTTGTTATAGTTGAATGATTTTATCTTTCTGCAGCCTTTTCACACATAATGTAGATGCCAGTTTAATTGCTCTATATACATTTCCCCCCTCAATTTTAGGATATAATTCATTTCTGGCTGGAGAAGGGAGTGGATGGCTTCAGGATGGATGCAGTGAAGCACATGCTGGAGGCTCCACACATGAGGGATGAACCACAGGTTGATCCAAACAAACCACCCGTGAGTGTTAAACTACACATCTAACCTCATTGGTTTTGTTGAGTTCAGCTAAAATCAATAGATGGGCACACTGAGGTCATACTGAGATAGACAGAAATAACAAAAACATATCTCCAACAACACTACACCACCACCACTAGCCTGAACCTTTGATAAAAGTCATGATAGATCCATGCTTTCATGTGAATTGTAACCTCAGTTTACAGGAGTGACAACCAGCGTGATCTTCTGCTGCTATAGCTCATCTGCTTCAGGGTTCAAGTTTTTCGGTATTCAGAGATGCTCTTATGCACACCTTATTTGTGATGATGTTATTTGAGTTACTGTTGCATTCATATCCGCTCAAAGCAGTCGGGCCATTTTCCTCTGACATAAAAGCGCTAGGTTTTCAAGCATTTTTAAATTGGGAGTTGTTATGATGCAAAATCAATTTTAAGATTATGCATTTGTTTTGGTAAAAGATTAACCACCAGGTTAATTTACCCCTAAGTCGGGGCTCATTTTGCCCAACAGCCACCACGTTGGAAAAAGAAAACCAGAGCCACGTTTTGGCTAAAGCAATCACACGTGTTTACTCACTGGCACTTCATCAACATGTGATATAACTTTATAACCTAAGATAAATAGCTTTTGATGTGAAACTGATAGATGATATCTGTTATGCCAATAAAAACTTCGACAGGCAAAAAGCATTCTATAGTGAAAAACTTTAAATGTGGTTCAGAGGGTTGTGAAGCTCATCTGTAACCGGAAGGTTGCCCTTTCGATCCCCCAAGCTCTCTCTGTCCTGGTCGTTGTGTCCTTGGGCAAGAAACTTCACCTACCGCCTACTGGTGTTGGCGCGATATGGCAGCCTCGCTTCTGTCAGTCTGTCCCAGGGCAGCTGTGGCTACAACTGTGGTTTGTGAATGTGAAAGTGAATGAATAGTGGAATTGTAAAGCGCTTTGGGTGCCTAGAAAAGCGCTATATAAATGCAATCCATTATAAATATCTACTTCATCTATAAGGTTCTTTGTTCTGCAGTAAGTTGAAAAAGGAAAATGCTCAACAAATTTGGGGTTGAATGACAAGAACTGTGCATCGTTGCTCATATAAAGGTGGTGGATGAACTTAACAGTTCTAAGAATCCAAGCTGTAACTTAGAGTTATGCAGGCATAATTAGATTTTATTGACTTATGTAATATCTGAAATGTCAGAGTCCAAAATTTAACGATCTGATCCATGAAAGCAGCTTTACTGAAGAAGCACTTTCCCTTGTTGCTAGTAGAAAAAATTAATCAAAAGCTGAGTGGGACTGTTCACACTGTGTATGATGTATCACTGATTATTTATCTCTAGCTGAAATGTCAGCTTCATAATCATGTGAAGAACACACTGTTTGTGAAACTCAAAGGGTTCGTGATACATGCTGAATTAAGGTCAAAGAGGCTGAAGATATTTCTCACAGGGGAAAGATTAGAAGCAAAGGAGCATATTTTGGTGGATTAGCAAGTCATTGGAGTTTACTTACGACTGCAGGGTAAAACCATAACACTGGGACTCTTTTACTCACTGATGACCGAGAATTTATACCCACAGATTTGCAGTTAGGTTACATTTTTTACAGTCTGATCATGTTTAACCACGAGGTAATCTTTAAACAAAACAACACTAACTCTTTGCCATCTTAGAAACAGTAATTCATTTTTACAAACCACTGGAACTACAATTCTGCAATTGAGAAAGATATGTAAAAGTTGTGTTAAGAATTTTATCACATCCTTAGTCGTGATTCAGCTAAATATGAATCAGAAACCATCTGTCTCTACATTATTGCTTTAGTGGTTTATGCTGTGGTTGCTGTTGGCTGAATGGTTCACTTGCCTGTTATTAGGCCAGCTTAATGGCTTGAGATTATCTTTCACAAAAAGACATGCACATTAGGTGTAATTTTAGAACTGTGACATCACTGTCTCTGTGCAGGTCTATGGCTCATTCCCTTAAATCTGTAAACCCAATGCTTTACACTCTGGTAACACCAATAGTTGTCCAGTGAGTCAGATTTCCTCAGCGCCTCCATAATTAGAACTTAACAAGATGTTTTTTCTTCCTTTGCCTTTCTCGCCCATTTTATTTGGACAGTTACAAAAATAACAAATCTGAAGAATTAGCAGAAACTTTCTTAATCCACAGTTTCTCACTCAGCAAACTTTGCTCAAAGAAAATACAAAGTCTAACTCCAGCACACAGCCTGAAAGTAGCTAAGCTATACTAAAATTGCATAATCACTACATAACCTTATACATATTTCTATCCAGGAGTTGGTAACTACAGAGTGGGATCTTCACAGTGACTACACCACCAGTCAGGTGGGCTTGCATGACATACTGAGGGAGTTTAGAGCACAGATGGACATCTACAGTCAAGAGCCTGGCAGATACAGGTAGGAAAGTGATTAAGTGCATTCAATATTACTATGGCAGAAAACTACCTGTAATTATTATGTCACAATCATCCTTAATTTTAAAGACCTTTTGCTTATGCAATGCACTAATGTTCAAACCAAACGATTTCATTAAATCATTTGGTTTGAAATGATTTAATGAAATCTAGAATAAGGAATTAAGCCCAGATTTTTAAATGATTTCAAATAAGGACACACTGGTATTTTAGAGTAAGATAAACAAAATCAGCTAATGGACGATATCTTGACATAAGTCATCGTGGTTTCTGTGTCATATCACATGCTAAATAAATTCCTCCTGTGCTGCAGATTCATGGTAACAGAGTCATACGATTATGAAGAGGTGTACAAGACCATGATGTACTATGGCACCAGGCTGGAAAAGGAAGGTGACTTCCCCTTTAACTTTTACCTGCTGGATCTACCCCACAACACCAGTGGAGTATGGGCTAAGCATCTGGTCCACCTCTGGATGGGCAACATGCCCAAAGGAAAATGGCCCAACTGGGTGGTGAGTTCTTAAACTCATATTTATTTCCTCGCTTTTTACAATTGTAAAAACCACAGGATCAGTAGCGTCATGTCCTGCATACTGTGGCACATAACATGCCGAAATCATGTGTCGGCAGCATTCATAAGAATGAACTGTCGAGTCATCCTTAGTAGACTGTCTGCCTGAGATCATGCTTCTCACACTTGTGTTGTCATATCTTTCAAACCACAGGTCGGTTTATGTATTTGTTAATCATCAACCCCTTTGCAGTGACAGTTTGACAAACACTAGGCAATGAAATTAAATTTGTCAAAAACACTCCTGTAAAGCTAAATAATTAGAAGCTGAGTAAAAGTAAATTAAGCATGTTTATTTTCTGTAATTATTATTGATTAGGCTCAAAAGTATAGCCTTCTTACTTTATGTGCATCTTCAGACTTTAGCACCTAACACATATTAAGAAAACAAATATGTTTCAGCCCACCTCCTTACTTCCTAATTTCTTAATCAACCCTTTGTCTTGTTTTTCTCTTACCTACACTGTTATCAGGTTGGAAACCATGACAGGACTCGGATTTCTTCCAGTGCTGGTCGACTCTATGTTCGTGCCATCAACATGCTGCTGCTGACCCTTCCAGGCACAGCCACCACCTACTACGGCGAGGAGATCGGCATGGAGAACATTAACGTGACAGCAAGTCAGATACAAGACCCAGCCGGCAAATACAATACAGTCAGTACTGTGCACACACTGAAGAAACCTTTAAACCCTCACTGTCACACATCTCTGTGAGAGGTCCTTAAAAATAACCAGTTTAATGTCATTTTATTAATAACAATAAATAAACATAAATATAACAACATAAATGTCTTTACTTTAAAGGACATTTTTGCAGTCTTGTTGTATCTAATACACTGGCGACTGTATACATGAGCAAATATACCAAAATGATTCCTCTGCTTTCACTGCAGAGTGCCAGTCGAGACCCTCAGCGTTCTCCATTGCAGTGGAATGCTGACACGAACGCAGGTTTTAATGAGAAAACAAATCTCACCTGGTTGCCACTACACCCCGATTATGAAACGGTCAACGTGGAGGTATAGATCTGTTTTTCTAATGTTCAACTTTGAAGAAAGATCGTTTTCTTATGTGTATCATTCTATGGTTCATCTGTCCTCCTCCCATTCCTTTATTCCCAGGCCCAGATGAAAGATGATGGTTCTGTTCTGGCTCAGTACCGCTTCCTGAACACCCTGCGTCAATCAGAGCTCCCCCTTAACCGTGGATGGTTCTGCTACGTCCACGCTGATGCCAATGTCTTCTCTTACATCAGAGAGCTTGATGGAGTTAAGCGAGCTTTCCTCATAGTGGTTAACTTTGGTAAAGAATCAGCTGTCACAGATCTCTCCTCTGTTCGTGAGCTGCCAGACGAGTTGAAGGTGCTGATGAGCACCACCATAGCCAATGATGGCAAAGTGTTTCCGAAGTCTCGCATCCAGACAGAAGTAGGAGAGGGTTTGGTGATTCAGTACTCCACCAACACTCGGTTTAATCCCAACCATCCTGAAGAGTGCTACATCTCTGAGAAGGCTTGCTATTTGGAGACCATAGACATACTTTATAAATGCTAGTAAAAATGGAGATGAGTATCCAATAACTGCTGTATTACAGAAACCATCAAAGCATTAAGATTTTTCTCTGGTGTTTCCTCTAGAAGGTAGTGATTTCTTATCTTTGAAAGTGTAATTGCTGTTATTATTATTAGATTTGGGCACCAGTCTGTCTAGTTGCCGTGATGGAAGATGCTCTGTTTTTCATGCCCGACTGCTTCTTCATAGCCTCGCTATCTTCTCCGCTTGCGTGGAGGCCGAGGAGGGTCCAGGCCAAGCTCCATGTACAGAAATGCAAGCTTGAGGGCTTCCTTTGTTATGGAATAAAAAACAACAAACAGTATGTATCTGTCATCACCCATCCAAGTGCTAAAACTCAAACTTTTACATTCATAAGGCAAATTATAGATTATATATTAAGAAGGCTTTCTCAGATTTGGCTGTTTATCACACACGTACATGACGTCATGGTGCATTTGTAATAAACAAAATCACATCTACAGGTAAAAGGACTCCTTAATTTAACTGACTTTGTACCTCAATTTTAAAGCTGTGAGACAGATAGTATATTGCAATCAAGCGCTTGCTCTGTGCTTACTAATATTTCATGTCTCAGTGCTGGTGTGCATTCTGATGGGACATTAAGAACTCATAATTTTCAGAAAGTAAAAATGTCTCATACCAGAAAATATTTGTGTCCAATTTTCAGATAATTTGTCCTTAAAAAGACTGCAAAATAAAAACATCGATCTTTTCAAGAAGGTTTCAGCTTCAGGAAAATTAATTTACCTCCTCCAGCATTAGCTCAAAGTCTTCTGTTCCAAGGTGATTTGCTCCAGGTTGGATATTCAGAGCTATGTTTGGTGCTGGTTTACACTCTAAAATTAAACGTACACAAAGAGATTCAAGAGCCAAGTACGGGCAGAAGACAATACTTAAAATTAACATTTTCTTTAAAATGTTCTTTTCTCTGCTCCCCTTCTCTGCCCATTTCCCCCCCAAATCATCTTTTTCAGTCTTCTGTCTTTGCTTTCACTCATTTATCCTCCCATCTGATATCCCCCTGCCTCCCCTCCCTGTCTCTGTGGTATGGACTGTTTCACAAGTGCGGTCTTGACCTTGACAGCTCCCAGTCTGTGGCGTCTAATCTCTTGCTCTGATACACTATCTCTTTACCATGCTAATGGGCCTGCCCACCCGCCTGGATGTGTCTATGCCATCAGCACTTTATCAAAGACTCCGGAGAACAGAGAGAGACAGATTAGGGAGACATATACACACACACACCACACACACAGACACTTAAGCTGCCTGGTGTATGTGTGAACAACAGAAAAGTGAGCGAGGGTAACGGAGAGAGATAATGTGTGCATTTGAAACAGGAGCAGAGGAGGCAGTGCGAGAGAGAGGGGTGTAAATAAGGAGTACCACCAACGTGGTGAAGGGAGATTATAAGTGAGAGGGAGAAAGAGCCTGTCAGGGGGAAATTAGAGCAATTAGCTGACACACACACACACACACACACACACACACACACACACACACACACACACACACACACACACACACACACACACACACACACACAAAACGCATGTATACACAGAGGCAAGCTTTACTACAAGGTGACCTATGCAACATTTTGGTCATCAACTTAAATGCTGTTAGCACTCCCCCTGACAGATAGCCATGCATCTGCTACTGCTACCTCTCCCAACATGCACACTGAAACTACTATTGGGGGATGACCCTATGCTATTAAAACCTCTGATCATGCAGAAATTACTCCTAAAAAGACGAGGACAATGTATGCTGAGATGCACACAAAGACAAATGCACACCCCCATAGAATGAGGTACTCAAACACACAATAACATGCATGGCTGCATACTTGGAGAAATGACTTGATTACCTGACTTTGGCTTCATGCTGGAGTGTGTATGAACGGCTTTCTTTAGTTGTTCAGTGTATTTAAAGACGCCTGCCAGAGGAACCATGTTGTCACCACTGTAGGCTGTCAGCAGCATCGATGGGTAATGCTGTATCACACAAACACAGACACACACACACGCATTTTAAATTACATACTGTAGTTTACATTATGTTTACCAAATGTATTAATTATCAATGGCCCTAAATGCGTCCCTACAGTGTTTCATGGAATTAAACCAAACATGAAATAGATGTCAGTTACCTCGCATTAGGTACAGGACAATTTTTATTGCATTGGAAATTTGAAATCAAATACACCAACCTGGTCCACCTACAGGTAAGACTGAGTCCCAGAAAGGTTGGGACTCACCTGCAGTTTCTTACCTGCTCAAAGCATCCGTCAATGCATTTGATCAGCATTCAACTATGATTGAGGTGATTGAAACACGTATGTGCTAATGCAAACAAATGTATAAAGCAAAACATTACATGAAGTGGTAACACAAACAAAAAGACTATTTTCTGTTAAGCCAGTTAAGAAAAATATAGCTGCATTTTATTTTTATATTCTGTTTTCCTCTCCATACCTGAGGAGTGATGTTGTGAAGGGGACAGTAGGAGGTGATGATATGTCTGTGTTCTGGGTTTCCCACTGGGTCCCCCCATTCATCTCTATCCTCTAAAGTTAGAGGCAGGCTGTGATCCTCCATAGTCCCTAACACATCCAGAAACGGAGCCTGAAAACAGGAAAAGGTGTGGTTTTGGAAGTGTTTAGCTCACATTTTTACTACAAGTAACTATAGAGAGACTTAGTCAAGAATATTCATCATTTTGGTCAATTTAACAACAATGTTGTATGGTTCAGGGTTTAAGCACAAAACCTCCAACGATTTAATTTCTTACCTGCAGGGTGACAGCCCGCATCAATAGTGGGTGTCTGTTGCACAGAGCTCCCACTGGCACAGCCCCAGCACTGCAGGCTGTAAGAGCGGTGAGAGAAGGAGAGGAGACTCCTAAGGAGAAAAGGTGATGGAGACAGGCTTGGAGGTCCTCAACTCCTCTCCGCTTCCCTCCCACGCAGGCTTGTCTGTGCCAAAAAAGGCCACGCTCCCCTCCACCTCTACAGAGTGTAAAAGCAAAGAACAAGTTACTTCAACTCATGGGGAGCACAAAGTTTGAATTACATATTTCACTTGCCCCCTATGACGACAATGACTTGTCTGTCATTTCCCTGTCATTTTGGTCATATAAAGCATGTCTCTCATCATAACTTTTTGAGCCAACAGGGTTTGGTTAGCTTCCTAGAGGAGTGACATTATACCTGACATGGCAGTAGGCCAGAGCCCAGCTCTGCTCCAGCATCACTTTTTTCTCTGGGTAGAACTCCATGTTAAGATCTCTGCCATAAGCACCATAGACATGGACCAGCAGCGGTGCCTGTCTCAAATGCTCCACAGGTACTGTATGAAACAATGTCACAGGCACAAAGGTACCGTCCTACAAAAACACACAGAGATGCACTTTCAGACTAAAGGAATTAATGGTAAATTATCTAAAAATAAGTCTATAAAATTTGTTACAATTATACGCCCCTGTGTTAGGTGATGATGTATGAAGAAGCACAAAATGCCCTTCTCTGTATGGTGATAAATGCTAAATGCTTAGAGCCCTGCTGAGATTGTCTTATTATTTGCGCAAATTATATTTCAAGTTTCCTCACTTGGCTGCAGGCCTCCAAGCGCGTAGTGATATAATCAGCTTGGTTCTCTGGGGAGGATCCATCTCCAGTGCCTGATAAAAGGAGCCCATTCTCAGGGTGTAGACAGTATGGAACCGGCGGATGGACTGGAGAGGATATCAGGAATTCTAGCATATTTTGTTGGTCAGCCAAGCCTGGTTTCTTGGTTTTAATGGCACAAGCCCAGGATGGAAGCTTTAGCATGAGTGTAGAAATAAAAAGCTTTGAGAATATATTAATAACACTAAACCACAAACCCATAAAATTACAAAAAGTAAAGACTAAGAACAACCAAAAGGTGGTTAAAGTCTCAAACGCTAACAAGCACATAAGTATGTAAGAAATTGTGTAATAATTACCTGTACTATGTATGCATTCTTGGGGTGGATCAGAGGGACCACAATGAGAGCTAGTTCACTAACTGGCGTTCTTGCAACCAACACACAATGGTCTCCAACCACGTCCATGTCTTTAATTGTAGTGCCAGGTTCAGGCGCAAACAAAGAGACCCAGGAATCCATTGATGGCTCTGAGACAGGAGCCTGAACCACCTGGAAATTAAATGGAAAGATGAATCTCCTTCACTGAAAATCAGTGTTTTAACTGGATATTAAATGTAGCACTCTGTAAAATACTACTGGTAAGTTAATAGAGCAAGTTGTGAATAGAGACCAATTGAAACAGAACATAAGGAAAATTATAGCATGTCAAAAGACAGAAACCTTTTTAAACCATTTTAACTTCTGACATTTTGTTTTCCATGTGCATTTGAAGAGAAAGTGAACAGTAGGTAAAAGCAGGTATACTCCTGTAGTTACAGAGTACACTGCATTCATGCCTGAGTCTGAATTATACCTGGTAAGTTCTGCTAGTCATTATGTATTTATATATGTGTATTTTTGTCTGCATTATTCCTTATATTGTCACTATAGGACCAAACACTTATCCAGGTTTCCTTGGTAATGATGGGCAATCACTCATGTAAAATCTAAAAATACTAATATATATATACACACACACACACACGGGACACACTATACCTGATATTCTTGTCCAAGCCCTGTATTTGCCAGTATAATAAGCCGACCTCTCCAGTGCTCCACGTGGTACAGGAGATTGAGCTGGCGTGGCTGAACCACAAATGGATCTAAATTTGATGTTGCTATATCACTTAGCAGCACCTCTGAACTTGTCCTGCTGTTACAGTTGATGGTCAGGATCTGTCGGTCTCTGGTCAGGGCAACCTCCACAAACACACTGGGGAGATGTCAGCAGGTCAATTAGAGATGGTGTGGGAGTAGACGCAGCTTACATGCTGCATCGCTTACACTTACTCAGGCTGCATTTCCTCAAATACAGAGGTTATCCTGCTTCCACTGGAGGTGAGATCCAGACGAAACACTGCGCTGGAACGTAGACCTTCCAGAGTCGAGTAAAATAGTATCTCATCTGTGGCCCACTCTTCACACATGCACACAATAATATGCAGTATTTTAAGTTTTACATCAGTGCTCTTACCTGTAACACAACTGAAATGAATTTTTATTGTGCAAAAAATTACCAAAGCTAAAGACTTTCTCCAGGGTTAGTGTCACATGTTGGGGATGCAGAGGTAGGAATCTTCTCCTTTCAAGCCTCACGACCACACACCTGATTCATCACAAAATTAACATCCTCTTTCTAATTCAGTAAGTACAGTAGTTTAAAATGCCTTGTTTGATTTACCTCAGCTCTTCCGTGTGAGTACATTTTAGCGACGCTGCAAGATGCCTTTCCTGTGGGGATAGACGGATTCTCTGGACCGTCCACTGAAATCTTTGCTTTCTCTTATTATTTTCAAGTCCCGTCTTCTCCAACTCTCCAGAGATTTGTCTTAGATTCAACACCTGCTCTGGCTCCAGGTGACCTAAACACAGAAGAAATAAGTTGGAAAGATTTCTAATGATGGACTCCATAAAAAGTTGCACATGCAGTAACAGGGATATAGTAGAAAAAAAAATCCCTGTTGAGAAAATAGTCTTCTGCTGCTAAAATTTAGGCTTTCAGAGCTGCTAACATGAGCGGTTTAAAGACCCTCATCATGTTTGCTGCTTACTCTGTTTCTTGTCCATTCTGTATATCCCATCTTCTTCAGTGAAATATAAATGGTGATGTCCAGAGACCTTTGACAAGATAAATAACAACAACAGATATGATTAACATAATTTGAGGCTACCAAATAATCCTTTTCATGATATAGAAACTCAATTGCCAAACAAGTCATATTTATTGTTGTCCATCAGTCCCACTAAGATAATATTCAAAATCATTATAAAATAGACAAATCCAAAACAAAAGGGCATCCTCACCACTGAGTAATCAGGTATATTGGAGAACCTGTGGTATGCATCCTTTAATCTCCTCCTGAAATACTTCTGTAAGTCCCTGTACCTCTCGAGTCCGGAGCTTAGATGGTCAGACGATGATAACGAAGTATCCTAAAATAAAACAGCTTCAAAAATTACTGCAATATTCCTCCACCTATTTATTGAAGTGTCACAGTCTTTTTGAGTAAGCAAAGCACTACTGTACTTATAGTGTGAGCAATAGTTAAAGATACAATCGCTATGTTCAGCAAGTCATTGTTAGATAACCTGGCTGCCTAACAATGTCTGTTTTTGTGTAATTCTAAGGATTGACAAGGAGGTGACATGAAAAGTGTTCAATGATAAAACTTAAGTTTCGGGAAACGTGACTGTTTAACTCTGAAGTGAGCAAAACACCAGAAGATATGTTTATTGCTCTAATTGTGTTTATTAAATCTATACTGATTTTTTTTTTTTTTTATCAATGATGGAATTTATTAAAAAATAGATGCTATGATGTCATTAGTTACAGTTTTCAATTGTATGCAAAAAAACCCTGACTTTTAAACAGATATTTAAATTTCTTTCAGTAATTTTGGTCTGCTATTTGTTACAAAACTAATTATCCTAATTTGAATAGTATTAGAAAAAAAATATTATAAATCTTAAGCTAAATTTGAGTGAATCACTGTTAAAGTATACTGCTTTTATTTGAACATGACTGGCTACATATACTTTGATAAACCACAAATTATAATGAAGTCACCCCAGTGTTTTTTCATCCTTGATTACTTAATGCTTCTGTTTGAAAGAAAATATAATCCAAATTCACAAACAAATTCATTTTAGAGGTGTAATTAAAACACTTTGTGCAGAAACACTCAAAATTAAGATCTATTATGATCACATTCTTGAGTTTATAAATTCCCCAGTGTGATTGGCTGTATTGAAGCAGGTAGATGAGAGCCTGGAGAGGTGGGGGTATGCTTTGGGGAGAAGAGGTCAGCAGAAACAAGACAGAATACATGTATCTGAGTGAGAAAGAGACAGGTGTAACACTGAAGAGAAGATGAGTGAAGGTAGAGTTTAAACACCTGGGGTAAACCATCCAAAACGAAAAACAGTCCACACACAAAGATAGGTGAAGGAAAAAGTGAAGGTGTGGTGGAGTGGCTGGGCACGATATATCAAGGGTGATTTGTGACTGAAGGATAGCAGCAAGAGTGAAAGAGAAGGTTTAGTAGATGGTAGCAAGATCTACTATGATGCATGGTTTGGAGAGGGTGGTGCTAGCAAAAGGAAAGGAGGCAGAGCTGAAGATGATAAGATTTCCACTGGGAATGACCAGGATTAACAAGATTAGTAATGAGTACATTTGAGGAACAGCTCAGATTGAGCAGTTTGGAGACAAAGTCAGAGAGGCAAGGCTGGGATGGTTTGGACATGTGCAGAGGAGAGACAGTAAATATAGTGGCAAAAAGGATGATGAATATGGAGCTGACAGGCAAGGGGAAAAGAGACGATTCCTGGATGTAGAGAAGAAGGACATGCAGAGGGCTGGTGTGACAGGGATAGGGTGAGATGGAGGCCACTGTGGTGACACCTAAAGGGAGCAGCTGACAGTAGACAAAATAGTCCCATACGACTTTATATTTGTCTTGTCAAACCAATAGGCTAATTCCTATTTAAAACAATGATAGTGATGGCAATGTAGGAAAGGCTTTTATAAATAAATGACTGCGTTCATAAATGATCCAATTTGAATCTAAAGTTATTTTAAAATTCTAACCATTTGGATAGAAGAGCTTTGGGCATATTTATATAGTACTCACATAAACACATGCATAACAAAACACATAGGAGGCGTTTGCCAGCACAGCGAGCCAGATTCAGAGTGTCAATTTCAGCACTATGCCCTTATCTGTGTCTCCTTACAAGACTAGTTTTGTCAACCCGGCAGAAAGACACGGTTTTCAATAATGAATGAGTTAGCGTTATCAGCGAGACGGGAGACCAGCGTGTAATCCTGCACCAAGCCAAAGGTAAGTAAAAACAGCATCTTTAACGTTGAATGAACTCCTTACCGACGAGCAACAACGCTGAAGGGACCAGGAGAGCCATGTTTTCCGTTTACAAGCGGTTAGCTCCCAGAATTTTACCCGAAATTGCATCGGAACACGAGCAGATAAGAAAAACAAAGTCGATATACACGCCATGACAAATGTTTAACCGTTAATGAGATAAAATGAGCCGGTGACAGCGACGTTTGCGTGATTTTAATTAGCTACCGGTTACTATCAGGTACAGTTGGTCACATTTGCGACAGTTAGGGCATTTTAATTGCCCTATAATCCTCGCTGCTTTCTTCTACGTTAATTCTTCAGCTACGCACAACAGCCAGCGAGAACATTTTCAGGCACATGTACGATTTCCTAAACGAATACCCGCTTGATGACGTAGCGAGCAATGCCAGGCAAAACTAATCAAATCCGTTTGTGAGCAGCCCTCAGTTATAATTGTGAAATCGAGCGCGATCGTTTAACATGCCTGGACTTGCAAAAGTGTACGGAAGTAGCATGCATCCTTTGTGGGTGTAACAGGTGATGACAGTGAAGCGGTGTATGTGATCATTTCTGCGTCGCTATAGAAAAAAAGCCTTATTTTTTTGTATTACCGCACCGCTGTAACTGTGACAGCTGCATAAACAGGATTTAAACAAATGCTTACGGGTTTATCTCCTACCAGAAGTACGAAGATAAAATGGACAGGGACTCTTCTGGTGCTGCAGAAAGGACCGAGCCGGCGTCACCTTTGGGGAAAAATATTCACGAAGACACTCGCGCAGCTGATTCCCGCGCCTCCCGGTCAGGGACCTGTAGAAATACTGATGTCGCACGAGCCAGGTGGACCCTGCTGAGACAGGTATGCAAGCACAGAACTCTCATGATTGCACTGCTGTCCCTGAAGGAAGAACAAAGATGATGGGAACCCAGAGTTCCCTGTCACGCTTCCCAAAAACTCTATTGTTTACTTAACTTTTAAAAGGATCATGAACTGCACTGTATTTACTTTCTTGCCCCAAAAGGAGGGGGCAGTTTCTGTACAATCTGATAATCCAGCACTTAATAATAAGTATAATAATAAGTATAATGATATACTAATTACAGTACAGCAGTCTTTTTTCTGCTGATCTGCTTTAACATACAGTATTGCCTGAATTATTGTATAACACATCGGCTTCACAGCTTTGCTGGTAACAGTAGCTTTGTTAACACTTGAAAGCCATCTTTTCCCCTCCCCAAAACTTCTGAAAACCTTGCACGCACTAGAGCAGTAACTGTTCCCTTACATGGACATTATGCAGCCCTTACATTTGGCTGACAAAAATATCTCCCTCCAGGAGGTGCAAAAAGCCCCAGACTACTTTTTGGCACTTTTTCCTGAACAGTAATAAACTGAAATTGTATGGACTGCATATTGCATAGTACTGTGTTTTCCATATACAGTATGTTGTATGTAGTAGTATAGTAGTAAGCATAATACTTAACCTGATTTTTTGTCTTTTCTTTCTAAAACATTTATGCAACATAATGAATACTTTCATGGATTTACTGTGTACAATAACACATTTGTCACATTGTGTGGAGAGAGCCCATGGAGTGACAAGGGTGAACATGCAAATTCCACACAAAAATGTCCCAGGATCTTCTTGCTGTTAGGCAAAGTTGCTAACACTTCACTACTGTACTCAAAAACCAAACTCAATCCTTTGTGTTTTCTTTCTGAAAAAATGTATTAAACATAATAAATACTGTCAAGGATTTACTGTAAACAACAGATCATTTGTCACCATATTTAAATGTTATACTAATCCCAAAAGACCTCTTGTCTTTTGGACTGGAGGAAGGCTGTATTTATTTCCACTTTCTTATTTTCTTGTCACAGGTGTTGCGTCAGAAGCAGGTGGAGAGTCCGGAGGTCAAACAAGTGTCTGTTCGCAGGTTTGCCACATTTGACCTTTTCAGCAGAAAAAGGCTTGTGGCACGAGACCACAGTGATACCTCAGATGACCAGTGGGTGGAGTACAGAAGTGTCTACTTTCCTGAGTACAGTGCCTTACTTAGGTACACACACATGAATGGATCCACATAAGGCTCTTGTTTCATTCTGGCATTTGTAAAGCACAGTGACACTGCAAAACACAAAGGGCCATTTTGTAATCCTGCAATATTATACTAGTTAAAAACTACTGTGAATATTTTTTACAATGTTATTTATCTTGTGTCATCAAAAGTAAAGACTTTAGTAAAGTTGAGTTGAACAAACAAAGAAAAACAAACAAAGAGAAGTATATATGAAGTACCACAAAGCTTTGGTCATGTGGGTGGAAAGAAAATATCTAAAACATGTTTCAATTTTAAATTAAAAGCAGATTTAAAAAAGGAATAATTTCAGATGTAGCAAAAATACAGCCCAATGCTTTTCTGCAAAATAGCTGTGTCAGAGATATGTAAATATATGACAAACCTAATTAGTATTCACTTTTTGATGCTTTTGCTATTGAACAAAGCTCAGAATGGTAAATTTGCACTTTAGTCTTCTTCATCTATCATCTATATAAAAAAGGATAGTTTATGTTCCAAGCGTGCTGCATAATCATTTATATTTTTGTATCTCTAAGGGATAACATGGGACCTCTTAGAGTTAATGAAGTGCTCAACAGTTTTGACAACACCGGTAATGTCTGTAAGTACATGCTTTATCTTACTAGGCATTGTCTTTGTAATGTGTTTGAGTGTTTATCAGAGCATGCATATGATTGTGTTCACAGCGGAGTTCATTTTACCCATAGTGCTCCCTGGCTTTTATCCTTGACACACAAGCACACCCACGCTACAAGTTTGGGTTAACCTCATGCTGTGTTCTGTTAGTGTTTGATTGATGGTTTGATGCAGGTGGTTTGATTCCCTCTCTCTGAATTGGAGTGTGTCTCTCGTGTGCTGCTTCTACAGTGATTTATCATGTGCTCATTCCTCCCAACTACCTTCAGATGTCCTTTAGAAGTAAAGTGGGTTGCAGTCTTATTGCTTCAGTCGACACTGATGAGTGGTTTGGGAGAAAGGAAAGACCATGAGTCAAGGAGGGATTTGCACATGCTCCATGATATGGAGTGGTCACTTCACTCGCTCTGACCTTCATTCTTTGAAACTGTTTTAAAGTGTTAGACTATCAGAAGTGGGTTTACTTCTGATTTTTTTTTAATTCAGGCTGTTCTGTACAGTTTCTTGTTGATGTATTGTAGCACTGTGTTTTTAACCACAGCGGCATTTCAGCTACAGTTTGGATTTTTTTTCTCCAAAATGTGATTTCAGGCAATTCTTTATATGCACAGTTACTGTAACTGCAGTTGTTTCTTACAATTATCAATGCATTTTGCACAATCCGTGACTTGCCCAAAATATAACATGAATGTTTTGTCTATATTAGTAAAAAAATCTCTTTAACTATACCTCAATATTAAAAATATTGCAGCAACATGACAGGAACAAATGTCTTATTGCAATATGAACAAGGGATTTGTAAGTATCATGTTCAATATATGTGCTTCTTGTTCACTTTGAGCCATTTTATACAGCTTTTTGTGAAGCTCCATCTTCCCAGGCATGTGACTGGTTAGAGAAAGGTCATGGGTTAGTGCTACTCAGCCAGATGGTTCCACGGGAGTCAGGGGTGAATGCCATGGCTAGAGGCTACTTCACTGCACACTGGAATCAGATTAGTAATGACAGAGCTCAGTGGCAACTCTCATTCCAACCTGCTAGAATGGGTAATCCTTTTTCTCCACAAGGAGACAAGAGGATCAATACTTTTTTCTTTGGAGAGTGAAAAAGAAGAGGTCATCATGTTTTTGGATTGTTCCACTCCACTTCACCGCTCTTTCTGGTTTGCAGATACCTCATTCGCTCTTTTTTTCATTCTTTTCCTTCTTTAGAGTATATATAAAGTAGTAACTTGTATAAAGGCTTTCTCCTTCACATAAGAAATCTCCAACTACTTAGAGCATACCCCCTCATCCACATTCCTCTTTCTCAATTTTCCCCTCTCACCATTGCTCCCCTTTCTTCCTTCTACCCCTCCACCTCTCTGTCTTCCCAGCTGGAGTCATGCTTTGCCAGATGGGTAACTGAGTTCCTGACTTGGTCAGTGGATTAGCACAGCCGGAGATGAGAGCATAGAAGAGGAAAAGGGGGAGATGGTGGGTGGGCATGCCGGAGGTGTGTGTGTGTGGGTGTGTGTGTGTAGAAAGGAGTAGAGAGCCACCAGCAACGGGACCTCACTCGTCAAACAATAGGGCAGCCATCTCCCTCCTGTTCTCCATCCCATGTTTGGGGCTAGTAATGCGTGAGATCAATTAGGACTGGTTGAGAGGAGGCACTGAAAGGCCCAGAGGTGACCCTGTCAGAGCTCTGGGGTATATTTTTGAGGGCGGGAGTCAGAGAGAAACCTCTCTAAAATACACAAACACACATACTTACTTATGTGTGCTCGTCACAAAGATATACAGGCAGGGACAATACTTAGAGAATCTACTGCTACTGTGCTAATTAACACATATTCATTTCACCCACCATCACTCCCTCTCCACCTTTCCTGCTGTCTTGATAATCCCCTACCCCTGAGGTGTGGACAAGCCCAAATCCTAGGGGTCCTTGTCCTCCTGAATAGCGGGCTAAAAAGCCTGGCCGGATTAGCACACTGCTTCCAAAATGTGTGGACTCAGCTTAAAATTGCTACCCCCCCTCTCAGCGTGACCCTCTGTCCCAGCTATTGTATTTATCCCACAGTATATTGAACAATATATTGTTTCTTAAGGCGAAGATAAAGTCAGTACTTTCATTTTAAGACCAGTGGACCTTGCAAGGCTTCTCAGTGAAGAATTTAGGTTATGACAATTGTATTATGGATAACTTTTAAATAATGTACCATTTTTAATATATGGGATGATACAGTTTCCTTTCTTCAAGTTTGGGTTGTGCTGGAACCTATCCCTGTTGTCATAGAGTGAGAGGTGGGGTACAATCTAGACAGGTGGCTAATCTGTCTCCTATAATGTATATATGCATTAATATTAGTGGAAAATGCTGGTATAACTACCTTTCTAACACTACAACAAGGCAAGTGGACTCAAGAAACTACCTAAGTGAGCACAATAAAATAAAAGTAAGAGAATTAAAATGGCAAACCTAAATAGCTGCTTTAATATCTTTTTCCACAAAATCAGAAATCATTGACCTACTACTACTTTTTTTTTTTTTTTTTGGAACGGAGTGGGTTCAGGTTTGTTTTCTGTGGAATGACATCAGTCAGACCAGGACTTGTGAATGGCTCTTCCTACATATCCTAAAGATGGCACACACTTGACAGGTGACTGGAACATGACGTTCACTTGGTAAAATATATACATAGAAAGCACCCCATCTGGTGGTTATCCAGAGGTCATGAATCTGCAGTAACATTTGCTGCTTGTTATGTCTTTTCATTGTATGATTGGGACTATTTCAGTCTGGACTTGATCACTTTTAACTATCTGAACTCTGAACTCCTGACTTTCCCGGTTCTTTAGCTTGTAATTGTTAGAAAGCTTTGTATGGGTGTCGTTAGGAGTTTTAGCAGTGCTTGTTTCCGGCAAAGGGGTCAGGATTTTAGCACACAATTCATGCCCCTCGGGGCACAGGATGCGTGAATGTGTGTGTGTCTTTAAGAGGGTTTGGATAAAGCTTGTTGACGTCGCGGGGCTTTTGGTAAGAGGGCTTGTTGGGCTGTGGGGTCACTTGTTGGGTTAATGTTTCAAGCAAAGGTCACTGTGACAAACCAAAGTGCTTGTATGGACACACACACTAATTTTTCTTGTGTGTATGTGCCAGTACTTATAGCATTACACGTTCTGTCAGGATGCAAATCTGTTTGTATTGCCACTTTGTGGGTTACACAAATTGTTTGGGGACAAAAAGCAAGACTCCATTATATAAATCAATACATTTTAGGTGGAAGACATGATAAAGGTCAGGGTTTGGTTAAGATAAGGTTTAGTGTTATACATATAGCGGTTGTGGTTATGGTTAAGATATGTCAGCAGGAAATGAATGTAAGTCAATACAATGTCCTCTGAAGCACTGGAAACAGTGACAGTGAGATTGTGTGTGCATATAATCAAGAGCCTAGCGTCCTAATGAAGCCTAATAGAAGCTTCTTCACTACAGCTGTCATTGTCTAAATGACTACTAGCCTTTCAGCCTCTCAGTCATCCCTATTATCTCCCACAGACTTCACCTATCACCCCTGCTGGTAAATACTATAAACCCTGAATGTTTGAGTGTTTGAGGGAGGGTTGTGGAGAGCCGATTTCTGATGTTTGTGGTGGTATGGGGGCTGTTTATGACTGGAGGATGTATTTGGAAAGATAAGAGGGGTATCAGCATACAGAACGTACTAGATACATAAATAGCCTATCAAATAGGCCATTGAACAGTGCACGTGCAGGCTTGTGTTATTGTCACTCTCTGTTGAAGTGGTGGACAGGTATGTTTGTATCTGTGTGTTTTCTGTATTCAGAGGCACTGTCACCTTTATGTATGTGTGTTTAATGTTTTATACCAGTGTCTAAGTGTTCTTAGTGACTGTGTTTGTGTGTGTGCACACGTTTGAAGCTGCACGTGTGTGTGTGTTGTAATAGGTGCCCCCCGTAGCCTCCCCTTGTGCCAGGCCTTTAGCGGAGCCCTGTTTGCATAATTATGCTAATTCATTGTGCCATAGTGCTAATTAGACCTTGTTAGACAATAGCGCTAGACTGGGAGCTGGCTGACATACACACACAGACACACACATAGTATGCTCTCTCAGACTGTTGTGTCAATGACAAGGTTTGCGGTCCCCCTCTGCGCTGTTTATAACATGCTCTCTATAGAAATGGTTCTCTACTGGTGTGCTCTGGACTGAGCTCAGGTGTCTCTTACGATTTTGATTTAAGCTAATGGAACAAAAATCAATGTGAAGCAAGACTGCTACACGAGCTTCTTTACAATATAACACAATTGGTACATGCCCTTATTTTCATTGTCTCTTATTTCTCAAAGCTGTTGCTTAATTGCTCCTTTGCCAGCAGTTTTTCTAATCTCTGCTTATTTTATCATTGTACATTATGATGATAAGATATAAAGGGCACTTCAGATTTTATTCAATAAACCATATGATCTGAATATGAGTCAATCCAGACCCCAAGCAAAAAATCCATGAATATCTTACGATTTCCAAAAAAATCCACATTTCTTAGTTTCTTATTTTCTAAAAAGGATGGTGTGATATTCTAATAGCCTGTTATGTCCAATGTAATCGATTCAAAATAATAATAATAATAATGAAAAATAAGATAAAGTCAGCTTGGTGTTATATATACTTCTCATGAGCAACCTACCATCATTTAACATGCTCCAAAAAAGGCTGGTTTCACTATCTATCTATGAAGGAAGGATAGATAGACACACTATATATATCCACAACAATTTTCAGAGTTGCTGTTCTCTTCAAGCATTTTGTTTGTGTGGCTTTGTTTTTGATAGACGATAAGAAATTGTTTGGTTAATATGCCTCAAATAAGCCAAATGAAATGCACAAAGCACAATTAAATGCTACTTTTGTATGTTCTGTACAGTTTAAAAATGACACATTGGGGGGAAAAAAGTCCAGCATTTTTAGCCATCTTCACAGCAATTGTTTCTAAGTCTATAATTTAACCGCTAAACACAAAAAGACAGTCGCACAGTAAGTGGATGTGGCTTAGTGTGTATGCACATGTGTTTGTTGTGCGTGTGTCACTTTGTAGTGTAGGAGTGGGGGTTGGAGGTATTGTAAGTATGACTTGAGTGGCTTGGGGGCACATTGAAAGAGTTGCTGGTTGATTTAATTGAAAGTAATTGATTTTTGCTTCCGTACCCTTGTCTCCTCCATCCGTTGACTGGAGGAAATAAGAAACAGGGACTCGCCTGAAGTACCGTTGGGTGTTAGAAGCTTCTTGACACTCGAGAAGTAAACAGTCGCCACACTGCATCTAAACACAAGTTGATGCTAATGTACAGATGCAGGCTGAAATGTTTATGTACGTGCACGCACACACACAGACACACGTGCAAATGCGTGCTGAAGGTCCCTGCAGTACAGCGTCATTATGACTTTGAGCACAATAGTGATTGAAGGTGAGCAGTTGGGTGTAGCTTTGCTTAAGGAGTTCTTTCCCTTTATAGCCAGTAGTTGATTTTGTGAATTTGTGCATGACTGAGAGTTTGTGTGTGTGTCCAGATGCGTGTGCACTTGCGCACTATTACCAGTAAGCGGTGGGGATTAAGTTCAGGAAATGAGTAGAGCGTTAAAGGGTGCTTCCCTGCCTAGCGCTCTTGCATTGTCACCACTGCTAATACTCAGCTAATTACAAGGACATACTTTAACAGCAAGCTCAGCCCGTAACCCTCATGTCTCTCCACTTGGCTCCCCCTTTTCTTAGGTTACCCCCTTACCCTAGAATTAGAGGATGAAAAAAAGAGTGAAAGAAAAGAGAAAGAGTAATAACAGATCGCTCCCCTCCCTAAAAGCTCACCCTGCCTCTGGACGGATACAATAATTGGATTTTTCCCCATTTAAGTCACCCAACCCCTATGTGCCCCTCCTGGCTGTGTTCCCTATCGTGCATAAGCTCTACATACACTGGCCTCTTCAACCATGTAAAACATACACACAAAGAACGAGTGTGTTAGAAGAGAATATATATCACTTAGTCACGTTTGCTACCACTTTATTTAAAATCTGAGAAGTCTGGACAAAGAAGTGGTCTGGTAGTTATACTTTCTACACAAACAGTGGTAATCATGGAAAAAAACTTGTTTTTTACCTGTAAAAAGGAATGTTTTAACCTTCAAATATTTCAATCTGCGCTCAAGCATAATGATTAATTCAAATCTATAAAAGCTTCAAAGGCATTTTTCTGATTAATCAAGTACGCAATATATGATCTTTTACATTGTCACAATGGTGAATGCCCACTTAACTGCACAGTGGCATATAAAAGTTGGATAAATTTAGTCCATGCTGCATATCCATACCCATGCTGCTTCATTCAACTAATTGACAAATATATACCTATAGCATTAAAAAATACACCCTTGGGGATAAGATTCAAGGTTCAAGGTTCAAGGTTCTTTATTTGTCACATGCATAGTTATACAAGTATAACACACAGTGAAATGTAGCCTGACACGCTCCTCGACATGTGCAAAAAAATTGGGGGGGGGTGTAGAGGAAAGACATTATATATATATATATATATATATATATATATATATATATATATATATATATATATATATATATATATATATATATATATATATATATATATATATATGTTGCTGTGCAACAACACCACACAGGGCGCCCTCTGACCCCGGAAGGACACACCGTTGCAGCGAGAGGGCGTCACCCGTCACTATGGCAACATAAACAAAACATAAGTGTACAAACAGAACCCCGGACAGCCCTGACCCGCTACAATATGATGCTGAGAATATAGCCCAGAAGAAGCGTATAGTATAGCTTTTATTTTGGAAAGAGCCATTTCTCTGTAATAAACTCTCTTTTCCAAAGATGAGCGATTCCTCAATCAGATACAGGTGTTACCGCGCCAGATCCGCGGCCCCGAACCGTAGTAAGGAAACCTCTGGCAGTTACTTGAAGGTTCCGTAACTGACTCGTAGCCACCGGCAACAGCTCACTATACAGGTCAACTCCGCTAGCAAAAAGATCGAAGGAGGCGTAGGAAACTGCTTCACCGAACTTTATTTCTTCTCTAAGGCACGAACACCGCATACAGTGGGCTGAAACAGTTTACTCACAGCGAGCATCGCCGACACAACTCTGGCTGTTGAGGGAGTTATTATATTCCTTTTATTTATTTTCTTTTCGTCTCTTCTGTAGCTAACCGTTACTTTTTCCCCTTCTCCGCTCTCTCTCTTCACACACACCAGGCAGTCCCACTACACACATCCCGAATACATTTCCCATCAGGCTTCATCCTTAAAGGGCCATGCCTGTAACACAGGGCTTGCAAAATCGCTAGCCCGACGTCCCGGGGCTAGCGATTTTTCCAGTCGGGTTACCAAAATCTATCTCTGCCCTGCCCGTCGGGCTATTGTAGGAAGGAAAAATATATGTCAATGCTTTTGCATTCTTTCGGAAATGTAGCTGGGTAATTATGTCATTGGCATCGGTGAGCCACTGTCAATATGTGACATATTGAAATCGCGTTTGAATTTGCCCTTGTTTTTTGCTTTCACTTTGCAAATGTCCAGGTGCCTTCTTTTGGCACGCCGGCCGGTCACCACCGGCGGGGGAAAAGTCACTCGGGTCAGAACATGGGGTGCCACCATCCCACTTCTGACACCAATGTGGCGAGCTCAGACAACGAGGAGACGAAGGTGTCGTTTGGTCTTGCTTCCCGTGAGCTAGCCAGGGAGCACAGCCGTTTATTGACATCTGCAGAAGAACACTGCCGCTAGCTAACTGCTCAGCGCGGCAACCGCACAGCAACAACAACAACACACAGGGCGCCCTCTGACCCCGGAAGGACACACCGTCGCAGCGAGAGGGCGTCACCCGTCACTATGGCAACATAAACAAAACAACTGTACAAACAGAACCCCGAACAGCCCTGACCCGCTACAATATGCTGCTGAGAATATAGCCCAGAAGAAGCGTATAGTATAGCTTTTATTTTGGAAAGAGCCATTTCTCTGTAATAAACTCTCTTTTCCAAAGATGAGCGATTCCTCAATCAGATACAGGTGTTACCGCGCCAGATCCGCGGCCCCGAACCGTAGTAAGGAAACCTCTGGCAGTTACTTGAAGGTTCCGTAACTGACTCGTAGCCGGCAACAGCTTACTATACAGGTCAACTCCGCTAGCAAAAAGATCGAAGGAGGCATAGGAAACTGCTTCACCGAACTTTATTTCTTCTCTAAGGCACGAACACCGCGTACAGTGGGCTGAAACAGTTTACTCACAGCGAGCATCGCCGACACAACTCTGGCTGTCGAGGGAGTTATTATATTCCTTTTATTTATTTTCTTTTCGTCTCTTCTGTAGCTAACCGTTACTTTTCCTCCTTCTCTGCTCTCTCTCTTCACACACACACCAGGCAGTCCCGCTACACACATCCCGAATACATTTCCCATCAGGCTTCATCCTTAAAGGGCCATGCCTGTAACACAGGGCTTGCAAAATCGCTAGCCCGACGTCCCAGGGCTAACGATTTTTCCAGTCGGGTTACCAAAATCTATCTCTGCCCTGCCCGTCGGGCTATCATAGGAAGGAAAAATATATGTCAATGCTTTTGCATTCTTTCGGAAATGTAGCTGGGTAATTATGTCATTGGCATCGGTGAGCCACTGTCAATATGTGACATATTGAAATCGCGTTTGAATTTGCCCTTGTTTTTTGCTTTCACTTTGCAAATGTCCAGGTGCCTTCTTTTGGCGCGCCGGCCGGTCACCACCGGCGGGGGAAAAGTCACTCGGGTCAGAACATGGGGTGCCACCATCCCACTTCTGACACCAATGTGGCGAGCTCAGACAACGAGGAGACGAAGGTGTCGTTTGGTCTTGCTTCCCGTGAGCTAGCCAGGGAGCACAGCCGTTTATTGACATCTGCAGAAGAACACTGCCGCTAGCTAACTGCTCAGCGCGGCAACCGCACAGCAACAACAACAACAACAACACACAGGGCGCCCTCTGACCCCGGAAGGACACACCGTCGCAGCGAGAGGGCGTCACCCGTCACTATGGCAACATAAACAAAACAACTGTACAAACAGAACCCCGAACAGCCCTGACCCGCTACAATATGCTGCTGAGAATATAGCCCAGAAGAAGCGTATAGT